>NW_027436327.1:0-600000 GCF_964199755.1 Larus michahellis | reverse complement strand
CTGATTATCCCTGTGACCTCTTTGCTAAGACTCTCCAGAGAGACGTCCTCAAAACAAACACACATCTTGACATATCTCCTGCATTGATCGCAGTGTCTCCAGAAACGGCATTCAAGGAGCCAGGACCTTTTCTCCCTACACTGTCCATTGAGTTGTCCTCAAAATCAATATACATCCTGCTATATCTCCCACATGGAAAGTGCCAGGAGGGAGAAGTGGGGATTATGTTTAGACTTTCTCGGAACTGCTTCAAATCAACTAGATATCTTTGTGCTGTAAATCTCCCAACAGCCAAACGCAAAAGCAGCAAACATCTCGCTGTATGTCCCACATCCAAAGTGCCAAGAGAGAGCTTGCTCTCCCTGTCTTTGAGTACTGTTTTCACTGTCCCGGTTACCTCTTTGCTAACATTCTCTTCAGAGCTGCAGTGAAACCAGGAACCACGTGGAGAAGGCACCCACACTGAAAGTGCCTGGAGGGAACATTGGGGCTTCTTCTCAGTGTCTCTGACATAGGGTTTCACTGTCCCGGGAAAGTCTCTGCTAACACCCTGCAGAGCGCTGTGCCCAATATACAGAAACGTCTTGCGGTATCTCCTACAGGGAAAGTGCCAGGAGGGAATTGTCGAGCTTGTTCTCAGTGTCTCTGAGAATTGCTCTGATTATGCCTCTGACCTCTTTGCTAAGACTCTCCAGAGAGACATCCTCAAAACCAACACACATCTTGACATATCTCCCGCATTGATCGCAGTGTCTCCAGAAACGGCATTCAAGGAGCCAGGACCTTTTCTCCCTACACTGTCCATTGAGTTGTCCTCAAAACCAATATACATCCTGCTATATCTCCCACATGGAAAGTGCCAGGAGGGAGAAGTGGGGATTATGTTTAGACTTTCTCGGAACTGCTTCAAATCAACTAGATATCTTTGTGCTGTAAATCTCCCAACAGCCAAACGCAAAAGCAGCAAACATCTCGCTGTATGTCCCACATCCAAAGTGCCAAGAGAGAGCTTGCTCTCCCTGTCTTTGAGTACTGTTTTCACTGTCCCGGTTACCTCTTTGCTAACATTCTCTTCAGAGCTGCAGTGAAACCAGGAACCACGTGGAGAAGGCACCCACACTGAAAGTGCCTGGAGGGAACACTGGGGCTTCTTCTCAGTGTCTCTGACATAGGGTTTCACTGTCCCGCGAAAGTCTCTGCTAACACCGTGCAGAGCGCTGTGCCCAATATACAGAAACGTCTTGCGGTATCTCCTACAGGGAAAGTGCCAGGAGGGAATTGTGGAGCTTGTTCTCAGTGTCTCTGAGAATTGCTCTGATTATCCCTGTGACCTCTTTGCTAAGACTCTCCAGAGAGACGTCCTCAAAACAAACACACATCTTGACATATCTCCCACATTGATCGCAGTGTCTCCAGAAACGGCATTCAAGGAGCCAGGACCTTTTCTCCCTACACTGTCCATTGAGTTGTCCTCAAAACCAATATACATCCTGCTATATCTCCCACATGGAAAGTGCCAGGAGGGAGAAGTGGGGATTATGTTTAGACTTTCTCGGAACTGCTTCAAATCAACTAGATATCTTTGTGCTGTAAATCTCCCAACAGCCAAAGGCAAAAGCAGCAAACATCTCGCTGTATGTCCCACATCCAAAGTGCCAAGAGAGAGCTTGCTCTCCCTGTCTTTGAGTACTGTTTTCACTGTCCCGGTTACCTCTTTGCTAACATTCTCTTCAGAGCTGCAGTGAAACCAGGAACCACGTGGAGAAGGCACCCACACTGAAAGTGCCTGGAGGGAACACTGGGGCTTCTTCTCAGTGTCTCTGACATAGGGTTTCACTGTCCCGCGAAAGTCTCTGCTAACACCGTGCAGAGCGCTGTGCCCAATATACAGAAACGTCTTGCGGTATCTCCTACAGGGAAAGTGCCAGGAGGGAATTGTGGAGCTTGTTCTCAGTGTCTCTGAGAATTGCTCTGATTATCCCTGTGACCTCTTTGCTAAGACTCTCCAGAGAGACGTCCTCAAAACAAACACACATCTTGACATATCTCCCGCATTGATCGCAGTGTCTCCAGAAACGGCATTCAAGGAGCCAGGACCTTTTCTCCCTACACTGTCCATTGAGTTGTCCTCAAAACCAATATACATCCTGCTATATCTCCCACATGGAAAGTGCCAGGAGGGAGAAGTGGGGATTATGTTTAGACTTTCTCGGAACTGCTTCAAATCAACTAGATATCTTTGTGCTGTAAATCTCCCAACAGCCAAACGCAAAAGCAGCAAACATCTCGCTGTATGTCCCACATCCAAAGTGCCAAGAGAGAGCTTGCTCTCCCTGTCTTTGAGTACTGTTTTCACTGTCCCGGTTACCTCTTTGCTAACATTCTCTTCAGAGCTGCAGTGAAACCAGGAACCACGTGGAGAAGGCACCCACACTGAAAGTGCCTGGAGGGAACATTGGGGCTTCTTCTCAGTGTCTCTGACATAGGGTTTCACTGTCCCGGGAAAGTCTCTGCTAACACCCTGCAGAGCGCTGTGCCCAATATACAGAAACGTCTTGCGGTATCTCCTACAGGGAAAGTGCCAGGAGGGAATTGTCGAGCTTGTTCTCAGTGTCTCTGAGAATTGCTCTGATTATGCCTCTGACCTCTTTGCTAAGACTCTCCAGAGAGACATCCTCAAAACCAACACACATCTTGACATATCTCCCGCATTGATCGCAGTGTCTCCAGAAACGGCATTCAAGGAGCCAGGACCTTTTCTCCCTACACTGTCCATTGAGTTGTCCTCAAAACCAATATACATCCTGCTATATCTCCCACATGGAAAGTGCCAGGAGGGAGAAGTGGGGATTATGTTTAGACTTTCTCGGAACTGCTTCAAATCAACTAGATATCTTTGTGCTGTAAATCTCCCAACAGCCAAACGCAAAAGCAGCAAACATCTCGCTGTATGTCCCACATCCAAAGTGCCAAGAGAGAGCTTGCTCTCCCTGTCTTTGAGTACTGTTTTCACTGTCCCGGTTACCTCTTTGCTAACATTCTCTTCAGAGCTGCAGTGAAACCAGGAACCACGTGGAGAAGGCACCCACACTGAAAGTGCCTGGAGGGAACACTGGGGCTTCTTCTCAGTGTCTCTGACATAGGGTTTCACTGTCCCGCGAAAGTCTCTGCTAACACCGTGCAGAGCGCTGTGCCCAATATACAGAAACGTCTTGCGGTATCTCCTACAGGGAAAGTGCCAGGAGGGAATTGTGGAGCTTGTTCTCAGTGTCTCTGAGAATTGCTCTGATTATCCCTGTGACCTCTTTGCTAAGACTCTCCAGAGAGACGTCCTCAAAACAAACACACATCTTGACATATCTCCCACATTGATCGCAGTGTCTCCAGAAACGGCATTCAAGGAGCCAGGACCTTTTCTCCCTACACTGTCCATTGAGTTGTCCTCAAAATCAATATACATCCTGCTATATCTCCCACATGGAAAGTGCCAGGAGGGAGAAGTGGGGATTATGTTTAGACTTTCTCGGAACTGCTTCAAATCAACTAGATATCTTTGTGCTGTAAATCTCCCAACAGCCAAACGCAAAAGCAGCAAACATCTCGCTGTATGTCCCACATCCAAAGTGCCAAGAGAGAGCTTGCTCTCCCTGTCTTTGAGTACTGTTTTCACTGTCCCGGTTACCTCTTTGCTAACATTCTCTTCAGAGCTGCAGTGAAACCAGGAACCACGTGGAGAAGGCACCCACACTGAAAGTGCCTGGACGGAACACTGGGGCTTCTTCTCAGTGTCTCTGACATAGGGTTTCACTGTCCCGCGAAAGTCTCTGCTAACACCGTGCAGAGCGCTGTGCCCAATATACAGAAACGTCTTGCGGTATCTCCTACAGGGAAAGTGCCAGGAGGGAATTGTCGAGCTTGTTCTCAGTGTCTCTGAGAATTGCTCTGATTATCCCTGTGACCTCTTTGCTAAGACTCTCCAGAGAGACGTCCTCAAAACAAACACACATCTTGACATATCTCCCGCATTGATCGCAGTGTCTCCAGAAACGGCATTCAAGGAGCCAGGACCTTTTCTCCCTACACTGTCCATTGAGTTGTCCTCAAAACCAATATACATCCTGCTATATCTCCCACATGGAAAGTGCCAGGAGGGAGAAGTGGGGATTATGTTTAGACTTTCTCGGAACTGCTTCAAATCAACTAGATATCTTTGTGCTGTAAATCTCCCAACAGCCAAACGCAAAAGCAGCAAACATCTCGCTGTATGTCCCACATCCAAAGTGCCAAGAGAGAGCTTGCTCTCCCTGTCTTTGAGTACTGTTTTCACTGTCCCGGTTACCTCTTTGCTAACATTCTCTTCAGAGCTGCAGTGAAACCAGGAACCACGTGGAGAAGGCACCCACACTGAAAGTGCCTGGAGGGAACACTGGGGCTTCTTCTCAGTGTCTCTGACATAGGGTTTCACTGTCCCGCGAAAGTCTCTGCTAACACCGTGCAGAGCGCTGTGCCCAATATACAGAAACGTCTTGCGGTATCTCCTACAGGGAAAGTGCCAGGAGGGAATTGTGGAGCTTGTTCTCAGTGTCTCTGAGAATTGCTCTGATTATCCCTGTGACCTCTTTGCTAAGACTCTCCAGAGAGACGTCCTCAAAACAAACACACATCTTGACATATCTCCTGCATTGATCGCAGTGTCTCCAGAAACGGCATTCAAGGAGCCAGGACCTTTTCTCCCTACACTGTCCATTGAGTTGTCCTCAAAACCAATATACATCCTGCTATATCTCCCACATGGAAAGTGCCAGGAGGGAGAAGTGGGGATTATGTTTAGACTTTCTCGGAACTGCTTCAAATCAACTAGATATCTTTGTGCTGTAAATCTCCCAACAGCCAAACGCAAAAGCAGCAAACATCTCGCTGTATGTCCCACATCCAAAGTGCCAAGAGAGAGCTTGCTCTCCCTGTCTTTGAGTACTGTTTTCACTGTCCCGGTTACCTCTTTGCTAACATTCTCTTCAGAGCTGCAGTGAAACCAGGAACCACGTGGAGAAGGCACCCACACTGAAAGTGCCTGGAGGGAACACTGGGGCTTCTTCTCAGTGTCTCTGACATAGGGTTTCACTGTCCCGGGAAAGTCTCTGCTAACACCGTGCAGAGCGCTGTGCCCAATATACAGAAACGTCTTGCGGTATCTCCTACAGGGAAAGTGCCAGGAGGGAATTGTCGAGCTTGTTCTCAGTGTCTCTGAGAATTGCTCTGATTATGCCTGTGACCTCTTTGCTAAGACTCTCCAGAGAGACGTCCTCAAAACAAACACACATCTTGACATATCTCCCGCATTGATCGCAGTGTCTCCAGAAACGGCATTCAAGGAGCCAGGACCTTTTCTCCCTACACTGTCCATTGAGTTGTCCTCAAAACCAATATACATCCTGCTATATCTCCCACATGGAAAGTGCCAGGAGGGAGAAGTGGGGATTATGTTTAGACTTTCTCGGAACTGCTTCAAATCAACTAGATATCTTTGTGCTGTAAATCTCCCAACAGCCAAACGCAAAAGCAGCAAACATCTCGCTGTATGTCCCACATCCAAAGTGCCAAGAGAGAGCTTGCTCTCCCTGTCTTTGAGTACTGTTTTCACTGTCCCGGTTACCTCTTTGCTAACATTCTCTTCAGAGCTGCAGTGAAACCAGGAACCACGTGGAGAAGGCACCCACACTGAAAGTGCCTGGACGGAACACTGGGGCTTCTTCTCAGTGTCTCTGACATAGGGTTTCACTGTCCCGGGAAAGTCTCTGCTAACACCGTGCAGAGCGCTGTGCCCAATATACAGAAACGTCTTGCGGTATCTCCTACAGGGAAAGTGCCAGGAGGGAATTGTCGAGCTTGTTCTCAGTGTCTCTGAGAATTGCTCTGATTATGCCTGTGACCTCTTTGCTAAGACTCTCCAGAGAGACGTCCTCAAAACAAACACACATCTTGACATATCTCCCGCATTGATCGCAGTGTCTCCAGAAACGGCATTCAAGGAGCCAGGACCTTTTCTCCCTACACTGTCCATTGAGTTGTCCTCAAAACCAATATACATCCTGCTATATCTCCCACATGGAAAGTGCCAGGAGGGAGAAGTGGGGATTATGTTTAGACTTTCTCGGAACTGCTTCAAATCAACTAGATATCTTTGTGCTGTAAATCTCCCAACAGCCAAACGCAAAAGCAGCAAACATCTCGCTGTATGTCCCACATCCAAAGTGCCAAGAGAGAGCTTGCTCTCCCTGTCTTTGAGTACTGTTTTCACTGTCCCGGTTACCTCTTTGCTAACATTCTCTTCAGAGCTGCAGTGAAACCAGGAACCACGTGGAGAAGGCACCCACACTGAAAGTGCCTGGACGGAACACTGGGGCTTCTTCTCAGTGTCTCTGACATAGGGTTTCACTGTCCCGGGAAAGTCTCTGCTAACACCGTGCAGAGCGCTGTGCCCAATATACAGAAACGTCTTGCGGTATCTCCTACAGGGAAAGTGCCAGGAGGGAATTGTCGAGCTTGTTCTCAGTGTCTCTGAGAATTGCTCTGATTATGCCTGTGACCTCTTTGCTAAGACTCTCCAGAGAGACGTCCTCAAAACAAACACACATCTTGACATATCTCCCGCATTGATCGCAGTGTCTCCAGAAACGGCATTCAAGGAGCCAGGACCTTTTCTCCCTACACTGTCCATTGAGTTGTCCTCAAAACCAATATACATCCTGCTATATCTCCCACATGGAAAGTGCCAGGAGGGAGAAGTGGGGATTATGTTTAGACTTTCTCGGAACTGCTTCAAATCAACTAGATATCTTTGTGCTGTAAATCTCCCAACAGCCAAACGCAAAAGCAGCAAACATCTCGCTGTATGTCCCACATCCAAAGTGCCAAGAGAGAGCTTGCTCTCCCTGTCTTTGAGTACTGTTTTCACTGTCCCGGTTACCTCTTTGCTAACATTCTCTTCAGAGCTGCAGTGAAACCAGGAACCACGTGGAGAAGGCACCCACACTGAAAGTGCCTGGACGGAACACTGGGGCTTCTTCTCAGTGTCTCTGACATAGGGTTTCACTGTCCCGGGAAAGTCTCTGCTAACACCGTGCAGAGCGCTGTGCCCAATATACAGAAACGTCTTGCGGTATCTCCTACAGGGAAAGTGCCAGGAGGGAATTGTCGAGCTTGTTCTCAGTGTCTCTGAGAATTGCTCTGATTATGCCTGTGACCTCTTTGCTAAGACTCTCCAGAGAGACGTCCTCAAAACAAACACACATCTTGACATATCTCCCGCATTGATCGCAGTGTCTCCAGAAACGGCATTCAAGGAGCCAGGACCTTTTCTCCCTACACTGTCCATTGAGTTGTCCTCAAAACCAATATACATCCTGCTATATCTCCCACATGGAAAGTGCCAGGAGGGAGAAGTGGGGATTATGTTTAGACTTTCTCGGAACTGCTTCAAATCAACTAGATATCTTTGTGCTGTAAATCTCCCAACAGCCAAACGCAAAAGCAGCAAACATCTCGCTGTATGTCCCACATCCAAAGTGCCAAGAGAGAGCTTGCTCTCCCTGTCTTTGAGTACTGTTTTCACTGTCCCGGTTACCTCTTTGCTAACATTCTCTTCAGAGCTGCAGTGAAACCAGGAACCACGTGGAGAAGGCACCCACACTGAAAGTGCCTGGACGGAACACTGGGGCTTCTTCTCAGTGTCTCTGACATAGGGTTTCACTGTCCCGGGAAAGTCTCTGCTAACACCCTGCAGAGCGCTGTGCCCAATATACAGAAACGTCTTGCGGTATCTCCTACAGGGAAAGTGCCAGGAGGGAATTGTCGAGCTTGTTCTCAGTGTCTCTGAGAATTGCTCTGATTATGCCTGTGACCTCTTTGCTAAGACTCTCCAGAGAGACGTCCTCAAAACAAACACACATCTTGACATATCTCCCGCATTGATCGCAGTGTCTCCAGAAACGGCATTCAAGGAGCCAGGACCTTTTCTCCCTACACTGTCCATTGAGTTGTCCTCAAAACCAATATACATCCTGCTATATCTCCCACATGGAAAGTGCCAGGAGGGAGAAGTGGGGATTATGTTTAGACTTTCTCGGAACTGCTTCAAATCAACTAGATATCTTTGTGCTGTAAATCTCCCAACAGCCAAACGCAAAAGCAGCAAACATCTCGCTGTATGTCCCACATCCAAAGTGCCAAGAGAGAGCTTGCTCTCCCTGTCTTTGAGTACTGTTTTCACTGTCCCGGTTACCTCTTTGCTAACATTCTCTTCAGAGCTGCAGTGAAACCAGGAACCACGTGGAGAAGGCACCCACACTGAAAGTGCCTGGACGGAACACTGGGGCTTCTTCTCAGTGTCTCTGACATAGGGTTTCACTGTCCCGGGAAAGTCTCTGCTAACACCGTGCAGAGCGCTGTGCCCAATATACAGAAACGTCTTGCGGTATCTCCTACAGGGAAAGTGCCAGGAGGGAATTGTCGAGCTTGTTCTCAGTGTCTCTGAGAATTGCTCTGATTATGCCTGTGACCTCTTTGCTAAGACTCTCCAGAGAGACGTCCTCAAAACAAACACACATCTTGACATATCTCCCGCATTGATCGCAGTGTCTCCAGAAACGGCATTCAAGGAGCCAGGACCTTTTCTCCCTACACTGTCCATTGAGTTGTCCTCAAAACCAATATACATCCTGCTATATCTCCCACATGGAAAGTGCCAGGAGGGAGAAGTGGGGATTATGTTTAGACTTTCTCGGAACTGCTTCAAATCAACTAGATATCTTTGTGCTGTAAATCTCCCAACAGCCAAACGCAAAAGCAGCAAACATCTCGCTGTATGTCCCACATCCAAAGTGCCAAGAGAGAGCTTGCTCTCCCTGTCTTTGAGTACTGTTTTCACTGTCCCGGTTACCTCTTTGCTAACATTCTCTTCAGAGCTGCAGTGAAACCAGGAACCACGTGGAGAAGGCACCCACACTGAAAGTGCCTGGAGGGAACACTGGGGCTTCTTCTCAGTGTCTCTGACATAGGGTTTCACTGTCCCGGGAAAGTCTCTGCTAACACCCTGCAGAGCGCTGTGCCCAATATACAGAAACGTCTTGCGGTATCTCCTACAGGGAAAGTGCCAGGAGGGAATTGTGGAGCTTGTTCTCAGTGTCTCTGAGAATTGCTCTGATTATGCCTGTGACCTCTTTGCTAAGACTCTCCAGAGAGACGTCCTCAAAACAAACACACATCTTGACATATCTCCCGCATTGATCGCAGTGTCTCCAGAAACGGCATTCAAGGAGCCAGGACCTTTTCTCCCTACACTGTCCATTGAGTTGTCCTCAAAACCAATATACATCCTGCTATATCTCCCACATGGAAAGTGCCAGGAGGGAGAAGTGGGGATTATGTTTAGACTTTCTCGGAACTGCTTCAAATCAACTAGATATCTTTGTGCTGTAAATCTCCCAACAGCCAAACGCAAAAGCAGCAAACATCTCGCTGTATGTCCCACATCCAAAGTGCCAAGAGAGAGCTTGCTCTCCCTGTCTTTGAGTACTGTTTTCACTGTCCCGGTTACCTCTTTGCTAACATTCTCTTCAGAGCTGCAGTGAAACCAGGAACCACGTGGAGAAGGCACCCACACTGAAAGTGCCTGGAGGGAACACTGGGGCTTCTTCTCAGTGTCTCTGACATAGGGTTTCACTGTCCCGCGAAAGTCTCTGCTAACACCGTGCAGAGCGCTGTGCCCAATATACAGAAACGTCTTGCGGTATCTCCTACAGGGAAAGTGCCAGGAGGGAATTGTGGAGCTTGTTCTCAGTGTCTCTGAGAATTGCTCTGATTATCCCTGTGACCTCTTTGCTAAGACTCTCCAGAGAGACGTCCTCAAAACAAACACACATCTTGACATATCTCCCACATTGATCGCAGTGTCTCCAGAAACGGCATTCAAGGAGCCAGGACCTTTTCTCCCTACACTGTCCATTGAGTTGTCCTCAAAATCAATATACATCCTGCTATATCTCCCACATGGAAAGTGCCAGGAGGGAGAAGTGGGGATTATGTTTAGACTTTCTCGGAACTGCTTCAAATCAACTAGATATCTTTGTGCTGTAAATCTCCCAACAGCCAAACGCAAAAGCAGCAAACATCTCGCTGTATGTCCCACATCCAAAGTGCCAAGAGAGAGCTTGCTCTCCCTGTCTTTGAGTACTGTTTTCACTGTCCCGGTTACCTCTTTGCTAACATTCTCTTCAGAGCTGCAGTGAAACCAGGAACCACGTGGAGAAGGCACCCACACTGAAAGTGCCTGGACGGAACACTGGGGCTTCTTCTCAGTGTCTCTGACATAGGGTTTCACTGTCCCGCGAAAGTCTCTGCTAACACCGTGCAGAGCGCTGTGCCCAATATACAGAAACGTCTTGCGGTATCTCCTACAGGGAAAGTGCCAGGAGGGAATTGTCGAGCTTGTTCTCAGTGTCTCTGAGAATTGCTCTGATTATGCCTGTGACCTCTTTGCTAAGACTCTCCAGAGAGACGTCCTCAAAACAAACACACATCTTGACATATCTCCCGCATTGATCGCAGTGTCTCCAGAAACGGCATTCAAGGAGCCAGGACCTTTTCTCCCTACACTGTCCATTGAGTTGTCCTCAAAACCAATATACATCCTGCTATATCTCCCACATGGAAAGTGCCAGGAGGGAGAAGTGGGGATTATGTTTAGACTTTCTCGGAACTGCTTCAAATCAACTAGATATCTTTGTGCTGTAAATCTCCCAACAGCCAAACGCAAAAGCAGCAAACATCTCGCTGTATGTCCCACATCCAAAGTGCCAAGAGAGAGCTTGCTCTCCCTGTCTTTGAGTACTGTTTTCACTGTCCCGGTTACCTCTTTGCTAACATTCTCTTCAGAGCTGCAGTGAAACCAGGAACCACGTGGAGAAGGCACCCACACTGAAAGTGCCTGGAGGGAACACTGGGGCTTCTTCTCAGTGTCTCTGACATAGGGTTTCACTGTCCCGGGAAAGTCTCTGCTAACACCCTGCAGAGCGCTGTGCCCAATATACAGAAACGTCTTGCGGTATCTCCTACAGGGAAAGTGCCAGGAGGGAATTGTGGAGCTTGTTCTCAGTGTCTCTGAGAATTGCTCTGATTATCCCTGTGACCTCTTTGCTAAGACTCTCCAGAGAGACGTCCTCAAAACAAACACACATCTTGACATATCTCCCGCATTGATCGCAGTGTCTCCAGAAACGGCATTCAAGGAGCCAGGACCTTTTCTCCCTACACTGTCCATTGAGTTGTCCTCAAAACCAATATACATCCTGCTATATCTCCCACATGGAAAGTGCCAGGAGGGAGAAGTGGGGATTATGTTTAGACTTTCTCGGAACTGCTTCAAATCAACTAGATATCTTTGTGCTGTAAATCTCCCAACAGCCAAACGCAAAAGCAGCAAACATCTCGCTGTATGTCCCACATCCAAAGTGCCAAGAGAGAGCTTGCTCTCCCTGTCTTTGAGTACTGTTTTCACTGTCCCGGTTACCTCTTTGCTAACATTCTCTTCAGAGCTGCAGTGAAACCAGGAACCACGTGGAGAAGGCACCCACACTGAAAGTGCCTGGAGGGAACACTGGGGCTTCTTCTCAGTGTCTCTGACATAGGGTTTCACTGTCCCGCGAAAGTCTCTGCTAACACCGTGCAGAGCGCTGTGCCCAATATACAGAAACGTCTTGCGGTATCTCCTACAGGGAAAGTGCCAGGAGGGAATTGTGGAGCTTGTTCTCAGTGTCTCTGAGAATTGCTCTGATTATCCCTGTGACCTCTTTGCTAAGACTCTCCAGAGAGACGTCCTCAAAACAAACACACATCTTGACATATCTCCCACATTGATCGCAGTGTCTCCAGAAACGGCATTCAAGGAGCCAGGACCTTTTCTCCCTACACTGTCCATTGAGTTGTCCTCAAAATCAATATACATCCTGCTATATCTCCCACATGGAAAGTGCCAGGAGGGAGAAGTGGGGATTATGTTTAGACTTTCTCGGAACTGCTTCAAATCAACTAGATATCTTTGTGCTGTAAATCTCCCAACAGCCAAACGCAAAAGCAGCAAACATCTCGCTGTATGTCCCACATCCAAAGTGCCAAGAGAGAGCTTGCTCTCCCTGTCTTTGAGTACTGTTTTCACTGTCCCGGTTACCTCTTTGCTAACATTCTCTTCAGAGCTGCAGTGAAACCAGGAACCACGTGGAGAAGGCACGCACACTGAAAGTGCCTGGAGGGAACACTGGGGCTTCTTCTCAGTGTCTCTGACATAGGGTTTCACTGTCCCGGGAAAGTCTCTGCTAACACCGTGCAGAGCGCTGTGCCCAATATACAGAAACGTCTTGCGGTATCTCCTACAGGGAAAGTGCCAGGAGGGAATTGTGGAGCTTGTTCTCAGTGTCTCTGAGAATTGCTCTGATTATCCCTGTGACCTCTTTGCTAAGACTCTCCAGAGAGACGTCCTCAAAACAAACACACATCTTGACATATCTCCTGCATTGATCGCAGTGTCTCCAGAAACGGCATTCAAGGAGCCAGGACCTTTTCTCCCTACACTGTCCATTGAGTTGTCCTCAAAACCAATATACATCCTGCTATATCTCCCACATGGAAAGTGCCAGGAGGGAGAAGTGGGGATTATGTTTAGACTTTCTCGGAACTGCTTCAAATCAACTAGATATCTTTGTGCTGTAAATCTCCCAACAGCCAAACGCAAAAGCAGCAAACATCTCGCTGTATGTCCCACATCCAAAGTGCCAAGAGAGAGCTTGCTCTCCCTGTCTTTGAGTACTGTTTTCACTGTCCCGGTTACCTCTTTGCTAACATTCTCTTCAGAGCTGCAGTGAAACCAGGAACCACGTGGAGAAGGCACGCACACTGAAAGTGCCTGGAGGGAACACTGGGGCTTCTTCTCAGTGTCTCTGACATAGGGTTTCACTGTCCCGCGAAAGTCTCTGCTAACACCGTGCAGAGCGCTGTGCCCAATATACAGAAACGTCTTGCGGTATCTCCTACAGGGAAAGTGCCAGGAGGGAATTGTCGAGCTTGTTCTCAGTGTCTCTGAGAATTGCTCTGATTATGCCTGTGACCTCTTTGCTAAGACTCTCCAGAGAGACGTCCTCAAAACAAACACACATCTTGACATATCTCCTGCATTGATCGCAGTGTCTCCAGAAACGGCATTCAAGGAGCCAGGACCTTTTCTCCCTACACTGTCCATTGAGTTGTCCTCAAAACCAATATACATCCTGCTATATCTCCCACATGGAAAGTGCCAGGAGGGAGAAGTGGGGATTATGTTTAGACTTTCTCGGAACTGCTTCAAATCAACTAGATATCTTTGTGCTGTAAATCTCCCAACAGCCAAACGCAAAAGCAGCAAACATCTCGCTGTATGTCCCACATCCAAAGTGCCAAGAGAGAGCTTGCTCTCCCTGTCTTTGAGTACTGTTTTCACTGTCCCGGTTACCTCTTTGCTAACATTCTCTTCAGAGCTGCAGTGAAACCAGGAACCACGTGGAGAAGGCACCCACACTGAAAGTGCCTGGAGGGAACACTGGGGCTTCTTCTCAGTGTCTCTGACATAGGGTTTCACTGTCCCGGGAAAGTCTCTGCTAACACCCTGCAGAGCGCTGTGCCCAATATACAGAAACGTCTTGCGGTATCTCCTACAGGGAAAGTGCCAGGAGGGAATTGTCGAGCTTGTTCTCAGTGTCTCTGAGAATTGCTCTGATTATGCCTGTGACCTCTTTGCTAAGACTCTCCAGAGAGACGTCCTCAAAACAAACACACATCTTGACATATCTCCCGCATTGATCGCAGTGTCTCCAGAAACGGCATTCAAGGAGCCAGGACCTTTTCTCCCTACACTGTCCATTGAGTTGTCCTCAAAACCAATATACATCCTGCTATATCTCCCACATGGAAAGTGCCAGGAGGGAGAAGTGGGGATTATGTTTAGACTTTCTCGGAACTGCTTCAAATCAACTAGATATCTTTGTGCTGTAAATCTCCCAACAGCCAAACGCAAAAGCAGCAAACATCTCGCTGTATGTCCCACATCCAAAGTGCCAAGAGAGAGCTTGCTCTCCCTGTCTTTGAGTACTGTTTTCACTGTCCCGGTTACCTCTTTGCTAACATTCTCTTCAGAGCTGCAGTGAAACCAGGAACCACGTGGAGAAGGCACCCACACTGAAAGTGCCTGGACGGAACACTGGGGCTTCTTCTCAGTGTCTCTGACATAGGGTTTCACTGTCCCGGGAAAGTCTCTGCTAACACCCTGCAGAGCGCTGTGCCCAATATACAGAAACGTCTTGCGGTATCTCCTACAGGGAAAGTGCCAGGAGGGAATTGTCGAGCTTGTTCTCAGTGTCTCTGAGAATTGCTCTGATTATCCCTGTGACCTCTTTGCTAAGACTCTCCAGAGAGACGTCCTCAAAACCAACACACATCTTGACATATCTCCCGCATTGATCGCAGTGTCTCCAGAAACGGCATTCAAGGAGCCAGGACCTTTTCTCCCTACACTGTCCATTGAGTTGTCCTCAAAACCAATATACATCCTGCTATATCTCCCACATGGAAAGTGCCAGGAGGGAGAAGTGGGGATTATGTTTAGACTTTCTCGGAACTGCTTCAAATCAACTAGATATCTTTGTGCTGTAAATCTCCCAACAGCCAAACGCAAAAGCAGCAAACATCTCGCTGTATGTCCCACATCCAAAGTGCCAAGAGAGAGCTTGCTCTCCCTGTCTTTGAGTACTGTTTTCACTGTCCCGGTTACCTCTTTGCTAACATTCTCTTCAGAGCTGCAGTGAAACCAGGAACCACGTGGAGAAGGCACCCACACTGAAAGTGCCTGGACGGAACACTGGGGCTTCTTCTCAGTGTCTCTGACATAGGGTTTCACTGTCCCGGGAAAGTCTCTGCTAACACCCTGCAGAGCGCTGTGCCCAATATACAGAAACGTCTTGCGGTATCTCCTACAGGGAAAGTGCCAGGAGGGAATTGTCGAGCTTGTTCTCAGTGTCTCTGAGAATTGCTCTGATTATGCCTGTGACCTCTTTGCTAAGACTCTCCAGAGAGACGTCCTCAAAACAAACACACATCTTGACATATCTCCTGCATTGATCGCAGTGTCTCCAGAAACGGCATTCAAGGAGCCAGGACCTTTTCTCCCTACACTGTCCATTGAGTTGTCCTCAAAACCAATATACATCCTGCTATATCTCCCACATGGAAAGTGCCAGGAGGGAGAAGTGGGGATTATGTTTAGACTTTCTCGGAACTGCTTCAAATCAACTAGATATCTTTGTGCTGTAAATCTCCCAACAGCCAAACGCAAAAGCAGCAAACATCTCGCTGTATGTCCCACATCCAAAGTGCCAAGAGAGAGCTTGCTCTCCCTGTCTTTGAGTACTGTTTTCACTGTCCCGGTTACCTCTTTGCTAACATTCTCTTCAGAGCTGCAGTGAAACCAGGAACCACGTGGAGAAGGCACCCACACTGAAAGTGCCTGGAGGGAACACTGGGGCTTCTTCTCAGTGTCTCTGACATAGGGTTTCACTGTCCCGGGAAAGTCTCTGCTAACACCCTGCAGAGCGCTGTGCCCAATATACAGAAACGTCTTGCGGTATCTCCTACAGGGAAAGTGCCAGGAGGGAATTGTCGAGCTTGTTCTCAGTGTCTCTGAGAATTGCTCTGATTATGCCTGTGACCTCTTTGCTAAGACTCTCCAGAGAGACGTCCTCAAAACAAACACACATCTTGACATATCTCCTGCATTGATCGCAGTGTCTCCAGAAACGGCATTCAAGGAGCCAGGACCTTTTCTCCCTACACTGTCCATTGAGTTGTCCTCAAAACCAATATACATCCTGCTATATCTCCCACATGGAAAGTGCCAGGAGGGAGAAGTGGGGATTATGTTTAGACTTTCTCGGAACTGCTTCAAATCAACTAGATATCTTTGTGCTGTAAATCTCCCAACAGCCAAACGCAAAAGCAGCAAACATCTCGCTGTATGTCCCACATCCAAAGTGCCAAGAGAGAGCTTGCTCTCCCTGTCTTTGAGTACTGTTTTCACTGTCCCGGTTACCTCTTTGCTAACATTCTCTTCAGAGCTGCAGTGAAACCAGGAACCACGTGGAGAAGGCACCCACACTGAAAGTGCCTGGAGGGAACACTGGGGCTTCTTCTCAGTGTCTCTGACATAGGGTTTCACTGTCCCGGGAAAGTCTCTGCTAACACCCTGCAGAGCGCTGTGCCCAATATACAGAAACGTCTTGCGGTATCTCCTACAGGGAAAGTGCCAGGAGGGAATTGTCGAGCTTGTTCTCAGTGTCTCTGAGAATTGCTCTGATTATGCCTGTGACCTCTTTGCTAAGACTCTCCAGAGAGACGTCCTCAAAACAAACACACATCTTGACATATCTCCTGCATTGATCGCAGTGTCTCCAGAAACGGCATTCAAGGAGCCAGGACCTTTTCTCCCTACACTGTCCATTGAGTTGTCCTCAAAACCAATATACATCCTGCTATATCTCCCACATGGAAAGTGCCAGGAGGGAGAAGTGGGGATTATGTTTAGACTTTCTCGGAACTGCTTCAAATCAACTAGATATCTTTGTGCTGTAAATCTCCCAACAGCCAAACGCAAAAGCAGCAAACATCTCGCTGTATGTCCCACATCCAAAGTGCCAAGAGAGAGCTTGCTCTCCCTGTCTTTGAGTACTGTTTTCACTGTCCCGGTTACCTCTTTGCTAACATTCTCTTCAGAGCTGCAGTGAAACCAGGAACCACGTGGAGAAGGCACCCACACTGAAAGTGCCTGGAGGGAACACTGGGGCTTCTTCTCAGTGTCTCTGACATAGGGTTTCACTGTCCCGGGAAAGTCTCTGCTAACACCCTGCAGAGCGCTGTGCCCAATATACAGAAACGTCTTGCGGTATCTCCTACAGGGAAAGTGCCAGGAGGGAATTGTCGAGCTTGTTCTCAGTGTCTCTGAGAATTGCTCTGATTATGCCTGTGACCTCTTTGCTAAGACTCTCCAGAGAGACGTCCTCAAAACAAACACACATCTTGACATATCTCCCGCATTGATCGCAGTGTCTCCAGAAACGGCATTCAAGGAGCCAGGACCTTTTCTCCCTACACTGTCCATTGAGTTGTCCTCAAAACCAATATACATCCTGCTATATCTCCCACATGGAAAGTGCCAGGAGGGAGAAGTGGGGATTATGTTTAGACTTTCTCGGAACTGCTTCAAATCAACTAGATATCTTTGTGCTGTAAATCTCCCAACAGCCAAACGCAAAAGCAGCAAACATCTCGCTGTATGTCCCACATCCAAAGTGCCAAGAGAGAGCTTGCTCTCCCTGTCTTTGAGTACTGTTTTCACTGTCCCGGTTACCTCTTTGCTAACATTCTCTTCAGAGCTGCAGTGAAACCAGGAACCACGTGGAGAAGGCACCCACACTGAAAGTGCCTGGAGGGAACACTGGGGCTTCTTCTCAGTGTCTCTGACATAGGGTTTCACTGTCCCGGGAAAGTCTCTGCTAACACCCTGCAGAGCGCTGTGCCCAATATACAGAAACGTCTTGCGGTATCTCCTACAGGGAAAGTGCCAGGAGGGAATTGTCGAGCTTGTTCTCAGTGTCTCTGAGAATTGCTCTGATTATCCCTGTGACCTCTTTGCTAAGACTCTCCAGAGAGACGTCCTCAAAACCAACACACATCTTGACATATCTCCCGCATTGATCGCAGTGTCTCCAGAAACGGCATTCAAGGAGCCAGGACCTTTTCTCCCTACACTGTCCATTGAGTTGTCCTCAAAACCAATATACATCCTGCTATATCTCCCACATGGAAAGTGCCAGGAGGGAGAAGTGGGGATTATGTTTAGACTTTCTCGGAACTGCTTCAAATCAACTAGATATCTTTGTGCTGTAAATCTCCCAACAGCCAAACGCAAAAGCAGCAAACATCTCGCTGTATGTCCCACATCCAAAGTGCCAAGAGAGAGCTTGCTCTCCCTGTCTTTGAGTACTGTTTTCACTGTCCCGGTTACCTCTTTGCTAACATTCTCTTCAGAGCTGCAGTGAAACCAGGAACCACGTGGAGAAGGCACCCACACTGAAAGTGCCTGGAGGGAACACTGGGGCTTCTTCTCAGTGTCTCTGACATAGGGTTTCACTGTCCCGGGAAAGTCTCTGCTAACACCGTGCAGAGCGCTGTGCCCAATATACAGAAACGTCTTGCGGTATCTCCTACAGGGAAAGTGCCAGGAGGGAATTGTCGAGCTTGTTCTCAGTGTCTCTGAGAATTGCTCTGATTATCCCTGTGACCTCTTTGCTAAGACTCTCCAGAGAGACATCCTCAAAACCAACACACATCTTGACATATCTCCCGCATTGATCGCAGTGTCTCCAGAAACGGCATTCAAGGAGCCAGGACCTTTTCTCCCTACACTGTCCATTGAGTTGTCCTCAAAACCAATATACATCCTGCTATATCTCCCACATGGAAAGTGCCAGGAGGGAGAAGTGGGGATTATGTTTAGACTTTCTCGGAACTGCTTCAAATCAACTAGATATCTTTGTGCTGTAAATCTCCCAACAGCCAAAGGCAAAAGCAGCAAACATCTCGCTGTATGTCCCACATCCAAAGTGCCAAGAGAGAGCTTGCTCTCCCTGTCTTTGAGTACTGTTTTCACTGTCCCGGTTACCTCTTTGCTAACATTCTCTTCAGAGCTGCAGTGAAACCAGGAACCACGTGGAGAAGGCACCCACACTGAAAGTGCCTGGAGGGAACACTGGGGCTTCTTCTCAGTGTCTCTGACATAGGGTTTCACTGTCCCGGGAAAGTCTCTGCTAACACCGTGCAGAGCGCTGTGCCCAATATACAGAAACGTCTTGCGGTATCTCCTACAGGGAAAGTGCCAGGAGGGAATTGTCGAGCTTGTTCTCAGTGTCTCTGAGAATTGCTCTGATTATCCCTGTGACCTCTTTGCTAAGACTCTCCAGAGAGACATCCTCAAAACCAACACACATCTTGACATATCTCCCGCATTGATCGCAGTGTCTCCAGAAACGGCATTCAAGGAGCCAGGACCTTTTCTCCCTACACTGTCCATTGAGTTGTCCTCAAAACCAATATACATCCTGCTATATCTCCCACATGGAAAGTGCCAGGAGGGAGAAGTGGGGATTATGTTTAGACTTTCTCGGAACTGCTTCAAATCAACTAGATATCTTTGTGCTGTAAATCTCCCAACAGCCAAAGGCAAAAGCAGCAAACATCTCGCTGTATGTCCCACATCCAAAGTGCCAAGAGAGAGCTTGCTCTCCCTGTCTTTGAGTACTGTTTTCACTGTCCCGGTTACCTCTTTGCTAACATTCTCTTCAGAGCTGCAGTGAAACCAGGAACCACGTGGAGAAGGCACCCACACTGAAAGTGCCTGGAGGGAACATTGGGGCTTCTTCTCAGTGTCTCTGACATAGGGTTTCACTGTCCCGGGAAAGTCTCTGCTAACACCCTGCAGAGCGCTGTGCCCAATATACAGAAACGTCTTGCGGTATCTCCTACAGGGAAAGTGCCAGGAGGGAATTGTCGAGCTTGTTCTCAGTGTCTCTGAGAATTGCTCTGATTATGCCTGTGACCTCTTTGCTAAGACTCTCCAGAGAGACATCCTCAAAACCAACACACATCTTGACATATCTCCCGCATTGATCGCAGTGTCTCCAGAAACGGCATTCAAGGAGCCAGGACCTTTTCTCCCTACACTGTCCATTGAGTTGTCCTCAAAACCAATATACATCCTGCTATATCTCCCACATGGAAAGTGCCAGGAGGGAGAAGTGGGGATTATGTTTAGACTTTCTCGGAACTGCTTCAAATCAACTAGATATCTTTGTGCTGTAAATCTCCCAACAGCCAAAGGCAAAAGCAGCAAACATCTCGCTGTATGTCCCACATCCAAAGTGCCAAGAGAGAGCTTGCTCTCCCTGTCTTTGAGTACTGTTTTCACTGTCCCGGTTACCTCTTTGCTAACATTCTCTTCAGAGCTGCAGTGAAACCAGGAACCACGTGGAGAAGGCACCCACACTGAAAGTGCCTGGACGGAACACTGGGGCTTCTTCTCAGTGTCTCTGACATAGGGTTTCACTGTCCCGGGAAAGTCTCTGCTAACACCGTGCAGAGCGCTGTGCCCAATATACAGAAACGTCTTGCGGTATCTCCTACAGGGAAAGTGCCAGGAGGGAATTGTCGAGCTTGTTCTCAGTGTCTCTGAGAATTGCTCTGATTATCCCTGTGACCTCTTTGCTAAGACTCTCCAGAGAGACGTCCTCAAAACCAACACACATCTTGACATATCTCCCGCATTGATCGCAGTGTCTCCAGAAACGGCATTCAAGGAGCCAGGACCTTTTCTCCCTACACTGTCCATTGAGTTGTCCTCAAAACCAATATACATCCTGCTATATCTCCCACATGGAAAGTGCCAGGAGGGAGAAGTGGGGATTATGTTTAGACTTTCTCGGAACTGCTTCAAATCAACTAGATATCTTTGTGCTGTAAATCTCCCAACAGCCAAACGCAAAAGCAGCAAACATCTCGCTGTATGTCCCACATCCAAAGTGCCAAGAGAGAGCTTGCTCTCCCTGTCTTTGAGTACTGTTTTCACTGTCCCGGTTACCTCTTTGCTAACATTCTCTTCAGAGCTGCAGTGAAACCAGGAACCACGTGGAGAAGGCACCCACACTGAAAGTGCCTGGAGGGAACATTGGGGCTTCTTCTCAGTGTCTCTGACATAGGGTTTCACTGTCCCGGGAAAGTCTCTGCTAACACCCTGCAGAGCGCTGTGCCCAATATACAGAAACGTCTTGCGGTATCTCCTACAGGGAAAGTGCCAGGAGGGAATTGTGGACCTTGTTCTCAGTGTCTCTGAGAATTGCTCTGATTATCCCTGTGACCTCTTTGCTAAGACTCTCCAGAGAGACGTCCTCAAAACCAACACACATCTTGACATATCTCCCGCATTGATCGCAGTGTCTCCAGAAACGGCATTCAAGGAGCCAGGACCTTTTCTCCCTACACTGTCCATTGAGTTGTCCTCAAAACCAATATACATCCTGCTATATCTCCCACATGGAAAGTGCCAGGAGGGAGAAGTGGGGATTATGTTTAGACTTTCTCGGAACTGCTTCAAATCAACTAGATATCTTTGTGCTGTAAATCTCCCAACAGCCAAACGCAAAAGCAGCAAACATCTCGCTGTATGTCCCACATCCAAAGTGCCAAGAGAGAGCTTGCTCTCCCTGTCTTTGAGTACTGTTTTCACTGTCCCGGTTACCTCTTTGCTAACATTCTCTTCAGAGCTGCAGTGAAACCAGGAACCACGTGGAGAAGGCACCCACACTGAAAGTGCCTGGAGGGAACACTGGGGCTTCTTCTCAGTGTCTCTGACATAGGGTTTCACTGTCCCGGGAAAGTCTCTGCTAACACCGTGCAGAGCGCTGTGCCCAATATACAGAAACGTCTTGCGGTATCTCCTACAGGGAAAGTGCCAGGAGGGAATTGTCGAGCTTGTTCTCAGTGTCTCTGAGAATTGCTCTGATTATCCCTGTGACCTCTTTGCTAAGACTCTCCAGAGAGACATCCTCAAAACCAACACACATCTTGACATATCTCCCGCATTGATCGCAGTGTCTCCAGAAACGGCATTCAAGGAGCCAGGACCTTTTCTCCCTACACTGTCCATTGAGTTGTCCTCAAAACCAATATACATCCTGCTATATCTCCCACATGGAAAGTGCCAGGAGGGAGAAGTGGGGATTATGTTTAGACTTTCTCGGAACTGCTTCAAATCAACTAGATAGCTTTGTGCTGTAAATCTCCCAACAGCCAAAGGCAAAAGCAGCAAACATCTCGCTGTATGTCCCACATCCAAAGTGCCAAGAGAGAGCTTGCTCTCCCTGTCTTTGAGTACTGTTTTCACTGTCCCGGTTACCTCTTTGCTAACATTCTCTTCAGAGCTGCAGTGAAACCAGGAACCACGTGGAGAAGGCACCCACACTGAAAGTGCCTGGAGGGAACACTGGGGCTTCTTCTCAGTGTCTCTGACATAGGGTTTCACTGTCCCGGGAAAGTCTCTGCTAACACCCTGCAGAGCGCTGTGCCCAATATACAGAAACGTCTTGCGGTATCTCCTACAGGGAAAGTGCCAGGAGGGAATTGTCGAGCTTGTTCTCAGTGTCTCTGAGAATTGCTCTGATTATCCCTGTGACCTCTTTGCTAAGACTCTCCAGAGAGACATCCTCAAAACCAACACACATCTTGACATATCTCCCGCATTGATCGCAGTGTCTCCAGAAACGGCATTCAAGGAGCCAGGACCTTTTCTCCCTACACTGTCCATTGAGTTGTCCTCAAAACCAATATACATCCTGCTATATCTCCCACATGGAAAGTGCCAGGAGGGAGAAGTGGGGATTATGTTTAGACTTTCTCGGAACTGCTTCAAATCAACTAGATATCTTTGTGCTGTAAATCTCCCAACAGCCAAAGGCAAAAGCAGCAAACATCTCGCTGTATGTCCCACATCCAAAGTGCCAAGAGAGAGCTTGCTCTCCCTGTCTTTGAGTACTGTTTTCACTGTCCCGGTTACCTCTTTGCTAACATTCTCTTCAGAGCTGCAGTGAAACCAGGAACCACGTGGAGAAGGCACCCACACTGAAAGTGCCTGGAGGGAACACTGGGGCTTCTTCTCAGTGTCTCTGACATAGGGTTTCACTGTCCCGCGAAAGTCTCTGCTAACACCGTGCAGAGCGCTGTGCCCAATATACAGAAACGTCTTGCGGTATCTCCTACAGGGAAAGTGCCAGGAGGGAATTGTGGAGCTTGTTCTCAGTGTCTCTGAGAATTGCTCTGATTATCCCTGTGACCTCTTTGCTAAGACTCTCCAGAGAGACATCCTCAAAACCAACACACATCTTGACATATCTCCCGCATTGATCGCAGTGTCTCCAGAAATGGCATTCAAGGAGCCAGGACCTTTTCTCCCTACACTGTCCATTGAGTTGTCCTCAAAACCAATATACATCCTGCTATATCTCCCACATGGAAAGTGCCAGGAGGGAGAAGTGGGGATTATGTTTAGACTTTCTCGGAACTGCTTCAAATCAACTAGATATCTTTGTGCTGTAAATCTCCCAACAGCCAAACGCAAAAGCAGCAAACATCTCGCTGTATGTCCCACATCCAAAGTGCCAAGAGAGAGCTTGCTCTCCCTGTCTTTGAGTACTGTTTTCACTGTCCCGGTTACCTCTTTGCTAACATTCTCTTCAGAGCTGCAGTGAAACCAGGAACCACGTGGAGAAGGCACCCACACTGAAAGTGCCTGGAGGGAACACTGGGGCTTCTTCTCAGTGTCTCTGACATAGGGTTTCACTGTCCCGCGAAAGTCTCTGCTAACACCCTGCAGAGCGCTGTGCCCAATATACAGAAACGTCTTGCGGTATCTCCTACAGGGAAAGTGCCAGGAGGGAATTGTCGAGCTTGTTCTCAGTGTCTCTGAGAATTGCTCTGATTATCCCTGTGACCTCTTTGCTAAGACTCTCCAGAGAGACGTCCTCAAAACAAACACACATCTTGACATATCTCCTGCATTGATCGCAGTGTCTCCAGAAACGGCATTCAAGGAGCCAGGACCTTTTCTCCCTACACTGTCCATTGAGTTGTCCTCAAAATCAATATACATCCTGCTATATCTCCCACATGGAAAGTGCCAGGAGGGAGAAGTGGGGATTATGTTTAGACTTTCTCGGAACTGCTTCAAATCAACTAGATATCTTTGTGCTGTAAATCTCCCAACAGCCAAACGCAAAAGCAGCAAACATCTCGCTGTATGTCCCACATCCAAAGTGCCAAGAGAGAGCTTGCTCTCCCTGTCTTTGAGTACTGTTTTCACTGTCCCGGTTACCTCTTTGCTAACATTCTCTTCAGAGCTGCAGTGAAACCAGGAACCACGTGGAGAAGGCACCCACACTGAAAGTGCCTGGACGGAACACTGGGGCTTCTTCTCAGTGTCTCTGACATAGGGTTTCACTGTCCCGGGAAAGTCTCTGCTAACACCGTGCAGAGCGCTGTGCCCAATATACAGAAACGTCTTGCGGTATCTCCTACAGGGAAAGTGCCAGGAGGGAATTGTGGAGCTTGTTCTCAGTGTCTCTGAGAATTGCTCTGATTATCCCTGTGACCTCTTTGCTAAGACTCTCCAGAGAGACGTCCTCAAAACAAACACACATCTTGACATATCTCCTGCATTGATCGCAGTGTCTCCAGAAACGGCATTCAAGGAGCCAGGACCTTTTCTCCCTACACTGTCCATTGAGTTGTCCTCAAAACCAATATACATCCTGCTATATCTCCCACATGGAAAGTGCCAGGAGGGAGAAGTGGGGATTATGTTTAGACTTTCTCGGAACTGCTTCAAATCAACTAGATATCTTTGTGCTGTAAATCTCCCAACAGCCAAACGCAAAAGCAGCAAACATCTCGCTGTATGTCCCACATCCAAAGTGCCAAGAGAGAGCTTGCTCTCCCTGTCTTTGAGTACTGTTTTCACTGTCCCGGTTACCTCTTTGCTAACATTCTCTTCAGAGCTGCAGTGAAACCAGGAACCACGTGGAGAAGGCACCCACACTGAAAGTGCCTGGAGGGAACATTGGGGCTTCTTCTCAGTGTCTCTGACATAGGGTTTCACTGTCCCGGGAAAGTCTCTGCTAACACCGTGCAGAGCGCTGTGCCCAATATACAGAAACGTCTTGCGGTATCTCCTAGAGGGAAAGTGCCAGGAGGGAATTGTCGAGCTTGTTCTCAGTGTCTCTGAGAATTGCTCTGATTATCCCTGTGACCTCTTTGCTAAGACTCTCCAGAGAGACGTCCTCAAAACCAACACACATCTTGACATATCTCCCGCATTGATCGCAGTGTCTCCAGAAACGGCATTCAAGGAGCCAGGACCTTTTCTCCCTACACTGTCCATTGAGTTGTCCTCAAAACCAATATACATCCTGCTATATCTCCCACATGGAAAGTGCCAGGAGGGAGAAGTGGGGATTATGTTTAGACTTTCTCGGAACTGCTTCAAATCAACTAGATATCTTTGTGCTGTAAATCTCCCAACAGCCAAAGGCAAAAGCAGCAAACATCTCGCTGTATGTCCCACATCCAAAGTGCCAAGAGAGAGCTTGCTCTCCCTGTCTTTGAGTACTGTTTTCACTGTCCCGGTTACCTCTTTGCTAACATTCTCTTCAGAGCTGCAGTGAAACCAGGAACCACGTGGAGAAGGCACCCACACTGAAAGTGCCTGGAGGGAACACTGGGGCTTCTTCTCAGTGTCTCTGACATAGGGTTTCACTGTCCCGGGAAAGTCTCTGCTAACACCGTGCAGAGCGCTGTGCCCAATATACAGAAACGTCTTGCGGTATCTCCTACAGGGAAAGTGCCAGGAGGGAATTGTGGAGCTTGTTCTCAGTGTCTCTGAGAATTGCTCTGATTATCCCTGTGACCTCTTTGCTAAGACTCTCCAGAGAGACATCCTCAAAACCAACACACATCTTGACATATCTCCCGCATTGATCGCAGTGTCTCCAGAAACGGCATTCAAGGAGCCAGGACCTTTTCTCCCTACACTGTCCATTGAGTTGTCCTCAAAACCAATATACATCCTGCTATATCTCCCACATGGAAAGTGCCAGGAGGGAGAAGTGGGGATTATGTTTAGACTTTCTCGGAACTGCTTCAAATCAACTAGATATCTTTGTGCTGTAAATCTCCCAACAGCCAAAGGCAAAAGCAGCAAACATCTCGCTGTATGTCCCACATCCAAAGTGCCAAGAGAGAGCTTGCTCTCCCTGTCTTTGAGTACTGTTTTCACTGTCCCGGTTACCTCTTTGCTAACATTCTCTTCAGAGCTGCAGTGAAACCAGGAACCACGTGGAGAAGGCACCCACACTGAAAGTGCCTGGAGGGAACACTGGGGCTTCTTCTCAGTGTCTCTGACATAGGGTTTCACTGTCCCGCGAAAGTCTCTGCTAACACCGTGCAGAGCGCTGTGCCCAATATACAGAAACGTCTTGCGGTATCTCCTACAGGGAAAGTGCCAGGAGGGAATTGTGGAGCTTGTTCTCAGTGTCTCTGAGAATTGCTCTGATTATCCCTGTGACCTCTTTGCTAAGACTCTCCAGAGAGACATCCTCAAAACCAACACACATCTTGACATATCTCCCGCATTGATCGCAGTGTCTCCAGAAATGGCATTCAAGGAGCCAGGACCTTTTCTCCCTACACTGTCCATTGAGTTGTCCTCAAAACCAATATACATCCTGCTATATCTCCCACATGGAAAGTGCCAGGAGGGAGAAGTGGGGATTATGTTTAGACTTTCTCGGAACTGCTTCAAATCAACTAGATATCTTTGTGCTGTAAATCTCCCAACAGCCAAACGCAAAAGCAGCCAACATCTCGCTGTATGTCCCACATCCAAAGTGCCAAGAGAGAGCTTGCTCTCCCTGTCTTTGAGTACTGTTTTCACTGTCCCGGTTACCTCTTTGCTAACATTCTCTTCAGAGCTGCAGTGAAACCAGGAACCACGTGGAGAAGGCACCCACACTGAAAGTGCCTGGAGGGAACATTGGGGCTTCTTCTCAGTGTCTCTGACATAGGGTTTCACTGTCCCGGGAAAGTCTCTGCTAACACCGTGCAGAGCGCTGTGCCCAATATACAGAAACGTCTTGCGGTATCTCCTACAGGGAAAGTGCCAGGAGGGAATTGTGGAGCTTGTTCTCAGTGTCTCTGAGAATTGCTCTGATTATCCCTGTGACCTCTTTGCTAAGACTCTCCAGAGAGACGTCCTCAAAACAAACACACATCTTGACATATCTCCCGCATTGATCGCAGTGTCTCCAGAAACGGCATTCAAGGAGCCAGGACCTTTTCTCCCTACACTGTCCATTGAGTTGTCCTCAAAATCAATATACATCCTGCTATATCTCCCACATGGAAAGTGCCAGGAGGGAGAAGTGGGGATTATGTTTAGACTTTCTCGGAACTGCTTCAAATCAACTAGATATCTTTGTGCTGTAAATCTCCCAACAGCCAAACGCAAAAGCAGCAAACATCTCGCTGTATGTCCCACATCCAAAGTGCCAAGAGAGAGCTTGCTCTCCCTGTCTTTGAGTACTGTTTTCACTGTCCCGGTTACCTCTTTGCTAACATTCTCTTCAGAGCTGCAGTGAAACCAGGAACCACGTGGAGAAGGCACCCACACTGAAAGTGCCTGGAGGGAACATTGGGGCTTCTTCTCAGTGTCTCTGACATAGGGTTTCACTGTCCCGGGAAAGTCTCTGCTAACACCGTGCAGAGCGCTGTGCCCAATATACAGAAACGTCTTGCGGTATCTCCTACAGGGAAAGTGCCAGGAGGGAATTGTGGAGCTTGTTCTCAGTGTCTCTGAGAATTGCTCTGATTATCCCTGTGACCTCTTTGCTAAGACTCTCCAGAGAGACGTCCTCAAAACAAACACACATCTTGACATATCTCCCGCATTGATCGCAGTGTCTCCAGAAACGGCATTCAAGGAGCCAGGACCTTTTCTCCCTACACTGTCCATTGAGTTGTCCTCAAAATCAATATACATCCTGCTATATCTCCCACATGGAAAGTGCCAGGAGGGAGAAGTGGGGATTATGTTTAGACTTTCTCGGAACTGCTTCAAATCAACTAGATATCTTTGTGCTGTAAATCTCCCAACAGCCAAAGGCAAAAGCAGCAAACATCTCGCTGTATGTCCCACATCCAAAGTGCCAAGAGAGAGCTTGCTCTCCCTGTCTTTGAGTACTGTTTTCACTGTCCCGGTTACCTCTTTGCTAACATTCTCTTCAGAGCTGCAGTGAAACCAGGAACCACGTGGAGAAGGCACCCACACTGAAAGTGCCTGGAGGGAACACTGGGGCTTCTTCTCAGTGTCTCTGACATAGGGTTTCACTGTCCCGGGAAAGTCTCTGCTAACACCCTGCAGAGCGCTGTGCCCAATATACAGAAACGTCTTGCGGTATCTCCTACAGGGAAAGTGCCAGGAGGGAATTGTCGAGCTTGTTCTCAGTGTCTCTGAGAATTGCTCTGATTATCCCTGTGACCTCTTTGCTAAGACTCTCCAGAGAGACATCCTCAAAACCAACACACATCTTGACATATCTCCCGCATTGATCGCAGTGTCTCCAGAAATGGCATTCAAGGAGCCAGGACCTTTTCTCCCTACACTGTCCATTGAGTTGTCCTCAAAACCAATATACATCCTGCTATATCTCCCACATGGAAAGTGCCAGGAGGGAGAAGTGGGGATTATGTTTAGACTTTCTCGGAACTGCTTCAAATCAACTAGATATCTTTGTGCTGTAAATCTCCCAACAGCCAAACGCAAAAGCAGCAAACATCTCGCTGTATGTCCCACATCCAAAGTGCCAAGAGAGAGCTTGCTCTCCCTGTCTTTGAGTACTGTTTTCACTGTCCCGGTTACCTCTTTGCTAACATTCTCTTCAGAGCTGCAGTGAAACCAGGAACCACGTGGAGAAGGCACCCACACTGAAAGTGCCTGGACGGAACATTGGGGCTTCTTCTCAGTGTCTCTGACATAGGGTTTCACTGTCCCGGGAAAGTCTCTGCTAACACCCTGCAGAGCGCTGTGCCCAATATACAGAAACGTCTTGCGGTATCTCCTACAGGGAAAGTGCCAGGAGGGAATTGTCGAGCTTGTTCTCAGTGTCTCTGAGAATTGCTCTGATTATCCCTGTGACCTCTTTGCTAAGACTCTCCAGAGAGACGTCCTCAAAACAAACACACATCTTGACATATCTCCCGCATTGATCGCAGTGTCTCCAGAAACGGCATTCAAGGAGCCAGGACCTTTTCTCCCTACACTGTCCATTGAGTTGTCCTCAAAATCAATATACATCCTGCTATATCTCCCACATGGAAAGTGCCAGGAGGGAGAAGTGGGGATTATGTTTAGACTTTCTCGGAACTGCTTCAAATCAACTAGATATCTTTGTGCTGTAAATCTCCCAACAGCCAAACGCAAAAGCAGCAAACATCTCGCTGTATGTCCCACATCCAAAGTGCCAAGAGAGAGCTTGCTCTCCCTGTCTTTGAGTACTGTTTTCACTGTCCCGGTTACCTCTTTGCTAACATTCTCTTCAGAGCTGCAGTGAAACCAGGAACCACGTGGAGAAGGCACCCACACTGAAAGTGCCTGGAGGGAACATTGGGGCTTCTTCTCAGTGTCTCTGACATAGGGTTTCACTGTCCCGGGAAAGTCTCTGCTAACACCGTGCAGAGCGCTGTGCCCAATATACAGAAACGTCTTGCGGTATCTCCTACAGGGAAAGTGCCAGGAGGGAATTGTGGAGCTTGTTCTCAGTGTCTCTGAGAATTGCTCTGATTATCCCTGTGACCTCTTTGCTAAGACTCTCCAGAGAGACGTCCTCAAAACAAACACACATCTTGACATATCTCCCGCATTGATCGCAGTGTCTCCAGAAACGGCATTCAAGGAGCCAGGACCTTTTCTCCCTACACTGTCCATTGAGTTGTCCTCAAAATCAATATACATCCTGCTATATCTCCCACATGGAAAGTGCCAGGAGGGAGAAGTGGGGATTATGTTTAGACTTTCTCGGAACTGCTTCAAATCAACTAGATATCTTTGTGCTGTAAATCTCCCAACAGCCAAACGCAAAAGCAGCAAACATCTCGCTGTATGTCCCACATCCAAAGTGCCAAGAGAGAGCTTGCTCTCCCTGTCTTTGAGTACTGTTTTCACTGTCCCGGTTACCTCTTTGCTAACATTCTCTTCAGAGCTGCAGTGAAACCAGGAACCACGTGGAGAAGGCACCCACACTGAAAGTGCCTGGAGGGAACACTGGGGCTTCTTCTCAGTGTCTCTGACATAGGGTTTCACTGTCCCGCGAAAGTCTCTGCTAACACCCTGCAGAGCGCTGTGCCCAATATACAGAAACGTCTTGCGGTATCTCCTACAGGGAAAGTGCCAGGAGGGAATTGTCGAGCTTGTTCTCAGTGTCTCTGAGAATTGCTCTGATTATCCCTGTGACCTCTTTGCTAAGACTCTCCAGAGAGACGTCCTCAAAACAAACACACATCTTGACATATCTCCTGCATTGATCGCAGTGTCTCCAGAAACGGCATTCAAGGAGCCAGGACCTTTTCTCCCTACACTGTCCATTGAGTTGTCCTCAAAATCAATATACATCCTGCTATATCTCCCACATGGAAAGTGCCAGGAGGGAGAAGTGGGGATTATGTTTAGACTTTCTCGGAACTGCTTCAAATCAACTAGATATCTTTGTGCTGTAAATCTCCCAACAGCCAAACGCAAAAGCAGCAAACATCTCGCTGTATGTCCCACATCCAAAGTGCCAAGAGAGAGCTTGCTCTCCCTGTCTTTGAGTACTGTTTTCACTGTCCCGGTTACCTCTTTGCTAACATTCTCTTCAGAGCTGCAGTGAAACCAGGAACCACGTGGAGAAGGCACCCACACTGAAAGTGCCTGGACGGAACACTGGGGCTTCTTCTCAGTGTCTCTGACATAGGGTTTCACTGTCCCGCGAAAGTCTCTGCTAACACCCTGCAGAGCGCTGTGCCCAATATACAGAAACGTCTTGCGGTATCTCCTACAGGGAAAGTGCCAGGAGGGAATTGTCGAGCTTGTTCTCAGTGTCTCTGAGAATTGCTCTGATTATCCGTGTGACCTCTTTGCTAAGACTCTCCAGAGAGACGTCCTCAAAACAAACACACATCTTGACATATCTCCTGCATTGATCGCAGTGTCTCCAGAAACGGCATTCAAGGAGCCAGGACCTTTTCTCCCTACACTGTCCATTGAGTTGTCCTCAAAATCAATATACATCCTGCTATATCTCCCACATGGAAAGTGCCAGGAGGGAGAAGTGGGGATTATGTTTAGACTTTCTCGGAACTGCTTCAAATCAACTAGATATCTTTGTGCTGTAAATCTCCCAACAGCCAAACGCAAAAGCAGCAAACATCTCGCTGTATGTCCCACATCCAAAGTGCCAAGAGAGAGCTTGCTCTCCCTGTCTTTGAGTACTGTTTTCACTGTCCCGGTTACCTCTTTGCTAACATTCTCTTCAGAGCTGCAGTGAAACCAGGAACCACGTGGAGAAGGCACCCACACTGAAAGTGCCTGGACGGAACACTGGGGCTTCTTCTCAGTGTCTCTGACATAGGGTTTCACTGTCCCGCGAAAGTCTCTGCTAACACCGTGCAGAGCGCTGTGCCCAATATACAGAAACGTCTTGCGGTATCTCCTACAGGGAAAGTGCCAGGAGGGAATTGTGGAGCTTGTTCTCAGTGTCTCTGAGAATTGCTCTGATTATCCCTGTGACATCTTTGCTAAGACTCTCCAGAGAGACGTCCTCAAAACAAACACACATCTTGACATATCTCCTGCATTGATCGCAGTGTCTCCAGAAACGGCATTCAAGGAGCCAGGACCTTTTCTCCCTACACTGTCCATTGAGTTGTCCTCAAAACCAATATACATCCTGCTATATCTCCCACATGGAAAGTGCCAGGAGGGAGAAGTGGGGATTATGTTTAGACTTTCTCGGAACTGCTTCAAATCAACTAGATATCTTTGTGCTGTAAATCTCCCAACAGCCAAACGCAAAAGCAGCAAACATCTCGCTGTATGTCCCACATCCAAAGTGCCAAGAGAGAGCTTGCTCTCCCTGTCTTTGAGTACTGTTTTCACTGTCCCGGTTACCTCTTTGCTAACATTCTCTTCAGAGCTGCAGTGAAACCAGGAACCACGTGGAGAAGGCACCCACACTGAAAGTGCCTGGAGGGAACATTGGGGCTTCTTCTCAGTGTCTCTGACATAGGGTTTCACTGTCCCGGGAAAGTCTCTGCTAACACCGTGCAGAGCGCTGTGCCCAATATACAGAAACGTCTTGCGGTATCTCCTAGAGGGAAAGTGCCAGGAGGGAATTGTCGAGCTTGTTCTCAGTGTCTCTGAGAATTGCTCTGATTATGCCTGTGACCTCTTTGCTAAGACTCTCCAGAGAGACGTCCTCAAAACAAACACACATCTTGACATATCTCCCGCATTGATCGCAGTGTCTCCAGAAACGGCATTCAAGGAGCCAGGACCTTTTCTCCCTACACTGTCCATTGAGTTGTCCTCAAAACCAATATACATCCTGCTATATCTCCCACATGGAAAGTGCCAGGAGGGAGAAGTGGGGATTATGTTTAGACTTTCTCGGAACTGCTTCAAATCAACTAGATATCTTTGTGCTGTAAATCTCCCAACAGCCAAAGGCAAAAGCAGCAAACATCTCGCTGTATGTCCCACATCCAAAGTGCCAAGAGAGAGCTTGCTCTCCCTGTCTTTGAGTACTGTTTTCACTGTCCCGGTTACCTCTTTGCTAACATTCTCTTCAGAGCTGCAGTGAAACCAGGAACCACGTGGAGAAGGCACCCACACTGAAAGTGCCTGGAGGGAACACTGGGGCTTCTTCTCAGTGTCTCTGACATAGGGTTTCACTGTCCCGGGAAAGTCTCTGCTAACACCCTGCAGAGCGCTGTGCCCAATATACAGAAACGTCTTGCGGTATCTCCTATAGGGAAAGTGCCAGGAGGGAATTGTCGAGCTTGTTCTCAGTGTCTCTGAGAATTGCTCTGATTATGCCTGTGACCTCTTTGCTAAGACTCTCCAGAGAGACGTCCTCAAAACAAACACACATCTTGACATATCTCCCGCATTGATCGCAGTGTCTCCAGAAACGGCATTCAAGGAGCCAGGACCTTTTCTCCCTACACTGTCCATTGAGTTGTCCTCAAAACCAATATACATCCTGCTATATCTCCCACATGGAAAGTGCCAGGAGGGAGAAGTGGGGATTATGTTTAGACTTTCTCGGAACTGCTTCAAATCAACTAGATAGCTTTGTGCTGTAAATCTCCCAACAGCCAAACGCAAAAGCAGCAAACATCTCGCTGTATGTCCCACATCCAAAGTGCCAAGAGAGAGCTTGCTCTCCCTGTCTTTGAGTACTGTTTTCACTGTCCCGGTTACCTCTTTGCTAACATTCTCTTCAGAGCTGCAGTGAAACCAGGAACCACGTGGAGAAGGCACCCACACTGAAAGTGCCTGGAGGGAACACTGGGGCTTCTTCTCAGTGTCTCTGACATAGGGTTTCACTGTCCCGGGAAAGTCTCTGCTAACACCGTGCAGAGCGCTGTGCCCAATATACAGAAACGTCTTGCGGTATCTCCTACAGGGAAAGTGCCAGGAGGGAATTGTCGAGCTTGTTCTCAGTGTCTCTGAGAATTGCTCTGATTATGCCTGTGACCTCTTTGCTAAGACTCTCCAGAGAGACGTCCTCAAAACAAACACACATCTTGACATATCTCCCGCATTGATCGCAGTGTCTCCAGAAACGGCATTCAAGGAGCCAGGACCTTTTCTCCCTACACTGTCCATTGAGTTGTCCTCAAAACCAATATACATCCTGCTATATCTCCCACATGGAAAGTGCCAGGAGGGAGAAGTGGGGATTATGTTTAGACTTTCTCGGAACTGCTTCAAATCAACTAGATATCTTTGTGCTGTAAATCTCCCAACAGCCAAACGCAAAAGCAGCAAACATCTCGCTGTATGTCCCACATCCAAAGTGCCAAGAGAGAGCTTGCTCTCCCTGTCTTTGAGTACTGTTTTCACTGTCCCGGTTACCTCTTTGCTAACATTCTCTTCAGAGCTGCAGTGAAACCAGGAACCACGTGGAGAAGGCACCCACACTGAAAGTGCCTGGAGGGAACACTGGGGCTTCTTCTCAGTGTCTCTGACATAGGGTTTCACTGTCCCGGGAAAGTCTCTGCTAACACCCTGCAGAGCGCTGTGCCCAATATACAGAAACGTCTTGCGGTATCTCCTACAGGGAAAGTGCCAGGAGGGAATTGTCGAGCTTGTTCTCAGTGTCTCTGAGAATTGCTCTGATTATGCCTGTGACCTCTTTGCTAAGACTCTCCAGAGAGACGTCCTCAAAACAAACACACATCTTGACATATCTCCCGCATTGATCGCAGTGTCTCCAGAAACGGCATTCAAGGAGCCAGGACCTTTTCTCCCTACACTGTCCATTGAGTTGTCCTCAAAACCAATATACATCCTGCTATATCTCCCACATGGAAAGTGCCAGGAGGGAGAAGTGGGGATTATGTTTAGACTTTCTCGGAACTGCTTCAAATCAACTAGATATCTTTGTGCTGTAAATCTCCCAACAGCCAAACGCAAAAGCAGCAAACATCTCGCTGTATGTCCCACATCCAAAGTGCCAAGAGAGAGCTTGCTCTCCCTGTCTTTGAGTACTGTTTTCACTGTCCCGGTTACCTCTTTGCTAACATTCTCTTCAGAGCTGCAGTGAAACCAGGAACCACGTGGAGAAGGCACCCACACTGAAAGTGCCTGGAGGGAACACTGGGGCTTCTTCTCAGTGTCTCTGACATAGGGTTTCACTGTCCCGGGAAAGTCTCTGCTAACACCGTGCAGAGCGCTGTGCCCAATATACAGAAACGTCTTGCGGTATCTCCTACAGGGAAAGTGCCAGGAGGGAACTGTCGAGCTTGTTCTCAGTGTCTCTGAGAATTGCTCTGATTATCCCTGTGACCTCTTTGCTAAGACTCTCCAGAGAGACGTCCTCAAAACAAACACACATCTTGACATATCTCCCGCATTGATCGCAGTGTCTCCAGAAACGGCATTCAAGGAGCCAGGACCTTTTCTCCCTACACTGTCCATTGAGTTGTCCTCAAAATCAATATACATCCTGCTATATCTCCCACATGGAAAGTGCCAGGAGGGAGAAGTGGGGATTATGTTTAGACTTTCTCGGAACTGCTTCAAATCAACTAGATAGCTTTGTGCTGTAAATCTCCCAACAGCCAAACGCAAAAGCAGCAAACATCTCGCTGTATGTCCCACATCCAAAGTGCCAAGAGAGAGCTTGCTCTCCCTGTCTTTGAGTACTGTTTTCACTGTCCCGGTTACCTCTTTGCTAACATTCTCTTCAGAGCTGCAGTGAAACCAGGAACCACGTGGAGAAGGCACCCACACTGAAAGTGCCTGGAGGGAACACTGGGGCTTCTTCTCAGTGTCTCTGACATAGGGTTTCACTGTCCCGGGAAAGTCTCTGCTAACACCCTGCAGAGCGCTGTGCCCAATATACAGAAACGTCTTGCGGTATCTCCTACAGGGAAAGTGCCAGGAGGGAATTGTGGAGCTTGTTCTCAGTGTCTCTGAGAATTGCTCTGATTATCCCTGTGACCTCTTTGCTAAGACTCTCCAGAGAGACGTCCTCAAAACAAACACACATCTTGACATATCTCCTGCATTGATCGCAGTGTCTCCAGAAACGGCATTCAAGGAGCCAGGACCTTTTCTCCCTACACTGTCCATTGAGTTGTCCTCAAAACCAATATACATCCTGCTATATCTCCCACATGGAAAGTGCCAGGAGGGAGAAGTGGGGATTATGTTTAGACTTTCTCGGAACTGCTTCAAATCAACTAGATATCTTTGTGCTGTAAATCTCCCAACAGCCAAAGGCAAAAGCAGCAAACATCTCGCTGTATGTCCCACATCCAAAGTGCCAAGAGAGAGCTTGCTCTCCCTGTCTTTGAGTACTGTTTTCACTGTCCCGGTTACCTCTTTGCTAACATTCTCTTCAGAGCTGCAGTGAAACCAGGAACCACGTGGAGAAGGCACCCAGACTGAAAGTGCCTGGACGGAACACTGGGGCTTCTTCTCAGTGTCTCTGACATAGGGTTTCACTGTCCCGGGAAAGTCTCTGCTAACACCCTGCAGAGCGCTGTGCCCAATATACAGAAACGTCTTGCGGTATCTCCTACAGGGAAAGTGCCAGGAGGGAATTGTCGAGCTTGTTCTCAGTGTCTCTGAGAATTGCTCTGATTATCCCTGTGACCTCTTTGCTAAGACTCTCCAGAGAGACGTCCTCAAAACAAACACACATCTTGACATATCTCCTGCATTGATCGCAGTGTCTCCAGAAACGGCATTCAAGGAGCCAGGACCTTTTCTCCCTACACTGTCCATTGAGTTGTCCTCAAAATCAATATACATCCTGCTATATCTCCCACATGGAAAGTGCCAGGAGGGAGAAGTGGGGATTATGTTTAGACTTTCTCGGAACTGCTTCAAATCAACTAGATATCTTTGTGCTGTAAATCTCCCAACAGCCAAACGCAAAAGCAGCAAACATCTCGCTGTATGTCCCACATCCAAAGTGCCAAGAGAGAGCTTGCTCTCCCTGTCTTTGAGTACTGTTTTCACTGTCCCGGTTACCTCTTTGCTAACATTCTCTTCAGAGCTGCAGTGAAACCAGGAACCACGTGGAGAAGGCACCCACACTGAAAGTGCCTGGAGGGAACATTGGGGCTTCTTCTCAGTGTCTCTGACATAGGGTTTCACTGTCCCGGGAAAGTCTCTGCTAACACCCTGCAGAGCGCTGTGCCCAATATACAGAAACGTCTTGCGGTATCTCCTACAGGGAAAGTGCCAGGAGGGAATTGTCGAGCTTGTTCTCAGTGTCTCTGAGAATTGCTCTGATTATCCCTGTGACCTCTTTGCTAAGACTCTCCAGAGAGACGTCCTCAAAACAAACACACATCTTGACATATCTCCCGCATTGATCGCAGTGTCTCCAGAAACGGCATTCAAGGAGCCAGGACCTTTTCTCCCTACACTGTCCATTGAGTTGTCCTCAAAACCAATATACATCCTGCTATATCTCCCACATGGAAAGTGCCAGGAGGGAGAAGTGGGGATTATGTTTAGACTTTCTCGGAACTGCTTCAAATCAACTAGATATCTTTGTGCTGTAAATCTCCCAACAGCCAAACGCAAAAGCAGCAAACATCTCGCTGTATGTCCCACATCCAAAGTGCCAAGAGAGAGCTTGCTCTCCCTGTCTTTGAGTACTGTTTTCACTGTCCCGGTTACCTCTTTGCTAACATTCTCTTCAGAGCTGCAGTGAAACCAGGAACCACGTGGAGAAGGCACCCACACTGAAAGTGCCTGGACGGAACACTGGGGCTTCTTCTCAGTGTCTCTGACATAGGGTTTCACTGTCCCGGGAAAGTCTCTGCTAACACCCTGCAGAGCGCTGTGCCCAATATACAGAAACGTCTTGCGGTATCTCCTACAGGGAAAGTGCCAGGAGGGAATTGTCGAGCTTGTTCTCAGTGTCTCTGAGAATTGCTCTGATTATCCCTGTGACCTCTTTGCTAAGACTCTCCAGAGAGACGTCCTCAAAACAAACACACATCTTGACATATCTCCTGCATTGATCGCAGTGTCTCCAGAAACGGCATTCAAGGAGCCAGGACCTTTTCTCCCTACACTGTCCATTGAGTTGTCCTCAAAATCAATATACATCCTGCTATATCTCCCACATGGAAAGTGCCAGGAGGGAGAAGTGGGGATTATGTTTAGACTTTCTCGGAACTGCTTCAAATCAACTAGATATCTTTGTGCTGTAAATCTCCCAACAGCCAAACGCAAAAGCAGCAAACATCTCGCTGTATGTCCCACATCCAAAGTGCCAAGAGAGAGCTTGCTCTCCCTGTCTTTGAGTACTGTTTTCACTGTCCCGGTTACCTCTTTGCTAACATTCTCTTCAGAGCTGCAGTGAAACCAGGAACCACGTGGAGAAGGCACCCACACTGAAAGTGCCTGGAGGGAACATTGGGGCTTCTTCTCAGTGTCTCTGACATAGGGTTTCACTGTCCCGGGAAAGTCTCTGCTAACACCCTGCAGAGCGCTGTGCCCAATATACAGAAACGTCTTGCGGTATCTCCTACAGGGAAAGTGCCAGGAGGGAATTGTCGAGCTTGTTCTCAGTGTCTCTGAGAATTGCTCTGATTATGCCTGTGACCTCTTTGCTAAGACTCTCCAGAGAGACGTCCTCAAAACAAACACACATCTTGACATATCTCCTGCATTGATCGCAGTGTCTCCAGAAACGGCATTCAAGGAGCCAGGACCTTTTCTCCCTACACTGTCCATTGAGTTGTCCTCAAAATCAATATACATCCTGCTATATCTCCCACATGGAAAGTGCCAGGAGGGAGAAGTGGGGATTATGTTTAGACTTTCTCGGAACTGCTTCAAATCAACTAGATATCTTTGTGCTGTAAATCTCCCAACAGCCAAACGCAAAAGCAGCAAACATCTCGCTGTATGTCCCACATCCAAAGTGCCAAGAGAGAGCTTGCTCTCCCTGTCTTTGAGTACTGTTTTCACTGTCCCGGTTACCTCTTTGCTAACATTCTCTTCAGAGCTGCAGTGAAACCAGGAACCACGTGGAGAAGGCACCCACACTGAAAGTGCCTGGAGGGAACATTGGGGCTTCTTCTCAGTGTCTCTGACATAGGGTTTCACTGTCCCGGGAAAGTCTCTGCTAACACCCTGCAGAGCGCTGTGCCCAATATACAGAAACGTCTTGCGGTATCTCCTACAGGGAAAGTGCCAGGAGGGAATTGTCGAGCTTGTTCTCAGTGTCTCTGAGAATTGCTCTGATTATGCCTGTGACCTCTTTGCTAAGACTCTCCAGAGAGACGTCCTCAAAACAAACACACATCTTGACATATCTCCCGCATTGATCGCAGTGTCTCCAGAAACGGCATTCAAGGAGCCAGGACCTTTTCTCCCTACACTGTCCATTGAGTTGTCCTCAAAATCAATATACATCCTGCTATATCTCCCACATGGAAAGTGCCAGGAGGGAGAAGTGGGGATTATGTTTAGACTTTCTCGGAACTGCTTCAAATCAACTAGATATCTTTGTGCTGTAAATCTCCCAACAGCCAAACGCAAAAGCAGCAAACATCTCGCTGTATGTCCCACATCCAAAGTGCCAAGAGAGAGCTTGCTCTCCCTGTCTTTGAGTACTGTTTTCACTGTCCCGGTTACCTCTTTGCTAACATTCTCTTCAGAGCTGCAGTGAAACCAGGAACCACGTGGAGAAGGCACCCACACTGAAAGTGCCTGGAGGGAACATTGGGGCTTCTTCTCAGTGTCTCTGACATAGGGTTTCACTGTCCCGCGAAAGTCTCTGCTAACACCGTGCAGAGCGCTGTGCCCAATATACAGAAACGTCTTGCGGTATCTCCTACAGGGAAAGTGCCAGGAGGGAATTGTCGAGCTTGTTCTCAGTGTCTCTGAGAATTGCTCTGATTATCCCTGTGACCTCTTTGCTAAGACTCTCCAGAGAGACATCCTCAAAACCAACACACATCTTGACATATCTCCCGCATTGATCGCAGTGTCTCCAGAAACGGCATTCAAGGAGCCAGGACCTTTTCTCCCTACACTGTCCATTGAGTTGTCCTCAAAACCAATATACATCCTGCTATATCTCCCACATGGAAAGTGCCAGGAGGGAGAAGTGGGGATTATGTTTAGACTTTCTCGGAACTGCTTCAAATCAACTAGATATCTTTGTGCTGTAAATCTCCCAACAGCCAAACGCAAAAGCAGCAAACATCTCGCTGTATGTCCCACATCCAAAGTGCCAAGAGAGAGCTTGCTCTCCCTGTCTTTGAGTACTGTTTTCACTGTCCCGGTTACCTCTTTGCTAACATTCTCTTCAGAGCTGCAGTGAAACCAGGAACCACGTGGAGAAGGCACCCACACTGAAAGTGCCTGGAGGGAACATTGGGGCTTCTTCTCAGTGTCTCTGACATAGGGTTTCACTGTCCCGGGAAAGTCTCTGCTAACACCCTGCAGAGCGCTGTGCCCAATATACAGAAACGTCTTGCGGTATCTCCTACAGGGAAAGTGCCAGGAGGGAATTGTCGAGCTTGTTCTCAGTGTCTCTGAGAATTGCTCTGATTATCCCTGTGACCTCTTTGCTAAGACTCTCCAGAGAGACGTCCTCAAAACAAACACACATCTTGACATATCTCCCGCATTGATCGCAGTGTCTCCAGAAACGGCATTCAAGGAGCCAGGACCTTTTCTCCCTACACTGTCCATTGAGTTGTCCTCAAAATCAATATACATCCTGCTATATCTCCCACATGGAAAGTGCCAGGAGGGAGAAGTGGGGATTATGTTTAGACTTTCTCGGAACTGCTTCAAATCAACTAGATATCTTTGTGCTGTAAATCTCCCAACAGCCAAACGCAAAAGCAGCAAACATCTCGCTGTATGTCCCACATCCAAAGTGCCAAGAGAGAGCTTGCTCTCCCTGTCTTTGAGTACTGTTTTCACTGTCCCGGTTACCTCTTTGCTAACATTCTCTTCAGAGCTGCAGTGAAACCAGGAACCACGTGGAGAAGGCACCCACACTGAAAGTGCCTGGAGGGAACATTGGGGCTTCTTCTCAGTGTCTCTGACATAGGGTTTCACTGTCCCGGGAAAGTCTCTGCTAACACCGTGCAGAGCGCTGTGCCCAATATACAGAAACGTCTTGCGGTATCTCCTACAGGGAAAGTGCCAGGAGGGAATTGTCGAGCTTGTTCTCAGTGTCTCTGAGAATTGCTCTGATTATCCCTGTGACCTCTTTGCTAAGACTCTCCAGAGAGACATCCTCAAAACCAACACACATCTTGACATATCTCCCGCATTGATCGCAGTGTCTCCAGAAACGGCATTCAAGGAGCCAGGACCTTTTCTCCCTACACTGTCCATTGAGTTGTCCTCAAAACCAATATACATCCTGCTATATCTCCCACATGGAAAGTGCCAGGAGGGAGAAGTGGGGATTATGTTTAGACTTTCTCGGAACTGCTTCAAATCAACTAGATATCTTTGTGCTGTAAATCTCCCAACAGCCAAACGCAAAAGCAGCAAACATCTCGCTGTATGTCCCACATCCAAAGTGCCAAGAGAGAGCTTGCTCTCCCTGTCTTTGAGTACTGTTTTCACTGTCCCGGTTACCTCTTTGCTAACATTCTCTTCAGAGCTGCAGTGAAACCAGGAACCACGTGGAGAAGGCACCCAGACTGAAAGTGCCTGGACGGAACACTGGGGCTTCTTCTCAGTGTCTCTGACATAGGGTTTCACTGTCCCGGGAAAGTCTCTGCTAACACCCTGCAGAGCGCTGTGCCCAATATACAGAAACGTCTTGCGGTATCTGCTACAGGGAAAGTGCCAGGAGGGAATTGTCGAGCTTGTTCTCAGTGTCTCTGAGAATTGCTCTGATTATCCCTGTGACCTCTTTGCTAAGACTCTCCAGAGAGACGTCCTCAAAACAAACACACATCTTGACATATCTCCTGCATTGATCGCAGTGTCTCCAGAAACGGCATTCAAGGAGCCAGGACCTTTTCTCCCTACACTGTCCATTGAGTTGTCCTCAAAACCAATATACATCCTGCTATATCTCCCACATGGAAAGTGCCAGGAGGGAGAAGTGGGGATTATGTTTAGACTTTCTCGGAACTGCTTCAAATCAACTAGATAGCTTTGTGCTGTAAATCTCCCAACAGCCAAACGCAAAAGCAGCAAACATCTCGCTGTATGTCCCACATCCAAAGTGCCAAGAGAGAGCTTGCTCTCCCTGTCTTTGAGTACTGTTTTCACTGTCCCGGTTACCTCTTTGCTAACATTCTCTTCAGAGCTGCAGTGAAACCAGGAACCACGTGGAGAAGGCACCCACACTGAAAGTGCCTGGAGGGAACACTGGGGCTTCTTCTCAGTGTCTCTGACATAGGGTTTCACTGTCCCGCGAAAGTCTCTGCTAACACCGTGCAGAGCGCTGTGCCCAATATACAGAAACGTCTTGCGGTATCTCCTACAGGGAAAGTGCCAGGAGGGAATTGTCGAGCTTGTTCTCAGTGTCTCTGAGAATTGCTCTGATTATCCCTGTGACCTCTTTGCTAAGACTCTCCAGAGAGACATCCTCAAAACCAACACACATCTTGACATATCTCCCGCATTGATCGCAGTGTCTCCAGAAACGGCATTCAAGGAGCCAGGACCTTTTCTCCCTACACTGTCCATTGAGTTGTCCTCAAAACCAATATACATCCTGCTATATCTCCCACATGGAAAGTGCCAGGAGGGAGAAGTGGGGATTATGTTTAGACTTTCTCGGAACTGCTTCAAATCAACTAGATATCTTTGTGCTGTAAATCTCCCAACAGCCAAACGCAAAAGCAGCAAACATCTCGCTGTATGTCCCACATCCAAAGTGCCAAGAGAGAGCTTGCTCTCCCTGTCTTTGAGTACTGTTTTCACTGTCCCGGTTACCTCTTTGCTAACATTCTCTTCAGAGCTGCAGTGAAACCAGGAACCACGTGGAGAAGGCACCCACACTGAAAGTGCCTGGAGGGAACACTGGGGCTTCTTCTCAGTGTCTCTGACATAGGGTTTCACTGTCCCGGGAAAGTCTCTGCTAACACCGTGCAGAGCGCTGTGCCCAATATACAGAAACGTCTTGCGGTATCTCCTACAGGGAAAGTGCCAGGAGGGAATTGTGGAGCTTGTTCTCAGTGTCTCTGAGAATTGCTCTGATTATGCCTGTGACCTCTTTGCTAAGACTCTCCAGAGAGACGTCCTCAAAACAAACACACATCTTGACATATCTCCCGCATTGATCGCAGTGTCTCCAGAAACGGCATTCAAGGAGCCAGGACCTTTTCTCCCTACACTGTCCATTGAGTTGTCCTCAAAACCAATATACATCCTGCTATATCTCCCACATGGAAAGTGCCAGGAGGGAGAAGTGGGGATTATGTTTAGACTTTCTCGGAACTGCTTCAAATCAACTAGATATCTTTGTGCTGTAAATCTCCCAACAGCCAAACGCAAAAGCAGCAAACATCTCGCTGTATGTCCCACATCCAAAGTGCCAAGAGAGAGCTTGCTCTCCCTGTCTTTGAGTACTGTTTTCACTGTCCCGGTTACCTCTTTGCTAACATTCTCTTCAGAGCTGCAGTGAAACCAGGAACCACGTGGAGAAGGCACCCACACTGAAAGTGCCTGGAGGGAACACTGGGGCTTTTTCTCAGTGTCTCTGACATAGGGTTTCACTGTCCCGGGAAAGTCTCTGCTAACACCCTGCAGAGCGCTGTGCCCAATATACAGAAACGTCTTGCGGTATCTCCTACAGGGAAAGTGCCAGGAGGGAATTGTCGAGCTTGTTCTCAGTGTCTCTGAGAATTGCTCTGATTATCCCTGTGACCTCTTTGCTAAGACTCTCCAGAGAGACGTCCTCAAAACAAACACACATCTTGACATATCTCCTGCATTGATCGCAGTGTCTCCAGAAACGGCATTCAAGGAGCCAGGACCTTTTCTCCCTACACTGTCCATTGAGTTGTCCTCAAAATCAATATACATCCTGCTATATCTCCCACATGGAAAGTGCCAGGAGGGAGAAGTGGGGATTATGTTTAGACTTTCTCGGAACTGCTTCAAATCAACTAGATAGCTTTGTGCTGTAAATCTCCCAACAGCCAAACGCAAAAGCAGCAAACATCTCGCTGTATGTCCCACATCCAAAGTGCCAAGAGAGAGCTTGCTCTCCCTGTCTTTGAGTACTGTTTTCACTGTCCCGGTTACCTCTTTGCTAACATTCTCTTCAGAGCTGCAGTGAAACCAGGAACCACGTGGAGAAGGCACCCAGACTGAAAGTGCCTGGAGGGAACATTGGGGCTTCTTCTCAGTGTCTCTGACATAGGGTTTCACTGTCCCGGGAAAGTCTCTGCTAACACCGTGCAGAGCGCTGTGCCCAATATACAGAAACGTCTTGCGGTATCTCCTACAGGGAAAGTGCCAGGAGGGAATTGTCGAGCTTGTTCTCAGTGTCTCTGAGAATTGCTCTGATTATCCCTGTGACCTCTTTGCTAAGACTCTCCAGAGAGACATCCTCAAAACCAACACACATCTTGACATATCTCCCGCATTGATCGCAGTGTCTCCAGAAACGGCATTCAAGGAGCCAGGACCTTTTCTCCCTACACTGTCCATTGAGTTGTCCTCAAAACCAATATACATCCTGCTATATCTCCCACATGGAAAGTGCCAGGAGGGAGAAGTGGGGATTATGTTTAGACTTTCTCGGAACTGCTTCAAATCAACTAGATATCTTTGTGCTGTAAATCTCCCAACAGCCAAACGCAAAAGCAGCAAACATCTCGCTGTATGTCCCACATCCAAAGTGCCAAGAGAGAGCTTGCTCTCCCTGTCTTTGAGTACTGTTTTCACTGTCCCGGTTACCTCTTTGCTGACATTCTCTTCAGAGCTGCAGTGAAACCAGGAACCACGTGGAGAAGGCACCCACACTGAAAGTGCCTGGAGGGAACATTGGGGCTTCTTCTCAGTGTCTCTGACATAGGGTTTCACTGTCCCGCGAAAGTCTCTGCTAACACCCTGCAGAGCGCTGTGCCCAATATACAGAAACGTCTTGCGGTATCTCCTACAGGGAAAGTGCCAGGAGGGAATTGTCGAGCTTGTTCTCAGTGTCTCTGAGAATTGCTCTGATTATCCCTGTGACCTCTTTGCTAAGACTCTCCAGAGAGACATCCTCAAAACCAACACACATCTTGACATATCTCCCGCATTGATCGCAGTGTCTCCAGAAACGGCATTCAAGGAGCCAGGACCTTTTCTCCCTACACTGTCCATTGAGTTGTCCTCAAAACCAATATACATCCTGCTATATCTCCCACATGGAAAGTGCCAGGAAGGAGAAGTGGGGATTATGTTTAGACTTTCTCGGAACTGCTTCAAATCAACTAGATATCTTTGTGCTGTAAATCTCCCAACAGCCAAACGCAAAAGCAGCAAACATCTCGCTGTATGTCCCACATCCAAAGTGCCAAGAGAGAGCTTGCTCTCCCTGTCTTTGAGTACTGTTTTCACTGTCCCGGTTACCTCTTTGCTGACATTCTCTTCAGAGCTGCAGTGAAACCAGGAACCACGTGGAGAAGGCACCCACACTGAAAGTGCCTGGAGGGAACATTGGGGCTTCTTCTCAGTGTCTCTGACATAGGGTTTCACTGTCCCGCGAAAGTCTCTGCTAACACCCTGCAGAGCGCTGTGCCCAATATACAGAAACGTCTTGCGGTATCTCCTACAGGGAAAGTGCCAGGAGGGAACTGTCGAGCTTGTTCTCAGTGTCTCTGAGAATTGCTCTGATTATGCCTGTGACCTCTTTGCTAAGACTCTCCAGAGAGACATCCTCAAAACCAACACACATCTTGACATATCTCCTGCATTGATCGCAGTGTCTCCAGAAACGGCATTCAAGGAGCCAGGACCTTTTCTCCCTACACTGTCCATTGAGTTGTCCTCAAAACCAATATACATCCTGCTATATCTCCCACATGGAAAGTGCCAGGAGGGAGAAGTGGGGATTATGTTTAGACTTTCTCGGAACTGCTTCAAATCAACTAGATATCTTTGTGCTGTAAATCTCCCAACAGCCAAACGCAAAAGCAGCAAACATCTCGCTGTATGTCCCACATCCAAAGTGCCAAGAGAGCGCTTGCTCTCCCTGTCTTTGAGTACTGTTTTCACTGTCCCGGTTACCTCTTTGCTAACATTCTCTTCAGAGCTGCAGTGAAACCAGGAACCACGTGGAGAAGGCACCCACACTGAAAGTGCCTGGACGGAACATTGGGGCTTCTTCTCAGTGTCTCTGACATAGGGTTTCACTGTCCCGCGAAAGTCTCTGCTAACACCGTGCAGAGCGCTGTGCCCAATATACAGAAACGTCTTGCGGTATCTCCTACAGGGAAAGTGCCAGGAGGGAATTGTGGAGCTTGTTCTCAGTGTCTCTGAGAATTGCTCTGATTATCCCTGTGACCTCTTTGGTAAGACTCTCCAGAGAGACGTCCTCAAAACAAACACACATCTTGACATATCTCCCGCATTGATCGCAGTGTCTCCAGAAACGGCATTCAAGGAGCCAGGACCTTTTCTCCCTACACTGTCCATTGAGTTGTCCTCAAAACCAATATACATCCTGCTATATCTCCCACATGGAAAGTGCCAGGAGGGAGAAGTGGGGATTATGTTTAGACTTTCTCGGAACTGCTTCAAATCAACTAGATATCTTTGTGCTGTAAATCTCCCAACAGCCAAACGCAAAAGCAGCAAACATCTAGCTGTATGTCCCACATCCAAAGTGCCAAGAGAGAGCTTGCTCTCCCTGTCTTTGAGTACTGTTTTCACTGTCCCGGTTACCTCTTTGCTAACATTCTCTTCAGAGCTGCAGTGAAACCAGGAACCACGTGGAGAAGGCACCCACACTGAAAGTGCCTGGAGGGAACACTGGGGCTTCTTCTCAGTGTCTCTGACATAGGGTTTCACTGTCCCGGGAAAGTCTCTGCTAACACCGTGCAGAGCGCTGTGCCCAATATACAGAAACGTCTTGCTGTATCTCCTACAGGGAAAGTGCCAGGAGGGAATTGTCGAGCTTGTTCTCAGTGTCTCTGAGAATTGCTCTGATTATGCCTGTGACCTCTTTGCTAAGACTCTCCAGAGAGACGTCCTCAAAACAAACACACATCTTGACATATCTCCCGCATTGATCGCAGTGTCTCCAGAAACGGCATTCAAGGAGCCAGGACCTTTTCTCCCTACACTGTCCATTGAGTTGTCCTCAAAACCAATATACATCCTGCTATATCTCCCACATGGAAAGTGCCAGGAGGGAGAAGTGGGGATTATGTTTAGACTTTCTCGGAACTGCTTCAAATCAACTAGATATCTTTGTGCTGTAAATCTCCCAACAGCCAAACGCAAAAGCAGCAAACATCTCGCTGTATGTCCCACATCCAAAGTGCCAAGAGAGAGCTTGCTCTCCCTGTCTTTGAGTACTGTTTTCACTGTCCCGGTTACCTCTTTGCTAACATTCTCTTCAGAGCTGCAGTGAAACCAGGAACCACGTGGAGAAGGCACCCACACTGAAAGTGCCTGGACGGAACACTGGGGCTTCTTCTCAGTGTCTCTGACATAGGGTTTCACTGTCCCGGGAAAGTCTCTGCTAACACCCTGCAGAGCGCTGTGCCCAATATACAGAAACGTCTTGCGGTATCTCCTACAGGGAAAGTGCCAGGAGGGAATTGTCGAGCTTGTTCTCAGTGTCTCTGAGAATTGCTCTGATTATCCCTGTGACCTCTTTGCTAAGACTCTCCAGAGAGACGTCCTCAAAACAAACACACATCTTGACATATCTCCCGCATTGATCGCAGTGTCTCCAGAAACGGCATTCAAGGAGCCAGGACCTTTTCTCCCTACACTGTCCATTGAGTTGTCCTCAAAACCAATATACATCCTGCTATATCTCCCACATGGAAAGTGCCAGGAGGGAGAAGTGGGGATTATGTTTAGACTTTCTCGGAACTGCTTCAAATCAACTAGATAGCTTTGTGCTGTAAATCTCCCAACAGCCAAATGCAAAAGCAGCAAACATCTCGCTGTATGTCCCACATCCAAAGTGCCAAGAGAGAGCTTGCTCTCCCTGTCTTTGAGTACTGTTTTCACTGTCCCGGTTACCTCTTTGCTAACATTCTCTTCAGAGCTGCAGTGAAACCAGGAACCACGTGGAGAAGGCACCCACACTGAAAGTGCCTGGAGGGAACACTGGGGCTTCTTCTCAGTGTCTCTGACATAGGGTTTCACTGTCCCGGGAAAGTCTCTGCTAACACCCTGCAGAGCGCTGTGCCCAATATACAGAAACGTCTTGCGGTATCTCCTACAGGGAAAGTGCCAGGAGGGAATTGTCGAGCTTGTTCTCAGTGTCTCTGAGAATTGCTCTGATTATCCCTGTGACCTCTTTGCTAAGACTCTCCAGAGAGACGTCCTCAAAACAAACACACATCTTGACATATCTCCTGCATTGATCGCAGTGTCTCCAGAAACGGCATTCAAGGAGCCAGGACCTTTTCTCCCTACACTGTCCATTGAGTTGTCCTCAAAACCAATATACATCCTGCTATATCTCCCACATGGAAAGTGCCAGGAGGGAGAAGTGGGGATTATGTTTAGACTTTCTCGGAACTGCTTCAAATCAACTAGATATCTTTGTGCTGTAAATCTCCCAACAGCCAAATGCAAAAGCAGCAAACATCTCGCTGTATGTCCCACATCCAAAGTGCCAAGAGAGAGCTTGCTCTCCCTGTCTTTGAGTACTGTTTTCACTGTCCCGGTTACCTCTTTGCTAACATTCTCTTCAGAGCTGCAGTGAAACCAGGAACCACGTGGAGAAGGCACCCACACTGAAAGTGCCTGGAGGGAACACTGGGGCTTCTTCTCAGTGTCTCTGACATAGGGTTTCACTGTCCCGGGAAAGTCTCTGCTAACACCCTGCAGAGCGCTGTGCCCAATATACAGAAACGTCTTGCGGTATCTCCTACAGGGAAAGTGCCAGGAGGGAATTGTCGAGCTTGTTCTCAGTGTCTCTGAGAATTGCTCTGATTATCCCTGTGACCTCTTTGCTAAGACTCTCCAGAGAGACGTCCTCAAAACAAACACACATCTTGACATATCTCCTGCATTGATCGCAGTGTCTCCAGAAACGGCATTCAAGGAGCCAGGACCTTTTCTCCCTACACTGTCCATTGAGTTGTCCTCAAAATCAATATACATCCTGCTATATCTCCCACATGGAAAGTGCCAGGAGGGAGAAGTGGGGATTATGTTTAGACTTTCTCGGAACTGCTTCAAATCAACTAGATAGCTTTGTGCTGTAAATCTCCCAACAGCCAAACGCAAAAGCAGCAAACATCTCGCTGTATGTCCCACATCCAAAGTGCCAAGAGAGAGCTTGCTCTCCCTGTCTTTGAGTACTGTTTTCACTGTCCCGGTTACCTCTTTGCTAACATTCTCTTCAGAGCTGCAGTGAAACCAGGAACCACGTGGAGAAGGCACCCAGACTGAAAGTGCCTGGAGGGAACATTGGGGCTTCTTCTCAGTGTCTCTGACATAGGGTTTCACTGTCCCGCGAAAGTCTCTGCTAACACCCTGCAGAGCGCTGTGCCCAATATACAGAAACGTCTTGCGGTATCTCCTACAGGGAAAGTGCCAGGAGGGAATTGTCGAGCTTGTTCTCAGTGTCTCTGAGAATTGCTCTGATTATCCCTGTGACCTCTTTGCTAAGACTCTCCAGAGAGACATCCTCAAAACCAACACACATCTTGACATATCTCCCGCATTGATCGCAGTGTCTCCAGAAACGGCATTCAAGGAGCCAGGACCTTTTCTCCCTACACTGTCCATTGAGTTGTCCTCAAAACCAATATACATCCTGCTATATCTCCCACATGGAAAGTGCCAGGAGGGAGAAGTGGGGATTATATTTAGACTTTCTCGGAACTGCTTCAAATCAACTAGATATCTTTGTGCTGTAAATCTCCCAACAGCCAAACGCAAAAGCAGCAAACATCTCGCTGTATGTCCCACATCCAAAGTGCCAAGAGAGAGCTTGCTCTCCCTGTCTTTGAGTACTGTTTTCACTGTCCCGGTTCCCTCTTTGCTGACATTCTCTTCAGAGCTGCAGTGAAAACAGGAACCACGTGGAGAAGGCACCCACACTGAAAGTGCCTGGAGGGAACATTGGGGCTTCTTCTCAGTGTCTCTGACATAGGGTTTCACTGTCCCGCGAAAGTCTCTGCTAACACCGTGCAGAGCGCTGTGCCCAATATACAGAAACGTCTTGCGGTATCTCCTACAGGGAAAGTGCCAGGAGGGAACTGTCGAGCTTGTTCTCAGTGTCTCTGAGAATTGCTCTGATTATGCCTGTGACCTCTTTGCTAAGACTCTCCAGAGAGACATCCTCAAAACCAACACACATCTTGACATATCTCCTGCATTGATCGCAGTGTCTCCAGAAACGGCATTCAAGGAGCCAGGACCTTTTCTCCCTACACTGTCCATTGAGTTGTCCTCAAAACCAATATACATCCTGCTATATCTCCCACATGGAAAGTGCCAGGAGGGAGAAGTGGGGATTATGTTTAGACTGTCTCGGAACTGCTTCAAATCAACTAGATATCTTTGTGCTGTAAATCTCCCAACAGCCAAACGCAAAAGCAGCAAACATCTCGCTGTATGTCCCACATCCAAAGTGCCAAGAGAGCGCTTGCTCTCCCTGTGTTTGAGTACTGTTTTCACTGTCCCGGTTACCTCTTTGCTAACATTCTCTTCAGAGCTGCAGTGAAACCAGGAACCACGTGGAGAAGGCACCCACACTGAAAGTGCCTGGACGGAACATTGGGGCTTCTTCTCAGTGTCTCTGACATAGGGTTTCACTGTCCCGCGAAAGTCTCTGCTAACACCGTGCAGAGCGCTGTGCCCAATATACAGAAACGTCTTGCGGTATCTCCTACAGGGAAAGTGCCAGGAGGGAATTGTCGAGCTTGTTCTCAGTGTCTCTGAGAATTGCTCTGATTATGCCTGTGACCTCTTTGCTAAGACTCTCCAGAGAGACGTCCTCAAAACAAACACACATCTTGACATATCTCCCGCATTGATCGCAGTGTCTCCAGAAACGGCATTCAAGGAGCCAGGACCTTTTCTCCCTACACTGTCCATTGAGTTGTCCTCAAAACCAATATACATCCTGCTATATCTCCCACATGGAAAGTGCCAGGAGGGAGAAGTGGGGATTATGTTTAGACTTTCTCGGAACTGCTTCAAATCAACTAGATATCTTTGTGCTGTAAATCTCCCAACAGCCAAACGCAAAAGCAGCAAACATCTCGCTGTATGTCCCACATCCAAAGTGCCAAGAGAGAGCTTGCTCTCCCTGTCTTTGAGTACTGTTTTCACTGTCCCGGTTACCTCTTTGCTAACATTCTCTTCAGAGCTGCAGTGAAACCAGGAACCACGTGGAGAAGGCACCCACACTGAAAGTGCCTGGAGGGAACACTGGGGCTTCTTCTCAGTGTCTCTGACATAGGGTTTCACTGTCCCGCGAAAGTCTCTGCTAACACCCTGCAGAGCGCTGTGCCCAATATACAGAAACGTCTTGCGGTATCTCCTACAGGGAAAGTGCCAGGAGGGAATTGTGGAGCTTGTTCTCAGTGTCTCTGAGAATTGCTCTGATTATGCCTGTGACCTCTTTGCTAAGACTCTCCAGAGAGACATCCTCAAAACCAACACACATCTTGACATATCTCCTGCATTGATCGCAGTGTCTCCAGAAACGGCATTCAAGGAGCCAGGACCTTTTCTCCCTACACTGTCCATTGAGTTGTCCTCAAAACCAATATACATCCTGCTATATCTCCCACATGGAAAGTGCCAGGAGGGAGAAGTGGGGATTATGTTTAGACTGTCTCGGAACTGCTTCAAATCAACTAGATATCTTTGTGCTGTAAATCTCCCAACAGCCAAACGCAAAAGCAGCAAACATCTCGCTGTATGTCCCACATCCAAAGTGCCAAGAGAGCGCTTGCTCTCCCTGTGTTTGAGTACTGTTTTCACTGTCCCGGTTACCTCTTTGCTAACATTCTCTTCAGAGCTGCAGTGAAACCAGGAACCACGTGGAGAAGGCACCCACACTGAAAGTGCCTGGACGGAACACTGGGGCTTCTTCTCAGTGTCTCTGACATAGGGTTTCACTGTCCCGCGAAAGTCTCTGCTAACACCGTGCAGAGCGCTGTGCCCAATATACAGAAACGTCTTGCGGTATCTCCTACAGGGAAAGTGCCAGGAGGGAATTGTGGAGCTTGTTCTCAGTGTCTCTGAGAATTGCTCTGATTATCCCTGTGACCTCTTTGCTAAGACTCTCCAGAGAGACGTCCTCAAAACAAACACACATCTTGACATATCTCCCGCATTGATCGCAGTGTCTCCAGAAACGGCATTCAAGGAGCCAGGACCTTTTCTCCCTACACTGTCCATTGAGTTGTCCTCAAAACCAATATACATCCTGCTATATCTCCCACATGGAAAGTGCCAGGAGGGAGAAGTGGGGATTATGTTTAGACTTTCTCGGAACTGCTTCAAATCAACTAGATATCTTTGTGCTGTAAATCTCCCAACAGCCAAACGCAAAAGCAGCAAACATCTCGCTGTATGTCCCACATCCAAAGTGCCAAGAGAGAGCTTGCTCTCCCTGTCTTTGAGTACTGTTTTCACTGTCCCGGTTACCTCTTTGCTAACATTCTCTTCAGAGCTGCAGTGAAACCAGGAACCACGTGGAGAAGGCACCCACACTGAAAGTGCCTGGACGGAACACTGGGGCTTCTTCTCAGTGTCTCTGACATAGGGTTTCACTGTCCCGCGAAAGTCTCTGCTAACACCGTGCAGAGCGCTGTGCCCAATATACAGAAACGTCTTGCGGTATCTCCTACAGGGAAAGTGCCAGGAGGGAATTGTGGAGCTTGTTCTCAGTGTCTCTGAGAATTGCTCTGATTATCCCTGTGACCTCTTTGCTAAGACTCTCCAGAGAGACGTCCTCAAAACAAACACACATCTTGACATATCTCCCGCATTGATCGCAGTGTCTCCAGAAACGGCATTCAAGGAGCCAGGACCTTTTCTCCCTACACTGTCCATTGAGTTGTCCTCAAAACCAATATACATCCTGCTATATCTCCCACATGGAAAGTGCCAGGAGGGAGAAATGGGGATTATGTTTAGACTTTCTCGGAACTGCTTCAAATCAACTAGATATCTTTGTGCTGTAAATCTCCCAACAGCCAAACGCAAAAGCAGCAAACATCTCGCTGTATGTCCCACATCCAAAGTGCCAAGAGAGAGCTTGCTCTCCCTGTCTTTGAGTACTGTTTTCACTGTCCCGGTTACCTCTTTGCTAACATTCTCTTCAGAGCTGCAGTGAAACCAGGAACCACGTGGAGAAGGCACCCACACTGAAAGTGCCTGGAGGGAACACTGGGGCTTCTTCTCAGTGTCTCTGACATAGGGTTTCACTGTCCCGGGAAAGTCTCTGCTAACACCCTGCAGAGCGCTGTGCCCAATATACAGAAACGTCTTGCGGTATCTCCTACAGGGAAAGTGCCAGGAGGGAATTGTGGAGCTTGTTCTCAGTGTCTCTGAGAATTGCTCTGATTATGCCTGTGACCTCTTTGCTAAGACTCTCCAGAGAGACGTCCTCAAAACAAACACACATCTTGACATATCTCCCGCATTGATCGCAGTGTCTCCAGAAACGGCATTCAAGGAGCCAGGACCTTTTCTCCCTACACTGTCCATTGAGTTGTCCTCAAAAACAATATACATCCTGCTATATCTCCCACATGGAAAGTGCCAGGAGGGAGAAGTGGGGATTATGTTTAGACTTTCTCGGAACTGCTTCAAATCAACTAGATATCTTTGTGCTGTAAATCTCCCAACAGCCAAACGCAAAAGCAGCAAACATCTCGCTGTATGTCCCACATCCAAAGTGCCAAGAGAGCGCTTGCTCTCCCTGTCTTTGAGTACTGTTTTCACTGTCCCGGTTACCTCTTTGCTAACATTCTCTTCAGAGCTGCAGTGAAACCAGGAACCACGTGGAGAAGGCACCCACACTGAAAGTGCCTGGACGGAACACTGGGGCTTCTTCTCAGTGTCTCTGACATAGGGTTTCACTGTCCCGCGAAAGTCTCTGCTAACACCGTGCAGAGCGCTGTGCCCAATATACAGAAACGTCTTGCGGTATCTGCTACAGGGAAAGTGCCAGGAGGGAATTGTGGAGCTTGTTCTCAGTGTCTCTGAGAATTGCTCTGATTATCCCTGTGACCTCTTTGCTAAGACTCTCCAGAGAGACGTCCTCAAAACAAACACACATCTTGACATATCTCCCGCATTGATCGCAGTGTCTCCAGAAACGGCATTCAAGGAGCCAGGACCTTTTCTCCCTACACTGTCCATTGAGTTGTCCTCAAAACCAATATACATCCTGCTATATCTCCCACATGGAAAGTGCCAGGAGGGAGAAGTGGGGATTATGTTTAGACTTTCTCGGAACTGCTTCAAATCAACTAGATATCTTTGTGCTGTAAATCTCCCAACAGCCAAACGCAAAAGCAGCAAACATCTCGCTGTATGTCCCACATCCAAAGTGCCAAGAGAGAGCTTGCTCTCCCTGTCTTTGAGTACTGTTTTCACTGTCCCGGTTACCTCTTTGCTAACATTCTCTTCAGAGCTGCAGTGAAACCAGGAACCACGTGGAGAAGGCACCCACACTGAAAGTGCCTGGAGGGAACACTGGGGCTTCTTCTCAGTGTCTCTGACATAGGGTTTCACTGTCCCGGGAAAGTCTCTGCTAACACCGTGCAGAGCGCTGTGCCCAATATACAGAAACGTCTTGCGGTATCTCCTACAGGGAAAGTGCCAGGAGGGAATTGTGGAGCTTGTTCTCAGTGTCTCTGAGAATTGCTCTGATTATCCCTGTGACCTCTTTGCTAAGACTCTCCAGAGAGACGTCCTCAAAACAAACACACATCTTGACATATCTCCCGCATTGATCGCAGTGTCTCCAGAAACGGCATTCAAGGAGCCAGGACCTTTTCTCCCTACACTGTCCATTGAGTTGTCCTCAAAACCAATATACATCCTGCTATATCTCCCACATGGAAAGTGCCAGGAGGGAGAAGTGGGGATTATGTTTAGACTTTCTCGGAACTGCTTCAAATCAACTAGATATCTTTGTGCTGTAAATCTCCCAACAGCCAAACGCAAAAGCAGCAAACATCTCGCTGTATGTCCCACATCCAAAGTGCCAAGAGAGAGCTTGCTCTCCCTGTCTTTGAGTACTGTTTTCACTGTCCCGGTTACCTCTTTGCTAACATTCTCTTCAGAGCTGCAGTGAAACCAGGAACCACGTGGAGAAGGCACCCACACTGAAAGTGCCTGGACGGAACATTGGGGCTTCTTCTCAGTGTCTCTGACATAGGGTTTCACTGTCCCGCGAAAGTCTCTGCTAACACCGTGCAGAGCGCTGTGCCCAATATACAGAAACGTCTTGCGGTATCTCCTACAGGGAAAGTGCCAGGAGGGAATTGTGGAGCTTGTTCTCAGTGTCTCTGAGAATTGCTCTGATTATGCCTGTGACCTCTTTGCTAAGACTCTCCAGAGAGACGTCCTCAAAACAAACACACATCTTGACATATCTCCCGCATTGATCGCAGTGTCTCCAGAAACGGCATTCAAGGAGCCAGGACCTTTTCTCCCTACACTGTCCATTGAGTTGTCCTCAAAACCAATATACATCCTGCTATATCTCCCACATGGAAAGTGCCAGGAGGGAGAAGTGGGGATTATGTTTAGACTTTCTCGGAACTGCTTCAAATCAACTAGATATCTTTGTGCTGTAAATCTCCCAACAGCCAAACGCAAAAGCAGCAAACATCTCGCTGTATGTCCCACATCCAAAGTGCCAAGAGAGAGCTTGCTCTCCCTGTCTTTGAGTACTGTTTTCACTGTCCCGGTTACCTCTTTGCTAACATTCTCTTCAGAGCTGCAGTGAAACCAGGAACCACGTGGAGAAGGCACCCACACTGAAAGTGCCTGGAGGGAACATTGGGGCTTCTTCTCAGTGTCTCTGACATAGGGTTTCACTGTCCCGCGAAAGTCTCTGCTAACACTGTGCAGAGCGCTGTGCCCAATATACAGAAACGTCTTGCGGTATCTCCTACAGGGAAAGTGCCAGGAGGGAATTGTCGAGCTTGTTCTCAGTGTCTCTGAGAATTGCTCTGATTATCCCTGTGACCTCTTTGCTAAGACTCTCCAGAGAGACATCCTCAAAACCAACACACATCTTGACATATCTCCCGCATTGATCGCAGTGTCTCCAGAAACGGCATTCAAGGAGCCAGGACCTTTTCTCCCTACACTGTCCATTGAGTTGTCCTCAAAACCAATATACATCCTGCTATATCTCCCACATGGAAAGTGCCAGGAGGGAGAAGTGGGGATTATGTTTAGACTTTCTCGGAACTGCTTCAAATCAACTAGATATCTTTGTGCTGTAAATCTCCCAACAGCCAAACGCAAAAGCAGCAAACATCTCGCTGTATGTCCCACATCCAAAGTGCCAAGAGAGAGCTTGCTCTCCCTGTCTTTGAGTACTGTTTTCACTGTCCCGGTTACCTCTTTGCTAACATTCTCTTCAGAGCTGCAGTGAAACCAGGAACCATGTGGAGAAGGCACCCACACTGAAAGTGCCTGGAGGGAACATTGGGGCTTCTTCTCAGTGTCTCTGACATAGGGTTTCACTGTCCCGGGAAAGTCTCTGCTAACACCGTGCAGAGCGCTGTGCCCAATATACAGAAACGTCTTGCGGTATCTCCTACAGGGAAAGTGCCAGGAGGGAATTGTGGAGCTTGTTCTCAGTGTCTCTGAGAATTGCTCTGATTATGCCTGTGACCTCTTTGCTAAGACTCTCCAGAGAGACGTCCTCAAAACAAACACACATCTTGACATATCTCCCGCATTGATCGCAGTGTCTCCAGAAACGGCATTCAAGGAGCCAGGACCTTTTCTCCCTACACTGTCCATTGAGTTGTCCTCAAAACCAATATACATCCTGCTATATCTCCCACATGGAAAGTGCCAGGAGGGAGAAGTGGGGATTATGTTTAGACTTTCTCGGAACTGCTTCAAATCAACTAGATATCTTTGTGCTGTAAATCTCCCAACAGCCAAACGCAAAAGCAGCAAACATCTCGCTGTATGTCCCACATCCAAAGTGCCAAGAGAGCGCTTGCTCTCCCTGTGTTTGAGTACTGTTTTCACTGTCCCGGTTACCTCTTTGCTAACATTCTCTTCAGAGCTGCAGTGAAACCAGGAACCACGTGGAGAAGGCACCCACACTGAAAGTGCCTGGACGGAACACTGGGGCTTCTTCTCAGTGTCTCTGACATAGGGTTTCACTGTCCCGCGAAAGTCTCTGCTAACACCGTGCAGAGCGCTGTCCCAATATACAGAAACGTCTTGCGGTATCTCCTACAGGGAAAGTGCCAGGAGGGAATTGTGGAGCTTGTTCTCAGTGTCTCTGAGAATTGCTCTGATTATCCCTGTGACCTCTTTGCTAAGACTCTCCAGAGAGACGTCCTCAAAACAAACACACATCTTGACATATCTCCCACATTGATCGCAGTGTCTCCAGAAACGGCATTCAAGGAGCCAGGACCTTTTCTCCCTACACTGTCCATTGAGTTGTCCTCAAAACCAATATACATCCTGCTATATCTCCCACATGGAAAGTGCCAGGAGGGAGAAGTGGGGATTATGTTTAGACTTTCTCGGAACTGCTTCAAATCAACTAGATATCTTTGTGCTGTAAATCTCCCAACAGCCAAACGCAAAAGCAGCAAACATCTCGCTGTATGTCCCACATCCAAAGTGCCAAGAGAGAGCTTGCTCTCCCTGTCTTTGAGTACTGTTTTCACTGTCCCGGTTACCTCTTTGCTAACATTCTCTTCAGAGCTGCAGTGAAACCAGGAACCACGTGGAGAAGGCACCCACACTGAAAGTGCCTGGACGGAACACTGGGGCTTCTTCTCAGTGTCTCTGACATAGGGTTTCACTGTCCCGCGAAAGTCTCTGCTAACACCGTGCAGAGCGCTGTCCCAATATACAGAAACGTCTTGCGGTATCTCCTACAGGGAAAGTGCCAGGAGGGAATTGTCGAGCTTGTTCTCAGTGTCTCTGCGAATTGCTCTGATTATGCCTGTGACCTCTTTGCTAAGACTCTCCAGAGAGACGTCCTCAAAACAAACACACATCTTGACATATCTCCCGCATTGATCGCAGTGTCTCCAGAAACGGCATTCAAGGAGCCAGGACCTTTTCTCCCTACACTGTCCATTGAGTTGTCCTCAAAACCAATATACATCCTGCTATATCTCCCACATGGAAAGTGCCAGGAGGGAGAAGTGGGGATTATGTTTAGACTTTCTCGGAACTGCTTCAAATCAACTAGATATCTTTGTGCTGTAAATCTCCCAACAGCCAAACGCAAAAGCAGCAAACATCTCGCTGTATGTCCCACATCCAAAGTGCCAAGAGAGAGCTTGCTCTCCCTGTCTTTGAGTACTGTTTTCACTGTCCCGGTTACCTCTTTGCTAACATTCTCTTCAGAGCTGCAGTGAAACCAGGAACCACGTGGAGAAGGCACCCACACTGAAAGTGCCTGGACGGAACATTGGGGCTTCTTCTCAGTGTCTCTGACATAGGGTTTCACTGTCCCGCGAAAGTCTCTGCTAACACCGTGCAGAGCGCTGTGCCCAATATACAGAAACGTCTTGCGGTATCTCCTACAGGGAAAGTGCCAGGAGGGAATTGTGGAGCTTGTTCTCAGTGTCTCTGAGAATTGCTCTGATTATGCCTGTGACCTCTTTGCTAAGACTCTCCAGAGAGACGTCCTCAAAACAAACACACATCTTGACATATCTCCCGCATTGATCGCAGTGTCTCCAGAAACGGCATTCAAGGAGCCAGGACCTTTTCTCCCTACACTGTCCATTGAGTTGTCCTCAAAACCAATATACATCCTGCTATATCTCCCACATGGAAAGTGCCAGGAGGGAGAAGTGGGGATTATGTTTAGACTTTCTCGGAACTGCTTCAAATCAACTAGATATCTTTGTGCTGTAAATCTCCCAACAGCCAAACGCAAAAGCAGCAAACATCTCGCTGTATGTCCCACATCCAAAGTGCCAAGAGAGAGCTTGCTCTCCCTGTCTTTGAGTACTGTTTTCACTGTCCCGGTTACCTCTTTGCTAACATTCTCTTCAGAGCTGCAGTGAAACCAGGAACCATGTGGAGAAGGCACCCACACTGAAAGTGCCTGGAGGGAACATTGGGGCTTCTTCTCAGTGTCTCTGACATAGGGTTTCACTGTCCCGGGAAAGTCTCTGCTAACACCGTGCAGAGCGCTGTGCCCAATATACAGAAACGTCTTGCGGTATCTCCTACAGGGAAAGTGCCAGGAGGGAATTGTGGAGCTTGTTCTCAGTGTCTCTGAGAATTGCTCTGATTATGCCTGTGACCTCTTTGCTAAGACTCTCCAGAGAGACGTCCTCAAAACAAACACACATCTTGACATATCTCCCGCATTGATCGCAGTGTCTCCAGAAACGGCATTCAAGGAGCCAGGACCTTTTCTCCCTACACTGTCCATTGAGTTGTCCTCAAAACCAATATACATCCTGCTATATCTCCCACATGGAAAGTGCCAGGAGGGAGAAGTGGGGATTATGTTTAGACTTTCTCGGAACTGCTTCAAATCAACTAGATATCTTTGTGCTGTAAATCTCCCAACAGCCAAACGCAAAAGCAGCAAACATCTCGCTGTATGTCCCACATCCAAAGTGCCAAGAGAGCGCTTGCTCTCCCTGTGTTTGAGTACTGTTTTCACTGTCCCGGTTACCTCTTTGCTAACATTCTCTTCAGAGCTGCAGTGAAACCAGGAACCACGTGGAGAAGGCACCCACACTGAAAGTGCCTGGACGGAACACTGGGGCTTCTTCTCAGTGTCTCTGACATAGGGTTTCACTGTCCCGCGAAAGTCTCTGCTAACACCGTGCAGAGCGCTGTCCCAATATACAGAAACGTCTTGCGGTATCTCCTACAGGGAAAGTGCCAGGAGGGAATTGTGGAGCTTGTTCTCAGTGTCTCTGAGAATTGCTCTGATTATCCCTGTGACCTCTTTGCTAAGACTCTCCAGAGAGACGTCCTCAAAACAAACACACATCTTGACATATCTCCCACATTGATCGCAGTGTCTCCAGAAACGGCATTCAAGGAGCCAGGACCTTTTCTCCCTACACTGTCCATTGAGTTGTCCTCAAAACCAATATACATCCTGCTATATCTCCCACATGGAAAGTGCCAGGAGGGAGAAGTGGGGATTATGTTTAGACTTTCTCGGAACTGCTTCAAATCAACTAGATATCTTTGTGCTGTAAATCTCCCAACAGCCAAACGCAAAAGCAGCAAACATCTCGCTGTATGTCCCACATCCAAAGTGCCAAGAGAGAGCTTGCTCTCCCTGTCTTTGAGTACTGTTTTCACTGTCCCGGTTACCTCTTTGCTAACATTCTCTTCAGAGCTGCAGTGAAACCAGGAACCACGTGGAGAAGGCACCCACACTGAAAGTGCCTGGACGGAACACTGGGGCTTCTTCTCAGTGTCTCTGACATAGGGTTTCACTGTCCCGCGAAAGTCTCTGCTAACACCGTGCAGAGCGCTGTGCCCAATATACAGAAACGTCTTGCGGTATCTCCTACAGGGAAAGTGCCAGGAGGGAATTGTCGAGCTTGTTCTCAGTGTCTCTGCGAATTGCTCTGATTATGCCTGTGACCTCTTTGCTAAGACTCTCCAGAGAGACGTCCTCAAAACAAACACACATCTTGACATATCTCCCGCATTGATCGCAGTGTCTCCAGAAACGGCATTCAAGGAGCCAGGACCTTTTCTCCCTACACTGTCCATTGAGTTGTCCTCAAAACCAATATACATCCTGCTATATCTCCCACATGGAAAGTGCCAGGAGGGAGAAGTGGGGATTATGTTTAGACTTTCTCGGAACTGCTTCAAATCAACTAGATATCTTTGTGCTGTAAATCTCCCAACAGCCAAACGCAAAAGCAGCAAACATCTCGCTGTATGTCCCACATCCAAAGTGCCAAGAGAGAGCTTGCTCTCCCTGTCTTTGAGTACTGTTTTCACTGTCCCGGTTACCTCTTTGCTAACATTCTCTTCAGAGCTGCAGTGAAACCAGGAACCACGTGGAGAAGGCACCCACACTGAAAGTGCCTGGAGGGAACACTGGGGCTTCTTCTCAGTGTCTCTGACATAGGGTTTCACTGTCCCGCGAAAGTCTCTGCTAACACCGTGCAGAGCGCTGTGCCCAATATACAGAAACGTCTTGCGGTATCTCCTACAGGGAAAGTGCCAGGAGGGAATTGTGGAGCTTGTTCTCAGTGTCTCTGAGAATTGCTCTGATTATCCCTGTGACCTCTTTGCTAAGACTCTCCAGAGAGACGTCCTCAAAACAAACACACATCTTGACATATCTCCCGCATTGATCGCAGTGTCTCCAGAAACGGCATTCAAGGAGCCAGGACCTTTTCTCCCTACACTGTCCATTGAGTTGTCCTCAAAATCAATATACATCCTGCTATATCTCCCACATGGAAAGTGCCAGGAGGGAGAAGTGGGGATTATGTTTAGACTTTCTCGGAACTGCTTCAAATCAACTAGATATCTTTGTGCTGTAAATCTCCCAACAGCCAAACGCAAAAGCAGCAAACATCTCGCTGTATGTCCCACATCCAAAGTGCCAAGAGAGAGCTTGCTCTCCCTGTCTTTGAGTACTGTTTTCACTGTCCCGGTTACCTCTTTGCTAACATTCTCTTCAGAGCTGCAGTGAAACCAGGAACCATGTGGAGAAGGCACCCACACTGAAAGTGCCTGGAGGGAACATTGGGGCTTCTTCTCAGTGTCTCTGACATAGGGTTTCACTGTCCCGGGAAAGTCTCTGCTAACACCGTGCAGAGCGCTGTGCCCAATATACAGAAACGTCTTGCGGTATCTCCTACAGGGAAAGTGCCAGGAGGGAATTGTGGAGCTTGTTCTCAGTGTCTCTGAGAATTGCTCTGATTATGCCTGTGACCTCTTTGCTAAGACTCTCCAGAGAGACGTCCTCAAAACAAACACACATCTTGACATATCTCCCGCATTGATCGCAGTGTCTCCAGAAACGGCATTCAAGGAGCCAGGACCTTTTCTCCCTACACTGTCCATTGAGTTGTCCTCAAAACCAATATACATCCTGCTATATCTCCCACATGGAAAGTGCCAGGAGGGAGAAGTGGGGATTATGTTTAGACTTTCTCGGAACTGCTTCAAATCAACTAGATATCTTTGTGCTGTAAATCTCCCAACAGCCAAACGCAAAAGCAGCAAACATCTCGCTGTATGTCCCACATCCAAAGTGCCAAGAGAGAGCTTGCTCTCCCTGTCTTTGAGTACTGTTTTCACTGTCCCGGTTACCTCTTTGCTAACATTCTCTTCAGAGCTGCAGTGAAACCAGGAACCACGTGGAGAAGGCACCCACACTGAAAGTGCCTGGACGGAACACTGGGGCTTCTTCTCAGTGTCTCTGACATAGGGTTTCACTGTCCCGCGAAAGTCTCTGCTAACACCGTGCAGAGCGCTGTCCCAATATACAGAAACGTCTTGCGGTATCTCCTACAGGGAAAGTGCCAGGAGGGAATTGTGGAGCTTGTTCTCAGTGTCTCTGAGAATTGCTCTGATTATCCCTGTGACCTCTTTGCTAAGACTCTCCAGAGAGACGTCCTCAAAACAAACACACATCTTGACATATCTCCCACATTGATCGCAGTGTCTCCAGAAACGGCATTCAAGGAGCCAGGACCTTTTCTCCCTACACTGTCCATTGAGTTGTCCTCAAAACCAATATACATCCTGCTATATCTCCCACATGGAAAGTGCCAGGAGGGAGAAGTGGGGATTATGTTTAGACTTTCTCGGAACTGCTTCAAATCAACTAGATATCTTTGTGCTGTAAATCTCCCAACAGCCAAACGCAAAAGCAGCAAACATCTCGCTGTATGTCCCACATCCAAAGTGCCAAGAGAGCGCTTGCTCTCCCTGTGTTTGAGTACTGTTTTCACTGTCCCGGTTACCTCTTTGCTAACATTCTCTTCAGAGCTGCAGTGAAACCAGGAACCACGTGGAGAAGGCACCCACACTGAAAGTGCCTGGACGGAACACTGGGGCTTCTTCTCAGTGTCTCTGACATAGGGTTTCACTGTCCCGCGAAAGTCTCTGCTAACACCGTGCAGAGCGCTGTGCCCAATATACAGAAACGTCTTGCGGTATCTGCTACAGGGAAAGTGCCAGGAGGGAATTGTGGAGCTTGTTCTCAGTGTCTCTGAGAATTGCTCTGATTATCCCTGTGACCTCTTTGCTAAGACTCTCCAGAGAGACGTCCTCAAAACAAACACACATCTTGACATATCTCCCGCGTTGATCGCAGTGTCTCCAGAAACGGCATTCAAGGAGCCAGGACCTTTTCTCCCTACACTGTCCATTGAGTTGTCCTCAAAATCAATATACATCCTGCTATATCTCCCACATGGAAAGTGCCAGGAGGGAGAAGTGGGGATTATGTTTAGACTTTCTCGGAACTGCTTCAAATCAACTAGATATCTTTGTGCTGTAAATCTCCCAACAGCCAAACGCAAAAGCAGCAAACATCTCGCTGTATGTCCCACATCCAAAGTGCCAAGAGAGAGCTTGCTCTCCCTGTCTTTGAGTACTGTTTTCACTGTCCCGGTTACCTCTTTGCTAACATTCTCTTCAGAGCTGCAGTGAAACCAGGAACCATGTGGAGAAGGCACCCACACTGAAAGTGCCTGGAGGGAACACTGGGGCTTCTTCTCAGTGTCTCTGACATAGGGTTTCACTGTCCCGGGAAAGTCTCTGCTAACACCGTGCAGAGCGCTGTGCCCAATATACAGAAACGTCTTGCGGTATCTCCTACAGGGAAAGTGCCAGGAGGGAATTGTCGAGCTTGTTCTCAGTGTCTCTGAGAATTGCTCTGATTATCCCTGTGACCTCTTTGCTAAGACTCTCCAGAGAGACGTCCTCAAAACCAACACACATCTTGACATATCTCCCGCATTGATCGCAGTGTCTCCAGAAACGGCATTCAAGGAGCCAGGACCTTTTCTCCCTACACTGTCCATTGAGTTGTCCTCAAAACCAATATACATCCTGCTATATCTCCCACATGGAAAGTGCCAGGAGGGAGAAGTGGGGATTATGTTTAGACTTTCTCGGAACTGCTTCAAATCAACTAGATATCTTTGTGCTGTAAATCTCCCAACAGCCAAACGCAAAAGCAGCAAACATCTCGCTGTATGTCCCACATCCAAAGTGCCAAGAGAGCGCTTGCTCTCCCTGTCTTTGAGTACTGTTTTCACTGTCCCGGTTACCTCTTTGCTAACATTCTCTTCAGAGCTGCAGTGAAACCAGGAACCACGTGGAGAAGGCACCCACACTGAAAGTGCCTGGAGGGAACATTGGGGCTTCTTCTCAGTGTCTCTGACATAGGGTTTCACTGTCCCGCGAAAGTCTCTGCTAACACCCTGCAGAGCGCTGTGCCCAATATACAGAAACGTCTTGCGGTATCTCCTACAGGGAAAGTGCCAGGAGGGAATTGTCGAGCTTGTTCTCAGTGTCTCTGAGAATTGCTCTGATTATCCCTGTGACCTCTTTGCTAAGACTCTCCAGAGAGACATCCTCAAAACCAACACACATCTTGACATATCTCCCGCATTGATCGCAGTGTCTCCAGAAACGGCATTCAAGGAGCCAGGACCTTTTCTCCCTACACTGTCCATTGAGTTGTCCTCAAAACCAATATACATCCTGCTATATCTCCCACATGGAAAGTGCCAGGAGGGAGAAGTGGGGATTATGTTTAGACTTTCTCGGAACTGCTTCAAATCAACTAGATATCTTTGTGCTGTAAATCTCCCAACAGCCAAACGCAAAAGCAGCAAACATCTCGCTGTATGTCCCACATCCAAAGTGCCAAGAGAGCGCTTGCTCTCCCTGTGTTTGAGTACTGTTTTCACTGTCCCGGTTACCTCTTTGCTAACATTCTCTTCAGAGCTGCAGTGAAACCAGGAACCACGTGGAGAAGGCACCCACACTGAAAGTGCCTGGACGGAACACTGGGGCTTCTTCTCAGTGTCTCTGACATAGGGTTTCACTGTCCCGCGAAAGTCTCTGCTAACACCGTGCAGAGCGCTGTGCCCAATATACAGAAACGTCTTGCGGTATCTGCTACAGGGAAAGTGCCAGGAGGGAATTGTGGAGCTTGTTCTCAGTGTCTCTGAGAATTGCTCTGATTATCCCTGTGACCTCTTTGCTAAGACTCTCCAGAGAGACGTCCTCAAAACCAACACACATCTTGACATATCTCCCGCATTGATCGCAGTGTCTCCAGAAACGGCATTCAAGGAGCCAGGACCTTTTCTCCCTACACTGTCCATTGAGTTGTCCTCAAAATCAATATACATCCTGCTATATCTCCCACATGGAAAGTGCCAGGAGGGAGAAGTGGGGATTATGTTTAGACTTTCTCGGAACTGCTTCAAATCAACTAGATATCTTTGTGCTGTAAATCTCCCAACAGCCAAACGCAAAAGCAGCAAACATCTCGCTGTATGTCCCACATCCAAAGTGCCAAGAGAGAGCTTGCTCTCCCTGTCTTTGAGTACTGTTTTCACTGTCCCGGTTACCTCTTTGCTAACATTCTCTTCAGAGCTGCAGTGAAACCAGGAACCATGTGGAGAAGGCACCCACACTGAAAGTGCCTGGAGGGAACATTGGGGCTTCTTCTCAGTGTCTCTGACATAGGGTTTCACTGTCCCGGGAAAGTCTCTGCTAACACCCTGCAGAGCGCTGTGCCCAATATACAGAAACGTCTTGCGGTATCTCCTACAGGGAAAGTGCCAGGAGGGAATTGTCGAGCTTGTTCTCAGTGTCTCTGAGAATTGCTCTGATTATCCCTGTGACCTCTTTGCTAAGACTCTCCAGAGAGACGTCCTCAAAACCAACACACATCTTGACATATCTCCCGCATTGATCGCAGTGTCTCCAGAAACGGCATTCAAGGAGCCAGGACCTTTTCTCCCTACACTGTCCATTGAGTTGTCCTCAAAACCAATATACATCCTGCTATATCTCCCACATGGAAAGTGCCAGGAGGGAGAAGTGGGGATTATGTTTAGACTTTCTCGGAACTGCTTCAAATCAACTAGATATCTTTGTGCTGTAAATCTCCCAACAGCCAAACGCAAAAGCAGCAAACATCTCGCTGTATGTCCCACATCCAAAGTGCCAAGAGAGCGCTTGCTCTCCCTGTCTTTGAGTACTGTTTTCACTGTCCCGGTTACCTCTTTGCTAACATTCTCTTCAGAGCTGCAGTGAAACCAGGAACCACGTGGAGAAGGCACCCACACTGAAAGTGCCTGGAGGGAACATTGGGGCTTCTTCTCAGTGTCTCTGACATAGGGTTTCACTGTCCCGCGAAAGTCTCTGCTAACACCCTGCAGAGCGCTGTGCCCAATATACAGAAACGTCTTGCGGTATCTCCTACAGGGAAAGTGCCAGGAGGGAATTGTCGAGCTTGTTCTCAGTGTCTCTGAGAATTGCTCTGATTATCCCTGTGACCTCTTTGCTAAGACTCTCCAGAGAGACGTCCTCAAAACCAACACACATCTTGACATATCTCCCGCATTGATCGCAGTGTCTCCAGAAACGGCATTCAAGGAGCCAGGACCTTTTCTCCCTACACTGTCCATTGAGTTGTCCTCAAAACCAATATACATCCTGCTATATCTCCCACATGGAAAGTGCCAGGAGGGAGAAGTGGGGATTATGTTTAGACTTTCTCGGAACTGCTTCAAATCAACTAGATATCTTTGTGCTGTAAATCTCCCAACAGCCAAACGCAAAAGCAGCAAACATCTCGCTGTATGTCCCACATCCAAAGTGCCAAGAGAGAGCTTGCTCTCCCTGTCTTTGAGTACTGTTTTCACTGTCCCGGTTACCTCTTTGCTAACATTCTCTTCAGAGCTGCAGTGAAACCAGGAACCACGTGGAGAAGGCACCCACACTGAAAGTGCCTGGACGGAACACTGGGGCTTCTTCTCAGTGTCTCTGACATAGGGTTTCACTGTCCCAGGAAAGTCTCTGCTAACACCGTGCAGAGCGCTGTGCCCAATATACAGAAACGTCTTGCGGTATCTCCTACAGGGAAAGTGCCAGGAGGGAATTGTGGAGCTTGTTCTCAGTGTCTCTGAGAATTGCTCTGATTATCCCTGTGACCTCTTTGCTAAGACTCTCCAGAGAGACGTCCTCAAAACAAACACACATCTTGACATATCTCCCACATTGATCGCAGTGTCTCCAGAAACGGCATTCAAGGAGCCAGGACCTTTTCTCCCTACACTGTCCATTGAGTTGTCCTCAAAACCAATATACATCCTGCTATATCTCCCACATGGAAAGTGCCAGGAGGGAGAAGTGGGGATTATGTTTAGACTTTCTCGGAACTGCTTCAAATCAACTAGATATCTTTGTGCTGTAAATCTCCCAACAGCCAAACGCAAAAGCAGCAAACATCTCGCTGTATGTCCCACATCCAAAGTGCCAAGAGAGCGCTTGCTCTCCCTGTGTTTGAGTACTGTTTTCACTGTCCCGGTTACCTCTTTGCTAACATTCTCTTCAGAGCTGCAGTGAAACCAGGAACCACGTGGAGAAGGCACCCACACTGAAAGTGCCTGGACGGAACACTGGGGCTTCTTCTCAGTGTCTCTGACATAGGGTTTCACTGTCCCGCGAAAGTCTCTGCTAACACCGTGCAGAGCGCTGTGCCCAATATACAGAAACGTCTTGCGGTATCTCCTACAGGGAAAGTGCCAGGAGGGAATTGTGGAGCTTGTTCTCAGTGTCTCTGAGAATTGCTCTGATTATCCCTGTGACCTCTTTGCTAAGACTCTCCAGAGAGACGTCCTCAAAACAAACACACATCTTGACATATCTCCCGCGTTGATCGCAGTGTCTCCAGAAACGGCATTCAAGGAGCCAGGACCTTTTCTCCCTACACTGTCCATTGAGTTGTCCTCAAAACCAATATACATCCTGCTATATCTCCCACATGGAAAGTGCCAGGAGGGAGAAGTGGGGATTATGTTTAGACTTTCTCGGAACTGCTTCAAATCAACTAGATATCTTTGTGCTGTAAATCTCCCAACAGCCAAACGCAAAAGCAGCAAACATCTCGCTGTATGTCCCACATCCAAAGTGCCAAGAGAGAGCTTGCTCTCCCTGTCTTTGAGTACTGTTTTCACTGTCCCGGTTACCTCTTTGCTAACGTTCTCTTCAGAGCTGCAGTGAAACCAGGAACCACGTGGAGAAGGCACCCAGACTGAAAGTGCCTGGAGGGAACACTGGGGCTTCTTCTCAGTGTCTCTGACATAGGGTTTCACTGTCCCGGGAAAGTCTCTGCTAACACCCTGCAGAGCGCTGTGCCCAATATACAGAAACGTCTTGCGGTATCTCCTACAGGGAAAGTGCCAGGAGGGAATTGTCGAGCTTGTTCTCAGTGTCTCTGAGAATTGCTCTGATTATCCCTGTGACCTCTTTGCTAAGACTCTCCAGAGAGACGTCCTCAAAACCAACACACATCTTGACATATCTCCCGCATTGATCGCAGTGTCTCCAGAAACGGCATTCAAGGAGCCAGGACCTTTTCTCCCTACACTGTCCATTGAGTTGTCCTCAAAACCAATATACATCCTGCTATATCTCCCACATGGAAAGTGCCAGGAGGGAGAAGTGGGGATTATGTTTAGACTTTCTCGGAACTGCTTCAAATCAACTAGATATCTTTGTGCTGTAAATCTCCCAACAGCCAAACGCAAAAGCAGCAAACATCTCGCTGTATGTCCCACATCCAAAGTGCCAAGAGAGAGCTTGCTCTCCCTGTCTTTGAGTACTGTTTTCACTGTCCCGGTTACCTCTTTGCTAACATTCTCTTCAGAGCTGCAGTGAAACCAGGAACCACGTGGAGAAGGCACCCACACTGAAAGTGCCTGGACGGAACACTGGGGCTTCTTCTCAGTGTCTCTGACATAGGGTTTCACTGTCCCGCGAAAGTCTCTGCTAACACCGTGCAGAGCGCTGTCCCAATATACAGAAACGTCTTGCGGTATCTCCTACAGGGAAAGTGCCAGGAGGGAATTGTCGAGCTTGTTCTCAGTGTCTCTGAGAATTGCTCTGATTATGCCTGTGACCTCTTTGCTAAGACTCTCCAGAGAGACGTCCTCAAAACAAACACACATCTTGACATATCTCCCGCATTGATCGCAGTGTCTCCAGAAACGGCATTCAAGGAGCCAGGACCTTTTCTCCCTACACTGTCCATTGAGTTGTCCTCAAAACCAATATACATCCTGCTATATCTCCCACATGGAAAGTGCCAGGAGGGAGAAGTGGGGATTATGTTTAGACTTTCTCGGAACTGCTTCAAATCAACTAGATATCTTTGTGCTGTAAATCTCCCAACAGCCAAACGCAAAAGCAGCAAACATCTCGCTGTATGTCCCACATCCAAAGTGCCAAGAGAGAGCTTGCTCTCCCTGTCTTTGAGTACTGTTTTCACTGTCCCGGTTACCTCTTTGCTAACATTCTCTTCAGAGCTGCAGTGAAACCAGGAACCACGTGGAGAAGGCACCCACACTGAAAGTGCCTGGAGGGAACACTGGGGCTTCTTCTCAGTGTCTCTGACATAGGGTTTCACTGTCCCGCGAAAGTCTCTGCTAACACCGTGCAGAGCGCTGTGCCCAATATACAGAAACGTCTTGCGGTATCTGCTACAGGGAAAGTGCCAGGAGGGAATTGTGGAGCTTGTTCTCAGTGTCTCTGAGAATTGCTCTGATTATCCCTGTGACCTCTTTGCTAAGACTCTCCAGAGAGACGTCCTCAAAACAAACACACATCTTGACATATCTCCCGCGTTGATCGCAGTGTCTCCAGAAACGGCATTCAAGGAGCCAGGACCTTTTCTCCCTACACTGTCCATTGAGTTGTCCTCAAAATCAATATACATCCTGCTATATCTCCCACATGGAAAGTGCCAGGAGGGAGAAGTGGGGATTATGTTTAGACTTTCTCGGAACTGCTTCAAATCAACTAGATATCTTTGTGCTGTAAATCTCCCAACAGCCAAACGCAAAAGCAGCAAACATCTCGCTGTATGTCCCACATCCAAAGTGCCAAGAGAGAGCTTGCTCTCCCTGTCTTTGAGTACTGTTTTCACTGTCCCGGTTACCTCTTTGCTAACATTCTCTTCAGAGCTGCAGTGAAACCAGGAACCACGTGGAGAAGGCACCCACACTGAAAGTGCCTGGAGGGAACACTGGGGCTTCTTCTCAGTGTCTCTGACATAGGGTTTCACTGTCCCGGGAAAGTCTCTGCTAACACCGTGCAGAGCGCTGTGCCCAATATACAGAAACGTCTTGCGGTATCTCCTACAGGGAAAGTGCCAGGAGGGAATTGTCGAGCTTGTTCTCAGTGTCTCTGAGAATTGCTCTGATTATCCCTGTGACCTCTTTGCTAAGACTCTCCAGAGAGACGTCCTCAAAACCAACACACATCTTGACATATCTCCCGCATTGATCGCAGTGTCTCCAGAAACGGCATTCAAGGAGCCAGGACCTTTTCTCCCTACACTGTCCATTGAGTTGTCCTCAAAACCAATATACATCCTGCTATATCTCCCACATGGAAAGTGCCAGGAGGGAGAAGTGGGGATTATGTTTAGACTTTCTCGGAACTGCTTCAAATCAACTAGATATCTTTGTGCTGTAAATCTCCCAACAGCCAAACGCAAAAGCAGCAAACATCTCGCTGTATGTCCCACATCCAAAGTGCCAAGAGAGCGCTTGCTCTCCCTGTCTTTGAGTACTGTTTTCACTGTCCCGGTTACCTCTTTGCTAACATTCTCTTCAGAGCTGCAGTGAAACCAGGAACCACGTGGAGAAGGCACCCACACTGAAAGTGCCTGGAGGGAACATTGGGGCTTCTTCTCAGTGTCTCTGACATAGGGTTTCACTGTCCCGCGAAAGTCTCTGCTAACACCCTGCAGAGCGCTGTGCCCAATATACAGAAACGTCTTGCGGTATCTCCTACAGGGAAAGTGCCAGGAGGGAATTGTCGAGCTTGTTCTCAGTGTCTCTGAGAATTGCTCTGATTATCCCTGTGACCTCTTTGCTAAGACTCTCCAGAGAGACATCCTCAAAACCAACACACATCTTGACATATCTCCCGCATTGATCGCAGTGTCTCCAGAAACGGCATTCAAGGAGCCAGGACCTTTTCTCCCTACACTGTCCATTGAGTTGTCCTCAAAACCAATATACATCCTGCTATATCTCCCACATGGAAAGTGCCAGGAGGGAGAAGTGGGGATTATGTTTAGACTTTCTCGGAACTGCTTCAAATCAACTAGATATCTTTGTGCTGTAAATCTCCCAACAGCCAAACGCAAAAGCAGCAAACATCTCGCTGTATGTCCCACATCCAAAGTGCCAAGAGAGAGCTTGCTCTCCCTGTCTTTGAGTACTGTTTTCACTGTCCCGGTTACCTCTTTGCTAACATTCTCTTCAGAGCTGCAGTGAAACCAGGAACCACGTGGAGAAGGCACCCACACTGAAAGTGCCTGGAGGGAACACTGGGGCTTCTTCTCAGTGTCTCTGACATAGGGTTTCACTGTCCCGCGAAAGTCTCTGCTAACACCGTGCAGAGCGCTGTGCCCAATATACAGAAACGTCTTGCGGTATCTCCTACAGGGAAAGTGCCAGGAGGGAATTGTGGAGCTTGTTCTCAGTGTCTCTGAGAATTGCTCTGATTATCCCTGTGACCTCTTTGCTAAGACTCTCCAGAGAGACGTCCTCAAAACAAACACACATCTTGACATATCTCCCACATTGATCGCAGTGTCTCCAGAAACGGCATTCAAGGAGCCAGGACCTTTTCTCCCTACACTGTCCATTGAGTTGTCCTCAAAACCAATATACATCCTGCTATATCTCCCACATGGAAAGTGCCAGGAGGGAGAAGTGGGGATTATGTTTAGACTTTCTCGGAACTGCTTCAAATCAACTAGATATCTTTGTGCTGTAAATCTCCCAACAGCCAAACGCAAAAGCAGCAAACATCTCGCTGTATGTCCCACATCCAAAGTGCCAAGAGAGCGCTTGCTCTCCCTGTGTTTGAGTACTGTTTTCACTGTCCCGGTTACCTCTTTGCTAACATTCTCTTCAGAGCTGCAGTGAAACCAGGAACCACGTGGAGAAGGCACCCACACTGAAAGTGCCTGGACGGAACACTGGGGCTTCTTCTCAGTGTCTCTGACATAGGGTTTCACTGTCCCGCGAAAGTCTCTGCTAACACCGTGCAGAGCGCTGTGCCCAATATACAGAAACGTCTTGCGGTATCTCCTACAGGGAAAGTGCCAGGAGGGAATTGTGGAGCTTGTTCTCAGTGTCTCTGAGAATTGCTCTGATTATCCCTGTGACCTCTTTGCTAAGACTCTCCAGAGAGACGTCCTCAAAACAAACACACATCTTGACATATCTCCCGCGTTGATCGCAGTGTCTCCAGAAACGGCATTCAAGGAGCCAGGACCTTTTCTCCCTACACTGTCCATTGAGTTGTCCTCAAAACCAATATACATCCTGCTATATCTCCCACATGGAAAGTGCCAGGAGGGAGAAGTGGGGATTATGTTTAGACTTTCTCGGAACTGCTTCAAATCAACTAGATATCTTTGTGCTGTAAATCTCCCAACAGCCAAACGCAAAAGCAGCAAACATCTCGCTGTATGTCCCACATCCAAAGTGCCAAGAGAGAGCTTGCTCTCCCTGTCTTTGAGTACTGTTTTCACTGTCCCGGTTACCTCTTTGCTAACGTTCTCTTCAGAGCTGCAGTGAAACCAGGAACCACGTGGAGAAGGCACCCAGACTGAAAGTGCCTGGAGGGAACACTGGGGCTTCTTCTCAGTGTCTCTGACATAGGGTTTCACTGTCCCGGGAAAGTCTCTGCTAACACCCTGCAGAGCGCTGTGCCCAATATACAGAAACGTCTTGCGGTATCTCCTACAGGGAAAGTGCCAGGAGGGAATTGTCGAGCTTGTTCTCAGTGTCTCTGAGAATTGCTCTGATTATCCCTGTGACCTCTTTGCTAAGACTCTCCAGAGAGACGTCCTCAAAACCAACACACATCTTGACATATCTCCCGCATTGATCGCAGTGTCTCCAGAAACGGCATTCAAGGAGCCAGGACCTTTTCTCCCTACACTGTCCATTGAGTTGTCCTCAAAACCAATATACATCCTGCTATATCTCCCACATGGAAAGTGCCAGGAGGGAGAAGTGGGGATTATGTTTAGACTTTCTCGGAACTGCTTCAAATCAACTAGATATCTTTGTGCTGTAAATCTCCCAACAGCCAAACGCAAAAGCAGCAAACATCTCGCTGTATGTCCCACATCCAAAGTGCCAAGAGAGAGCTTGCTCTCCCTGTCTTTGAGTACTGTTTTCACTGTCCCGGTTACCTCTTTGCTAACATTCTCTTCAGAGCTGCAGTGAAACCAGGAACCACGTGGAGAAGGCACCCACACTGAAAGTGCCTGGACGGAACACTGGGGCTTCTTCTCAGTGTCTCTGACATAGGGTTTCACTGTCCCGCGAAAGTCTCTGCTAACACCGTGCAGAGCGCTGTCCCAATATACAGAAACGTCTTGCGGTATCTCCTACAGGGAAAGTGCCAGGAGGGAATTGTCGAGCTTGTTCTCAGTGTCTCTGAGAATTGCTCTGATTATCCCTGTGACCTCTTTGCTAAGACTCTCCAGAGAGACGTCCTCAAAACAAACACACATCTTGACATATCTCCCACATTGATCGCAGTGTCTCCAGAAACGGCATTCAAGGAGCCAGGACCTTTTCTCCCTACACTGTCCATTGAGTTGTCCTCAAAACCAATATACATCCTGCTATATCTCCCACATGGAAAGTGCCAGGAGGGAGAAGTGGGGATTATGTTTAGACTTTCTCGGAACTGCTTCAAATCAACTAGATATCTTTGTGCTGTAAATCTCCCAACAGCCAAACGCAAAAGCAGCAAACATCTCGCTGTATGTCCCACATCCAAAGTGCCAAGAGAGAGCTTGCTCTCCCTGTCTTTGAGTACTGTTTTCACTGTCCCGGTTACCTCTTTGCTAACATTCTCTTCAGAGCTGCAGTGAAACCAGGAACCACGTGGAGAAGGCACCCACACTGAAAGTGCCTGGACGGAACACTGGGGCTTCTTCTCAGTGTCTCTGACATAGGGTTTCACTGTCCCGCGAAAGTCTCTGCTAACACCGTGCAGAGCGCTGTCCCAATATACAGAAACGTCTTGCGGTATCTCCTACAGGGAAAGTGCCAGGAGGGAATTGTCGAGCTTGTTCTCAGTGTCTCTGAGAATTGCTCTGATTATCCCTGTGACCTCTTTGCTAAGACTCTCCAGAGAGACGTCCTCAAAACAAACACACATCTTGACATATCTCCCGCATTGATCGCAGTGTCTCCAGAAACGGCATTCAAGGAGCCAGGACCTTTTCTCCCTACACTGTCCATTGAGTTGTCCTCAAAACCAATATACATCCTGCTATATCTCCCACATGGAAAGTGCCAGGAGGGAGAAGTGGGGATTATGTTTAGACTTTCTCGGAACTGCTTCAAATCAACTAGATATCTTTGTGCTGTAAATCTCCCAACAGCCAAACGCAAAAGCAGCAAACATCTCGCTGTATGTCCCACATCCAAAGTGCCAAGAGAGAGCTTGCTCTCCCTGTCTTTGAGTACTGTTTTCACTGTCCCGGTTACCTCTTTGCTAACGTTCTCTTCAGAGCTGCAGTGAAACCAGGAACCACGTGGAGAAGGCACCCACACTGAAAGTGCCTGGAGGGAACATTGGGGCTTCTTCTCAGTGTCTCTGACATAGGGTTTCACTGTCCCGGGAAAGTCTCTGCTAACACCGTGCAGAGCGCTGTGCCCAATATACAGAAACGTCTTGCGGTATCTCCTACAGGGAAAGTGCCAGGAGGGAATTGTGGAGCTTGTTCTCAGTGTCTCTGAGAATTGCTCTGATTATGCCTGTGACCTCTTTGCTAAGACTCTCCAGAGAGACGTCCTCAAAACAAACACACATCTTGACATATCTCCCGCATTGATCGCAGTGTCTCCAGAAACGGCATTCAAGGAGCCAGGACCTTTTCTCCCTACACTGTCCATTGAGTTGTCCTCAAAACCAATATACATCCTGCTATATCTCCCACATGGAAAGTGCCAGGAGGGAGAAGTGGGGATTATGTTTAGACTTTCTCGGAACTGCTTCAAATCAACTAGATATCTTTGTGCTGTAAATCTCCCAACAGCCAAACGCAAAAGCAGCAAACATCTCGCTGTATGTCCCACATCCAAAGTGCCAAGAGAGAGCTTGCTCTCCCTGTCTTTGAGTACTGTTTTCACTGTCCCGGTTACCTCTTTGCTAACATTCTCTTCAGAGCTGCAGTGAAACCAGGAACCACGTGGAGAAGGCACCCACACTGAAAGTGCCTGGACGGAACATTGGGGCTTCTTCTCAGTGTCTCTGACATAGGGTTTCACTGTCCCGCGAAAGTCTCTGCTAACACCGTGCAGAGCGCTGTCCCAATATACAGAAACGTCTTGCGGTATCTCCTACAGGGAAAGTGCCAGGAGGGAATTGTCGAGCTTGTTCTCAGTGTCTCTGAGAATTGCTCTGATTATGCCTGTGACCTCTTTGCTAAGACTCTCCAGAGAGACGTCCTCAAAACAAACACACATCTTGACATATCTCCCGCATTGATCGCAGTGTCTCCAGAAACGGCATTCAAGGAGCCAGGACCTTTTCTCCCTACACTGTCCATTGAGTTGTCCTCAAAACCAATATACATCCTGCTATATCTCCCACATGGAAAGTGCCAGGAGGGAGAAGTGGGGATTATGTTTAGACTTTCTCGGAACTGCTTCAAATCAACTAGATATCTTTGTGCTGTAAATCTCCCAACAGCCAAACGCAAAAGCAGCAAACATCTCGCTGTATGTCCCACATCCAAAGTGCCAAGAGAGAGCTTGCTCTCCCTGTCTTTGAGTACTGTTTTCACTGTCCCGGTTACCTCTTTGCTAACATTCTCTTCAGAGCTGCAGTGAAACCAGGAACCACGTGGAGAAGGCACCCACACTGAAAGTGCCTGGACGGAACACTGGGGCTTCTTCTCAGTGTCTCTGACATAGGGTTTCACTGTCCCGCGAAAGTCTCTGCTAACACCCTGCAGAGCGCTGTGCCCAATATACAGAAACGTCTTGCGGTATCTCCTACAGGGAAAGTGCCAGGAGGGAATTGTCGAGCTTGTTCTCAGTGTCTCTGAGAATTGCTCTGATTATCCCTGTGACCTCTTTGCTAAGACTCTCCAGAGAGACGTCCTCAAAACAAACACACATCTTGACATATCTCCCGCATTGATCGCAGTGTCTCCAGAAACGGCATTCAAGGAGCCAGGACCTTTTCTCCCTACACTGTCCATTGAGTTGTCCTCAAAATCAATATACATCCTGCTATATCTCCCACATGGAAAGTGCCAGGAGGGAGAAGTGGGGATTATGTTTAGACTTTCTCGGAACTGCTTCAAATCAACTAGATATCTTTGTGCTGTAAATCTCCCAACAGCCAAACGCAAAAGCAGCAAACATCTCGCTGTATGTCCCACATCCAAAGTGCCAAGAGAGAGCTTGCTCTCCCTGTCTTTGAGTACTGTTTTCACTGTCCCGGTTACCTCTTTGCTAACATTCTCTTCAGAGCTGCAGTGAAACCAGGAACCATGTGGAGAAGGCACCCACACTGAAAGTGCCTGGAGGGAACATTGGGGCTTCTTCTCAGTGTCTCTGACATAGGGTTTCACTGTCCCGGGAAAGTCTCTGCTAACACCCTGCAGAGCGCTGTGCCCAATATACAGAAACGTCTTGCGGTATCTCCTACAGGGAAAGTGCCAGGAGGGAATTGTCGAGCTTGTTCTCAGTGTCTCTGAGAATTGCTCTGATTATCCCTGTGACCTCTTTGCTAAGACTCTCCAGAGAGACATCCTCAAAACCAACACACATCTTGACATATCTCCCGCATTGATCGCAGTGTCTCCAGAAACGGCATTCAAGGAGCCAGGACCTTTTCTCCCTACACTGTCCATTGAGTTGTCCTCAAAACCAATATACATCCTGCTATATCTCCCACATGGAAAGTGCCAGGAGGGAGAAGTGGGGATTATGTTTAGACTTTCTCGGAACTGCTTCAAATCAACTAGATATCTTTGTGCTGTAAATCTCCCAACAGCCAAACGCAAAAGCAGCAAACATCTCGCTGTATGTCCCACATCCAAAGTGCCAAGAGAGAGCTTGCTCTCCCTGTCTTTGAGTACTGTTTTCACTGTCCCGGTTACCTCTTTGCTAACATTCTCTTCAGAGCTGCAGTGAAACCAGGAACCATGTGGAGAAGGCACCCACACTGAAAGTGCCTGGAGGGAACATTGGGGCTTCTTCTCAGTGTCTCTGACATAGGGTTTCACTGTCCCGGGAAAGTCTCTGCTAACACCGTGCAGAGCGCTGTGCCCAATATACAGAAACGTCTTGCGGTATCTCCTACAGGGAAAGTGCCAGGAGGGAATTGTCGAGCTTGTTCTCAGTGTCTCTGAGAATTGCTCTGATTATGCCTGTGACCTCTTTGCTAAGACTCTCCAGAGAGACGTCCTCAAAACAAACACACATCTTGACATATCTCCCGCATTGATCGCAGTGTCTCCAGAAACGGCATTCAAGGAGCCAGGACCTTTTCTCCCTACACTGTCCATTGAGTTGTCCTCAAAACCAATATATATCCTGCTATATCTCCCACATGGAAAGTGCCAGGAGGGAGAAGTGGGGATTATGTTTAGACTTTCTCGGAACTGCTTCAAATCAACTAGATATCTTTGTGCTGTAAATCTCCCAACAGCCAAACGCAAAAGCAGCAAACATCTCGCTGTATGTCCCACATCCAAAGTGCCAAGAGAGAGCTTGCTCTCCCTGTCTTTGAGTACTGTTTTCACTGTCCCGGTTACCTCTTTGCTAACATTCTCTTCAGAGCTGCAGTGAAACCAGGAACCACGTGGAGAAGGCACCCACACTGAAAGTGCCTGGACGGAACACTGGGGCTTCTTCTCAGTGTCTCTGACATAGGGTTTCACTGTCCCGGGAAAGTCTCTGCTAACACCGTGCAGAGCGCTGTGCCCAATATACAGAAACGTCTTGCGGTATCTCCTACAGGGAAAGTGCCAGGAGGGAATTGTGGAGCTTGTTCTCAGTGTCTCTGAGAATTGCTCTGATTATCCCTGTGACCTCTTTGCTAAGACTCTCCAGAGAGACGTCCTCAAAACAAACACACATCTTGACATATCTCCCGCATTGATCGCAGTGTCTCCAGAAACGGCATTCAAGGAGCCAGGACCTTTTCTCCCTACACTGTCCATTGAGTTGTCCTCAAAATCAATATACATCCTGCTATATCTCCCACATGGAAAGTGCCAGGAGGGAGAAGTGGGGATTATGTTTAGACTTTCTCGGAACTGCTTCAAATCAACTAGATATCTTTGTGCTGTAAATCTCCCAACAGCCAAACGCAAAAGCAGCAAACATCTCGCTGTATGTCCCACATCCAAAGTGCCAAGAGAGAGCTTGCTCTCCCTGTCTTTGAGTACTGTTTTCACTGTCCCGGTTACCTCTTTGCTAACATTCTCTTCAGAGCTGCAGTGAAACCAGGAACCACGTGGAGAAGGCACCCACACTGAAAGTGCCTGGAGGGAACATTGGGGCTTCTTCTCAGTGTCTCTGACATAGGGTTTCACTGTCCCGGGAAAGTCTCTGCTAACACCGTGCAGAGCGCTGTGCCCAATATACAGAAACGTCTTGCGGTATCTCCTACAGGGAAAGTGCCAGGAGGGAATTGTCGAGCTTGTTCTCAGTGTCTCTGAGAATTGCTCTGATTATGCCTGTGACCTCTTTGCTAAGACTCTCCAGAGAGACGTCCTCAAAACAAACACACATCTTGACATATCTCCCGCATTGATCGCAGTGTCTCCAGAAACGGCATTCAAGGAGCCAGGACCTTTTCTCCCTACACTGTCCATTGAGTTGTCCTCAAAACCAATATACATCCTGCTATATCTCCCACATGGAAAGTGCCAGGAGGGAGAAGTGGGGATTATGTTTAGACTTTCTCGGAACTGCTTCAAATCAACTAGATATCTTTGTGCTGTAAATCTCCCAACAGCCAAACGCAAAAGCAGCAAACATCTCGCTGTATGTCCCACATCCAAAGTGCCAAGAGAGAGCTTGCTCTCCCTGTCTTTGAGTACTGTTTTCACTGTCCCGGTTACCTCTTTGCTAACGTTCTCTTCAGAGCTGCAGTGAAACCAGGAACCACGTGGAGAAGGCACCCAGACTGAAAGTGCCTGGAGGGAACACTGGGGCTTCTTCTCAGTGTCTCTGACATAGGGTTTCACTGTCCCGGGAAAGTCTCTGCTAACACCCTGCAGAGCGCTGTGCCCAATATACAGAAACGTCTTGCGGTATCTCCTACAGGGAAAGTGCCAGGAGGGAATTGTCGAGCTTGTTCTCAGTGTCTCTGAGAATTGCTCTGATTATCCCTGTGACCTCTTTGCTAAGACTCTCCAGAGAGACATCCTCAAAACCAACGCACATCTTGACATATCTCCCGCATTGATCGCAGTGTCTCCAGAAACGGCATTCAAGGAGCCAGGACCTTTTCTCCCTACACTGTCCATTGAGTTGTCCTCAAAACCAATATACATCCTGCTATATCTCCCACATGGAAAGTGCCAGGAGGGAGAAGTGGGGATTATGTTTAGACTTTCTCGGAACTGCTTCAAATCAACTAGATATCTTTGTGCTGTAAATCTCCCAACAGCCAAACGCAAAAGCAGCAAACATCTCGCTGTATGTCCCACATCCAAAGTGCCAAGAGAGAGCTTGCTCTCCCTGTCTTTGAGTACTGTTTTCACTGTCCCGGTTACCTCTTTGCTAACATTCTCTTCAGAGCTGCAGTGAAACCAGGAACCACGTGGAGAAGGCACCCACACTGAAAGTGCCTGGAGGGAACATTGGGGCTTCTTCTCAGTGTCTCTGACATAGGGTTTCACTGTCCCGCGAAAGTCTCTGCTAACACCGTGCAGAGCGCTGTCCCAATATACAGAAACGTCTTGCGGTATCTCCTACAGGGAAAGTGCCAGGAGGGAATTGTGGAGCTTGTTCTCAGTGTCTCTGAGAATTGCTCTGATTATGCCTGTGACCTCTTTGCTAAGACTCTCCAGAGAGACGTCCTCAAAACAAACACACATCTTGACATATCTCCCGCATTGATCGCAGTGTCTCCAGAAACGGCATTCAAGGAGCCAGGACCTTTTCTCCCTACACTGTCCATTGAGTTGTCCTCAAAACCAATATACATCCTGCTATATCTCCCACATGGAAAGTGCCAGGAGGGAGAAGTGGGGATTATGTTTAGACTTTCTCGGAACTGCTTCAAATCAACTAGATATCTTTGTGCTGTAAATCTCCCAACAGCCAAACGCAAAAGCAGCAAACATCTCGCTGTATGTCCCACATCCAAAGTGCCAAGAGAGAGCTTGCTCTCCCTGTCTTTGAGTACTGTTTTCACTGTCCCGGTTACCTCTTTGCTAACATTCTCTTCAGAGCTGCAGTGAAACCAGGAACCACGTGGAGAAGGCACCCACACTGAAAGTGCCTGGACGGAACACTGGGGCTTCTTCTCAGTGTCTCTGACATAGGGTTTCACTGTCCCGCGAAAGTCTCTGCTAACACCGTGCAGAGCGCTGTGCCCAATATACAGAAACGTCTTGCGGTATCTCCTACAGGGAAAGTGCCAGGAGGGAATTGTCGAGCTTGTTCTCAGTGTCTCTGAGAATTGCTCTGATTATCCCTGTGACCTCTTTGCTAAGACTCTCCAGAGAGACGTCCTCAAAACAAACACACATCTTGACATATCTCCCGCATTGATCGCAGTGTCTCCAGAAACGGCATTCAAGGAGCCAGGACCTTTTCTCCCTACACTGTCCATTGAGTTGTCCTCAAAATCAATATACATCCTGCTATATCTCCCACATGGAAAGTGCCAGGAGGGAGAAGTGGGGATTATGTTTAGACTTTCTCGGAACTGCTTCAAATCAACTAGATATCTTTGTGCTGTAAATCTCCCAACAGCCAAACGCAAAAGCAGCAAACATCTCGCTGTATGTCCCACATCCAAAGTGCCAAGAGAGAGCTTGCTCTCCCTGTCTTTGAGTACTGTTTTCACTGTCCCGGTTACCTCTTTGCTAACATTCTCTTCAGAGCTGCAGTGAAACCAGGAACCATGTGGAGAAGGCACCCACACTGAAAGTGCCTGGAGGGAACATTGGGGCTTCTTCTCAGTGTCTCTGACATAGGGTTTCACTGTCCCGGGAAAGTCTCTGCTAACACCGTGCAGAGCGCTGTGCCCAATATACAGAAACGTCTTGCGGTATCTCCTACAGGGAAAGTGCCAGGAGGGAATTGTCGAGCTTGTTCTCAGTGTCTCTGAGAATTGCTCTGATTATGCCTGTGACCTCTTTGCTAAGACTCTCCAGAGAGACGTCCTCAAAACAAACACACATCTTGACATATCTCCCGCATTGATCGCAGTGTCTCCAGAAACGGCATTCAAGGAGCCAGGACCTTTTCTCCCTACACTGTCCATTGAGTTGTCCTCAAAACCAATATACATCCTGCTATATCTCCCACATGGAAAGTGCCAGGAGGGAGAAGTGGGGATTATGTTTAGACTTTCTCGGAACTGCTTCAAATCAACTAGATATCTTTGTGCTGTAAATCTCCCAACAGCCAAACGCAAAAGCAGCAAACATCTCGCTGTATGTCCCACATCCAAAGTGCCAAGAGAGAGCTTGCTCTCCCTGTCTTTGAGTACTGTTTTCACTGTCCCGGTTACCTCTTTGCTAACATTCTCTTCAGAGCTGCAGTGAAACCAGGAACCACGTGGAGAAGGCACCCACACTGAAAGTGCCTGGACGGAACACTGGGGCTTCTTCTCAGTGTCTCTGACATAGGGTTTCACTGTCCCGGGAAAGTCTCTGCTAACACCGTGCAGAGCGCTGTGCCCAATATACAGAAACGTCTTGCGGTATCTCCTACAGGGAAAGTGCCAGGAGGGAATTGTGGAGCTTGTTCTCAGTGTCTCTGAGAATTGCTCTGATTATCCCTGTGACCTCTTTGCTAAGACTCTCCAGAGAGACGTCCTCAAAACAAACACACATCTTGACATATCTCCCGCATTGATCGCAGTGTCTCCAGAAACGGCATTCAAGGAGCCAGGACCTTTTCTCCCTACACTGTCCATTGAGTTGTCCTCAAAATCAATATACATCCTGCTATATCTCCCACATGGAAAGTGCCAGGAGGGAGAAGTGGGGATTATGTTTAGACTTTCTCGGAACTGCTTCAAATCAACTAGATATCTTTGTGCTGTAAATCTCCCAACAGCCAAACGCAAAAGCAGCAAACATCTCGCTGTATGTCCCACATCCAAAGTGCCAAGAGAGAGCTTGCTCTCCCTGTCTTTGAGTACTGTTTTCACTGTCCCGGTTACCTCTTTGCTAACATTCTCTTCAGAGCTGCAGTGAAACCAGGAACCACGTGGAGAAGGCACCCACACTGAAAGTGCCTGGAGGGAACATTGGGGCTTCTTCTCAGTGTCTCTGACATAGGGTTTCACTGTCCCGGGAAAGTCTCTGCTAACACCGTGCAGAGCGCTGTGCCCAATATACAGAAACGTCTTGCGGTATCTCCTACAGGGAAAGTGCCAGGAGGGAATTGTCGAGCTTGTTCTCAGTGTCTCTGAGAATTGCTCTGATTATGCCTGTGACCTCTTTGCTAAGACTCTCCAGAGAGACGTCCTCAAAACCAACACACATCTTGACATATCTCCCGCATTGATCGCAGTGTCTCCAGAAACGGCATTCAAGGAGCCAGGACCTTTTCTCCCTACACTGTCCATTGAGTTGTCCTCAAAACCAATATACATCCTGCTATATCTCCCACATGGAAAGTGCCAGGAGGGAGAAGTGGGGATTATGTTTAGACTTTCTCGGAACTGCTTCAAATCAACTAGATATCTTTGTGCTGTAAATCTCCCAACAGCCAAACGCAAAAGCAGCAAACATCTCGCTGTATGTCCCACATCCAAAGTGCCAAGAGAGAGCTTGCTCTCCCTGTCTTTGAGTACTGTTTTCACTGTCCCGGTTACCTCTTTGCTAACGTTCTCTTCAGAGCTGCAGTGAAACCAGGAACCACGTGGAGAAGGCACCCAGACTGAAAGTGCCTGGAGGGAACACTGGGGCTTCTTCTCAGTGTCTCTGACATAGGGTTTCACTGTCCCGGGAAAGTCTCTGCTAACACCCTGCAGAGCGCTGTGCCCAATATACAGAAACGTCTTGCGGTATCTCCTACAGGGAAAGTGCCAGGAGGGAATTGTCGAGCTTGTTCTCAGTGTCTCTGAGAATTGCTCTGATTATCCCTGTGACCTCTTTGCTAAGACTCTCCAGAGAGACATCCTCAAAACCAACACACATCTTGACATATCTCCCGCATTGATCGCAGTGTCTCCAGAAACGGCATTCAAGGAGCCAGGACCTTTTCTCCCTACACTGTCCATTGAGTTGTCCTCAAAACCAATATACATCCTGCTATATCTCCCACATGGAAAGTGCCAGGAGGGAGAAGTGGGGATTATGTTTAGACTTTCTCGGAACTGCTTCAAATCAACTAGATATCTTTGTGCTGTAAATCTCCCAACAGCCAAACGCAAAAGCAGCAAACATCTCGCTGTATGTCCCACATCCAAAGTGCCAAGAGAGAGCTTGCTCTCCCTGTCTTTGAGTACTGTTTTCACTGTCCCGGTTACCTCTTTGCTAACATTCTCTTCAGAGCTGCAGTGAAACCAGGAACCACGTGGAGAAGGCACCCACACTGAAAGTGCCTGGAGGGAACACTGGGGCTTCTTCTCAGTGTCTCTGACATAGGGTTTCACTGTCCCGCGAAAGTCTCTGCTAACACCGTGCAGAGCGCTGTGCCCAATATACAGAAACGTCTTGCGGTATCTCCTACAGGGAAAGTGCCAGGAGGGAATTGTGGAGCTTGTTCTCAGTGTCTCTGAGAATTGCTCTGATTATCCCTGTGACCTCTTTGCTAAGACTCTCCAGAGAGACGTCCTCAAAACAAACACACATCTTGACATATCTCCCACATTGATCGCAGTGTCTCCAGAAATGGCATTCAAGGAGCCAGGACCTTTTCTCCCTACACTGTCCATTGAGTTGTCCTCAAAACCAATATACATCCTGCTATATCTCCCACATGGAAAGTGCCAGGAGGGAGAAGTGGGGATTATGTTTAGACTTTCTCGGAACTGCTTCAAATCAACTAGATATCTTTGTGCTGTAAATCTCCCAACAGCCAAACGCAAAAGCAGCAAACATCTCGCTGTATGTCCCACATCCAAAGTGCCAAGAGAGAGCTTGCTCTCCCTGTCTTTGAGTACTGTTTTCACTGTCCCGGTTACCTCTTTGCTAACATTCTCTTCAGAGCTGCCGTGAAACCAGGAACCACGTGGAGAAGGCACCCACACTGAAAGTGCCTGGAGGGAACATTGGGGCTTCTTCTCAGTGTCTCTGACATAGGGTTTCACTGTCCCGGGAAAGTCTCTGCTAACACCGTGCAGAGCGCTGTGCCCAATATACAGAAACGTCTTGCGGTATCTCCTACAGGGAAAGTGCCAGGAGGGAATTGTGGAGCTTGTTCTCAGTGTCTCTGAGAATTGCTCTGATTATCCCTGTGACCTCTTTGCTAAGACTCTCCAGAGAGACGTCCTCAAAACAAACACACATCTTGACATATCTCCCGCATTGATCGCAGTGTCTCCAGAAACGGCATTCAAGGAGCCAGGACCTTTTCTCCCTACACTGTCCATTGAGTTGTCCTCAAAACCAATATACATCCTGCTATATCTCCCACATGGAAAGTGCCAGGAGGGAGAAGTGGGGATTATGTTTAGACTTTCTCGGAACTGCTTCAAATCAACTAGATATCTTTGTGCTGTAAATCTCCCAACAGCCAAATGCAAAAGCAGCAAACATCTCGCTGTATGTCCCACATCCACAGTGCCAAGAGAGCGCTTGCTCTCCCTGTCTTTGAGTACTGTTTTCACTGTCCCGGTTACCTCTTTGCTAACATTCTCTTCAGAGCTGCAGTGAAACCAGGAACCACGTGGAGAAGGCACCCACACTGAAAGTGCCTGGAGGGAACATTGGGGCTTCTTCTCAGTGTCTCTGACATAGGGTTTCACTGTCCCGGGAAAGTCTCTGCTAACACCGTGCAGAGCGCTGTGCCCAATATACAGAAACGTCTTGCGGTATCTCCTACAGGGAAAGTGCCAGGAGGGAATTGTGGAGCTTGTTCTCAGTGTCTCTGAGAATTGCTCTGATTATCCCTGTGACCTCTTTGCTAAGACTCTCCAGAGAGACGTCCTCAAAACAAACACACATCTTGACATATCTCCCACATTGATCGCAGTGTCTCCAGAAACGGCATTCAAGGAGCCAGGACCTTTTCTCCCTACACTGTCCATTGAGTTGTCCTCAAAATCAATATACATCCTGCTATATCTCCCACATGGAAAGTGCCAGGAGGGAGAAGTGGGGATTATGTTTAGACTTTCTCGGAACTGCTTCAAATCAACTAGATATCTTTGTGCTGTAAATCTCCCAACAGCCAAACGCAAAAGCAGCAAACATCTCGCTGTATGTCCCACATCCAAAGTGCCAAGAGAGAGCTTGCTCTCCCTGTCTTTGAGTACTGTTTTCACTGTCCCGGTTACCTCTTTGCTAACATTCTCTTCAGAGCTGCAGTGAAACCAGGAACCACGTGGAGAAGGCACCCACACTGAAAGTGCCTGGAGGGAACATTGGGGCTTCTTCTCAGTGTCTCTGACATAGGGTTTCACTGTCCCGGGAAAGTCTCTGCTAACACCGTGCAGAGCGCTGTGCCCAATATACAGAAACGTCTTGCGGTATCTCCTACAGGGAAAGTGCCAGGAGGGAATTGTGGAGCTTGTTCTCAGTGTCTCTGAGAATTGCTCTGATTATGCCTGTGACCTCTTTGCTAAGACTCTCCAGAGAGACGTCCTCAAAACAAACACACATCTTGACATATCTCCCGCATTGATCGCAGTGTCTCCAGAAACGGCATTCAAGGAGCCAGGACCTTTTCTCCCTACACTGTCCATTGAGTTGTCCTCAAAACCAATATACATCCTGCTATATCTCCCACATGGAAAGTGCCAGGAGGGAGAAGTGGGGATTATGTTTAGACTTTCTCGGAACTGCTTCAAATCAACTAGATATCTTTGTGCTGTAAATCTCCCAACAGCCAAACGCAAAAGCAGCAAACATCTCGCTGTATGTCCCACATCCAAAGTGCCAAGAGAGCGCTTGCTCTCCCTGTGTTTGAGTACTGTTTTCACTGTCCCGGTTACCTCTTTGCTAACATTCTCTTCAGAGCTGCAGTGAAACCAGGAACCACGTGGAGAAGGCACCCACACTGAAAGTGCCTGGAGGGAACATTGGGGCTTCTTCTCAGTGTCTCTGACATAGGGTTTCACTGTCCCGCGAAAGTCTCTGCTAACACCCTGCAGAGCGCTGTGCCCAATATACAGAAACGTCTTGCGGTATCTCCTACAGGGAAAGTGCCAGGAGGGAATTGTCGAGCTTGTTCTCAGTGTCTCTGAGAATTGCTCTGATTATCCCTGTGACCTCTTTGCTAAGACTCTCCAGAGAGACATCCTCAAAACCAACACACATCTTGACATATCTCCCGCATTGATCGCAGTGTCTCCAGAAACGGCATTCAAGGAGCCAGGACCTTTTCTCCCTACACTGTCCATTGAGTTGTCCTCAAAACCAATATACATCCTGCTATATCTCCCACATGGAAAGTGCCAGGAGGGAGAAGTGGGGATTATGTTTAGACTTTCTCGGAACTGCTTCAAATCAACTAGATATCTTTGTGCTGTAAATCTCCCAACAGCCAAACGCAAAAGCAGCAAACATCTCGCTGTATGTCCCACATCCAAAGTGCCAAGAGAGAGCTTGCTCTCCCTGTCTTTGAGTACTGTTTTCACTGTCCCGGTTACCTCTTTGCTAACATTCTCTTCAGAGCTGCAGTGAAACCAGGAACCACGTGGAGAAGGCACCCACACTGAAAGTGCCTGGACGGAACACTGGGGCTTCTTCTCAGTGTCTCTGACATAGGGTTTCACTGTCCCGCGAAAGTCTCTGCTAACACCGTGCAGAGCGCTGTCCCAATATACAGAAACGTCTTGCGGTATCTCCTACAGGGAAAGTGCCAGGAGGGAATTGTCGAGCTTGTTCTCAGTGTCTCTGAGAATTGCTCTGATTATGCCTGTGACCTCTTTGCTAAGACTCTCCAGAGAGACGTCCTCAAAACAAACACACATCTTGACATATCTCCCACATTGATCGCAGTGTCTCCAGAAACGGCATTCAAGGAGCCAGGACCTTTTCTCCCTACACTGTCCATTGAGTTGTCCTCAAAACCAATATACATCCTGCTATATCTCCCACATGGAAAGTGCCAGGAGGGAGAAGTGGGGATTATGTTTAGACTTTCTCGGAACTGCTTCAAATCAACTAGATATCTTTGTGCTGTAAATCTCCCAACAGCCAAACGCAAAAGCAGCAAACATCTCGCTGTATGTCCCACATCCAAAGTGCCAAGAGAGAGCTTGCTCTCCCTGTCTTTGAGTACTGTTTTCACTGTCCCGGTTACCTCTTTGCTAACATTCTCTTCAGAGCTGCAGTGAAACCAGGAACCACGTGGAGAAGGCACCCACACTGAAAGTGCCTGGAGGGAACACTGGGGCTTCTTCTCAGTGTCTCTGACATAGGGTTTCACTGTCCCGCGAAAGTCTCTGCTAACACCGTGCAGAGCGCTGTCCCAATATACAGAAACGTCTTGCGGTATCTCCTACAGGGAAAGTGCCAGGAGGGAATTGTCGAGCTTGTTCTCAGTGTCTCTGAGAATTGCTCTGATTATCCCTGTGACCTCTTTGCTAAGACTCTCCAGAGAGACGTCCTCAAAACAAACACACATCTTGACATATCTCCCACATTGATCGCAGTGTCTCCAGAAACGGCATTCAAGGAGCCAGGACCTTTTCTCCCTACACTGTCCATTGAGTTGTCCTCAAAACCAATATACATCCTGCTATATCTCCCACATGGAAAGTGCCAGGAGGGAGAAGTGGGGATTATGTTTAGACTTTCTCGGAACTGCTTCAAATCAACTAGATATCTTTGTGCTGTAAATCTCCCAACAGCCAAACGCAAAAGCAGCAAACATCTCGCTGTATGTCCCACATCCAAAGTGCCAAGAGAGAGCTTGCTCTCCCTGTCTTTGAGTACTGTTTTCACTGTCCCGGTTACCTCTTTGCTAACGTTCTCTTCAGAGCTGCAGTGAAACCAGGAACCACGTGGAGAAGGCACCCACACTGAAAGTGCCTGGACGGAACACTGGGGCTTCTTCTCAGTGTCTCTGACATAGGGTTTCACTGTCCCGGGAAAGTCTCTGCTAACACCCTGCAGAGCGCTGTGCCCAATATACAGAAATGTCTTGCGGTATCTCCTACAGGGAAAGTGCCAGGAGGGAATTGTCGAGCTTGTTCTCAGTGTCTCTGAGAATTGCTCTGATTATCCCTGTGACCTCTTTGCTAAGACTCTCCAGAGAGACGTCCTCAAAACCAACACACATCTTGACATATCTCCCGCATTGATCGCAGTGTCTCCAGAAACGGCATTCAAGGAGCCAGGACCTTTTCTCCCTACACTGTCCATTGAGTTGTCCTCAAAACCAATATACATCCTGCTATATCTCCCACATGGAAAGTGCCAGGAGGGAGAAGTGGGGATTATGTTTAGACTTTCTCGGAACTGCTTCAAATCAACTAGATATCTTTGTGCTGTAAATCTCCCAACAGCCAAACGCAAAAGCAGCAAACATCTCGCTGTATGTCCCACATCCAAAGTGCCAAGAGAGAGCTTGCTCTCCCTGTCTTTGAGTACTGTTTTCACTGTCCCGGTTACCTCTTTGCTAACATTCTCTTCAGAGCTGCAGTGAAACCAGGAACCACGTGGAGAAGGCACCCACACTGAAAGTGCCTGGACGGAACACTGGGGCTTCTTCTCAGTGTCTCTGACATAGGGTTTCACTGTCCCGCGAAAGTCTCTGCTAACACCGTGCAGAGCGCTGTGCCCAATATACAGAAACGTCTTGCGGTATCTCCTACAGGGAAAGTGCCAGGAGGGAATTGTGGAGCTTGTTCTCAGTGTCTCTGAGAATTGCTCTGATTATCCCTGTGACCTCTTTGCTAAGACTCTCCAGAGAGACGTCCTCAAAACAAACACACATCTTGACATATCTCCCACATTGATCGCAGTGTCTCCAGAAACGGCATTCAAGGAGCCAGGACCTTTTCTCCCTACACTGTCCATTGAGTTGTCCTCAAAACCAATATACATCCTGCTATATCTCCCACATGGAAAGTGCCAGGAGGGAGAAGTGGGGATTATGTTTAGACTTTCTCGGAACTGCTTCAAATCAACTAGATATCTTTGTGCTGTAAATCTCCCAACAGCCAAACGCAAAAGCAGCAAACATCTCGCTGTATGTCCCACATCCAAAGTGCCAAGAGAGAGCTTGCTCTCCCTGTCTTTGAGTACTGTTTTCACTGTCCCGGTTACCTCTTTGCTAACGTTCTCTTCAGAGCTGCAGTGAAACCAGGAACCACGTGGAGAAGGCACCCAGACTGAAAGTGCCTGGAGGGAACACTGGGGCTTCTTCTCAGTGTCTCTGACATAGGGTTTCACTGTCCCGGGAAAGTCTCTGCTAACACCCTGCAGAGCGCTGTGCCCAATATACAGAAACGTCTTGCGGTATCTCCTACAGGGAAAGTGCCAGGAGGGAATTGTCGAGCTTGTTCTCAGTGTCTCTGAGAATTGCTCTGATTATCCCTGTGACCTCTTTGCTAAGACTCTCCAGAGAGACGTCCTCAAAACCAACACACATCTTGACATATCTCCCGCATTGATCGCAGTGTCTCCAGAAACGGCATTCAAGGAGCCAGGACCTTTTCTCCCTACACTGTCCATTGAGTTGTCCTCAAAACCAATATACATCCTGCTATATCTCCCACATGGAAAGTGCCAGGAGGGAGAAGTGGGGATTATGTTTAGACTTTCTCGGAACTGCTTCAAATCAACTAGATATCTTTGTGCTGTAAATCTCCCAACAGCCAAACGCAAAAGCAGCAAACATCTCGCTGTATGTCCCACATCCAAAGTGCCAAGAGAGAGCTTGCTCTCCCTGTCTTTGAGTACTGTTTTCACTGTCCCGGTTACCTCTTTGCTAACATTCTCTTCAGAGCTGCAGTGAAACCAGGAACCACGTGGAGAAGGCACCCACACTGAAAGTGCCTGGAGGGAACACTGGGGCTTCTTCTCAGTGTCTCTGACATAGGGTTTCACTGTCCCGCGAAAGTCTCTGCTAACACCGTGCAGAGCGCTGTGCCCAATATACAGAAACGTCTTGCGGTATCTCCTACAGGGAAAGTGCCAGGAGGGAATTGTGGAGCTTGTTCTCAGTGTCTCTGAGAATTGCTCTGATTATCCCTGTGACCTCTTTGCTAAGACTCTCCAGAGAGACGTCCTCAAAACAAACACACATCTTGACATATCTCCCACATTGATCGCAGTGTCTCCAGAAACGGCATTCAAGGAGCCAGGACCTTTTCTCCCTACACTGTCCATTGAGTTGTCCTCAAAACCAATATACATCCTGCTATATCTCCCACATGGAAAGTGCCAGGAGGGAGAAGTGGGGATTATGTTTAGACTTTCTCGGAACTGCTTCAAATCAACTAGATATCTTTGTGCTGTAAATCTCCCAACAGCCAAACGCAAAAGCAGCAAACATCTCGCTGTATGTCCCACATCCAAAGTGCCAAGAGAGAGCTTGCTCTCCCTGTCTTTGAGTACTGTTTTCACTGTCCCGGTTACCTCTTTGCTAACATTCTCTTCAGAGCTGCAGTGAAACCAGGAACCACGTGGAGAAGGCACCCACACTGAAAGTGCCTGGAGGGAACATTGGGGCTTCTTCTCAGTGTCTCTGACATAGGGTTTCACTGTCCCGGGAAAGTCTCTGCTAACACCGTGCAGAGCGCTGTGCCCAATATACAGAAACGTCTTGCGGTATCTCCTACAGGGAAAGTGCCAGGAGGGAATTGTGGAGCTTGTTCTCAGTGTCTCTGAGAATTGCTCTGATTATCCCTGTGACCTCTTTGCTAAGACTCTCCAGAGAGACGTCCTCAAAACAAACACACATCTTGACATATCTCCCGCATTGATCGCAGTGTCTCCAGAAACGGCATTCAAGGAGCCAGGACCTTTTCTCCCTACACTGTCCATTGAGTTGTCCTCAAAACCAATATACATCCTGCTATATCTCCCACATGGAAAGTGCCAGGAGGGAGAAGTGGGGATTATGTTTAGACTTTCTCGGAACTGCTTCAAATCAACTAGATATCTTTGTGCTGTAAATCTCCCAACAGCCAAATGCAAAAGCAGCAAACATCTCGCTGTATGTCCCACATCCAAAGTGCCAAGAGAGCGCTTGCTCTCCCTGTCTTTGAGTACTGTTTTCACTGTCCCGGTTACCTCTTTGCTAACATTCTCTTCAGAGCTGCAGTGAAACCAGGAACCACGTGGAGAAGGCACCCACACTGAAAGTGCCTGGAGGGAACATTGGGGCTTCTTCTCAGTGTCTCTGACATAGGGTTTCACTGTCCCGGGAAAGTCTCTGCTAACACCGTGCAGAGCGCTGTGCCCAATATACAGAAACGTCTTGCGGTATCTCCTACAGGGAAAGTGCCAGGAGGGAATTGTGGAGCTTGTTCTCAGTGTCTCTGAGAATTGCTCTGATTATCCCTGTGACCTCTTTGCTAAGACTCTCCAGAGAGACGTCCTCAAAACAAACACACATCTTGACATATCTCCCGCATTGATCGCAGTGTCTCCAGAAACGGCATTCAAGGAGCCAGGACCTTTTCTCCCTACACTGTCCATTGAGTTGTCCTCAAAACCAATATACATCCTGCTATATCTCCCACATGGAAAGTGCCAGGAGTGAGAAGTGGGGATTATGTTTAGACTTTCTCGGAACTGCTTCAAATCAACTAGATATCTTTGTGCTGTAAATCTCCCAACAGCCAAATGCAAAAGCAGCAAACATCTCGCTGTATGTCCCACATCCAAAGTGCCAAGAGAGCGCTTGCTCTCCCTGTCTTTGAGTACTGTTTTCACTGTCCCGGTTACCTCTTTGCTAACATTCTCTTCAGAGCTGCAGTGAAACCAGGAACCACGTGGAGAAGGCACCCACACTGAAAGTGCCTGGAGGGAACATTGGGGCTTCTTCTCAGTGTCTCTGACATAGGGTTTCACTGTCCCGGGAAAGTCTCTGCTAACACCGTGCAGAGCGCTGTGCCCAATATACAGAAACGTCTTGCGGTATCTCCTACAGGGAAAGTGCCAGGAGGGAATTGTCGAGCTTGTTCTCAGTGTCTCTGAGAATTGCTCTGATTATCCCTGTGACCTCTTTGCTAAGACTCTCCAGAGAGACGTCCTCAAAACAAACACACATCTTGACATATCTCCCGCATTGATCGCAGTGTCTCCAGAAACGGCATTCAAGGAGCCAGGACCTTTTCTCCCTACACTGTCCATTGAGTTGTCCTCAAAACCAATATACATCCTGCTATATCTCCCACATGGAAAGTGCCAGGAGGGAGAAGTGGGGATTATGTTTAGACTTTCTCGGAACTGCTTCAAATCAACTAGATATCTTTGTGCTGTAAATCTCCCAACAGCCAAACGCAAAAGCAGCAAACATCTCGCTGTATGTCCCACATCCAAAGTGCCAAGAGAGAGCTTGCTCTCCCTGTCTTTGAGTACTGTTTTCACTGTCCCGGTTACCTCTTTGCTAACATTCTCTTCAGAGCTGCAGTGAAACCAGGAACCATGTGGAGAAGGCACCCACACTGAAAGTGCCTGGAGGGAACATTGGGGCTTCTTCTCAGTGTCTCTGACATAGGGTTTCACTGTCCCGGGAAAGTCTCTGCTAACACCGTGCAGAGCGCTGTGCCCAATATACAGAAACGTCTTGCGGTATCTCCTACAGGGAAAGTGCCAGGAGGGAATTGTGGAGCTTGTTCTCAGTGTCTCTGAGAATTGCTCTGATTATGCCTGTGACCTCTTTGCTAAGACTCTCCAGAGAGACGTCCTCAAAACAAACACACATCTTGACATATCTCCCGCATTGATCGCAGTGTCTCCAGAAACGGCATTCAAGGAGCCAGGACCTTTTCTCCCTACACTGTCCATTGAGTTGTCCTCAAAAACAATATACATCCTGCTATATCTCCCACATGGAAAGTGCCAGCAGGGAGAAGTGGGGATTATGTTTAGACTTTCTCGGAACTGCTTCAAATCAACTAGATATCTTTGTGCTGTAAATCTCCCAACAGCCAAACGCAAAAGCAGCAAACATCTCGCTGTATGTCCCACATCCAAAGTGCCAAGAGAGAGCTTGCTCTCCCTGTCTTTGAGTACTGTTTTCACTGTCCCGGTTACCTCTTTGCTAACATTCTCTTCAGAGCTGCAGTGAAACCAGGAACCACGTGGAGAAGGCACCCACACTGAAAGTGCCTGGAGGGAACATTGGGGCTTCTTCTCAGTGTCTCTGACATAGGGTTTCACTGTCCCGCGAAAGTCTCTGCTAACACCCTGCAGAGCGCTGTGCCCAATATACAGAAACGTCTTGCGGTATCTCCTACAGGGAAAGTGCCAGGAGGGAATTGTGGAGCTTGTTCTCAGTGTCTCTGAGAATTGCTCTGATTATCCCTGTGACCTCTTTGCTAAGACTCTCCAGAGAGACGTCCTCAAAACAAACACACATCTTGACATATCTCCCGCATTGATCGCAGTGTCTCCAGAAACGGCATTCAAGGAGCCAGGACCTTTTCTCCCTACACTGTCCATTGAGTTGTCCTCAAAACCAATATACATCCTGCTATATCTCCCACATGGAAAGTGCCAGGAGTGAGAAGTGGGGATTATGTTTAGACTTTCTCGGAACTGCTTCAAATCAACTAGATATCTTTGTGCTGTAAATCTCCCAACAGCCAAACGCAAAAGCAGCAAACATCTCGCTGTATGTCCCACATCCAAAGTGCCAAGAGAGAGCTTGCTCTCCCTGTCTTTGAGTACTGTTTTCACTGTCCCGGTTACCTCTTTGCTAACGTTCTCTTCAGAGCTGCAGTGAAACCAGGAACCACGTGGAGAAGGCACCCAGACTGAAAGTGCCTGGAGGGAACACTGGGGCTTCTTCTCAGTGTCTCTGACATAGGGTTTCACTGTCCCGGGAAAGTCTCTGCTAACACCCTGCAGAGCGCTGTGCCCAATATACAGAAACGTCTTGCGGTATCTCCTACAGGGAAAGTGCCAGGAGGGAATTGTCGAGCTTGTTCTCAGTGTCTCTGAGAATTGCTCTGATTATCCCTGTGACCTCTTTGCTAAGACTCTCCAGAGAGACATCCTCAAAACCAACACACATCTTGACATATCTCCCGCATTGATCGCAGTGTCTCCAGAAACGGCATTCAAGGAGCCAGGACCTTTTCTCCCTACACTGTCCATTGAGTTGTCCTCAAAACCAATATACATCCTGCTATATCTCCCACATGGAAAGTGCCAGGAGGGAGAAGTGGGGATTATGTTTAGACTTTCTCGGAACTGCTTCAAATCAACTAGATATCTTTGTGCTGTAAATCTCCCAACAGCCAAACGCAAAAGCAGCAAACATCTCGCTGTATGTCCCACATCCAAAGTGCCAAGAGAGAGCTTGCTCTCCCTGTCTTTGAGTACTGTTTTCACTGTCCCGGTTACCTCTTTGCTAACATTCTCTTCAGAGCTGCAGTGAAACCAGGAACCACGTGGAGAAGGCACCCACACTGAAAGTGCCTGGAGGGAACACTGGGGCTTCTTCTCAGTGTCTCTGACATAGGGTTTCACTGTCCCGCGAAAGTCTCTGCTAACACCGTGCAGAGCGCTGTGCCCAATATACAGAAACGTCTTGCGGTATCTCCTACAGGGAAAGTGCCAGGAGGGAATTGTGGAGCTTGTTCTCAGTGTCTCTGAGAATTGCTCTGATTATCCCTGTGACCTCTTTGCTAAGACTCTCCAGAGAGACGTCCTCAAAACAAACACACATCTTGACATATCTCCCACATTGATCGCAGTGTCTCCAGAAATGGCATTCAAGGAGCCAGGACCTTTTCTCCCTACACTGTCCATTGAGTTGTCCTCAAAACCAATATACATCCTGCTATATCTCCCACATGGAAAGTGCCAGGAGGGAGAAGTGGGGATTATGTTTAGACTTTCTCGGAACTGCTTCAAATCAACTAGATATCTTTGTGCTGTAAATCTCCCAACAGCCAAACGCAAAAGCAGCAAACATCTCGCTGTATGTCCCACATCCAAAGTGCCAAGAGAGAGCTTGCTCTCCCTGTCTTTGAGTACTGTTTTCACTGTCCCGGTTACCTCTTTGCTAACATTCTCTTCAGAGCTGCCGTGAAACCAGGAACCACGTGGAGAAGGCACCCACACTGAAAGTGCCTGGAGGGAACATTGGGGCTTCTTCTCAGTGTCTCTGACATAGGGTTTCACTGTCCCGGGAAAGTCTCTGCTAACACCGTGCAGAGCGCTGTGCCCAATATACAGAAACGTCTTGCGGTATCTCCTACAGGGAAAGTGCCAGGAGGGAATTGTGGAGCTTGTTCTCAGTGTCTCTGAGAATTGCTCTGATTATCCCTGTGACCTCTTTGCTAAGACTCTCCAGAGAGACGTCCTCAAAACAAACACACATCTTGACATATCTCCCGCATTGATCGCAGTGTCTCCAGAAACGGCATTCAAGGAGCCAGGACCTTTTCTCCCTACACTGTCCATTGAGTTGTCCTCAAAACCAATATACATCCTGCTATATCTCCCACATGGAAAGTGCCAGGAGGGAGAAGTGGGGATTATGTTTAGACTTTCTCGGAACTGCTTCAAATCAACTAGATATCTTTGTGCTGTAAATCTCCCAACAGCCAAATGCAAAAGCAGCAAACATCTCGCTGTATGTCCCACATCCACAGTGCCAAGAGAGCGCTTGCTCTCCCTGTCTTTGAGTACTGTTTTCACTGTCCCGGTTACCTCTTTGCTAACATTCTCTTCAGAGCTGCAGTGAAACCAGGAACCACGTGGAGAAGGCACCCACACTGAAAGTGCCTGGAGGGAACATTGGGGCTTCTTCTCAGTGTCTCTGACATAGGGTTTCACTGTCCCGGGAAAGTCTCTGCTAACACCGTGCAGAGCGCTGTGCCCAATATACAGAAACGTCTTGCGGTATCTCCTACAGGGAAAGTGCCAGGAGGGAATTGTGGAGCTTGTTCTCAGTGTCTCTGAGAATTGCTCTGATTATCCCTGTGACCTCTTTGCTAAGACTCTCCAGAGAGACGTCCTCAAAACAAACACACATCTTGACATATCTCCCACATTGATCGCAGTGTCTCCAGAAACGGCATTCAAGGAGCCAGGACCTTTTCTCCCTACACTGTCCATTGAGTTGTCCTCAAAATCAATATACATCCTGCTATATCTCCCACATGGAAAGTGCCAGGAGGGAGAAGTGGGGATTATGTTTAGACTTTCTCGGAACTGCTTCAAATCAACTAGATATCTTTGTGCTGTAAATCTCCCAACAGCCAAACGCAAAAGCAGCAAACATCTCGCTGTATGTCCCACATCCAAAGTGCCAAGAGAGAGCTTGCTCTCCCTGTCTTTGAGTACTGTTTTCACTGTCCCGGTTACCTCTTTGCTAACATTCTCTTCAGAGCTGCAGTGAAACCAGGAACCACGTGGAGAAGGCACCCACACTGAAAGTGCCTGGAGGGAACATTGGGGCTTCTTCTCAGTGTCTCTGACATAGGGTTTCACTGTCCCGGGAAAGTCTCTGCTAACACCGTGCAGAGCGCTGTGCCCAATATACAGAAACGTCTTGCGGTATCTCCTACAGGGAAAGTGCCAGGAGGGAATTGTGGAGCTTGTTCTCAGTGTCTCTGAGAATTGCTCTGATTATGCCTGTGACCTCTTTGCTAAGACTCTCCAGAGAGACGTCCTCAAAACAAACACACATCTTGACATATCTCCCGCATTGATCGCAGTGTCTCCAGAAACGGCATTCCATGAGCCAGGACCTTTTCTCCCTACACTGTCCATTGAGTTGTCCTCAAAACCAATATACATCCTGCTATATCTCCCACATGGAAAGTGCCAGGAGGGAGAAGTGGGGATTATGTTTAGACTTTCTCGGAACTGCTTCAAATCAACTAGATATCTTTGTGCTGTAAATCTCCCAACAGCCAAACGCAAAAGCAGCAAACATCTCGCTGTATGTCCCACATCCAAAGTGCCAAGAGAGAGCTTGCTCTCCCTGTCTTTGAGTACTGTTTTCACTGTCCCGGTTACCTCTTTGCTAACATTCTCTTCAGAGCTGCAGTGAAACCAGGAACCACGTGGAGAAGGCACCCACACTGAAAGTGCCTGGAGGGAACACTGGGGCTTCTTCTCAGTGTCTCTGACATAGGGTTTCACTGTCCCGCGAAAGTCTCTGCTAACACCGTGCAGAGCGCTGTCCCAATATACAGAAACGTCTTGCGGTATCTCCTACAGGGGAAGTGCCAGGAGGGAATTGTCGAGCTTGTTCTCAGTGTCTCTGAGAATTGCTCTGATTATCCCTGTGACCTCTTTGCTAAGACTCTCCAGAGAGACGTCCTCAAAACCAACACACATCTTGACATATCTCCCACATTGATCGCAGTGTCTCCAGAAACGGCATTCAAGGAGCCAGGACCTTTTCTCCCTACACTGTCCATTGAGTTGTCCTCAAAACCAATATACATCCTGCTATATCTCCCACATGGAAAGTGCCAGGAGGGAGAAGTGGGGATTATGTTTAGACTTTCTCGGAACTGCTTCAAATCAACTAGATATCTTTGTGCTGTAAATCTCCCAACAGCCAAACGCAAAAGCAGCAAACATCTCGCTGTATGTCCCACATCCAAAGTGCCAAGAGAGAGCTTGCTCTCCCTGTCTTTGAGTACTGTTTTCACTGTCCCGGTTACCTCTTTGCTAACGTTCTCTTCAGAGCTGCAGTGAAACCAGGAACCACGTGGAGAAGGCACCCAGACTGAAAGTGCCTGGAGGGAACACTGGGGCTTCTTCTCAGTGTCTCTGACATAGGGTTTCACTGTCCCGCGAAAGTCTCTGCTAACACCGTGCAGAGCGCTGTGCCCAATATACAGAAACGTCTTGCGGTATCTCCTACAGGGAAAGTGCCAGGAGGGAATTGTGGAGCTTGTTCTCAGTGTCTCTGAGAATTGCTCTGATTATCCCTGTGACCTCTTTGCTAAGACTCTCCAGAGAGACGTCCTCAAAACAAACACACATCTTGACATATCTCCCACATTGATCGCAGTGTCTCCAGAAATGGCATTCAAGGAGCCAGGACCTTTTCTCCCTACACTGTCCATTGAGTTGTCCTCAAAACCAATATACATCCTGCTATATCTCCCACATGGAAAGTGCCAGGAGGGAGAAGTGGGGATTATGTTTAGACTTTCTCGGAACTGCTTCAAATCAACTAGATATCTTTGTGCTGTAAATCTCCCAACAGCCAAACGCAAAAGCAGCAAACATCTCGCTGTATGTCCCACATCCAAAGTGCCAAGAGAGAGCTTGCTCTCCCTGTCTTTGAGTACTGTTTTCACTGTCCCGGTTACCTCTTTGCTAACATTCTCTTCAGAGCTGCCGTGAAACCAGGAACCACGTGGAGAAGGCACCCACACTGAAAGTGCCTGGAGGGAACATTGGGGCTTCTTCTCAGTGTCTCTGACATAGGGTTTCACTGTCCCGGGAAAGTCTCTGCTAACACCGTGCAGAGCGCTGTGCCCAATATACAGAAACGTCTTGCGGTATCTCCTACAGGGAAAGTGCCAGGAGGGAATTGTGGAGCTTGTTCTCAGTGTCTCTGAGAATTGCTCTGATTATCCCTGTGACCTCTTTGCTAAGACTCTCCAGAGAGACGTCCTCAAAACAAACACACATCTTGACATATCTCCCGCATTGATCGCAGTGTCTCCAGAAACGGCATTCAAGGAGCCAGGACCTTTTCTCCCTACACTGTCCATTGAGTTGTCCTCAAAACCAATATACATCCTGCTATATCTCCCACATGGAAAGTGCCAGGAGGGAGAAGTGGGGATTATGTTTAGACTTTCTCGGAACTGCTTCAAATCAACTAGATATCTTTGTGCTGTAAATCTCCCAACAGCCAAATGCAAAAGCAGCAAACATCTCGCTGTATGTCCCACATCCACAGTGCCAAGAGAGCGCTTGCTCTCCCTGTCTTTGAGTACTGTTTTCACTGTCCCGGTTACCTCTTTGCTAACATTCTCTTCAGAGCTGCAGTGAAACCAGGAACCACGTGGAGAAGGCACCCACACTGAAAGTGCCTGGAGGGAACATTGGGGCTTCTTCTCAGTGTCTCTGACATAGGGTTTCACTGTCCCGGGAAAGTCTCTGCTAACACCGTGCAGAGCGCTGTGCCCAATATACAGAAACGTCTTGCGGTATCTCCTACAGGGAAAGTGCCAGGAGGGAATTGTGGAGCTTGTTCTCAGTGTCTCTGAGAATTGCTCTGATTATCCCTGTGACCTCTTTGCTAAGACTCTCCAGAGAGACGTCCTCAAAACAAACACACATCTTGACATATCTCCCACATTGATCGCAGTGTCTCCAGAAACGGCATTCAAGGAGCCAGGACCTTTTCTCCCTACACTGTCCATTGAGTTGTCCTCAAAATCAATATACATCCTGCTATATCTCCCACATGGAAAGTGCCAGGAGGGAGAAGTGGGGATTATGTTTAGACTTTCTCGGAACTGCTTCAAATCAACTAGATATCTTTGTGCTGTAAATCTCCCAACAGCCAAACGCAAAAGCAGCAAACATCTCGCTGTATGTCCCACATCCAAAGTGCCAAGAGAGAGCTTGCTCTCCCTGTCTTTGAGTACTGTTTTCACTGTCCCGGTTACCTCTTTGCTAACATTCTCTTCAGAGCTGCAGTGAAACCAGGAACCACGTGGAGAAGGCACCCACACTGAAAGTGCCTGGAGGGAACATTGGGGCTTCTTCTCAGTGTCTCTGACATAGGGTTTCACTGTCCCGGGAAAGTCTCTGCTAACACCGTGCAGAGCGCTGTGCCCAATATACAGAAACGTCTTGCGGTATCTCCTACAGGGAAAGTGCCAGGAGGGAATTGTGGAGCTTGTTCTCAGTGTCTCTGAGAATTGCTCTGATTATGCCTGTGACCTCTTTGCTAAGACTCTCCAGAGAGACGTCCTCAAAACAAACACACATCTTGACATATCTCCCGCATTGATCGCAGTGTCTCCAGAAACGGCATTCCATGAGCCAGGACCTTTTCTCCCTACACTGTCCATTGAGTTGTCCTCAAAACCAATATACATCCTGCTATATCTCCCACATGGAAAGTGCCAGGAGGGAGAAGTGGGGATTATGTTTAGACTTTCTCGGAACTGCTTCAAATCAACTAGATATCTTTGTGCTGTAAATCTCCCAACAGCCAAACGCAAAAGCAGCAAACATCTCGCTGTATGTCCCACATCCAAAGTGCCAAGAGAGAGCTTGCTCTCCCTGTCTTTGAGTACTGTTTTCACTGTCCCGGTTACCTCTTTGCTAACATTCTCTTCAGAGCTGCAGTGAAACCAGGAACCACGTGGAGAAGGCACCCACACTGAAAGTGCCTGGACGGAACACTGGGGCTTCTTCTCAGTGTCTCTGACATAGGGTTTCACTGTCCCGCGAAAGTCTCTGCTAACACCGTGCAGAGCGCTGTCCCAATATACAGAAACGTCTTGCGGTATCTCCTACAGGGGAAGTGCCAGGAGGGAATTGTCGAGCTTGTTCTCAGTGTCTCTGAGAATTGCTCTGATTATCCCTGTGACCTCTTTGCTAAGACTCTCCAGAGAGACGTCCTCAAAACCAACACACATCTTGACATATCTCCCACATTGATCGCAGTGTCTCCAGAAACGGCATTCAAGGAGCCAGGACCTTTTCTCCCTACACTGTCCATTGAGTTGTCCTCAAAACCAATATACATCCTGCTATATCTCCCACATGGAAAGTGCCAGGAGGGAGAAGTGGGGATTATGTTTAGACTTTCTCGGAACTGCTTCAAATCAACTAGATATCTTTGTGCTGTAAATCTCCCAACAGCCAAACGCAAAAGCAGCAAACATCTCGCTGTATGTCCCACATCCAAAGTGCCAAGAGAGAGCTTGCTCTCCCTGTCTTTGAGTACTGTTTTCACTGTCCCGGTTACCTCTTTGCTAACGTTCTCTTCAGAGCTGCAGTGAAACCAGGAACCACGTGGAGAAGGCACCCAGACTGAAAGTGCCTGGAGGGAACACTGGGGCTTCTTCTCAGTGTCTCTGACATAGGGTTTCACTGTCCCGGGAAAGTCTCTGCTAACACCCTGCAGAGCGCTGTGCCCAATATACAGAAACGTCTTGCGGTATCTCCTACAGGGAAAGTGCCAGGAGGGAATTGTCGAGCTTGTTCTCAGTGTCTCTGAGAATTGCTCTGATTATCCCTGTGACCTCTTTGCTAAGACTCTCCAGAGAGACGTCCTCAAAACCAACACACATCTTGACATATCTCCCGCATTGATCGCAGTGTCTCCAGAAACGGCATTCAAGGAGCCAGGACCTTTTCTCCCTACACTGTCCATTGAGTTGTCCTCAAAACCAATATACATCCTGCTATATCTCCCACATGGAAAGTGCCAGGAGGGAGAAGTGGGGATTATGTTTAGACTTTCTCGGAACTGCTTCAAATCAACTAGATATCTTTGTGCTGTAAATCTCCCAACAGCCAAACGCAAAAGCAGCAAACATCTCGCTGTATGTCCCACATCCAAAGTGCCAAGAGAGAGCTTGCTCTCCCTGTCTTTGAGTACTGTTTTCACTGTCCCGGTTACCTCTTTGCTAACGTTCTCTTCAGAGCTGCAGTGAAACCAGGAACCACGTGGAGAAGGCACCCAGACTGAAAGTGCCTGGAGGGAACACTGGGGCTTCTTCTCAGTGTCTCTGACATAGGGTTTCACTGTCCCGGGAAAGTCTCTGCTAACACCCTGCAGAGCGCTGTGCCCAATATACAGAAACGTCTTGCGGTATCTCCTACAGGGAAAGTGCCAGGAGGGAATTGTCGAGCTTGTTCTCAGTGTCTCTGAGAATTGCTCTGATTATCCCTGTGACCTCTTTGCTAAGACTCTCCAGAGAGACGTCCTCAAAACCAACACACATCTTGACATATCTCCCGCATTGATCGCAGTGTCTCCAGAAACGGCATTCAAGGAGCCAGGACCTTTTCTCCCTACACTGTCCATTGAGTTGTCCTCAAAACCAATATACATCCTGCTATATCTCCCACATGGAAAGTGCCAGGAGGGAGAAGTGGGGATTATGTTTAGACTTTCTCGGAACTGCTTCAAATCAACTAGATATCTTTGTGCTGTAAATCTCCCAACAGCCAAACGCAAAAGCAGCAAACATCTCGCTGTATGTCCCACATCCAAAGTGCCAAGAGAGAGCTTGCTCTCCCTGTCTTTGAGTACTGTTTTCACTGTCCCGGTTACCTCTTTGCTAACATTCTCTTCAGAGCTGCAGTGAAACCAGGAACCACGTGGAGAAGGCACCCACACTGAAAGTGCCTGGACGGAACACTGGGGCTTCTTCTCAGTGTCTCTGACATAGGGTTTCACTGTCCCGCGAAAGTCTCTGCTAACACCGTGCAGAGCGCTGTGCCCAATATACAGAAACGTCTTGCGGTATCTCCTACAGGGAAAGTGCCAGGAGGGAATTGTGGAGCTTGTTCTCAGTGTCTCTGAGAATTGCTCTGATTATCCCTGTGACCTCTTTGCTAAGACTCTCCAGAGAGACGTCCTCAAAACAAACACACATCTTGACATATCTCCCACATTGATCGCAGTGTCTCCAGAAACGGCATTCAAGGAGCCAGGACCTTTTCTCCCTACACTGTCCATTGAGTTGTCCTCAAAACCAATATACATCCTGCTATATCTCCCACATGGAAAGTGCCAGGAGGGAGAAGTGGGGATTATGTTTAGACTTTCTCGGAACTGCTTCAAATCAACTAGATATCTTTGTGCTGTAAATCTCCCAACAGCCAAACGCAAAAGCAGCAAACATCTCGCTGTATGTCCCACATCCAAAGTGCCAAGAGAGAGCTTGCTCTCCCTGTCTTTGAGTACTGTTTTCACTGTCCCGGTTACCTCTTTGCTAACGTTCTCTTCAGAGCTGCAGTGAAACCAGGAACCACGTGGAGAAGGCACCCAGACTGAAAGTGCCTGGAGGGAACACTGGGGCTTCTTCTCAGTGTCTCTGACATAGGGTTTCACTGTCCCGGGAAAGTCTCTGCTAACACCCTGCAGAGCGCTGTGCCCAATATACAGAAACGTCTTGCGGTATCTCCTACAGGGAAAGTGCCAGGAGGGAATTGTCGAGCTTGTTCTCAGTGTCTCTGAGAATTGCTCTGATTATCCCTGTGACCTCTTTGCTAAGACTCTCCAGAGAGACGTCCTCAAAACCAACACACATCTTGACATATCTCCCGCATTGATCGCAGTGTCTCCAGAAACGGCATTCAAGGAGCCAGGACCTTTTCTCCCTACACTGTCCATTGAGTTGTCCTCAAAACCAATATACATCCTGCTATATCTCCCACATGGAAAGTGCCAGGAGGGAGAAGTGGGGATTATGTTTAGACTTTCTCGGAACTGCTTCAAATCAACTAGATATCTTTGTGCTGTAAATCTCCCAACAGCCAAACGCAAAAGCAGCAAACATCTCGCTGTATGTCCCACATCCAAAGTGCCAAGAGAGAGCTTGCTCTCCCTGTCTTTGAGTACTGTTTTCACTGTCCCGGTTACCTCTTTGCTAACATTCTCTTCAGAGCTGCAGTGAAACCAGGAACCACGTGGAGAAGGCACCCACACTGAAAGTGCCTGGAGGGAACACTGGGGCTTCTTCTCAGTGTCTCTGACATAGGGTTTCACTGTCCCGCGAAAGTCTCTGCTAACACCGTGCAGAGCGCTGTGCCCAATATACAGAAACGTCTTGCGGTATCTCCTACAGGGAAAGTGCCAGGAGGGAATTGTGGAGCTTGTTCTCAGTGTCTCTGAGAATTGCTCTGATTATCCCTGTGACCTCTTTGCTAAGACTCTCCAGAGAGACGTCCTCAAAACAAACACACATCTTGACATATCTCCCACATTGATCGCAGTGTCTCCAGAAACGGCATTCAAGGAGCCAGGACCTTTTCTCCCTACACTGTCCATTGAGTTGTCCTCAAAACCAATATACATCCTGCTATATCTCCCACATGGAAAGTGCCAGGAGGGAGAAGTGGGGATTATGTTTAGACTTTCTCGGAACTGCTTCAAATCAACTAGATATCTTTGTGCTGTAAATCTCCCAACAGCCAAACGCAAAAGCAGCAAACATCTCGCTGTATGTCCCACATCCAAAGTGCCAAGAGAGAGCTTGCTCTCCCTGTCTTTGAGTACTGTTTTCACTGTCCCGGTTACCTCTTTGCTAACATTCTCTTCAGAGCTGCAGTGAAACCAGGAACCACGTGGAGAAGGCACCCACACTGAAAGTGCCTGGAGGGAACATTGGGGCTTCTTCTCAGTGTCTCTGACATAGGGTTTCACTGTCCCGGGAAAGTCTCTGCTAACACCGTGCAGAGCGCTGTGCCCAATATACAGAAACGTCTTGCGGTATCTCCTACAGGGAAAGTGCCAGGAGGGAATTGTGGAGCTTGTTCTCAGTGTCTCTGAGAATTGCTCTGATTATCCCTGTGACCTCTTTGCTAAGACTCTCCAGAGAGACGTCCTCAAAACAAACACACATCTTGACATATCTCCCGCATTGATCGCAGTGTCTCCAGAAACGGCATTCAAGGAGCCAGGACCTTTTCTCCCTACACTGTCCATTGAGTTGTCCTCAAAACCAATATACATCCTGCTATATCTCCCACATGGAAAGTGCCAGGAGGGAGAAGTGGGGATTATGTTTAGACTTTCTCGGAACTGCTTCAAATCAACTAGATATCTTTGTGCTGTAAATCTCCCAACAGCCAAATGCAAAAGCAGCAAACATCTCGCTGTATGTCCCACATCCAAAGTGCCAAGAGAGCGCTTGCTCTCCCTGTCTTTGAGTACTGTTTTCACTGTCCCGGTTACCTCTTTGCTAACATTCTCTTCAGAGCTGCAGTGAAACCAGGAACCACGTGGAGAAGGCACCCACACTGAAAGTGCCTGGAGGGAACATTGGGGCTTCTTCTCAGTGTCTCTGACATAGGGTTTCACTGTCCCGGGAAAGTCTCTGCTAACACCGTGCAGAGCGCTGTGCCCAATATACAGAAACGTCTTGCGGTATCTCCTACAGGGAAAGTGCCAGGAGGGAATTGTGGAGCTTGTTCTCAGTGTCTCTGAGAATTGCTCTGATTATCCCTGTGACCTCTTTGCTAAGACTCTCCAGAGAGACGTCCTCAAAACAAACACACATCTTGACATATCTCCCGCATTGATCGCAGTGTCTCCAGAAACGGCATTCAAGGAGCCAGGACCTTTTCTCCCTACACTGTCCATTGAGTTGTCCTCAAAACCAATATACATCCTGCTATATCTCCCACATGGAAAGTGCCAGGAGTGAGAAGTGGGGATTATGTTTAGACTTTCTCGGAACTGCTTCAAATCAACTAGATATCTTTGTGCTGTAAATCTCCCAACAGCCAAATGCAAAAGCAGCAAACATCTCGCTGTATGTCCCACATCCAAAGTGCCAAGAGAGCGCTTGCTCTCCCTGTCTTTGAGTACTGTTTTCACTGTCCCGGTTACCTCTTTGCTAACATTCTCTTCAGAGCTGCAGTGAAACCAGGAACCACGTGGAGAAGGCACCCACACTGAAAGTGCCTGGAGGGAACATTGGGGCTTCTTCTCAGTGTCTCTGACATAGGGTTTCACTGTCCCGGGAAAGTCTCTGCTAACACCGTGCAGAGCGCTGTGCCCAATATACAGAAACGTCTTGCGGTATCTCCTACAGGGAAAGTGCCAGGAGGGAATTGTCGAGCTTGTTCTCAGTGTCTCTGAGAATTGCTCTGATTATCCCTGTGACCTCTTTGCTAAGACTCTCCAGAGAGACGTCCTCAAAACAAACACACATCTTGACATATCTCCCGCATTGATCGCAGTGTCTCCAGAAACGGCATTCAAGGAGCCAGGACCTTTTCTCCCTACACTGTCCATTGAGTTGTCCTCAAAACCAATATACATCCTGCTATATCTCCCACATGGAAAGTGCCAGGAGGGAGAAGTGGGGATTATGTTTAGACTTTCTCGGAACTGCTTCAAATCAACTAGATATCTTTGTGCTGTAAATCTCCCAACAGCCAAACGCAAAAGCAGCAAACATCTCGCTGTATGTCCCACATCCAAAGTGCCAAGAGAGAGCTTGCTCTCCCTGTCTTTGAGTACTGTTTTCACTGTCCCGGTTACCTCTTTGCTAACATTCTCTTCAGAGCTGCAGTGAAACCAGGAACCATGTGGAGAAGGCACCCACACTGAAAGTGCCTGGAGGGAACATTGGGGCTTCTTCTCAGTGTCTCTGACATAGGGTTTCACTGTCCCGGGAAAGTCTCTGCTAACACCGTGCAGAGCGCTGTGCCCAATATACAGAAACGTCTTGCGGTATCTCCTACAGGGAAAGTGCCAGGAGGGAATTGTGGAGCTTGTTCTCAGTGTCTCTGAGAATTGCTCTGATTATGCCTGTGACCTCTTTGCTAAGACTCTCCAGAGAGACGTCCTCAAAACAAACACACATCTTGACATATCTCCCGCATTGATCGCAGTGTCTCCAGAAACGGCATTCAAGGAGCCAGGACCTTTTCTCCCTACACTGTCCATTGAGTTGTCCTCAAAAACAATATACATCCTGCTATATCTCCCACATGGAAAGTGCCAGCAGGGAGAAGTGGGGATTATGTTTAGACTTTCTCGGAACTGCTTCAAATCAACTAGATATCTTTGTGCTGTAAATCTCCCAACAGCCAAACGCAAAAGCAGCAAACATCTCGCTGTATGTCCCACATCCAAAGTGCCAAGAGAGAGCTTGCTCTCCCTGTCTTTGAGTACTGTTTTCACTGTCCCGGTTACCTCTTTGCTAACATTCTCTTCAGAGCTGCAGTGAAACCAGGAACCACGTGGAGAAGGCACCCACACTGAAAGTGCCTGGAGGGAACATTGGGGCTTCTTCTCAGTGTCTCTGACATAGGGTTTCACTGTCCCGCGAAAGTCTCTGCTAACACCCTGCAGAGCGCTGTGCCCAATATACAGAAACGTCTTGCGGTATCTCCTACAGGGAAAGTGCCAGGAGGGAATTGTGGAGCTTGTTCTCAGTGTCTCTGAGAATTGCTCTGATTATCCCTGTGACCTCTTTGCTAAGACTCTCCAGAGAGACGTCCTCAAAACAAACACACATCTTGACATATCTCCCGCATTGATCGCAGTGTCTCCAGAAACGGCATTCAAGGAGCCAGGACCTTTTCTCCCTACACTGTCCATTGAGTTGTCCTCAAAACCAATATACATCCTGCTATATCTCCCACATGGAAAGTGCCAGGAGTGAGAAGTGGGGATTATGTTTAGACTTTCTCGGAACTGCTTCAAATCAACTAGATATCTTTGTGCTGTAAATCTCCCAACAGCCAAACGCAAAAGCAGCAAACATCTCGCTGTATGTCCCACATCCAAAGTGCCAAGAGAGAGCTTGCTCTCCCTGTCTTTGAGTACTGTTTTCACTGTCCCGGTTACCTCTTTGCTAACGTTCTCTTCAGAGCTGCAGTGAAACCAGGAACCACGTGGAGAAGGCACCCAGACTGAAAGTGCCTGGAGGGAACACTGGGGCTTCTTCTCAGTGTCTCTGACATAGGGTTTCACTGTCCCGGGAAAGTCTCTGCTAACACCCTGCAGAGCGCTGTGCCCAATATACAGAAACGTCTTGCGGTATCTCCTACAGGGAAAGTGCCAGGAGGGAATTGTCGAGCTTGTTCTCAGTGTCTCTGAGAATTGCTCTGATTATCCCTGTGACCTCTTTGCTAAGACTCTCCAGAGAGACATCCTCAAAACCAACACACATCTTGACATATCTCCCGCATTGATCGCAGTGTCTCCAGAAACGGCATTCAAGGAGCCAGGACCTTTTCTCCCTACACTGTCCATTGAGTTGTCCTCAAAACCAATATACATCCTGCTATATCTCCCACATGGAAAGTGCCAGGAGGGAGAAGTGGGGATTATGTTTAGACTTTCTCGGAACTGCTTCAAATCAACTAGATATCTTTGTGCTGTAAATCTCCCAACAGCCAAACGCAAAAGCAGCAAACATCTCGCTGTATGTCCCACATCCAAAGTGCCAAGAGAGAGCTTGCTCTCCCTGTCTTTGAGTACTGTTTTCACTGTCCCGGTTACCTCTTTGCTAACATTCTCTTCAGAGCTGCAGTGAAACCAGGAACCACGTGGAGAAGGCACCCACACTGAAAGTGCCTGGAGGGAACACTGGGGCTTCTTCTCAGTGTCTCTGACATAGGGTTTCACTGTCCCGCGAAAGTCTCTGCTAACACCGTGCAGAGCGCTGTGCCCAATATACAGAAACGTCTTGCGGTATCTCCTACAGGGAAAGTGCCAGGAGGGAATTGTGGAGCTTGTTCTCAGTGTCTCTGAGAATTGCTCTGATTATCCCTGTGACCTCTTTGCTAAGACTCTCCAGAGAGACGTCCTCAAAACAAACACACATCTTGACATATCTCCCACATTGATCGCAGTGTCTCCAGAAATGGCATTCAAGGAGCCAGGACCTTTTCTCCCTACACTGTCCATTGAGTTGTCCTCAAAACCAATATACATCCTGCTATATCTCCCACATGGAAAGTGCCAGGAGGGAGAAGTGGGGATTATGTTTAGACTTTCTCGGAACTGCTTCAAATCAACTAGATATCTTTGTGCTGTAAATCTCCCAACAGCCAAACGCAAAAGCAGCAAACATCTCGCTGTATGTCCCACATCCAAAGTGCCAAGAGAGAGCTTGCTCTCCCTGTCTTTGAGTACTGTTTTCACTGTCCCGGTTACCTCTTTGCTAACATTCTCTTCAGAGCTGCCGTGAAACCAGGAACCACGTGGAGAAGGCACCCACACTGAAAGTGCCTGGAGGGAACATTGGGGCTTCTTCTCAGTGTCTCTGACATAGGGTTTCACTGTCCCGGGAAAGTCTCTGCTAACACCGTGCAGAGCGCTGTGCCCAATATACAGAAACGTCTTGCGGTATCTCCTACAGGGAAAGTGCCAGGAGGGAATTGTGGAGCTTGTTCTCAGTGTCTCTGAGAATTGCTCTGATTATCCCTGTGACCTCTTTGCTAAGACTCTCCAGAGAGACGTCCTCAAAACAAACACACATCTTGACATATCTCCCGCATTGATCGCAGTGTCTCCAGAAACGGCATTCAAGGAGCCAGGACCTTTTCTCCCTACACTGTCCATTGAGTTGTCCTCAAAACCAATATACATCCTGCTATATCTCCCACATGGAAAGTGCCAGGAGGGAGAAGTGGGGATTATGTTTAGACTTTCTCGGAACTGCTTCAAATCAACTAGATATCTTTGTGCTGTAAATCTCCCAACAGCCAAATGCAAAAGCAGCAAACATCTCGCTGTATGTCCCACATCCACAGTGCCAAGAGAGCGCTTGCTCTCCCTGTCTTTGAGTACTGTTTTCACTGTCCCGGTTACCTCTTTGCTAACATTCTCTTCAGAGCTGCAGTGAAACCAGGAACCACGTGGAGAAGGCACCCACACTGAAAGTGCCTGGAGGGAACATTGGGGCTTCTTCTCAGTGTCTCTGACATAGGGTTTCACTGTCCCGGGAAAGTCTCTGCTAACACCGTGCAGAGCGCTGTGCCCAATATACAGAAACGTCTTGCGGTATCTCCTACAGGGAAAGTGCCAGGAGGGAATTGTGGAGCTTGTTCTCAGTGTCTCTGAGAATTGCTCTGATTATCCCTGTGACCTCTTTGCTAAGACTCTCCAGAGAGACGTCCTCAAAACAAACACACATCTTGACATATCTCCCACATTGATCGCAGTGTCTCCAGAAACGGCATTCAAGGAGCCAGGACCTTTTCTCCCTACACTGTCCATTGAGTTGTCCTCAAAATCAATATACATCCTGCTATATCTCCCACATGGAAAGTGCCAGGAGGGAGAAGTGGGGATTATGTTTAGACTTTCTCGGAACTGCTTCAAATCAACTAGATATCTTTGTGCTGTAAATCTCCCAACAGCCAAACGCAAAAGCAGCAAACATCTCGCTGTATGTCCCACATCCAAAGTGCCAAGAGAGAGCTTGCTCTCCCTGTCTTTGAGTACTGTTTTCACTGTCCCGGTTACCTCTTTGCTAACATTCTCTTCAGAGCTGCAGTGAAACCAGGAACCACGTGGAGAAGGCACCCACACTGAAAGTGCCTGGAGGGAACATTGGGGCTTCTTCTCAGTGTCTCTGACATAGGGTTTCACTGTCCCGGGAAAGTCTCTGCTAACACCGTGCAGAGCGCTGTGCCCAATATACAGAAACGTCTTGCGGTATCTCCTACAGGGAAAGTGCCAGGAGGGAATTGTGGAGCTTGTTCTCAGTGTCTCTGAGAATTGCTCTGATTATGCCTGTGACCTCTTTGCTAAGACTCTCCAGAGAGACGTCCTCAAAACAAACACACATCTTGACATATCTCCCGCATTGATCGCAGTGTCTCCAGAAACGGCATTCAAGGAGCCAGGACCTTTTCTCCCTACACTGTCCATTGAGTTGTCCTCAAAACCAATATACATCCTGCTATATCTCCCACATGGAAAGTGCCAGGAGGGAGAAGTGGGGATTATGTTTAGACTTTCTCGGAACTGCTTCAAATCAACTAGATATCTTTGTGCTGTAAATCTCCCAACAGCCAAACGCAAAAGCAGCAAACATCTCGCTGTATGTCCCACATCCAAAGTGCCAAGAGAGCGCTTGCTCTCCCTGTGTTTGAGTACTGTTTTCACTGTCCCGGTTACCTCTTTGCTAACATTCTCTTCAGAGCTGCAGTGAAACCAGGAACCACGTGGAGAAGGCACCCACACTGAAAGTGCCTGGAGGGAACATTGGGGCTTCTTCTCAGTGTCTCTGACATAGGGTTTCACTGTCCCGCGAAAGTCTCTGCTAACACCCTGCAGAGCGCTGTGCCCAATATACAGAAACGTCTTGCGGTATCTCCTACAGGGAAAGTGCCAGGAGGGAATTGTCGAGCTTGTTCTCAGTGTCTCTGAGAATTGCTCTGATTATCCCTGTGACCTCTTTGCTAAGACTCTCCAGAGAGACATCCTCAAAACCAACACACATCTTGACATATCTCCCGCATTGATCGCAGTGTCTCCAGAAACGGCATTCAAGGAGCCAGGACCTTTTCTCCCTACACTGTCCATTGAGTTGTCCTCAAAACCAATATACATCCTGCTATATCTCCCACATGGAAAGTGCCAGGAGGGAGAAGTGGGGATTATGTTTAGACTTTCTCGGAACTGCTTCAAATCAACTAGATATCTTTGTGCTGTAAATCTCCCAACAGCCAAACGCAAAAGCAGCAAACATCTCGCTGTATGTCCCACATCCAAAGTGCCAAGAGAGAGCTTGCTCTCCCTGTCTTTGAGTACTGTTTTCACTGTCCCGGTTACCTCTTTGCTAACATTCTCTTCAGAGCTGCAGTGAAACCAGGAACCACGTGGAGAAGGCACCCACACTGAAAGTGCCTGGACGGAACACTGGGGCTTCTTCTCAGTGTCTCTGACATAGGGTTTCACTGTCCCGCGAAAGTCTCTGCTAACACCGTGCAGAGCGCTGTCCCAATATACAGAAACGTCTTGCGGTATCTCCTACAGGGAAAGTGCCAGGAGGGAATTGTCGAGCTTGTTCTCAGTGTCTCTGAGAATTGCTCTGATTATCCCTGTGACCTCTTTGCTAAGACTCTCCAGAGAGACGTCCTCAAAACAAACACACATCTTGACATATCTCCCACATTGATCGCAGTGTCTCCAGAAACGGCATTCAAGGAGCCAGGACCTTTTCTCCCTACACTGTCCATTGAGTTGTCCTCAAAACCAATATACATCCTGCTATATCTCCCACATGGAAAGTGCCAGGAGGGAGAAGTGGGGATTATGTTTAGACTTTCTCGGAACTGCTTCAAATCAACTAGATATCTTTGTGCTGTAAATCTCCCAACAGCCAAACGCAAAAGCAGCAAACATCTCGCTGTATGTCCCACATCCAAAGTGCCAAGAGAGAGCTTGCTCTCCCTGTCTTTGAGTACTGTTTTCACTGTCCCGGTTACCTCTTTGCTAACATTCTCTTCAGAGCTGCAGTGAAACCAGGAACCACGTGGAGAAGGCACCCACACTGAAAGTGCCTGGACGGAACACTGGGGCTTCTTCTCAGTGTCTCTGACATAGGGTTTCACTGTCCCGCGAAAGTCTCTGCTAACACCGTGCAGAGCGCTGTCCCAATATACAGAAACGTCTTGCGGTATCTCCTACAGGGAAAGTGCCAGGAGGGAATTGTCGAGCTTGTTCTCAGTGTCTCTGAGAATTGCTCTGATTATCCCTGTGACCTCTTTGCTAAGACTCTCCAGAGAGACGTCCTCAAAACAAACACACATCTTGACATATCTCCCACATTGATCGCAGTGTCTCCAGAAACGGCATTCAAGGAGCCAGGACCTTTTCTCCCTACACTGTCCATTGAGTTGTCCTCAAAACCAATATACATCCTGCTATATCTCCCACATGGAAAGTGCCAGGAGGGAGAAGTGGGGATTATGTTTAGACTTTCTCGGAACTGCTTCAAATCAACTAGATATCTTTGTGCTGTAAATCTCCCAACAGCCAAACGCAAAAGCAGCAAACATCTCGCTGTATGTCCCACATCCAAAGTGCCAAGAGAGAGCTTGCTCTCCCTGTCTTTGAGTACTGTTTTCACTGTCCCGGTTACCTCTTTGCTAACGTTCTCTTCAGAGCTGCAGTGAAACCAGGAACCACGTGGAGAAGGCACCCACACTGAAAGTGCCTGGACGGAACACTGGGGCTTCTTCTCAGTGTCTCTGACATAGGGTTTCACTGTCCCGGGAAAGTCTCTGCTAACACCCTGCAGAGCGCTGTGCCCAATATACAGAAATGTCTTGCGGTATCTCCTACAGGGAAAGTGCCAGGAGGGAATTGTCGAGCTTGTTCTCAGTGTCTCTGAGAATTGCTCTGATTATCCCTGTGACCTCTTTGCTAAGACTCTCCAGAGAGACGTCCTCAAAACCAACACACATCTTGACATATCTCCCGCATTGATCGCAGTGTCTCCAGAAACGGCATTCAAGGAGCCAGGACCTTTTCTCCCTACACTGTCCATTGAGTTGTCCTCAAAACCAATATACATCCTGCTATATCTCCCACATGGAAAGTGCCAGGAGGGAGAAGTGGGGATTATGTTTAGACTTTCTCGGAACTGCTTCAAATCAACTAGATATCTTTGTGCTGTAAATCTCCCAACAGCCAAACGCAAAAGCAGCAAACATCTCGCTGTATGTCCCACATCCAAAGTGCCAAGAGAGAGCTTGCTCTCCCTGTCTTTGAGTACTGTTTTCACTGTCCCGGTTACCTCTTTGCTAACGTTCTCTTCAGAGCTGCAGTGAAACCAGGAACCACGTGGAGAAGGCACCCAGACTGAAAGTGCCTGGAGGGAACACTGGGGCTTCTTCTCAGTGTCTCTGACATAGGGTTTCACTGTCCCGGGAAAGTCTCTGCTAACACCCTGCAGAGCGCTGTGCCCAATATACAGAAACGTCTTGCGGTATCTCCTACAGGGAAAGTGCCAGGAGGGAATTGTCGAGCTTGTTCTCAGTGTCTCTGAGAATTGCTCTGATTATCCCTGTGACCTCTTTGCTAAGACTCTCCAGAGAGACGTCCTCAAAACCAACACACATCTTGACATATCTCCCGCATTGATCGCAGTGTCTCCAGAAACGGCATTCAAGGAGCCAGGACCTTTTCTCCCTACACTGTCCATTGAGTTGTCCTCAAAACCAATATACATCCTGCTATATCTCCCACATGGAAAGTGCCAGGAGGGAGAAGTGGGGATTATGTTTAGACTTTCTCGGAACTGCTTCAAATCAACTAGATATCTTTGTGCTGTAAATCTCCCAACAGCCAAACGCAAAAGCAGCAAACATCTCGCTGTATGTCCCACATCCAAAGTGCCAAGAGAGAGCTTGCTCTCCCTGTCTTTGAGTACTGTTTTCACTGTCCCGGTTACCTCTTTGCTAACATTCTCTTCAGAGCTGCAGTGAAACCAGGAACCACGTGGAGAAGGCACCCACACTGAAAGTGCCTGGACGGAACACTGGGGCTTCTTCTCAGTGTCTCTGACATAGGGTTTCACTGTCCCGCGAAAGTCTCTGCTAACACCGTGCAGAGCGCTGTGCCCAATATACAGAAACGTCTTGCGGTATCTCCTACAGGGAAAGTGCCAGGAGGGAATTGTGGAGCTTGTTCTCAGTGTCTCTGAGAATTGCTCTGATTATCCCTGTGACCTCTTTGCTAAGACTCTCCAGAGAGACGTCCTCAAAACAAACACACATCTTGACATATCTCCCACATTGATCGCAGTGTCTCCAGAAACGGCATTCAAGGAGCCAGGACCTTTTCTCCCTACACTGTCCATTGAGTTGTCCTCAAAACCAATATACATCCTGCTATATCTCCCACATGGAAAGTGCCAGGAGGGAGAAGTGGGGATTATGTTTAGACTTTCTCGGAACTGCTTCAAATCAACTAGATATCTTTGTGCTGTAAATCTCCCAACAGCCAAACGCAAAAGCAGCAAACATCTCGCTGTATGTCCCACATCCAAAGTGCCAAGAGAGAGCTTGCTCTCCCTGTCTTTGAGTACTGTTTTCACTGTCCCGGTTACCTCTTTGCTAACGTTCTCTTCAGAGCTGCAGTGAAACCAGGAACCACGTGGAGAAGGCACCCAGACTGAAAGTGCCTGGAGGGAACACTGGGGCTTCTTCTCAGTGTCTCTGACATAGGGTTTCACTGTCCCGGGAAAGTCTCTGCTAACACCCTGCAGAGCGCTGTGCCCAATATACAGAAACGTCTTGCGGTATCTCCTACAGGGAAAGTGCCAGGAGGGAATTGTCGAGCTTGTTCTCAGTGTCTCTGAGAATTGCTCTGATTATCCCTGTGACCTCTTTGCTAAGACTCTCCAGAGAGACGTCCTCAAAACCAACACACATCTTGACATATCTCCCGCATTGATCGCAGTGTCTCCAGAAACGGCATTCAAGGAGCCAGGACCTTTTCTCCCTACACTGTCCATTGAGTTGTCCTCAAAACCAATATACATCCTGCTATATCTCCCACATGGAAAGTGCCAGGAGGGAGAAGTGGGGATTATGTTTAGACTTTCTCGGAACTGCTTCAAATCAACTAGATATCTTTGTGCTGTAAATCTCCCAACAGCCAAACGCAAAAGCAGCAAACATCTCGCTGTATGTCCCACATCCAAAGTGCCAAGAGAGAGCTTGCTCTCCCTGTCTTTGAGTACTGTTTTCACTGTCCCGGTTACCTCTTTGCTAACATTCTCTTCAGAGCTGCAGTGAAACCAGGAACCACGTGGAGAAGGCACCCACACTGAAAGTGCCTGGAGGGAACACTGGGGCTTCTTCTCAGTGTCTCTGACATAGGGTTTCACTGTCCCGCGAAAGTCTCTGCTAACACCGTGCAGAGCGCTGTGCCCAATATACAGAAACGTCTTGCGGTATCTCCTACAGGGAAAGTGCCAGGAGGGAATTGTGGAGCTTGTTCTCAGTGTCTCTGAGAATTGCTCTGATTATCCCTGTGACCTCTTTGCTAAGACTCTCCAGAGAGACGTCCTCAAAACAAACACACATCTTGACATATCTCCCACATTGATCGCAGTGTCTCCAGAAACGGCATTCAAGGAGCCAGGACCTTTTCTCCCTACACTGTCCATTGAGTTGTCCTCAAAACCAATATACATCCTGCTATATCTCCCACATGGAAAGTGCCAGGAGGGAGAAGTGGGGATTATGTTTAGACTTTCTCGGAACTGCTTCAAATCAACTAGATATCTTTGTGCTGTAAATCTCCCAACAGCCAAACGCAAAAGCAGCAAACATCTCGCTGTATGTCCCACATCCAAAGTGCCAAGAGAGAGCTTGCTCTCCCTGTCTTTGAGTACTGTTTTCACTGTCCCGGTTACCTCTTTGCTAACATTCTCTTCAGAGCTGCAGTGAAACCAGGAACCACGTGGAGAAGGCACCCACACTGAAAGTGCCTGGAGGGAACATTGGGGCTTCTTCTCAGTGTCTCTGACATAGGGTTTCACTGTCCCGGGAAAGTCTCTGCTAACACCGTGCAGAGCGCTGTGCCCAATATACAGAAACGTCTTGCGGTATCTCCTACAGGGAAAGTGCCAGGAGGGAATTGTGGAGCTTGTTCTCAGTGTCTCTGAGAATTGCTCTGATTATCCCTGTGACCTCTTTGCTAAGACTCTCCAGAGAGACGTCCTCAAAACAAACACACATCTTGACATATCTCCCGCATTGATCGCAGTGTCTCCAGAAACGGCATTCAAGGAGCCAGGACCTTTTCTCCCTACACTGTCCATTGAGTTGTCCTCAAAACCAATATACATCCTGCTATATCTCCCACATGGAAAGTGCCAGGAGGGAGAAGTGGGGATTATGTTTAGACTTTCTCGGAACTGCTTCAAATCAACTAGATATCTTTGTGCTGTAAATCTCCCAACAGCCAAATGCAAAAGCAGCAAACATCTCGCTGTATGTCCCACATCCAAAGTGCCAAGAGAGCGCTTGCTCTCCCTGTCTTTGAGTACTGTTTTCACTGTCCCGGTTACCTCTTTGCTAACATTCTCTTCAGAGCTGCAGTGAAACCAGGAACCACGTGGAGAAGGCACCCACACTGAAAGTGCCTGGAGGGAACATTGGGGCTTCTTCTCAGTGTCTCTGACATAGGGTTTCACTGTCCCGGGAAAGTCTCTGCTAACACCGTGCAGAGCGCTGTGCCCAATATACAGAAACGTCTTGCGGTATCTCCTACAGGGAAAGTGCCAGGAGGGAATTGTGGAGCTTGTTCTCAGTGTCTCTGAGAATTGCTCTGATTATCCCTGTGACCTCTTTGCTAAGACTCTCCAGAGAGACGTCCTCAAAACAAACACACATCTTGACATATCTCCCGCATTGATCGCAGTGTCTCCAGAAACGGCATTCAAGGAGCCAGGACCTTTTCTCCCTACACTGTCCATTGAGTTGTCCTCAAAACCAATATACATCCTGCTATATCTCCCACATGGAAAGTGCCAGGAGTGAGAAGTGGGGATTATGTTTAGACTTTCTCGGAACTGCTTCAAATCAACTAGATATCTTTGTGCTGTAAATCTCCCAACAGCCAAATGCAAAAGCAGCAAACATCTCGCTGTATGTCCCACATCCAAAGTGCCAAGAGAGCGCTTGCTCTCCCTGTCTTTGAGTACTGTTTTCACTGTCCCGGTTACCTCTTTGCTAACATTCTCTTCAGAGCTGCAGTGAAACCAGGAACCACGTGGAGAAGGCACCCACACTGAAAGTGCCTGGAGGGAACATTGGGGCTTCTTCTCAGTGTCTCTGACATAGGGTTTCACTGTCCCGGGAAAGTCTCTGCTAACACCGTGCAGAGCGCTGTGCCCAATATACAGAAACGTCTTGCGGTATCTCCTACAGGGAAAGTGCCAGGAGGGAATTGTGGAGCTTGTTCTCAGTGTCTCTGAGAATTGCTCTGATTATCCCTGTGACCTCTTTGCTAAGACTCTCCAGAGAGACGTCCTCAAAACAAACACACATCTTGACATATCTCCCGCATTGATCGCAGTGTCTCCAGAAACGGCATTCAAGGAGCCAGGACCTTTTCTCCCTACACTGTCCATTGAGTTGTCCTCAAAACCAATATACATCCTGCTATATCTCCCACATGGAAAGTGCCAGGAGGGAGAAGTGGGGATTATGTTTAGACTTTCTCGGAACTGCTTCAAATCAACTAGATATCTTTGTGCTGTAAATCTCCCAACAGCCAAATGCAAAAGCAGCAAACATCTCGCTGTATGTCCCACATCCAAAGTGCCAAGAGAGCGCTTGCTCTCCCTGTCTTTGAGTACTGTTTTCACTGTCCCGGTTACCTCTTTGCTAACATTCTCTTCAGAGCTGCAGTGAAACCAGGAACCACGTGGAGAAGGCACCCACACTGAAAGTGCCTGGAGGGAACATTGGGGCTTCTTCTCAGTGTCTCTGACATAGGGTTTCACTGTCCCGGGAAAGTCTCTGCTAACACCGTGCAGAGCGCTGTGCCCAATATACAGAAACGTCTTGCGGTATCTCCTACAGGGAAAGTGCCAGGAGGGAATTGTCGAGCTTGTTCTCAGTGTCTCTGAGAATTGCTCTGATTATCCCTGTGACCTCTTTGCTAAGACTCTCCAGAGAGACGTCCTCAAAACAAACACACATCTTGACATATCTCCCGCATTGATCGCAGTGTCTCCAGAAACGGCATTCAAGGAGCCAGGACCTTTTCTCCCTACACTGTCCATTGAGTTGTCCTCAAAACCAATATACATCCTGCTATATCTCCCACATGGAAAGTGCCAGGAGGGAGAAGTGGGGATTATGTTTAGACTTTCTCGGAACTGCTTCAAATCAACTAGATATCTTTGTGCTGTAAATCTCCCAACAGCCAAACGCAAAAGCAGCAAACATCTCGCTGTATGTCCCACATCCAAAGTGCCAAGAGAGAGCTTGCTCTCCCTGTCTTTGAGTACTGTTTTCACTGTCCCGGTTACCTCTTTGCTAACATTCTCTTCAGAGCTGCAGTGAAACCAGGAACCATGTGGAGAAGGCACCCACACTGAAAGTGCCTGGAGGGAACATTGGGGCTTCTTCTCAGTGTCTCTGACATAGGGTTTCACTGTCCCGGGAAAGTCTCTGCTAACACCGTGCAGAGCGCTGTGCCCAATATACAGAAACGTCTTGCGGTATCTCCTACAGGGAAAGTGCCAGGAGGGAATTGTGGAGCTTGTTCTCAGTGTCTCTGAGAATTGCTCTGATTATGCCTGTGACCTCTTTGCTAAGACTCTCCAGAGAGACGTCCTCAAAACAAACACACATCTTGACATATCTCCCGCATTGATCGCAGTGTCTCCAGAAACGGCATTCAAGGAGCCAGGACCTTTTCTCCCTACACTGTCCATTGAGTTGTCCTCAAAAACAATATACATCCTGCTATATCTCCCACATGGAAAGTGCCAGCAGGGAGAAGTGGGGATTATGTTTAGACTTTCTCGGAACTGCTTCAAATCAACTAGATATCTTTGTGCTGTAAATCTCCCAACAGCCAAACGCAAAAGCAGCAAACATCTCGCTGTATGTCCCACATCCAAAGTGCCAAGAGAGAGCTTGCTCTCCCTGTCTTTGAGTACTGTTTTCACTGTCCCGGTTACCTCTTTGCTAACATTCTCTTCAGAGCTGCAGTGAAACCAGGAACCACGTGGAGAAGGCACCCACACTGAAAGTGCCTGGAGGGAACATTGGGGCTTCTTCTCAGTGTCTCTGACATAGGGTTTCACTGTCCCGGGAAAGTCTCTGCTAACACCCTGCAGAGCGCTGTGCCCAATATACAGAAACGTCTTGCGGTATCTCCTACAGGGAAAGTGCCAGGAGGGAATTGTCGAGCTTGTTCTCAGTGTCTCTGAGAATTGCTCTGATTATCCCTGTGACCTCTTTGCTAAGACTCTCCAGAGAGACATCCTCAAAACCAACACACATCTTGACATATCTCCCGCATTGATCGCAGTGTCTCCAGAAACGGCATTCAAGGAGCCAGGACCTTTTCTCCCTACACTGTCCATTGAGTTGTCCTCAAAACCAATATACATCCTGCTATATCTCCCACATGGAAAGTGCCAGGAGGGAGAAGTGGGGATTATGTTTAGACTTTCTCGGAACTGCTTCAAATCAACTAGATATCTTTGTGCTGTAAATCTCCCAACAGCCAAACGCAAAAGCAGCAAACATCTCGCTGTATGTCCCACATCCAAAGTGCCAAGAGAGAGCTTGCTCTCCCTGTCTTTGAGTACTGTTTTCACTGTCCCGGTTACCTCTTTGCTAACATTCTCTTCAGAGCTGCAGTGAAACCAGGAACCACGTGGAGAAGGCACCCACACTGAAAGTGCCTGGACGGAACACTGGGGCTTCTTCTCAGTGTCTCTGACATAGGGTTTCACTGTCCCGGGAAAGTCTCTGCTAACACCCTGCAGAGCGCTGTGCCCAATATACAGAAACGTCTTGCGGTATCTCCTACAGGGAAAGTGCCAGGAGGGAATTGTGGAGCTTGTTCTCAGTGTCTCTGAGAATTGCTCTGATTATCCCTGTGACCTCTTTGCTAAGACTCTCCAGAGAGACGTCCTCAAAACCAACACACATCTTGACATATCTCCCGCATTGATCGCAGTGTCTCCAGAAACGGCATTCAAGGAGCCAGGACCTTTTCTCCCTACACTGTCCATTGAGTTGTCCTCAAAACCAATATACATCCTGCTATATCTCCCACATGGAAAGTGCCAGGAGGGAGAAGTGGGGATTATGTTTAGACTTTCTCGGAACTGCTTCAAATCAACTAGATATCTTTGTGCTGTAAATCTCCCAACAGCCAAACGCAAAAGCAGCAAACATCTCGCTGTATGTCCCACATCCAAAGTGCCAAGAGAGAGCTTGCTCTCCCTGTCTTTGAGTACTGTTTTCACTGTCCCGGTTACCTCTTTGCTAACATTCTCTTCAGAGCTGCAGTGAAACCAGGAACCACGTGGAGAAGGCACCCACACTGAAAGTGCCTGGAGGGAACATTGGGGCTTCTTCTCAGTGTCTCTGACATAGGGTTTCACTGTCCCGGGAAAGTCTCTGCTAACACCGTGCAGAGCGCTGTGCCCAATATACAGAAACGTCTTGCGGTATCTCCTACAGGGAAAGTGCCAGGAGGGAATTGTCGAGCTTGTTCTCAGTGTCTCTGAGAATTGCTCTGATTATCCCTGTGACCTCTTTGCTAAGACTCTCCAGAGAGACATCCTCAAAACCAACACACATCTTGACATATCTCCCGCATTGATCGCAGTGTCTCCAGAAACGGCATTCAAGGAGCCAGGACCTTTTCTCCCTACACTGTCCATTGAGTTGTCCTCAAAACCAATATACATCCTGCTATATCTCCCACATGGAAAGTGCCAGGAGGGAGAAGTGGGGATTATGTTTAGACTTTCTCGGAACTGCTTCAAATCAACTAGATATCTTTGTGCTGTAAATCTCCCAACAGCCAAACGCAAAAGCAGCAAACATCTCGCTGTATGTCCCACATCCAAAGTGCCAAGAGAGAGCTTGCTCTCCCTGTCTTTGAGTACTGTTTTCACTGTCCCGGTTACCTCTTTGCTAACATTCTCTTCAGAGCTGCAGTGAAACCAGGAACCACGTGGAGAAGGCACCCACACTGAAAGTGCCTGGACGGAACACTGGGGCTTCTTCTCAGTGTCTCTGACATAGGGTTTCACTGTCCCGGGAAAGTCTCTGCTAACACCCTGCAGAGCGCTGTGCCCAATATACAGAAACGTCTTGCGGTATCTCCTACAGGGAAAGTGCCAGGAGGGAATTGTCGAGCTTGTTCTCAGTGTCTCTGAGAATTGCTCTGATTATCCCTGTGACCTCTTTGCTAAGACTCTCCAGAGAGACGTCCTCAAAACCAACACACATCTTGACATATCTCCCGCATTGATCGCAGTGTCTCCAGAAACGGCATTCAAGGAGCCAGGACCTTTTCTCCCTACACTGTCCATTGAGTTGTCCTCAAAACCAATATACATCCTGCTATATCTCCCACATGGAAAGTGCCAGGAGGGAGAAGTGGGGATTATGTTTAGACTTTCTCGGAACTGCTTCAAATCAACTAGATATCTTTGTGCTGTAAATCTCCCAACAGCCAAACGCAAAAGCAGCAAACATCTCGCTGTATGTCCCACATCCAAAGTGCCAAGAGAGAGCTTGCTCTCCCTGTCTTTGAGTACTGTTTTCACTGTCCCGGTTACCTCTTTGCTAACATTCTCTTCAGAGCTGCAGTGAAACCAGGAACCACGTGGAGAAGGCACCCACACTGAAAGTGCCTGGATGGAACACTGGGGCTTCTTCTCAGTGTCTCTGACATAGGGTTTCACTGTCCCGCGAAAGTCTCTGCTAACACCGTGCAGAGCGCTGTCCCAATATACAGAAACGTCTTGCGGTATCTCCTACAGGGAAAGTGCCAGGAGGGAATTGTGGAGCTTGTTCTCAGTGTCTCTGAGAATTGCTCTGATTATCCCTGTGACCTCTTTGCTAAGACTCTCCAGAGAGACGTCCTCAAAACAAACACACATCTTGACATATCTCCCACATTGATCGCAGTGTCTCCAGAAACGGCATTCAAGGAGCCAGGACCTTTTCTCCCTACACTGTCCATTGAGTGTCCTCAAAACCAATATACATCCTGCTATATCTCCCACATGGAAAGTGCCAGGAGGGAGAAGTGGGGATTATGTTTAGACTTTCTCGGAACTGCTTCAAATCAACTAGATATCTTTGTGCTGTAAATCTCCCAACAGCCAAACGCAAAAGCAGCAAACATCTCGCTGTATGTCCCACATCCAAAGTGCCAAGAGAGAGCTTGCTCTCCCTGTCTTTGAGTACTGTTTTCACTGTCCCGGTTACCTCTTTGCTAACATTCTCTTCAGAGCTGCAGTGAAACCAGGAACCACGTGGAGAAGGCACCCACACTGAAAGTGCCTGGAGGGAACATTGGGGCTTCTTCTCAGTGTCTCTGACATAGGGTTTCACTGTCCCGGGAAAGTCTCTGCTAACACCGTGCAGAGCGCTGTGCCCAATATACAGAAACGTCTTGCGGTATCTCCTACAGGGAAAGTGCCAGGAGGGAATTGTGGAGCTTGTTCTCAGTGTCTCTGAGAATTGCTCTGATTATCCCTGTGACCTCTTTGCTAAGACTCTCCAGAGAGACGTCCTCAAAACAAACACACATCTTGACATATCTCCCGCATTGATCGCAGTGTCTCCAGAAACGGCATTCAAGGAGCCAGGACCTTTTCTCCCTACACTGTCCATTGAGTTGTCCTCAAAACCAATATACATCCTGCTATATCTCCCACATGGAAAGTGCCAGGAGGGAGAAGTGGGGATTATGTTTAGACTTTCTCGGAACTGCTTCAAATCAACTAGATATCTTTGTGCTGTAAATCTCCCAACAGCCAAACGCAAAAGCAGCAAACATCTCGCTGTATGTCCCACATCCAAAGTGCCAAGAGAGAGCTTGCTCTCCCTGTCTTTGAGTACTGTTTTCACTGTCCCGGTTACCTCTTTGCTAACATTCTCTTCAGAGCTGCAGTGAAACCAGGAACCACGTGGAGAAGGCACCCACACTGAAAGTGCCTGGACGGAACACTGGGGCTTCTTCTCAGTGTCTCTGACATAGGGTTTCACTGTCCCGGGAAAGTCTCTGCTAACACCCTGCAGAGCGCTGTGCCCAATATACAGAAACGTCTTGCGGTATCTCCTACAGGGAAAGTGCCAGGAGGGAATTGTCGAGCTTGTTCTCAGTGTCTCTGAGAATTGCTCTGATTATCCCTGTGACCTCTTTGCTAAGACTCTCCAGAGAGACGTCCTCAAAACCAACACACATCTTGACATATCTCCCGCATTGATCGCAGTGTCTCCAGAAACGGCATTCAAGGAGCCAGGACCTTTTCTCCCTACACTGTCCATTGAGTTGTCCTCAAAACCAATATACATCCTGCTATATCTCCCACATGGAAAGTGCCAGGAGGGAGAAGTGGGGATTATGTTTAGACTTTCTCGGAACTGCTTCAAATCAACTAGATATCTTTGTGCTGTAAATCTCCCAACAGCCAAACGCAAAAGCAGCAAACATCTCGCTGTATGTCCCACATCCAAAGTGCCAAGAGAGAGCTTGCTCTCCCTGTCTTTGAGTACTGTTTTCACTGTCCCGGTTACCTCTTTGCTAACATTCTCTTCAGAGCTGCAGTGAAACCAGGAACCACGTGGAGAAGGCACCCACACTGAAAGTGCCTGGACGGAACACTGGGGCTTCTTCTCAGTGTCTCTGACATAGGGTTTCACTGTCCCGGGAAAGTCTCTGCTAACACCGTGCAGAGCGCTGTGCCCAATATACAGAAACGTCTTGCGGTATCTCCTACAGGGAAAGTGCCAGGAGGGAATTGTGGAGCTTGTTCTCAGTGTCTCTGAGAATTGCTCTGATTATCCCTGTGACCTCTTTGCTAAGACTCTCCAGAGAGACGTCCTCAAAACAAACACACATCTTGACATATCTCCCACATTGATCGCAGTGTCTCCAGAAACGGCATTCAAGGAGCCAGGACCTTTTCTCCCTACACTGTCCATTGAGTTGTCCTCAAAACCAATATACATCCTGCTATATCTCCCACATGGAAAGTGCCAGGAGGGAGAAGTGGGGATTATGTTTAGACTTTCTCGGAACTGCTTCAAATCAACTAGATATCTTTGTGCTGTAAATCTCCCAACAGCCAAACGCAAAAGCAGCAAACATCTCGCTGTATGTCCCACATCCAAAGTGCCAAGAGAGAGCTTGCTCTCCCTGTCTTTGAGTACTGTTTTCACTGTCCCGGTTACCTCTTTGCTAACATTCTCTTCAGAGCTGCAGTGAAACCAGGAACCACGTGGAGAAGGCACCCACACTGAAAGTGCCTGGAGGGAACATTGGGGCTTCTTCTCAGTGTCTCTGACATAGGGTTTCACTGTCCCGGGAAAGTCTCTGCTAACACCGTGCAGAGCGCTGTGCCCAATATACAGAAACGTCTTGCGGTATCTCCTACAGGGAAAGTGCCAGGAGGGAATTGTGGAGCTTGTTCTCAGTGTCTCTGAGAATTGCTCTGATTATCCCTGTGACCTCTTTGCTAAGACTCTCCAGAGAGACGTCCTCAAAACAAACACACATCTTGACATATCTCCCGCATTGATCGCAGTGTCTCCAGAAACGGCATTCAAGGAGCCAGGACCTTTTCTCCCTACACTGTCCATTGAGTTGTCCTCAAAACCAATATACATCCTGCTATATCTCCCACATGGAAAGTGCCAGGAGGGAGAAGTGGGGATTATGTTTAGACTTTCTCGGAACTGCTTCAAATCAACTAGATATCTTTGTGCTGTAAATCTCCCAACAGCCAAACGCAAAAGCAGCAAACATCTCGCTGTATGTCCCACATCCAAAGTGCCAAGAGAGAGCTTGCTCTCCCTGTCTTTGAGTACTGTTTTCACTGTCCCGGTTACCTCTTTGCTAACATTCTCTTCAGAGCTGCAGTGAAACCAGGAACCACGTGGAGAAGGCACCCACACTGAAAGTGCCTGGACGGAACACTGGGGCTTCTTCTCAGTGTCTCTGACATAGGGTTTCACTGTCCCGGGAAAGTCTCTGCTAACACCCTGCAGAGCGCTGTGCCCAATATACAGAAACGTCTTGCGGTATCTCCTACAGGGAAAGTGCCAGGAGGGAATTGTCGAGCTTGTTCTCAGTGTCTCTGAGAATTGCTCTGATTATCCCTGTGACCTCTTTGCTAAGACTCTCCAGAGAGACGTCCTCAAAACCAACACACATCTTGACATATCTCCCGCATTGATCGCAGTGTCTCCAGAAACGGCATTCAAGGAGCCAGGACCTTTTCTCCCTACACTGTCCATTGAGTTGTCCTCAAAACCAATATACATCCTGCTATATCTCCCACATGGAAAGTGCCAGGAGGGAGAAGTGGGGATTATGTTTAGACTTTCTCGGAACTGCTTCAAATCAACTAGATATCTTTGTGCTGTAAATCTCCCAACAGCCAAACGCAAAAGCAGCAAACATCTCGCTGTATGTCCCACATCCAAAGTGCCAAGAGAGAGCTTGCTCTCCCTGTCTTTGAGTACTGTTTTCACTGTCCCGGTTACCTCTTTGCTAACATTCTCTTCAGAGCTGCAGTGAAACCAGGAACCACGTGGAGAAGGCACCCACACTGAAAGTGCCTGGACGGAACACTGGGGCTTCTTCTCAGTGTCTCTGACATAGGGTTTCACTGTCCCGGGAAAGTCTCTGCTAACACCGTGCAGAGCGCTGTGCCCAATATACAGAAACGTCTTGCGGTATCTCCTACAGGGAAAGTGCCAGGAGGGAATTGTGGAGCTTGTTCTCAGTGTCTCTGAGAATTGCTCTGATTATCCCTGTGACCTCTTTGCTAAGACTCTCCAGAGAGACGTCCTCAAAACAAACACACATCTTGACATATCTCCCACATTGATCGCAGTGTCTCCAGAAACGGCATTCAAGGAGCCAGGACCTTTTCTCCCTACACTGTCCATTGAGTTGTCCTCAAAACCAATATACATCCTGCTATATCTCCCACATGGAAAGTGCCAGGAGGGAGAAGTGGGGATTATGTTTAGACTTTCTCGGAACTGCTTCAAATCAACTAGATATCTTTGTGCTGTAAATCTCCCAACAGCCAAACGCAAAAGCAGCAAACATCTCGCTGTATGTCCCACATCCAAAGTGCCAAGAGAGAGCTTGCTCTCCCTGTCTTTGAGTACTGTTTTCACTGTCCCGGTTACCTCTTTGCTAACATTCTCTTCAGAGCTGCAGTGAAACCAGGAACCACGTGGAGAAGGCACCCACACTGAAAGTGCCTGGAGGGAACATTGGGGCTTCTTCTCAGTGTCTCTGACATAGGGTTTCACTGTCCCGGGAAAGTCTCTGCTAACACCGTGCAGAGCGCTGTGCCCAATATACAGAAACGTCTTGCGGTATCTCCTACAGGGAAAGTGCCAGGAGGGAATTGTGGAGCTTGTTCTCAGTGTCTCTGAGAATTGCTCTGATTATCCCTGTGACCTCTTTGCTAAGACTCTCCAGAGAGACGTCCTCAAAACAAACACACATCTTGACATATCTCCCGCATTGATCGCAGTGTCTCCAGAAACGGCATTCAAGGAGCCAGGACCTTTTCTCCCTACACTGTCCATTGAGTTGTCCTCAAAACCAATATACATCCTGCTATATCTCCCACATGGAAAGTGCCAGGAGGGAGAAGTGGGGATTATGTTTAGACTTTCTCGGAACTGCTTCAAATCAACTAGATATCTTTGTGCTGTAAATCTCCCAACAGCCAAACGCAAAAGCAGCAAACATCTCGCTGTATGTCCCACATCCAAAGTGCCAAGAGAGAGCTTGCTCTCCCTGTCTTTGAGTACTGTTTTCACTGTCCCGGTTACCTCTTTGCTAACATTCTCTTCAGAGCTGCAGTGAAACCAGGAACCACGTGGAGAAGGCACCCACACTGAAAGTGCCTGGACGGAACACTGGGGCTTCTTCTCAGTGTCTCTGACATAGGGTTTCACTGTCCCGGGAAAGTCTCTGCTAACACCCTGCAGAGCGCTGTGCCCAATATACAGAAACGTCTTGCGGTATCTCCTACAGGGAAAGTGCCAGGAGGGAATTGTCGAGCTTGTTCTCAGTGTCTCTGAGAATTGCTCTGATTATCCCTGTGACCTCTTTGCTAAGACTCTCCAGAGAGACGTCCTCAAAACCAACACACATCTTGACATATCTCCCGCATTGATCGCAGTGTCTCCAGAAACGGCATTCAAGGAGCCAGGACCTTTTCTCCCTACACTGTCCATTGAGTTGTCCTCAAAACCAATATACATCCTGCTATATCTCCCACATGGAAAGTGCCAGGAGGGAGAAGTGGGGATTATGTTTAGACTTTCTCGGAACTGCTTCAAATCAACTAGATATCTTTGTGCTGTAAATCTCCCAACAGCCAAACGCAAAAGCAGCAAACATCTCGCTGTATGTCCCACATCCAAAGTGCCAAGAGAGAGCTTGCTCTCCCTGTCTTTGAGTACTGTTTTCACTGTCCCGGTTACCTCTTTGCTAACATTCTCTTCAGAGCTGCAGTGAAACCAGGAACCACGTGGAGAAGGCACCCACACTGAAAGTGCCTGGAGGGAACACTGGGGCTTCTTCTCAGTGTCTCTGACATAGGGTTTCACTGTCCCGCGAAAGTCTCTGCTAACACCGTGCAGAGCGCTGTGCCCAATATACAGAAACGTCTTGCGGTATCTCCTACAGGGAAAGTGCCAGGAGGGAATTGTGGAGCTTGTTCTCAGTGTCTCTGAGAATTGCTCTGATTATCCCTGTGACCTCTTTGCTAAGACTCTCCAGAGAGACGTCCTCAAAACAAACACACATCTTGACATATCTCCCACATTGATCGCAGTGTCTCCAGAAACGGCATTCAAGGAGCCAGGACCTTTTCTCCCTACACTGTCCATTGAGTTGTCCTCAAAACCAATATACATCCTGCTATATCTCCCACATGGAAAGTGCCAGGAGGGAGAAGTGGGGATTATGTTTAGACTTTCTCGGAACTGCTTCAAATCAACTAGATATCTTTGTGCTGTAAATCTCCCAACAGCCAAACGCAAAAGCAGCAAACATCTCGCTGTATGTCCCACATCCAAAGTGCCAAGAGAGAGCTTGCTCTCCCTGTCTTTGAGTACTGTTTTCACTGTCCCGGTTACCTCTTTGCTAACATTCTCTTCAGAGCTGCAGTGAAACCAGGAACCACGTGGAGAAGGCACCCACACTGAAAGTGCCTGGAGGGAACATTGGGGCTTCTTCTCAGTGTCTCTGACATAGGGTTTCACTGTCCCGGGAAAGTCTCTGCTAACACCGTGCAGAGCGCTGTGCCCAATATACAGAAACGTCTTGCGGTATCTCCTACAGGGAAAGTGCCAGGAGGGAATTGTGGAGCTTGTTCTCAGTGTCTCTGAGAATTGCTCTGATTATCCCTGTGACCTCTTTGCTAAGACTCTCCAGAGAGACGTCCTCAAAACAAACACACATCTTGACATATCTCCCGCATTGATCGCAGTGTCTCCAGAAACGGCATTCAAGGAGCCAGGACCTTTTCTCCCTACACTGTCCATTGAGTTGTCCTCAAAACCAATATACATCCTGCTATATCTCCCACATGGAAAGTGCCAGGAGGGAGAAGTGGGGATTATGTTTAGACTTTCTCGGAACTGCTTCAAATCAACTAGATATCTTTGTGCTGTAAATCTCCCAACAGCCAAACGCAAAAGCAGCAAACATCTCGCTGTATGTCCCACATCCAAAGTGCCAAGAGAGAGCTTGCTCTCCCTGTCTTTGAGTACTGTTTTCACTGTCCCGGTTACCTCTTTGCTAACATTCTCTTCAGAGCTGCAGTGAAACCAGGAACCACGTGGAGAAGGCACCCACACTGAAAGTGCCTGGACGGAACACTGGGGCTTCTTCTCAGTGTCTCTGACATAGGGTTTCACTGTCCCGGGAAAGTCTCTGCTAACACCCTGCAGAGCGCTGTGCCCAATATACAGAAACGTCTTGCGGTATCTCCTACAGGGAAAGTGCCAGGAGGGAATTGTCGAGCTTGTTCTCAGTGTCTCTGAGAATTGCTCTGATTATCCCTGTGACCTCTTTGCTAAGACTCTCCAGAGAGACGTCCTCAAAACCAACACACATCTTGACATATCTCCCACATTGATCGCAGTGTCTCCAGAAACGGCATTCAAGGAGCCAGGACCTTTTCTCCCTACACTGTCCATTGAGTTGTCCTCAAAACCAATATACATCCTGCTATATCTCCCACATGGAAAGTGCCAGGAGGGAGAAGTGGGGATTATGTTTAGACTTTCTCGGAACTGCTTCAAATCAACTAGATATCTTTGTGCTGTAAATCTCCCAACAGCCAAACGCAAAAGCAGCAAACATCTCGCTGTATGTCCCACATCCAAAGTGCCAAGAGAGAGCTTGCTCTCCCTGTCTTTGAGTACTGTTTTCACTGTCCCGGTTACCTCTTTGCTAACATTCTCTTCAGAGCTGCAGTGAAACCAGGAACCACGTGGAGAAGGCACCCACACTGAAAGTGCCTGGAGGGAACATTGGGGCTTCTTCTCAGTGTCTCTGACATAGGGTTTCACTGTCCCGGGAAAGTCTCTGCTAACACCGTGCAGAGCGCTGTGCCCAATATACAGAAACGTCTTGCGGTATCTCCTACAGGGAAAGTGCCAGGAGGGAATTGTGGAGCTTGTTCTCAGTGTCTCTGAGAATTGCTCTGATTATCCCTGTGACCTCTTTGCTAAGACTCTCCAGAGAGACGTCCTCAAAACAAACACACATCTTGACATATCTCCCGCATTGATCGCAGTGTCTCCAGAAACGGCATTCAAGGAGCCAGGACCTTTTCTCCCTACACTGTCCATTGAGTTGTCCTCAAAACCAATATACATCCTGCTATATCTCCCACATGGAAAGTGCCAGGAGGGAGAAGTGGGGATTATGTTTAGACTTTCTCGGAACTGCTTCAAATCAACTAGATATCTTTGTGCTGTAAATCTCCCAACAGCCAAACGCAAAAGCAGCAAACATCTCGCTGTATGTCCCACATCCAAAGTGCCAAGAGAGAGCTTGCTCTCCCTGTCTTTGAGTACTGTTTTCACTGTCCCGGTTACCTCTTTGCTAACATTCTCTTCAGAGCTGCAGTGAAACCAGGAACCACGTGGAGAAGGCACCCACACTGAAAGTGCCTGGACGGAACACTGGGGCTTCTTCTCAGTGTCTCTGACATAGGGTTTCACTGTCCCGGGAAAGTCTCTGCTAACACCGTGCAGAGCGCTGTGCCCAATATACAGAAACGTCTTGCGGTATCTCCTACAGGGAAAGTGCCAGGAGGGAATTGTCGAGCTTGTTCTCAGTGTCTCTGAGAATTGCTCTGATTATCCCTGTGACCTCTTTGCTAAGACTCTCCAGAGAGACGTCCTCAAAACCAACACACATCTTGACATATCTCCCTCATTGATCGCAGTGTCTCCAGAAACGGCATTCAAGGAGCCAGGACCTTTTCTCCCTACACTGTCCATTGAGTTGTCCTCAAAACCAATATACATCCTGCTATATCTCCCACATGGAAAGTGCCAGGAGGGAGAAGTGGGGATTATGTTTAGACTTTCTCGGAACTGCTTCAAATCAACTAGATATCTTTGTGCTGTAAATCTCCCAACAGCCAAACGCAAAAGCAGCAAACATCTCGCTGTATGTCCCACATCCAAAGTGCCAAGAGAGAGCTTGCTCTCCCTGTCTTTGAGTACTGTTTTCACTGTCCCGGTTACCTCTTTGCTAACATTCTCTTCAGAGCTGCAGTGAAACCAGGAACCACGTGGAGAAGGCACCCACACTGAAAGTGCCTGGAGGGAACATTGGGGCTTCTTCTCAGTGTCTCTGACATAGGGTTTCACTGTCCCGGGAAAGTCTCTGCTAACACCGTGCAGAGCGCTGTGCCCAATATACAGAAACGTCTTGCGGTATCTCCTACAGGGAAAGTGCCAGGAGGGAATTGTGGAGCTTGTTCTCAGTGTCTCTGAGAATTGCTCTGATTATCCCTGTGACCTCTTTGCTAAGACTCTCCAGAGAGACGTCCTCAAAACAAACACACATCTTGACATATCTCCCGCATTGATCGCAGTGTCTCCAGAAACGGCATTCAAGGAGCCAGGACCTTTTCTCCCTACACTGTCCATTGAGTTGTCCTCAAAACCAATATACATCCTGCTATATCTCCCACATGGAAAGTGCCAGGAGGGAGAAGTGGGGATTATGTTTAGACTTTCTCGGAACTGCTTCAAATCAACTAGATATCTTTGTGCTGTAAATCTCCCAACAGCCAAACGCAAAAGCAGCAAACATCTCGCTGTATGTCCCACATCCAAAGTGCCAAGAGAGAGCTTGCTCTCCCTGTCTTTGAGTACTGTTTTCACTGTCCCGGTTACCTCTTTGCTAACATTCTCTTCAGAGCTGCAGTGAAACCAGGAACCACGTGGAGAAGGCACCCACACTGAAAGTGCCTGGAGGGAACATTGGGGCTTCTTCTCAGTGTCTCTGACATAGGGTTTCACTGTCCCGGGAAAGTCTCTGCTAACACCCTGCAGAGCGCTGTGCCCAATATACAGAAACGTCTTGCGGTATCTCCTACAGGGAAAGTGCCAGGAGGGAATTGTGGAGCTTGTTCTCAGTGTCTCTGAGAATTGCTCTGATTATGCCTGTGACCTCTTTGCTAAGACTCTCCAGAGAGACGTCCTCAAAACAAACACACATCTTGACATATCTCCCGCATTGATCGCAGTGTCTCCAGAAACGGCATTCAAGGAGCCAGGACCTTTTCTCCCTACACTGTCCATTGAGTTGTCCTCAAAACCAATATACATCCTGCTATATCTCCCACATGGAAAGTGCCAGGAGGGAGAAGTGGGGATTATGTTTAGACTTTCTCGGAACTGCTTCAAATCAACTAGATATCTTTGTGCTGTAAATCTCCCAACAGCCAAACGCAAAAGCAGCAAACATCTCGCTGTATGTCCCACATCCAAAGTGCCAAGAGAGAGCTTGCTCTCCCTGTCTTTGAGTACTGTTTTCACTGTCCCGGTTACCTCTTTGCTAACATTCTCTTCAGAGCTGCAGTGAAACCAGGAACCACGTGGAGAAGGCACCCACACTGAAAGTGCCTGGAGGGAACACTGGGGCTTCTTCTCAGTGTCTCTGACATAGGGTTTCACTGTCCCGGGAAAGTCTCTGCTAACACCCTGCAGAGCGCTGTGCCCAATATACAGAAACGTCTTGCGGTATCTCCTACAGGGAAAGTGCCAGGAGGGAATTGTCGAGCTTGTTCTCAGTGTCTCTGAGAATTGCTCTGATTATCCCTGTGACCTCTTTGCTAAGACTCTCCAGAGAGACGTCCTCAAAACAAACACACATCTTGACATATCTCCCACATTGATCGCAGTGTCTCCAGAAACGGCATTCAAGGAGCCAGGACCTTTTCTCCCTACACTGTCCATTGAGTTGTCCTCAAAACCAATATACATCCTGCTATATCTCCCACATGGAAAGTGCCAGGAGGGAGAAGTGGGGATTATGTTTAGACTTTCTCGGAACTGCTTCAAATCAACTAGATATCTTTGTGCTGTAAATCTCCCAACAGCCAAACGCAAAAGCAGCAAACATCTCGCTGTATGTCCCACATCCAAAGTGCCAAGAGAGAGCTTGCTCTCCCTGTCTTTGAGTACTGTTTTCACTGTCCCGGTTACCTCTTTGCTAACATTCTCTTCAGAGCTGCAGTGAAACCAGGAACCACGTGGAGAAGGCACCCACACTGAAAGTGCCTGGAGGGAACACTGGGGCTTCTTCTCAGTGTCTCTGACATAGGGTTTCACTGTCCCGGGAAAGTCTCTGCTAACACCCTGCAGAGCGCTGTGCCCAATATACAGAAACGTCTTGCGGTATCTCCTACAGGGAAAGTGCCAGGAGGGAATTGTGGAGCTTGTTCTCAGTGTCTCTGAGAATTGCTCTGATTATCCCTGTGACCTCTTTGCTAAGACTCTCCAGAGAGACGTCCTCAAAACCAACACACATCTTGACATATCTCCCGCATTGATCGCAGTGTCTCCAGAAACGGCATTCAAGGAGCCAGGACCTTTTCTCCCTACACTGTCCATTGAGTTGTCCTCAAAACCAATATACATCCTGCTATATCTCCCACATGGAAAGTGCCAGGAGGGAGAAGTGGGGATTATGTTTAGACTTTCTCGGAACTGCTTCAAATCAACTAGATATCTTTGTGCTGTAAATCTCCCAACAGCCAAATGCAAAAGCAGCAAACATCTCGCTGTATGTCCCACATCCAAAGTGCCAAGAGAGAGCTTGCTCTCCCTGTCTTTGAGTACTGTTTTCACTGTCCCGGTTACCTCTTTGCTAACATTCTCTTCAGAGCTGCAGTGAAACCAGGAACCACGTGGAGAAGGCACCCACACTGAAAGTGCCTGGAGGGAACATTGGGGCTTCTTCTCAGTGTCTCTGACATAGGGTTTCACTGTCCCGGGAAAGTCTCTGCTAACACCGTGCAGAGCGCTGTGCCCAATATACAGAAACGTCTTGCGGTATCTCCTACAGGGAAAGTGCCAGGAGGGAATTGTGGAGCTTGTTCTCAGTGTCTCTGAGAATTGCTCTGATTATGCCTGTGACCTCTTTGCTAAGACTCTCCAGAGAGACGTCCTCAAAACAAACACACATCTTGACATATCTCCCGCATTGATCGCAGTGTCTCCAGAAACGGCATTCAAGGAGCCAGGACCTTTTCTCCCTACACTGTCCATTGAGTTGTCCTCAAAACCAATATACATCCTGCTATATCTCCCACATGGAAAGTGCCAGGAGGGAGAAGTGGGGATTATGTTTAGACTTTCTCGGAACTGCTTCAAATCAACTAGATATCTTTGTGCTGTAAATCTCCCAACAGCCAAACGCAAAAGCAGCAAACATCTCGCTGTATGTCCCACATCCAAAGTGCCAAGAGAGAGCTTGCTCTCCCTGTCTTTGAGTACTGTTTTCACTGTCCCGGTTACCTCTTTGCTAACATTCTCTTCAGAGCTGCAGTGAAACCAGGAACCACGTGGAGAAGGCACCCACACTGAAAGTGCCTGGACGGAACACTGGGGCTTCTTCTCAGTGTCTCTGACATAGGGTTTCACTGTCCCGGGAAAGTCTCTGCTAACACCGTGCAGAGCGCTGTGCCCAATATACAGAAACGTCTTGCGGTATCTCCTACAGGGAAAGTGCCAGGAGGGAATTGTCGAGCTTGTTCTCAGTGTCTCTGAGAATTGCTCTGATTATCCCTGTGACCTCTTTGCTAAGACTCTCCAGAGAGACGTCCTCAAAACCAACACACATCTTGACATATCTCCCGCATTGATCGCAGTGTCTCCAGAAACGGCATTCAAGGAGCCAGGACCTTTTCTCCCTACACTGTCCATTGAGTTGTCCTCAAAACCAATATACATCCTGCTATATCTCCCACATGGAAAGTGCCAGGAGGGAGAAGTGGGGATTATGTTTAGACTTTCTCGGAACTGCTTCAAATCAACTAGATATCTTTGTGCTGTAAATCTCCCAACAGCCAAACGCAAAAGCAGCAAACATCTCGCTGTATGTCCCACATCCAAAGTGCCAAGAGAGAGCTTGCTCTCCCTGTCTTTGAGTACTGTTTTCACTGTCCCGGTTACCTCTTTGCTAACATTCTCTTCAGAGCTGCAGTGAAACCAGGAACCACGTGGAGAAGGCACCCACACTGAAAGTGCCTGGAGGGAACATTGGGGCTTCTTCTCAGTGTCTCTGACATAGGGTTTCACTGTCCCGGGAAAGTCTCTGCTAACACCGTGCAGAGCGCTGTGCCCAATATACAGAAACGTCTTGCGGTATCTCCTACAGGGAAAGTGCCAGGAGGGAATTGTGGAGCTTGTTCTCAGTGTCTCTGAGAATTGCTCTGATTATGCCTGTGACCTCTTTGCTAAGACTCTCCAGAGAGACGTCCTCAAAACAAACACACATCTTGACATATCTCCCGCATTGATCGCAGTGTCTCCAGAAACGGCATTCAAGGAGCCAGGACCTTTTCTCCCTACACTGTCCATTGAGTTGTCCTCAAAACCAATATACATCCTGCTATATCTCCCACATGGAAAGTGCCAGGAGGGAGAAGTGGGGATTATGTTTAGACTTTCTCGGAACTGCTTCAAATCAACTAGATATCTTTGTGCTGTAAATCTCCCAACAGCCAAACGCAAAAGCAGCAAACATCTCGCTGTATGTCCCACATCCAAAGTGCCAAGAGAGAGCTTGCTCTCCCTGTCTTTGAGTACTGTTTTCAATGTCCCGGTTACCTCTTTGCTAACATTCTCTTCAGAGCTGCAGTGAAACCAGGAACCACGTGGAGAAGGCACCCACACTGAAAGTGCCTGGACGGAACACTGGGGCTTCTTCTCAGTGTCTCTGACATAGGGTTTCACTGTCCCGGGAAAGTCTCTGCTAACACCGTGCAGAGCGCTGTGCCCAATATACAGAAACGTCTTGCGGTATCTCCTACAGGGAAAGTGCCAGGAGGGAATTGTCGAGCTTGTTCTCAGTGTCTCTGAGAATTGCTCTGATTATCCCTGTGACCTCTTTGCTAAGACTCTCCAGAGAGACGTCCTCAAAACCAACACACATCTTGACATATCTCCCGCATTGATCGCAGTGTCTCCAGAAACGGCATTCAAGGAGCCAGGACCTTTTCTCCCTACACTGTCCATTGAGTTGTCCTCAAAACCAATATACATCCTGCTATATCTCCCACATGGAAAGTGCCAGGAGGGAGAAGTGGGGATTATGTTTAGACTTTCTCGGAACTGCTTCAAATCAACTAGATATCTTTGTGCTGTAAATCTCCCAACAGCCAAACGCAAAAGCAGCAAACATCTCGCTGTATGTCCCACATCCAAAGTGCCAAGAGAGAGCTTGCTCTCCCTGTCTTTGAGTACTGTTTTCACTGTCCCGGTTACCTCTTTGCTAACATTCTCTTCAGAGCTGCAGTGAAACCAGGAACCACGTGGAGAAGGCACCCACACTGAAAGTGCCTGGAGGGAACACTGGGGCTTCTTCTCAGTGTCTCTGACATAGGGTTTCACTGTCCCGGGAAAGTCTCTGCTAACACCCTGCAGAGCGCTGTGCCCAATATACAGAAACGTCTTGCGGTATCTCCTACAGGGAAAGTGCCAGGAGGGAATTGTCGAGCTTGTTCTCAGTGTCTCTGAGAATTGCTCTGATTATCCCTGTGACCTCTTTGCTAAGACTCTCCAGAGAGACGTCCTCAAAACAAACACACATCTTGACATATCTCCCGCATTGATCGCAGTGTCTCCAGAAACGGCATTCAAGGAGCCAGGACCTTTTCTCCCTACACTGTCCATTGAGTTGTCCTCAAAACCAATATACATCCTGCTATATCTCCCACATGGAAAGTGCCAGGAGGGAGAAGTGGGGATTATGTTTAGACTTTCTCGGAACTGCTTCAAATCAACTAGATATCTTTGTGCTGTAAATCTCCCAACAGCCAAACGCAAAAGCAGCAAACATCTCGCTGTATGTCCCACATCCAAAGTGCCAAGAGAGAGCTTGCTCTCCCTGTCTTTGAGTACTGTTTTCACTGTCCCGGTTACCTCTTTGCTAACATTCTCTTCAGAGCTGCAGTGAAACCAGGAACCACGTGGAGAAGGCACCCACACTGAAAGTGCCTGGACGGAACACTGGGGCTTCCTCTCAGTGTCTCTGACATAGGGTTTCACTGTCCCGGGAAAGTCTCTGCTAACACCCTGCAGAGCGCTGTGCCCAATATACAGAAACGTCTTGCGGTATCTCCTACAGGGAAAGTGCCAGGAGGGAACTGTCGAGCTTGTTCTCAGTGTCTCTGAGAATTGCTCTGATTATCCCTGTGACCTCTTTGCTAAGATTCTCCAGAGAGACGTCCTCAAAACCAACACACATCTTGACATATCTCCCGCATTGATCGCAGTGTCTCCAGAAACGGCATTCAAGGAGCCAGGACCTTTTCTCCCTACACTGTCCATTGAGTTGTCCTCAAAACCAATATACATCCTGCTATATCTCCCACATGGAAAGTGCCAGGAGGGAGAAGTGGGGATTATGTTTAGACTTTCTCGGAACTGCTTCAAATCAACTAGATATCTTTGTGCTGTAAATCTCCCAACAGCCAAACGCAAAAGCAGCAAACATCTCGCTGTATGTCCCACATCCAAAGTGCCAAGAGAGAGCTTGCTCTCCCTGTCTTTGAGTACTGTTTTCACTGTCCCGGTTACCTCTTTGCTAACATTCTCTTCAGAGCTGCAGTGAAACCAGGAACCACGTGGAGAAGGCACCCACACTGAAAGTGCCTGGACGGAACACTGGGGCTTCTTCTCAGTGTCTCTGACATAGGGTTTCACTGTCCCGGGAAAGTCTCTGCTAACACCGTGCAGAGCGCTGTGCCCAATATACAGAAACGTCTTGCGGTATCTCCTACAGGGAAAGTGCCAGGAGGGAATTGTCGAGCTTGTTCTCAGTGTCTCTGAGAATTGCTCTGATTATCCCTGTGACCTCTTTGCTAAGACTCTCCAGAGAGACGTCCTCAAAACCAACACACATCTTGACATATCTCCCGCATTGATCGCAGTGTCTCCAGAAACGGCATTCAAGGAGCCAGGACCTTTTCTCCCTACACTGTCCATTGAGTTGTCCTCAAAACCAATATACATCCTGCTATATCTCCCACATGGAAAGTGCCAGGAGGGAGAAGTGGGGATTATGTTTAGACTTTCTCGGAACTGCTTCAAATCAACTAGATATCTTTGTGCTGTAAATCTCCCAACAGCCAAACGCAAAAGCAGCAAACATCTCGCTGTATGTCCCACATCCAAAGTGCCAAGAGAGAGCTTGCTCTCCCTGTCTTTGAGTACTGTTTTCACTGTCCCGGTTACCTCTTTGCTAACATTCTCTTCAGAGCTGCAGTGAAACCAGGAACCACGTGGAGAAGGCACCCACACTGAAAGTGCCTGGAGGGAACACTGGGGCTTCTTCTCAGTGTCTCTGACATAGGGTTTCACTGTCCCGGGAAAGTCTCTGCTAACACCCTGCAGAGCGCTGTGCCCAATATACAGAAACGTCTTGCGGTATCTCCTACAGGGAAAGTGCCAGGAGGGAATTGTCGAGCTTGTTCTCAGTGTCTCTGAGAATTGCTCTGATTATCCCTGTGACCTCTTTGCTAAGACTCTCCAGAGAGACGTCCTCAAAACAAACACACATCTTGACATATCTCCCGCATTGATCGCAGTGTCTCCAGAAACGGCATTCAAGGAGCCAGGACCTTTTCTCCCTACACTGTCCATTGAGTTGTCCTCAAAACCAATATACATCCTGCTATATCTCCCACATGGAAAGTGCCAGGAGGGAGAAGTGGGGATTATGTTTAGACTTTCTCGGAACTGCTTCAAATCAACTAGATATCTTTGTGCTGTAAATCTCCCAACAGCCAAACGCAAAAGCAGCAAACATCTCGCTGTATGTCCCACATCCAAAGTGCCAAGAGAGAGCTTGCTCTCCCTGTCTTTGAGTACTGTTTTCACTGTCCCGGTTACCTCTTTGCTAACATTCTCTTCAGAGCTGCAGTGAAACCAGGAACCACGTGGAGAAGGCACCCACACTGAAAGTGCCTGGACGGAACACTGGGGCTTCCTCTCAGTGTCTCTGACATAGGGTTTCACTGTCCCGGGAAAGTCTCTGCTAACACCCTGCAGAGCGCTGTGCCCAATATACAGAAACGTCTTGCGGTATCTCCTACAGGGAAAGTGCCAGGAGGGAACTGTCGAGCTTGTTCTCAGTGTCTCTGAGAATTGCTCTGATTATCCCTGTGACCTCTTTGCTAAGATTCTCCAGAGAGACGTCCTCAAAACCAACACACATCTTGACATATCTCCCGCATTGATCGCAGTGTCTCCAGAAACGGCATTCAAGGAGCCAGGACCTTTTCTCCCTACACTGTCCATTGAGTTGTCCTCAAAACCAATATACATCCTGCTATATCTCCCACATGGAAAGTGCCAGGAGGGAGAAGTGGGGATTATGTTTAGACTTTCTCGGAACTGCTTCAAATCAACTAGATATCTTTGTGCTGTAAATCTCCCAACAGCCAAACGCAAAAGCAGCAAACATCTCGCTGTATGTCCCACATCCAAAGTGCCAAGAGAGAGCTTGCTCTCCCTGTCTTTGAGTACTGTTTTCACTGTCCCGGTTACCTCTTTGCTAACATTCTCTTCAGAGCTGCAGTGAAACCAGGAACCACGTGGAGAAGGCACCCACACTGAAAGTGCCTGGACGGAACACTGGGGCTTCTTCTCAGTGTCTCTGACATAGGGTTTCACTGTCCCGCGAAAGTCTCTGCTAACACCCTGCAGAGCGCTGTGCCCAATATACAGAAACGTCTTGTGGTATCTCCTACAGGGAAAGTGCCAGGAGGGAATTGTGGAGCTTGTTCTCAGTGTCTCTGAGAATTGCTCTGATTATCCCTGTGACCTCTTTGCTAAGACTCTCCAGAGAGACGTCCTCAAAACAAACACACATCTTGACATATCTCCCACATTGATCGCAGTGTCTCCAGAAACGGCATTCAAGGAGCCAGGACCTTTTCTCCCTACACTGTCCATTGAGTTGTCCTCAAAACCAATATACATCCTGCTATATCTCCCACATGGAAAGTGCCAGGAGGGAGAAGTGGGGATTATGTTTAGACTTTCTCGGAACTGCTTCAAATCAACTAGATAGCTTTGTGCTGTAAATCTCCCAACAGCCAAACGCAAAAGCAGCAAACATCTCGCTGTATGTCCCACATCCAAAGTGCCAAGAGAGAGCTTGCTCTCCCTGTCTTTGAGTACTGTTTTCACTGTCCCGGTTACCTCTTTGCTAACATTCTCTTCAGAGCTGCAGTGAAACCAGGAACCACGTGGAGAAGGCACCCACACTGAAAGTGCCTGGACGGAACACTGGGGCTTCTTCTCAGTGTCTCTGACATAGGGTTTCACTGTCCCGGGAAAGTCTCTGCTAACACCCTGCAGAGCGCTGTGCCCAATATACAGAAACGTCTTGCGGTATCTCCTACAGGGAAAGTGCCAGGAGGGAATTGTGGAGCTTGTTCTCAGTGTCTCTGAGAATTGCTCTGATTATCCCTGTGACCTCTTTGCTAAGACTCTCCAGAGAGACGTCCTCAAAACAAACACACATCTTGACATATCTCCCACATTGATCGTAGTGTCTCCAGAAACGGCATTCAAGGAGCCAGGACCTTTTCTCCCTACACTGTCCATTGAGTTGTCCTCAAAACCAATATACATCCTGCTATATCTCCCACATGGAAAGTGCCAGGAGGGAGAAGTGGGGATTATGTTTAGACTTTCTCGGAACTGCTTCAAATCAACTAGATATCTTTGTGCTGTAAATCTCCCAACAGCCAAACGCAAAAGCAGCAAACATCTCGCTGTATGTCCCACATCCAAAGTGCCAAGAGAGAGCTTGCTCTCCCTGTCTTTGAGTACTGTTTTCACTGTCCCGGTTACCTCTTTGCTAACATTCTCTTCAGAGCTGCAGTGAAACCAGGAACCACGTGGAGAAGGCACCCACACTGAAAGTGCCTGGAGGGAACACTGGGGCTTCTTCTCAGTGTCTCTGACATAGGGTTTCACTGTCCCAGGAAAGTCTCTGCTAACACCGTGCAGAGCGCTGTGCCCAATATACAGAAACGTCTTGCGGTATCTCCTACAGGGGAAGTGCCAGGAGGGAATTGTCGAGCTTGTTCTCAGTGTCTCTGAGAATTGCTCTGATTATCCCTGTGACCTCTTTGCTAAGACTCTCCAGAGAGCCTTCCTCAAAACCAACACACATCTTGACATATCTCCCGCATTGATCGCAGTGTCTCCAGAAACGGCATTCAAGGAGCCAGGACCTTTTCTCCCTACACTGTCCATTGAGTTGTCCTCAAAACCAATATACATCCTGCTATATCTCCCACATGGAAAGTGCCAGGAGGGAGAAGTGGGGATTATGTTTAGACTTTCTCGGAACTGCTTCAAATCAACTAGATATCTTTGTGCTGTAAATCTCCCAACAGCCAAACGCAAAAGCAGCAAACATCTCGCTGTATGTCCCACATCCAAAGTGCCAAGAGAGAGCTTGCTCTCCCTGTCTTTGAGTACTGTTTTCACTGTCCCGGTTACCTCTTTGCTAACATTCTCTTCAGAGCTGCAGTGAAACCAGGAACCACGTGGAGAAGGCACCCACACTGAAAGTGCCTGGAGGGAACACTGGGGCTTCTTCTCAGTGTCTCTGACATAGGGTTTCACTGTCCCGGGAAAGTCTCTGCTAACACCGTGCAGAGCGCTGTGCCCAATATACAGAAACGTCTTGCGGTATCTCCTACAGGGAAAGTGCCAGGAGGGAATTGTGGAGCTTGTTCTCAGTGTCTCTGAGAATTGCTCTGATTATCCCTGTGACCTCTTTGCTAAGACTCTCCAGAGAGACGTCCTCAAAACAAACACACATCTTGACATATCTCCCACATTGATCGCAGTGTCTCCAGAAACGGCATTCAAGGAGCCAGGACCTTTTCTCCCTACACTGTCCATTGAGTTGTCCTCAAAACCAATATACATCCTGCTATATCTCCCACATGGAAAGTGCCAGGAGGGAGAAGTGGGGATTATGTTTAGACTTTCTCGGAACTGCTTCAAATCAACTAGATATCTTTGTGCTGTAAATCTCCCAACAGCCAAACGCAAAAGCAGCAAACATCTCGCTGTATGTCCCACATCCAAAGTGCCAAGAGAGAGCTTGCTCTCCCTGTCTTTGAGTACTGTTTTCACTGTCCCGGTTACCTCTTTGCTAACATTCTCTTCAGAGCTGCAGTGAAACCAGGAACCACGTGGAGAAGGCACCCACACTGAAAGTGCCTGGAGGGAACACTGGGGCTTCTTCTCAGTGTCTCTGACATAGGGTTTCACTGTCCCAGGAAAGTCTCTGCTAACACCGTGCAGAGCGCTGTGCCCAATATACAGAAACGTCTTGCGGTATCTCCTACAGGGGAAGTGCCAGGAGGGAATTGTGGAGCTTGTTCTCAGTGTCTCTGAGAATTGCTCTGATTATCCCTGTGACCTCTTTGCTAAGACTCTCCAGAGAGACGTCCTCAAAACAAACACACATCTTGACATATCTCCCGCATTGATCGCAGTGTCTCCAGAAACGGCATTCAAGGAGCCAGGACCTTTTCTCCCTACACTGTCCATTGAGTTGTCCTCAAAACCAATATACATCCTGCTATATCTCCCACATGGAAAGTGCCAGGAGGGAGAAGTGGGGATTATGTTTAGACTTTCTCGGAACTGCTTCAAATCAACTAGATATCTTTGTGCTGTAAATCTCCCAACAGCCAAACGCAAAAGCAGCAAACATCTCGCTGTATGTCCCACATCCAAAGTGCCAAGAGAGAGCTTGCTCTCCCTGTCTTTGAGTACTGTTTTCACTGTCCCGGTTACCTCTTTGCTAACATTCTCTTCAGAGCTGCAGTGAAACCAGGAACCACGTGGAGAAGGCACCCACACTGAAAGTGCCTGGAGGGAACATTGGGGCTTCTACTCAGTGTCTCTGACATAGGGTTTCACTGTCCCGCGAAAGTCTCTGCTAACACCGTGCAGAGCGCTGTGCCCAATATACAGAAACGTCTTGCGGTATCTCCTACAGGGAAAGTGCCAGGAGGGAATTGTCGAGCTTGTTCTCAGTGTCTCTGAGAATTGCTCTGATTATCCCTGTGACCTCTTTGCTAAGACTCTCCAGAGAGACGTCCTCAAAACAAACACACATCTTGACATATCTCCCACATTGATCGCAGTGTCTCCAGAAACGGCATTCAAGGAGCCAGGACCTTTTCTCCCTACACTGTCCATTGAGTTGTCCTCAAAACCAATATACATCCTGCTATATCTCCCACATGGAAAGTGCCAGGAGGGAGAAGTGGGGATTATGTTTAGACTTTCTCGGAACTGCTTCAAATCAACTAGATATCTTTGTGCTGTAAATCTCCCAACAGCCAAACGCAAAAGCAGCAAACATCTCGCTGTATGTCCCACATCCAAAGTGCCAAGAGAGAGCTTGCTCTCCCTGTCTTTGAGTACTGTTTTCACTGTCCCGGTTACCTCTTTGCTAACATTCTCTTCAGAGCTGCAGTGAAACCAGGAACCACGTGGAGAAGGCACCCACACTGAAAGTGCCTGGACGGAACACTGGGGCTTCTTCTCAGTGTCTCTGACATAGGGTTTCACTGTCCCGGGAAAGTCTCTGCTAACACCGTGCAGAGCGCTGTGCCCAATATACAGAAACGTCTTGCGGTATCTCCTACAGGGAAAGTGCCAGGAGGGAATTGTGGAGCTTGTTCTCAGTGTCTCTGAGAATTGCTCTGATTATCCCTGTGACCTCTTTGCTAAGACTCTCCAGAGAGACGTCCTCAAAACAAACACACATCTTGACATATCTCCCACATTGATCGCAGTGTCTCCAGAAACGGCATTCAAGGAGCCAGGACCTTTTCTCCCTACACTGTCCATTGAGTTGTCCTCAAAACCAATATACATCCTGCTATATCTCCCACATGGAAAGTGCCAGGAGGGAGAAGTGGGGATTATGTTTAGACTTTCTCGGAACTGCTTCAAATCAACTAGATATCTTTGTGCTGTAAATCTCCCAACAGCCAAACGCAAAAGCAGCAAACATCTCGCTGTATGTCCCACATCCAAAGTGCCAAGAGAGAGCTTGCTCTCCCTGTCTTTGAGTACTGTTTTCACTGTCCCGGTTACCTCTTTGCTAACATTCTCTTCAGAGCTGCAGTGAAACCAGGAACCACGTGGAGAAGGCACCCACACTGAAAGTGCCTGGAGGGAACATTGGGGCTTCTTCTCAGTGTCTCTGACATAGGGTTTCACTGTCCCGGGAAAGTCTCTGCTAACACCCTGCAGAGCGCTGTGCCCAATATACAGAAACGTCTTGCGGTATCTCCTACAGGGAAAGTGCCAGGAGGGAATTGTCGAGCTTGTTCTCAGTGTCTCTGAGAATTGCTCTGATTATGCCTGTGACCTCTTTGCTAAGACTCTCCAGAGAGACGTCCTCAAAACAAACACACATCTTGACATATCTCCCGCATTGATCGCAGTGTCTCCAGAAACGGCATTCAAGGAGCCAGGACCTTTTCTCCCTACACTGTCCATTGAGTTGTCCTCAAAACCAATATACATCCTGCTATATCTCCCACATGGAAAGTGCCAGGAGGGAGAAGTGGGGATTATGTTTAGACTTTCTCGGAACTGCTTCAAATCAACTAGATATCTTTGTGCTGTAAATCTCCCAACAGCCAAACGCAAAAGCAGCAAACATCTCGCTGTATGTCCCACATCCAAAGTGCCAAGAGAGAGCTTGCTCTCCCTGTCTTTGAGTACTGTTTTCACTGTCCCGGTTACCTCTTTGCTAACATTCTCTTCAGAGCTGCAGTGAAACCAGGAACCACGTGGAGAAGGCACCCACACTGAAAGTGCCTGGAGGGAACATTGGGGCTTCTTCTCAGTGTCTCTGACATAGGGTTTCACTGTCCCGGGAAAGTCTCTGCTAACACCGTGCAGAGCGCTGTGCCCAATATACAGAAACGTCTTGCGGTATCTCCTACAGGGGAAGTGCCAGGAGGGAATTGTGGAGCTTGTTCTCAGTGTCTCTGAGAATTGCTCTGATTATCCCTGTGACCTCTTTGCTAAGACTCTCCAGAGAGACGTCCTCAAAACAAACACACATCTTGACATATCTCCCGCATTGATCGCAGTGTCTCCAGAAACGGCATTCAAGGAGCCAGGACCTTTTCTCCCTACACTGTCCATTGAGTTGTCCTCAAAACCAATATACATCCTGCTATATCTCCCACATGGAAAGTGCCAGGAGGGAGAAGTGGGGATTATGTTTAGACTTTCTCGGAACTGCTTCAAATCAACTAGATATCTTTGTGCTGTAAATCTCCCAACAGCCAAACGCAAAAGCAGCAAACATCTCGCTGTATGTCCCACATCCAAAGTGCCAAGAGAGAGCTTGCTCTCCCTGTCTTTGAGTACTGTTTTCACTGTCCCGGTTACCTCTTTGCTAACATTCTCTTCAGAGCTGCAGTGAAACCAGGAACCACGTGGAGAAGGCACCCACACTGAAAGTGCCTGGACGGAACACTGGGGCTTCTTCTCAGTGTCTCTGACATAGGGTTTCACTGTCCCGGGAAAGTCTCTGCTAACACCGTGCAGAGCGCTGTGCCCAATATACAGAAACGTCTTGCGGTATCTCCTACAGGGAAAGTGCCAGGAGGGAATTGTCGAGCTTGTTCTCAGTGTCTCTGAGAATTGCTCTGATTATCCCTGTGACCTCTTTGCTAAGACTCTCCAGAGAGATGTCCTCAAAACAAACACACATCTTGACATATCTCCCGCATTGATCGCAGTGTCTCCAGAAACGGCATTCAAGGAGCCAGGACCTTTTCTCCCTACACTGTCCATTGAGTTGTCCTCAAAACCAATATACATCCTGCTATATCTCCCACATGGAAAGTGCCAGGAGGGAGAAGTGGGGATTATGTTTAGACTTTCTCGGAACTGCTTCAAATCAACTAGATATCTTTGTGCTGTAAATCTCCCAACAGCCAAACGCAAAAGCAGCAAACATCTCGCTGTATGTCCCACATCCAAAGTGCCAAGAGAGAGCTTGCTCTCCCTGTCTTTGAGTACTGTTTTCACTGTCCCGGTTACCTCTTTGCTAACATTCTCTTCAGAGCTGCAGTGAAACCAGGAACCACGTGGAGAAGGCACCCACACTGAAAGTGCCTGGAGGGAACACTGGGGCTTCTTCTCAGTGTCTCTGACATAGGGTTTCACTGTCCCAGGAAAGTCTCTGCTAACACCGTGCAGAGCGCTGTGCCCAATATACAGAAACGTCTTGCGGTATCTCCTACAGGGGAAGTGCCAGGAGGGAATTGTGGAGCTTGTTCTCAGTGTCTCTGAGAATTGCTCTGATTATCCCTGTGACCTCTTTGCTAAGACTCTCCAGAGAGACGTCCTCAAAACAAACACACATCTTGACATATCTCCCGCATTGATCGCAGTGTCTCCAGAAACGGCATTCAAGGAGCCAGGACCTTTTCTCCCTACACTGTCCATTGAGTTGTCCTCAAAACCAATATACATCCTGCTATATCTCCCACATGGAAAGTGCCAGGAGGGAGAAGTGGGGATTATGTTTAGACTTTCTCGGAACTGCTTCAAATCAACTAGATATCTTTGTGCTGTAAATCTCCCAACAGCCAAACGCAAAAGCAGCAAACATCTCGCTGTATGTCCCACATCCAAAGTGCCAAGAGAGAGCTTGCTCTCCCTGTCTTTGAGTACTGTTTTCACTGTCCCGGTTACCTCTTTGCTAACATTCTCTTCAGAGCTGCAGTGAAACCAGGAACCACGTGGAGAAGGCACCCACACTGAAAGTGCCTGGAGGGAACATTGGGGCTTCTTCTCAGTGTCTCTGACATAGGGTTTCACTGTCCCGGGAAAGTCTCTGCTAACACCGTGCAGAGCGCTGTGCCCAATATACAGAAACGTCTTGCGGTATCTCCTACAGGGAAAGTGCCAGGAGGGAATTGTCGAGCTTGTTCTCAGTGTCTCTGAGAATTGCTCTGATTATGCCTGTGACCTCTTTGCTAAGACTCTCCAGAGAGACATCCTCAAAACCAACACACATCTTGACATATCTCCCGCATTGATCGCAGTGTCTCCAGAAACGGCATTCAAGGAGCCAGGACCTTTTCTCCCTACACTGTCCATTGAGTTGTCCTCAAAACCAATATACATCCTGCTATATCTCCCACATGGAAAGTGCCAGGAGGGAGAAGTGGGGATTATGTTTAGACTTTCTCGGAACTGCTTCAAATCAACTAGATATCTTTGTGCTGTAAATCTCCCAACAGCCAAACGCAAAAGCAGCAAACATCTCGCTGTATGTCCCACATCCAAAGTGCCAAGAGAGCGCTTGCTCTCCCTGTCTTTGAGTACTGTTTTCACTGTCCCGGTTACCTCTTTGCTAACATTCTCTTCAGAGCTGCAGTGAAACCAGGAACCACGTGGAGAAGGCACCCACACTGAAAGTGCCTGGAGGGAACATTGGGGCTTCTTCTCAGTGTCTCTGACATAGGGTTTCACTGTCCCGGGAAAGTCTCTGCTAACACCCTGCAGAGCGCTGTGCCCAATATACAGAAACGTCTTGCGGTATCTCCTACAGGGAAAGTGCCAGGAGGGAATTGTGGAGCTTGTTCTCAGTGTCTCTGAGAATTGCTCTGATTATGCCTGTGACCTCTTTGCTAAGACTCTCCAGAGAGACGTCCTCAAAACAAACACACATCTTGACATATCTCCCGCATTGATCGCAGTGTCTCCAGAAACGGCATTCAAGGAGCCAGGACCTTTTCTCCCTACACTGTCCATTGAGTTGTCCTCAAAACCAATATACATCCTGCTATATCTCCCACATGGAAAGTGCCAGGAGGGAGAAGTGGGGATTATGTTTAGACTTTCTCGGAACTGCTTCAAATCAACTAGATATCTTTGTGCTGTAAATCTCCCAACAGCCAAACGCAAAAGCAGCAAACATCTCGCTGTATGTCCCACATCCAAAGTGCCAAGAGAGAGCTTGCTCTCCCTGTCTTTGAGTACTGTTTTCACTGTCCCGGTTACCTCTTTGCTAACATTCTCTTCAGAGCTGCAGTGAAACCAGGAACCACGTGGAGAAGGCACCCACACTGAAAGTGCCTGGAGGGAACATTGGGGCTTCTTCTCAGTGTCTCTGACATAGGGTTTCACTGTCCCGGGAAAGTCTCTGCTAACACCCTGCAGAGCGCTGTGCCCAATATACAGAAACGTCTTGCGGTATCTCCTACAGGGAAAGTGCCAGGAGGGAATTGTCGAGCTTGTTCTCAGTGTCTCTGAGAATTGCTCTGATTATCCCTGTGACCTCTTTGCTAAGACTCTCCAGAGAGACATCCTCAAAACCAACACACATCTTGACATATCTCCCGCATTGATCGCAGTGTCTCCAGAAACGGCATTCAAGGAGCCAGGACCTTTTCTCCCTACACTGTCCATTGAGTTGTCCTCAAAACCAATATACATCCTGCTATATCTCCCACATGGAAAGTGCCAGGAGGGAGAAGTGGGGATTATGTTTAGACTTTCTCGGAACTGCTTCAAATCAACTAGATATCTTTGTGCTGTAAATCTCCCAACAGCCAAACGCAAAAGCAGCAAACATCTCGCTGTATGTCCCACATCCAAAGTGCCAAGAGAGCGCTTGCTCTCCCTGTGTTTGAGTACTGTTTTCACTGTCCCGGTTACCTCTTTGCTAACATTCTCTTCAGAGCTGCAGTGAAACCAGGAACCACGTGGAGAAGGCACCCACACTGAAAGTGCCTGGAGGGAACATTGGGGCTTCTTCTCAGTGTCTCTGACATAGGGTTTCACTGTCCCGGGAAAGTCTCTGCTAACACCCTGCAGAGCGCTGTGCCCAATATACAGAAACGTCTTGCGGTATCTCCTACAGGGAAAGTGCCAGGAGGGAATTGTGGAGCTTGTTCTCAGTGTCTCTGAGAATTGCTCTGATTATGCCTGTGACCTCTTTGCTAAGACTCTCCAGAGAGACGTCCTCAAAACAAACACACATCTTGACATATCTCCCGCATTGATCGCAGTGTCTCCAGAAACGGCATTCAAGGAGCCAGGACCTTTTCTCCCTACACTGTCCATTGAGTTGTCCTCAAAACCAATATACATCCTGCTATATCTCCCACATGGAAAGTGCCAGGAGGGAGAAGTGGGGATTATGTTTAGACTTTCTCGGAACTGCTTCAAATCAACTAGATATCTTTGTGCTGTAAATCTCCCAACAGCCAAACGCAAAAGCAGCAAACATCTCGCTGTATGTCCCACATCCAAAGTGCCAAGAGAGAGCTTGCTCTCCCTGTGTTTGAGTACTGTTTTCACTGTCCCGGTTACCTCTTTGCTAACATTCTCTTCAGAGCTGCAGTGAAACCAGGAACCACGTGGAGAAGGCACCCACACTGAAAGTGCCTGGAGGGAACATTGGGGCTTCTTCTCAGTGTCTCTGACATAGGGTTTCACTGTCCCGGGAAAGTCTCTGCTAACACCCTGCAGAGCGCTGTGCCCAATATACAGAAACGTCTTGCGGTATCTCCTACAGGGAAAGTGCCAGGAGGGAATTGTGGAGCTTGTTCTCAGTGTCTCTGAGAATTGCTCTGATTATGCCTGTGACCTCTTTGCTAAGACTCTCCAGAGAGACGTCCTCAAAACAAACACACATCTTGACATATCTCCCGCATTGATCGCAGTGTCTCCAGAAACGGCATTCAAGGAGCCAGGACCTTTTCTCCCTACACTGTCCATTGAGTTGTCCTCAAAACCAATATACATCCTGCTATATCTCCCACATGGAAAGTGCCAGGAGGGAGAAGTGGGGATTATGTTTAGACTTTCTCGGAACTGCTTCAAATCAACTAGATATCTTTGTGCTGTAAATCTCCCAACAGCCAAACGCAAAAGCAGCAAACATCTCGCTGTATGTCCCACATCCAAAGTGCCAAGAGAGAGCTTGCTCTCCCTGTCTTTGAGTACTGTTTTTACTGTCCCGGTTACCTCTTTGCTAACATTCTCTTCAGAGCTGCAGTGAAACCAGGAACCACGTGGAGAAGGCACCCACACTGAAAGTGCCTGGACGGAACACTGGGGCTTCTTCTCAGTGTCTCTGACATAGGGTTTCACTGTCCCGGGAAAGTCTCTGCTAACACCCTGCAGAGCGCTGTGCCCAATATACAGAAACGTCTTGCGGTATCTCCTACAGGGAAAGTGCCAGGAGGGAATTGTGGAGCTTGTTCTCAGTGTCTCTGAGAATTGCTCTGATTATCCCTGTGACCTCTTTGCTAAGACTCTCCAGAGAGACGTCCTCAAAACAAACACACATCTTGACATATCTCCCGCATTGATCGCAGTGTCTCCAGAAACGGCATTCAAGGAGCCAGGACCTTTTCTCCCTACACTGTCCATTGAGTTGTCCTCAAAACCAATATACATCCTGCTATATCTCCCACATGGAAAGTGCCAGGAGGGAGAAGTGGGGATTATGTTTAGACTTTCTCGGAACTGCTTCAAATCAACTAGATATCTTTGTGCTGTAAATCTCCCAACAGCCAAATGCAAAAGCAGCAAACATCTCGCTGTATGTCCCACATCCAAAGTGCCAAGAGAGAGCTTGCTCTCCCTGTCTTTGAGTACTGTTTTCACTGTCCCGGTTACCTCTTTGCTAACATTCTCTTCAGAGCTGCAGTGAAACCAGGAACCACGTGGAGAAGGCACCCACACTGAAAGTGCCTGGAGGGAACATTGGGGCTTCTTCTCAGTGTCTCTGACATAGGGTTTCACTGTCCCGGGAAAGTCTCTGCTAACACCGTGCAGAGCGCTGTGCCCAATATACAGAAACGTCTTGTGGTATCTCCTACAGGGAAAGTGCCAGGAGGGAATTGTCGAGCTTGTTCTCAGTGTCTCTGAGAATTGCTCTGATTATGCCTGTGACCTCTTTGCTAAGACTCTCCAGAGAGACGTCCTCAAAACCAACACACATCTTGACATATCTCCCGCATTGATCGCAGTGTCTCCAGAAACGGCATTCAAGGAGCCAGGACCTTTTCTCCCTACACTGTCCATTGAGTTGTCCTCAAAATCAATATACATCCTGCTATATCTCCCACATGGAAAGTGCCAGGAGGGAGAAGTGGGGATTATGTTTAGACTTTCTCGGAACTGCTTCAAATCAACTAGATAGCTTTGTGCTGTAAATCTCCCAACAGCCAAACGCAAAAGCAGCAAACATCTCGCTGTATGTCCCACATCCAAAGTGCCAAGAGAGAGCTTGCTCTCCCTGTCTTTGAGTACTGTTTTCACTGTCCCGGTTACCTCTTTGCTAACATTCTCTTCAGAGCTGCAGTGAAACCAGGAACCACGTGGAGAAGGCACCCACACTGAAAGTGCCTGGAGGGAACACAGGGGCTTCTTCTCAGTTTCTCTGACATAGGGTTTCACTGTCCCGGGAAAGTCTCTGCTAACACCGTGCAGAGCGCTGTGCCCAATATACAGAATCATAGAATCATAGAATCATAGAATCATAGAATTATAGGGTTGGAAGGGACCTCTGGAGATCATCTAGTCCAACCCCCCTGCCAGAGCAGGGTCACCTAGAGCAGGTTACACAGGAACATGTCCAGGCGGGTTTTGAATGTCTCCAGAGTTGGAGACTCCACCACCTCTCTGGGCAGCCTGTTCCAGTGCTCTGTCACCCTCAGGGTAAAGAAGTTCCTCCTCATGTTTAGGTGGAACTTCCTATGTTCAAGTTTGTGCCCATTGCCTCTTGTCCTGTCCCCGGGCACCACTGAAAAGAGCCTGGCCCCATCCTCCTGACACCCACCCTTTAAGTATTTATAAGCGTTGATAAGGTCACCCCTCAGCCGTCTTTTTTCCAGACTGAAGAGACCCAAATCCCTCAGCCTTTCCTCATAAGAGAGGTGTTCCAGTCCCCCAATCATCTTTGTAGCCCTCTGCTGCACCCTTTCCAGCAGTTCCCTGTCCCTCTTGAACCGGAGAGACCAGAACTGGACACAGTACTCCAGGTGCGGCCTCACCAAGGCAGAGTAGAGGGGGAGGATGACCTCCCTCGACCTGCTGGCCACACTCTTCTTGATGCACCCCAGGATGCCATTGGCCTTCTTGGCCACAAGGGCACATTGCTGACTCATGGTCAGCCTGTTGTCCACCAGGACTCCCAGGTCTCTTTCAGCTGAGCTGCTCTCCAGCAGGTCTGCCCCCAACCTGTACTGGTGCATGGGGTTGTTCCTTCCCAGGTGCAGCACCCTACACTTGCCCTTGTTGAACTTCATAAGGTTCCTCTCTGCCCAACTCTCCAACCTGTCCAGGTCTCTCTGTATGGCGGCACAGCCTTCCGGTGTGTCAGCCACCCCACCCAGCTTGGTGTCATCAGCAAACTTGCTGAGGGTGCACTCTATCCCCTCATCCAGGTCATTGATGAATATATTGAACAGGACTGGACCCAGTACTGACCCCTGGGGAACACCACTCGTCACTGGTCTCCAACTAGACTCTGTGCCCCTAATCACAACCCTCTGAGCTCTATCTTTCAACCAGTTTTCTATCCACCCCACTGTCCATTCATCTAACCCACACTTCCTAAGCTTCCCTATGAGGATGCTGTGGGAGACCGTGTCAAACGCCTTGCTTAAGTCAAGGTAGACCACATCTACCGCCCTCCCCTCATCTATCCATCTAGTCATGCCATCGTAGAAGGCTATCAGATTAGTCAGACATGATTTCCCCTTGGTGAATCCATGCTGAGTACTTCTGATAGCTTTCCTTTCCTCCACGTGCCTTGAGATGACACCCAGAACGAGCTGTTCCATCATCTTTCCAGGGATGGAGGTGAGGCTGACCGGCCTGTAGTTCCCCGGCTCCTCCTTCTTGCCTTTCTTGAAGACTGGAGTGACATTGGCTTCCCTCCAGTCCCCAGGCACCTCGCCTGTTCTCCAGGACTTTTCAAAGATGATGGAGAGCGGCCCAGCAATGACTTCTGCCAGCTCCCTCAGCACTCTCGGGTGCATCCCATCAGGGCCCATGGACTTGTGAATATCTAGATGATCTAATTGGTCCCTCACTCGCTCCTCCTCAACCCAAGGGAAGTCGTCTTCTTTCCCTGTTACTTTATTCAATGCCTGGGACTCCTGAGGGCTGGGCCGAGCAGAAAAGACCGAAGCAAAGAAGGCATTCAGTAACTCTGCCTTCTCCACATCCTCCGTCACCATGACTCCTGCCTCATTCAGCAGTGGGCCTACAACTTCTCTGGTCTTCCTTTTGCTTCCAATATACTTGTAGAAGCTCTTTTTGTTGTGCTTGATGTCCCTAGCCAGGTCTAATTCCAAGGCGGCCTTGGCTTTCCTTGTTTCATCCCTGCACGCTCTGGTGGCATTCTTGTAATCCTCCCAAGGGGTCAGTCCCTTCTTCCACTTATTATAAACTTCCTTCTTCCACTTGAGCTTTTTCTGAAGCTCCCTGCTCAACCATGCAGGTCTCCTGCGTCCCTTGGCCGATTTCTTTCTCTTAGGGATGCACCGATCCTGAGCTTGGAGGAAGTGGTCTTTGAATATCAACCAGCTTTCTTGAGCCCCTTTGCCTTCCAGAGCCCTAGCCCACGGGATCTCTCCAAGCAGTTTCTTGAAGAGGTCGAAGTTAGCCCTCCTGAAATCCAAGGTTGTAATTTTACTTCTTGTTGTTGTTTTGTTGATAGTACCCATGATCCTGAACTCAATCATTTCATGATCACTACAACCTAGGGTGCCCCCAACCTTAATGTCCTCCACCAATCCCTCTGTGTTTGTCAGTACCAGGTCTAGAAGTGCTCCTCTCCTTGTTGGCTCTTGTACCACCTGTGTCAAAAAGTTGTCATCAATGCACTGGAGGAGCCTCCTGGACTGTGCATGCCTGGCTGTGTGGTCTTCCCAGCAGATATCGGGGTGATTGAAGTCCCCCATGAGAACCAGGGCCTGCGCTTGCGAGGCTACCTTCAGTTGTCTGTAGAAAGCCTCATCAGTCTCCCCATCCTGATCAGGTGGCCTGTAATAAACACCCACAACAGTGTCCCTCGTATTTGCCTGTCCCTTAATCCTCACCCATAAGCTCTCAACCCGCTCTTCATCCGCCCCTAGTGAGAGCTCGATGCATTCCAAATGCTCTCTCACATAGAGTGCAATTCCACCACCACGCCTTGCTGGTCTGTCTTTCCTGAAAAGGACATAGCCATCCATGACAGCATTCCAGTCATGCGAGTTGTCCCACCACGTCTCAGTAATTGCAATGAGATCATGGCCCCGCAACCGCACACAGACCTCCAGCTCTTCCTGCTTATTCCCCATGCTGCGTGCATTGGTGTATAAGCATTTCAGAGAGGGAGTTGTGTGTGTAGTTTTGACCCTTGAGATGTGGTGTGCCTTCTGGCTTTCAGAAATACTGGCACACTGGCCCACGAGCGCTGAGCAACTACACGCTGGCACCTCACCAGCAAGCCCAGTACCATCCCCACCCCCCTTCAGATCTAGTTTAAAGCCCTCTCAATGAGCCCCGATAACTCTTGTCCTAGAACCCTTTTTCCCCTGGAGGTCAAGGTATTCCTGCCTGTTACCAGCAGGCCAGGAGTTTTGTAGATCAGGCCATGATCAAAGAACCCAAAGTCCTGCCGGCAGCACCAAGCTCGAAGCCAGGCATTGATCTGCTGGGTCCTTCTATTTAGCCCCTCATCATACCCCGCAACTGGGGGAATAGACGAGAACACAACTTGCGCTCCCGATCCCTTGACCAGCCGTCCCAGGGTCTTGAAATCTTTCTTCATTGCCCTTGGACTTCTTCTTGTTACCTCGTCGCTGCCTACCTGAAAGAGCAAAAGTGGATAGTAGTCTGAGGGCCGTACCAGGGAAGGAAGCATCCTCTTCACGTCCTTGACCCGGGCCCCAGGGAGGCAGCAGACCTCCCTATGTACCGGGTCCGGCCTGCATATTGGGCCTTCTGTTCCTTTCAGTAATGAGAAACGTCTTGCGGTATCTCCTACAGGGAAAGTGCCAGGAGGGAATTGTCGAGCTTGTTCTCAGTGTCTCTGAGAATTGCTCTGATTATGCCTGTGACCTCTTTGCTAAGACTCTCCAGAGAGACGTCCTCAAAACAAACACACATCTTGACATATCTCCCGCATTGATCGCAGTGTCTCCAGAAACGGCATTCAAGGAGCCAGGACCTTTTCTCCCTACACTGTCCATTGAGTTGTCCTCAAAATCAATATACATCCTGCTATATCTCCCACATGGAAAGTGCCAGGAGGGAGAAGTGGGGATTATGTTTAGACTTTCTCGGAACTGCTTCAAATCAACTAGATATCTTTGTGCTGTAAATCTCCCAACAGCCAAACGCAAAAGCAGCAAACATCTCGCTGTATGTCCCACATCCAAAGTGCCAAGAGAGAGCTTGCTCTCCCTGTCTTTGAGTACTGTTTTCACTGTCCCGGTTACCTCTTTGCTAACATTCTCTTCAGAGCTGCAGTGAAACCAGGAACCACGTGGAGAAGGCACCCACACTGAAAGTGCCTGGAGGGAACATTGGGGCTTCTTCTCAGTGTCTCTGACATAGGGTTTCACTGTCCCGCGAAAGTCTCTGCTAACACCCTGCAGAGCGCTGTGCCCAATATACAGAAACGTCTTGCGGTATCTCCTACAGGGAAAGTGCCAGGAGGGAATTGTCGAGCTTGTTCTCAGTGTCTCTGAGAATTGCTCTGATTATCCCTGTGACCTCTTTGCTAAGACTCTCCAGAGAGACATCCTCAAAACCAACACACATCTTGACATATCTCCCGCATTGATCGCAGTGTCTCCAGAAATGGCATTCAAGGAGCCAGGACCTTTTCTCCCTACACTGTCCATTGAGTTGTCCTCAAAACCAATATACATCCTGCTATATCTCCCACATGGAAAGTGCCAGGAGGGAGAAGTGGGGATTATGTTTAGACTTTCTCGGAACTGCTTCAAATCAACTAGATAGCTTTGTGCTGTAAATCTCCCAACAGCCAAACGCAAAAGCAGCAAACATCTCGCTGTATGTCCCACATCCAAAGTGCCAAGAGAGCGCTTGCTCTCCCTGTCTTTGAGTACTGTTTTCACTGTCCCGGTTACCTCTTTGCTAACATTCTCTTCAGAGCTGCAGTGAAACCAGGAACCACGTGGAGAAGGCACCCACACTGAAAGTGCCTGGAGGGAACATTGGGGCTTCTTCTCAGTGTCTCTGACATAGGGTTTCACTGTCCCGGGAAAGTCTCTGCTAACACCGTGCAGAGCGCTGTGCCCAATATACAGAAACGTCTTGCGGTATCTCCTACAGGGAAAGTGCCAGGAGGGAATTGTGTCTCTGAGAATTGCTCTGATTATCCCTGTGACCTCTTTGCTAAGACTCTCCAGAGAGACGTCCTCAAAACAAACACACATCTTGACATATCTCCCGCATTGATCGCAGTGTCTCCAGAAACGGCATTCAAGGAGCCAGGACCTTTTCTCCCTACACTGTCCATTGAGTTGTCCTCAAAACCAATATACATCCTGCTATATCTCCCACATGGAAAGTGCCAGGAGGGAGAAGTGGGGATTATGTTTAGACTTTCTCGGAACTGCTTCAAATCAACTAGATATCTTTGTGCTGTAAATCTCCCAACAGCCAAACGCAAAAGCAGCAAACATCTCGCTGTATGTCCCACATCCAAAGTGCCAAGAGAGCGCTTGCTCTCCCTGTCTTTGAGTACTGTTTTCACTGTCCCGGTTACCTCTTTGCTAACATTCTCTTCAGAGCTGCAGTGAAACCAGGAACCACGTGGAGAAGGCACCCACACTGAAAGTGCCTGGAGGGAACACTGGGGCTTCTTCTCAGTGTCTCTGACATAGGGTTTCACTGTCCCGGGAAAGTCTCTGCTAAAACCCTGCAGAGCGCTGTGCCCAATATACAGAAACGTCTTGCGGTATCTCCTACAGGGAAAGTGCCAGGAGGGAATTGTCGAGCTTGTTCTCAGTGTCTCTGAGAATTGCTCTGATTATCCCTGTGACCTCTTTGCTAAGACTCTCCAGAGAGACGTCCTCAAAACAAACACACATCTTGACATATCTCCCGCATTGATCGCAGTGTCTCCAGAAACGGCATTCAAGGAGCCAGGACCTTTTCTCCCTACACTGTCCATTGAGTTGTCCTCAAAACCAATATACATCCTGCTATATCTCCCACATGGAAAGTGCCAGGAGGGAGAAGTGGGGATTATGTTTAGACTTTCTCGGAACTGCTTCAAATCAACTAGATATCTTTGTGCTGTAAATCTCCCAACAGCCAAACGCAAAAGCAGCAAACATCTCGCTGTATGTCCCACATCCAAAGTGCCAAGAGAGAGCTTGCTCTCCCTGTCTTTGAGTACTGTTTTCACTGTCCCGGTTACCTCTTTGCTAACATTCTCTTCAGAGCTGCAGTGAAACCAGGAACCACGTGGAGAAGGCACCCACACTGAAAGTGCCTGGAGGGAACATTGGGGCTTCTTCTCAGTGTCTCTGACATAGGGTTTCACTGTCCCGGGAAAGTCTCTGCTAACACCCTGCAGAGCGCTGTGCCCAATATACAGAAACGTCTTGCGGTATCTCCTACAGGGAAAGTGCCAGGAGGGAATTGTCGAGCTTGTTCTCAGTGTCTCTGAGTATTGCTCTGATTATGCCTGTGACCTCTTTGCTAAGACTCTCCAGAGAGACGTCCTCAAAACAAACACACATCTTGACATATCTCCCGCATTGATCGCAGTGTCTCCAGAAACGGCATTCAAGGAGCCAGGACCTTTTCTCCCTACACTGTCCATTGAGTTGTCCTCAAAACCAATATACATCCTGCTATATCTCCCACATGGAAAGTGCCAGGAGGGAGAAGTGGGGATTATGTTTAGACTTTCTCGGAACTGCTTCAAATCAACTAGATATCTTTGTGCTGTAAATCTCCCAACAGCCAAACGCAAAAGCAGCAAACATCTCGCTGTATGTCCCACATCCAAAGTGCCAAGAGAGAGCTTGCTCTCCCTGTCTTTGAGTACTGTTTTCACTGTCCCGGTTACCTCTTTGCTAACATTCTCTTCAGAGCTGCAGTGAAACCAGGAACCACGTGGAGAAGGCACCCACACTGAAAGTGCCTGGAGGGAACATTGGGGCTTCTTCTCAGTGTCTCTGACATAGGGTTTCACTGTCCCGGGAAAGTCTCTGCTAACACCCTGCAGAGCGCTGTGCCCAATATACAGAAACGTCTTGCGGTATCTCCTACAGGGAAAGTGCCAGGAGGGAATTGTGGAGCTTGTTCTCAGTGTCTCTGAGAATTGCTCTGATTATGCCTGTGACCTCTTTGCTAAGACTCTCCAGAGAGACGTCCTCAAAACAAACACACATCTTGACATATCTCCCGCATTGATCGCAGTGTCTCCAGAAACGGCATTCAAGGAGCCAGGACCTTTTCTCCCTACACTGTCCATTGAGTTGTCCTCAAAACCAATATACATCCTGCTATATCTCCCACATGGAAAGTGCCAGGAGGGAGAAGTGGGGATTATGTTTAGACTTTCTCGGAACTGCTTCAAATCAACTAGATATCTTTGTGCTGTAAATCTCCCAACAGCCAAACGCAAAAGCAGCAAACATCTCGCTGTATGTCCCACATCCAAAGTGCCAAGAGAGAGCTTGCTCTCCCTGTCTTTGAGTACTGTTTTTACTGTCCCGGTTACCTCTTTGCTAACATTCTCTTCAGAGCTGCAGTGAAACCAGGAACCACGTGGAGAAGGCACCCACACTGAAAGTGCCTGGACGGAACACTGGGGCTTCTTCTCAGTGTCTCTGACATAGGGTTTCACTGTCCCGGGAAAGTCTCTGCTAACACCGTGCAGAGCGCTGTGCCCAATATACAGAAACGTCTTGCGGTATCTCCTACAGGGAAAGTGCCAGGAGGGAATTGTCGAGCTTGTTCTCAGTGTCTCTGAGAATTGCTCTGATTATCCGTGTGACCTCTTTGCTAAGACTCTCCAGAGAGACGTCCTCAAAACAAACACACATCTTGACATATCTCCCGCATTGATCGCAGTGTCTCCAGAAACGGCATTCAAGGAGCCAGGACCTTTTCTCCCTACACTGTCCATTGAGTTGTCCTCAAAACCAATATACATCCTGCTATATCTCCCACATGGAAAGTGCCAGGAGGGAGAAGTGGGGATTATGTTTAGACTTTCTCGGAACTGCTTCAAATCAACTAGATATCTTTGTGCTGTAAATCTCCCAACAGCCAAACGCAAAAGCAGCAAACATCTCGCTGTATGTCCCACATCCAAAGTGCCAAGAGAGAGCTTGCTCTCCCTGTCTTTGAGTACTGTTTTCACTGTCCCGGTTACCTCTTTGCTAACATTCTCTTCAGAGCTGCAGTGAAACCAGGAACCACGTGGAGAAGGCACCCACACTGAAAGTGCCTGGAGGGAACATTGGGGCTTCTTCTCAGTGTCTCTGACATAGGGTTTCACTGTCCCGGGAAAGTCTCTGCTAACACCCTGCAGAGCGCTGTGCCCAATATACAGAAACGTCTTGCGGTATCTCCTACAGGGAAAGTGCCAGGAGGGAATTGTGGAGCTTGTTCTCAGTGTCTCTGAGAATTGCTCTGATTATCCCTGTGACCTCTTTGCTAAGACTCTCCAGAGAGACGTCCTCAAAACAAACACACATCTTGACATATCTCCCGCATTGATCGCAGTGTCTCCAGAAACGGCATTCAAGGAGCCAGGACCTTTTCTCCCTACACTGTCCATTGAGTTGTCCTCAAAACCAATATACATCCTGCTATATCTCCCACATGGAAAGTGCCAGGAGGGAGAAGTGGGGATTATGTTTAGACTTTCTCGGAACTGCTTCAAATCAACTAGATATCTTTGTGCTGTAAATCTCCCAACAGCCAAATGCAAAAGCAGCAAACATCTCGCTGTATGTCCCACATCCAAAGTGCCAAGAGAGAGCTTGCTCTCCCTGTCTTTGAGTACTGTTTTCACTGTCCCGGTTACCTCTTTGCTAACATTCTCTTCAGAGCTGCAGTGAAACCAGGAACCACGTGGAGAAGGCACCCACACTGAAAGTGCCTGGAGGGAACATTGGGGCTTCTTCTCAGTGTCTCTGACATAGGGTTTCACTGTCCCGGGAAAGTCTCTGCTAACACCGTGCAGAGCGCTGTGCCCAATATACAGAAACGTCTTGTGGTATCTCCTACAGGGAAAGTGCCAGGAGGGAATTGTCGAGCTTGTTCTCAGTGTCTCTGAGAATTGCTCTGATTATGCCTGTGACCTCTTTGCTAAGACTCTCCAGAGAGACGTCCTCAAAACCAACACACATCTTGACATATCTCCCGCATTGATCGCAGTGTCTCCAGAAACGGCATTCAAGGAGCCAGGACCTTTTCTCCCTACACTGTCCATTGAGTTGTCCTCAAAATCAATATACATCCTGCTATATCTCCCACATGGAAAGTGCCAGGAGGGAGAAGTGGGGATTATGTTTAGACTTTCTCGGAACTGCTTCAAATCAACTAGATAGCTTTGTGCTGTAAATCTCCCAACAGCCAAACGCAAAAGCAGCAAACATCTCGCTGTATGTCCCACATCCAAAGTGCCAAGAGAGAGCTTGCTCTCCCTGTCTTTGAGTACTGTTTTCACTGTCCCGGTTACCTCTTTGCTAACATTCTCTTCAGAGCTGCAGTGAAACCAGGAACCACGTGGAGAAGGCACCCACACTGAAAGTGCCTGGAGGGAACACAGGGGCTTCTTCTCAGTTTCTCTGACATAGGGTTTCACTGTCCCGGGAAAGTCTCTGCTAACACCGTGCAGAGCGCTGTGCCCAATATACAGAATCATAGAATCATAGAATCATAGAATCATAGAATTATAGGGTTGGAAGGGACCTCTGGAGATCATCTAGTCCAACCCCCCTGCCAGAGCAGGGTCACCTAGAGCAGGTTACACAGGAACATGTCCAGGCGGGTTTTGAATGTCTCCAGAGTTGGAGACTCCACCACCTCTCTGGGCAGCCTGTTCCAGTGCTCTGTCACCCTCAGGGTAAAGAAGTTCCTCCTCATGTTTAGGTGGAACTTCCTATGTTCAAGTTTGTGCCCATTGCCTCTTGTCCTGTCCCCGGGCACCACTGAAAAGAGCCTGGCCCCATCCTCCTGACACCCACCCTTTAAGTATTTATAAGCGTTGATAAGGTCACCCCTCAGCCGTCTTTTTTCCAGACTGAAGAGACCCAAATCCCTCAGCCTTTCCTCATAAGAGAGGTGTTCCAGTCCCCCAATCATCTTTGTAGCCCTCTGCTGCACCCTTTCCAGCAGTTCCCTGTCCCTCTTGAACCGGAGAGACCAGAACTGGACACAGTACTCCAGGTGCGGCCTCACCAAGGCAGAGTAGAGGGGGAGGATGACCTCCCTCGACCTGCTGGCCACACTCTTCTTGATGCACCCCAGGATGCCATTGGCCTTCTTGGCCACAAGGGCACATTGCTGACTCATGGTCAGCCTGTTGTCCACCAGGACTCCCAGGTCTCTTTCAGCTGAGCTGCTCTCCAGCAGGTCTGCCCCCAACCTGTACTGGTGCATGGGGTTGTTCCTTCCCAGGTGCAGCACCCTACACTTGCCCTTGTTGAACTTCATAAGGTTCCTCTCTGCCCAACTCTCCAACCTGTCCAGGTCTCTCTGTATGGCGGCACAGCCTTCCGGTGTGTCAGCCACCCCACCCAGCTTGGTGTCATCAGCAAACTTGCTGAGGGTGCACTCTATCCCCTCATCCAGGTCATTGATGAATATATTGAACAGGACTGGACCCAGTACTGACCCCTGGGGAACACCACTCGTCACTGGTCTCCAACTAGACTCTGTGCCCCTAATCACAACCCTCTGAGCTCTATCTTTCAACCAGTTTTCTATCCACCCCACTGTCCATTCATCTAACCCACACTTCCTAAGCTTCCCTATGAGGATGCTGTGGGAGACCGTGTCAAACGCCTTGCTTAAGTCAAGGTAGACCACATCTACCGCCCTCCCCTCATCTATCCATCTAGTCATGCCATCGTAGAAGGCTATCAGATTAGTCAGACATGATTTCCCCTTGGTGAATCCATGCTGAGTACTTCTGATAGCTTTCCTTTCCTCCACGTGCCTTGAGATGACACCCAGAACGAGCTGTTCCATCATCTTTCCAGGGATGGAGGTGAGGCTGACCGGCCTGTAGTTCCCCGGCTCCTCCTTCTTGCCTTTCTTGAAGACTGGAGTGACATTGGCTTCCCTCCAGTCCCCAGGCACCTCGCCTGTTCTCCAGGACTTTTCAAAGATGATGGAGAGCGGCCCAGCAATGACTTCTGCCAGCTCCCTCAGCACTCTCGGGTGCATCCCATCAGGGCCCATGGACTTGTGAATATCTAGATGATCTAATTGGTCCCTCACTCGCTCCTCCTCAACCCAAGGGAAGTCGTCTTCTTTCCCTGTTACTTTATTCAATGCCTGGGACTCCTGAGGGCTGGGCCGAGCAGAAAAGACCGAAGCAAAGAAGGCATTCAGTAACTCTGCCTTCTCCACATCCTCCGTCACCATGACTCCTGCCTCATTCAGCAGTGGGCCTACAACTTCTCTGGTCTTCCTTTTGCTTCCAATATACTTGTAGAAGCTCTTTTTGTTGTGCTTGATGTCCCTAGCCAGGTCTAATTCCAAGGCGGCCTTGGCTTTCCTTGTTTCATCCCTGCACGCTCTGGTGGCATTCTTGTAATCCTCCCAAGGGGTCAGTCCCTTCTTCCACTTATTATAAACTTCCTTCTTCCACTTGAGCTTTTTCTGAAGCTCCCTGCTCAACCATGCAGGTCTCCTGCGTCCCTTGGCCGATTTCTTTCTCTTAGGGATGCACCGATCCTGAGCTTGGAGGAAGTGGTCTTTGAATATCAACCAGCTTTCTTGAGCCCCTTTGCCTTCCAGAGCCCTAGCCCACGGGATCTCTCCAAGCAGTTTCTTGAAGAGGTCGAAGTTAGCCCTCCTGAAATCCAAGGTTGTAATTTTACTTCTTGTTGTTGTTTTGTTGATAGTACCCATGATCCTGAACTCAATCATTTCATGATCACTACAACCTAGGGTGCCCCCAACCTTAATGTCCTCCACCAATCCCTCTGTGTTTGTCAGTACCAGGTCTAGAAGTGCTCCTCTCCTTGTTGGCTCTTGTACCACCTGTGTCAAAAAGTTGTCATCAATGCACTGGAGGAGCCTCCTGGACTGTGCATGCCTGGCTGTGTGGTCTTCCCAGCAGATATCGGGGTGATTGAAGTCCCCCATGAGAACCAGGGCCTGCGCTTGCGAGGCTACCTTCAGTTGTCTGTAGAAAGCCTCATCAGTCTCCCCATCCTGATCAGGTGGCCTGTAATAAACACCCACAACAGTGTCCCTCGTATTTGCCTGTCCCTTAATCCTCACCCATAAGCTCTCAACCCGCTCTTCATCCGCCCCTAGTGAGAGCTCGATGCATTCCAAATGCTCTCTCACATAGAGTGCAATTCCACCACCACGCCTTGCTGGTCTGTCTTTCCTGAAAAGGACATAGCCATCCATGACAGCATTCCAGTCATGCGAGTTGTCCCACCACGTCTCAGTAATTGCAATGAGATCATGGCCCCGCAACCGCACACAGACCTCCAGCTCTTCCTGCTTATTCCCCATGCTGCGTGCATTGGTGTATAAGCATTTCAGAGAGGGAGTTGTGTGTGTAGTTTTGACCCTTGAGATGTGGTGTGCCTTCTGGCTTTCAGAAATACTGGCACACTGGCCCACGAGCGCTGAGCAACTACACGCTGGCACCTCACCAGCAAGCCCAGTACCATCCCCACCCCCCTTCAGATCTAGTTTAAAGCCCTCTCAATGAGCCCCGATAACTCTTGTCCTAGAACCCTTTTTCCCCTGGAGGTCAAGGTATTCCTGCCTGTTACCAGCAGGCCAGGAGTTTTGTAGATCAGGCCATGATCAAAGAACCCAAAGTCCTGCCGGCAGCACCAAGCTCGAAGCCAGGCATTGATCTGCTGGGTCCTTCTATTTAGCCCCTCATCATACCCCGCAACTGGGGGAATAGACGAGAACACAACTTGCGCTCCCGATCCCTTGACCAGCCGTCCCAGGGTCTTGAAATCTTTCTTCATTGCCCTTGGACTTCTTCTTGTTACCTCGTCGCTGCCTACCTGAAAGAGCAAAAGTGGATAGTAGTCTGAGGGCCGTACCAGGGAAGGAAGCATCCTCTTCACGTCCTTGACCCGGGCCCCAGGGAGGCAGCAGACCTCCCTATGTACCGGGTCCGGCCTGCATATTGGGCCTTCTGTTCCTTTCAGTAATGAGAAACGTCTTGCGGTATCTCCTACAGGGAAAGTGCCAGGAGGGAATTGTCGAGCTTGTTCTCAGTGTCTCTGAGAATTGCTCTGATTATGCCTGTGACCTCTTTGCTAAGACTCTCCAGAGAGACGTCCTCAAAACAAACACACATCTTGACATATCTCCCGCATTGATCGCAGTGTCTCCAGAAACGGCATTCAAGGAGCCAGGACCTTTTCTCCCTACACTGTCCATTGAGTTGTCCTCAAAATCAATATACATCCTGCTATATCTCCCACATGGAAAGTGCCAGGAGGGAGAAGTGGGGATTATGTTTAGACTTTCTCGGAACTGCTTCAAATCAACTAGATAGCTTTGTGCTGTAAATCTCCCAACAGCCAAACGCAAAAGCAGCAAACATCTCGCTGTATGTCCCACATCCAAAGTGCCAAGAGAGAGCTTGCTCTCCCTGTCTTTGAGTACTGTTTTCACTGTCCCGGTTACCTCTTTGCTAACATTCTCTTCAGAGCTGCAGTGAAACCAGGAACCACGTGGAGAAGGCACCCACACTGAAAGTGCCTGGAGGGAACATTGGGGCTTCTTCTCAGTGTCTCTGACATAGGGTTTCACTGTCCCGCGAAAGTCTCTGCTAACACCCTGCAGAGCGCTGTGCCCAATATACAGAAACGTCTTGCGGTATCTCCTACAGGGAAAGTGCCAGGAGGGAATTGTGGAGCTTGTTCTCAGTGTCTCTGAGAATTGCTCTGATTATCCCTGTGACCTCTTTGCTAAGACTCTCCAGAGAGACGTCCTCAAAACAAACACACATCTTGACATATCTCCCGCATTGATCGCAGTGTCTCCAGAAACGGCATTCAAGGAGCCAGGACCTTTTCTCCCTACACTGTCCATTGAGTTGTCCTCAAAACCAATATACATCCTGCTATATCTCCCACATGGAAAGTGCCAGGAGGGAGAAGTGGGGATTATGTTTAGACTTTCTCGGAACTGCTTCAAATCAACTAGATATCTTTGTGCTGTAAATCTCCCAACAGCCAAATGCAAAAGCAGCAAACATCTCGCTGTATGTCCCACATCCAAAGTGCCAAGAGAGAGCTTGCTCTCCCTGTCTTTGAGTACTGTTTTCACTGTCCCGGTTACCTCTTTGCTAACATTCTCTTCAGAGCTGCAGTGAAACCAGGAACCATGTGGAGAAGGCACCCAGACTGAAAGTGCCTGGAGGGAACATTGGGGCTTCTTCTCAGTGTCTCTGACATAGGGTTTCACTGTCCTGGGAAAGTCTCTGCTAACACCGTGCAGAGCGCTGTGCCCAATATACAGAAACGTCTTGCGGTATCTCCTACAGGGAAAGTGCCAGGAGGGAATTGTCGAGCTTGTTCTCAGTGTCTCTGAGAATTGCTCTGATTATCCGTGTGACCTCTTTGCTAAGACTCTCCAGAGAGACGTCCTCAAAACAAACACACATCTTGACATATCTCCCGCATTGATCGCAGTGTCTCCAGAAACGGCATTCAAGGAGCCAGGACCTTTTCTCCCTACACTGTCCATTGAGTTGTCCTCAAAACCAATATACATCCTGCTATATCTCCCACATGGAAAGTGCCAGGAGGGAGAAGTGGGGATTATGTTTAGACTTTCTCGGAACTGCTTCAAATCAACTAGATATCTTTGTGCTGTAAATCTCCCAACAGCCAAACGCAAAAGCAGCAAACATCTCGCTGTATGTCCCACATCCAAAGTGCCAAGAGAGAGCTTGCTCTCCCTGTCTTTGAGTACTGTTTTCACTGTCCCGGTTACCTCTTTGCTAACATTCTCTTCAGAGCTGCAGTGAAACCAGGAACCACGTGGAGAAGGCACCCACACTGAAAGTGCCTGGAGGGAACATTGGGGCTTCTTCTCAGTGTCTCTGACATAGGGTTTCACTGTCCCGGGAAAGTCTCTGCTAACACCGTGCAGAGCGCTGTGCCCAATATACAGAAACGTCTTGCGGTATCTCCTACAGGGAAAGTGCCAGGAGGGAATTGTCGAGCTTGTTCTCAGTGTCTCTGAGAATTGCTCTGATTATCCCTGTGACCTCTTTGCTAAGACTCTCCAGAGAGACGTCCTCAAAACAAACACACATCTTGACATATCTCCCGCATTGATCGCAGTGTCTCCAGAAACGGCATTCAAGGAGCCAGGACCTTTTCTCCCTACACTGTCCATTGAGTTGTCCTCAAAACCAATATACATCCTGCTATATCTCCCACATGGAAAGTGCCAGGAGGGAGAAGTGGGGATTATGTTTAGACTTTCTCGGAACTGCTTCAAATCAACTAGATATCTTTGTGCTGTAAATCTCCCAACAGCCAAACGCAAAAGCAGCAAACATCTCGCTGTATGTCCCACATCCAAAGTGCCAAGAGAGAGCTTGCTCTCCCTGTCTTTGAGTACTGTTTTCACTGTCCCGGTTACCTCTTTGCTAACATTCTCTTCAGAGCTGCAGTGAAACCAGGAACCACGTGGAGAAGGCACCCACACTGAAAGTGCCTGGAGGGAACATTGGGGCTTCTTCTCAGTGTCTCTGACATAGGGTTTCACTGTCCCGGGAAAGTCTCTGCTAACACCCTGCAGAGCGCTGTGCCCAATATACAGAAACGTCTTGCGGTATCTCCTACAGGGAAAGTGCCAGGAGGGAATTGTCGAGCTTGTTCTCAGTGTCTCTGAGAATTGCTCTGATTATCCCTGTGACCTCTTTGCTAAGACTCTCCAGAGAGACGTCCTCAAAACAAACACACATCTTGACATATCTCCCACATTGATCGCAGTGTCTCCAGAAACGGCATTCAAGGAGCCAGGACCTTTTCTCCCTACACTGTCCATTGAGTTGTCCTCAAAACCAATATACATCCTGCTATATCTCCCACATGGAAAGTGCCAGGAGGGAGAAGTGGGGATTATGTTTAGACTTTCTCGGAACTGCTTCAAATCAACTAGATATCTTTGTGCTGTAAATCTCCCAACAGCCAAATGCAAAAGCAGCAAACATCTCGCTGTATGTCCCACATCCAAAGTGCCAAGAGAGAGCTTGCTCTCCCTGTCTTTGAGTACTGTTTTCACTGTCCCGGTTACCTCTTTGCTAACATTCTCTTCAGAGCTGCAGTGAAACCAGGAACCACGTGGAGAAGGCACCCACACTGAAAGTGCCTGGAGGGAACATTGGGGCTTCTTCTCAGTGTCTCTGACATAGGGTTTCACTGTCCCGCGAAAGTCTCTGCTAACACCGTGCAGAGCGCTGTGCCCAATATACAGAAACGTCTCGCGGTATCTCCTACAGGGAAAGTGCCAGGAGGGAATTGTCGAGCTTGTTCTCAGTGTCTCTGAGAATTGCTCTGATTATGCCTGTGACCTCTTTGCTAAGACTCTCCAGAGAGACGTCCTCAAAACAAACACACATCTTGACATATCTCCCGCATTGATCGCAGTGTCTCCAGAAACGGCATTCAAGGAGCCAGGACCTTTTCTCCCTACACTGTCCATTGAGTTGTCCTCAAAACCAATATACATCCTGCTATATCTCCCACATGGAAAGTGCCAGGAGGGAGAAGTGGGGATTATGTTTAGACTTTCTCGGAACTGCTTCAAATCAACTAGATATCTTTGTGCTGTAAATCTCCCAACAGCCAAACACAAAAGCAGCAAACATCTCGCTGTATGTCCCACATCCAAAGTGCCAAGAGAGCGCTTGCTCTCCCTGTCTTTGAGTACTGTTTTCACTGTCCCGGTTACCTCTTTGCTAACATTCTCTTCAGAGCTGCAGTGAAACCAGGAACCACGTGGAGAAGGCACCCAGACTGAAAGTGCCTGGAGGGAACATTGGGGCTTCTTCTCAGTGTCTCTGACATAGGGTTTCACTGTCCCGGGAAAGTCTCTGCTAACACCGTGCAGAGCGCTGTGCCCAATATACAGAAACGTCTTGCGGTATCTCCTACAGGGAAAGTGCCAGGAGGGAATTGTCGAGCTTGTTCTCAGTGTCTCTGAGAATTGCTCTGATTATCCCTGTGACCTCTTTGCTAAGACTCTCCAGAGAGACGTCCTCAAAACAAACACACATCTTGACATATCTCCCGCATTGATCGCAGTGTCTCCAGAAACGGCATTCAAGGAGCCAGGACCTTTTCTCCCTACACTGTCCATTGAGTTGTCCTCAAAACCAATATACATCCTGCTATATCTCCCACATGGAAAGTGCCAGGAGGGAGAAGTGGGGATTATGTTTAGACTTTCTCGGAACTGCTTCAAATCAACTAGATATCTTTGTGCTGTAAATCTCCCAACAGCCAAACACAAAAGCAGCAAACATCTCGCTGTATGTCCCACATCCAAAGTGCCAAGAGAGCGCTTGCTCTCCCTGTCTTTGAGTACTGTTTTCACTGTCCCGGTTACCTCTTTGCTAACATTCTCTTCAGAGCTGCAGTGAAACCAGGAACCACGTGGAGAAGGCACCCAGACTGAAAGTGCCTGGAGGGAACATTGGGGCTTCTTCTCAGTGTCTCTGACATAGGGTTTCACTGTCCCGGGAAAGTCTCTGCTAACACCCTGCAGAGCGCTGTGCCCAATATACAGAAACGTCTTGCGGTATCTCCTACAGGGAAAGTGCCAGGAGGGAATTGTCGAGCTTGTTCTCAGTGTCTCTGAGAATTGCTCTGATTATCCCTGTGACCTCTTTGCTAAGACTCTCCAGAGAGACGTCCTCAAAACAAACACACATCTTGACATATCTCCCGCATTGATCGCAGTGTCTCCAGAAACGGCATTCAAGGAGCCAGGACCTTTTCTCCCTACACTGTCCATTGAGTTGTCCTCAAAACCAATATACATCCTGCTATATCTCCCACATGGAAAGTGCCAGGAGGGAGAAGTGGGGATTATGTTTAGACTTTCTCGGAACTGCTTCAAATCAACTAGATATCTTTGTGCTGTAAATCTCCCAACAGCCAAACGCAAAAGCAGCAAACATCTCGCTGTATGTCCCACATCCAAAGTGCCAAAAGAGAGCTTGCTCTCCCTGTCTTTGAGTACTGTTTTCACTGTCCCGGTTACCTCTTTGCTAACATTCTCTTCAGAGCTGCAGTGAAACCAGGAACCACGTGGAGAAGGCACCCACACTGAAAGTGCCTGGACGGAACACTGGGGCTTCTTCTCAGTGTCTCTGACATAGGGTTTCACTGTCCCGGGAAAGTCTCTGCTAACACCCTGCAGAGCGCTGTGCCCAATATACAGAAACGTCTTGCGGTATCTCCTACAGGGAAAGTGCCAGGAGGGAATTGTCGAGCTTGTTCTCAGTGTCTCTGAGAATTGCTCTGATTATCCGTGTGACCTCTTTGCTAAGACTCTCCAGAGAGACGTCCTCAAAACAAACACACATCTTGACATATCTCCCGCATTGATCGCAGTGTCTCCAGAAACGGCATTCAAGGAGCCAGGACCTTTTCTCCCTACACTGTCCATTGAGTTGTCCTCAAAATCAATATACATCCTGCTATATCTCCCACATGGAAAGTGCCAGGAGGGAGAAGTGGGGATTATGTTTAGACTTTCTCGGAACTGCTTCAAATCAACTAGATATCTTTGTGCTGTAAATCTCCCAACAGCCAAACGCAAAAGCAGCAAACATCTCGCTGTATGTCCCACATCCAAAGTGCCAAAAGAGAGCTTGCTCTCCCTGTCTTTGAGTACTGTTTTCACTGTCCCGGTTACCTCTTTGCTAACATTCTCTTCAGAGCTGCAGTGAAACCAGGAACCACGTGGAGAAGGCACCCACACTGAAAGTGCCTGGAGGGAACATTGGGGCTTCTTCTCAGTGTCTCTGACATAGGGTTTCACTGTCCCGCGAAAGTCTCTGCTAACACCCTGCAGAGCGCTGTGCCCAATATACAGAAACGTCTTGCGGTATCTCCTACAGGGAAAGTGCCAGGAGGGAATTGTCGAGCTTGTTCTCAGTGTCTCTGAGAATTGCTCTGATTATGCCTGTGACCTCTTTGCTAAGACTCTCCAGAGAGACGTCCTCAAAACAAACACACATCTTGACATATCTCCCGCATTGATCGCAGTGTCTCCAGAAACGGCATTCAAGGAGCCAAGACCTTTTCTCCCTACACTGTCCATTGAGTTGTCCTCAAAACCAATATACATCCTGCTATATCTCCCACATGGAAAGTGCCAGGAGGGAGAAGTGGGGATTATGTTTAGACTTTCTCGGAACTGCTTCAAATCAACTAGATATCTTTGTGCTGTAAATCTCCCAACAGCCAAACACAAAAGCAGCAAACATCTCGCTGTATGTCCCACATCCAAAGTGCCAAGAGAGCGCTTGCTCTCCCTGTCTTTGAGTACTGTTTTCACTGTCCCGGTTACCTCTTTGCTAACATTCTCTTCAGAGCTGCAGTGAAACCAGGAACCACGTGGAGAAGGCACCCACACTGAAAGTGCCTGGAGGGAACATTGGGGCTTCTTCTCAGTGTCTCTGACATAGGGTTTCACTGTCCCGGGAAAGTCTCTGCTAACACCCTGCAGAGCGCTGTGCCCAATATACAGAAACGTCTTGCGGTATCTCCTACAGGGAAAGTGCCAGGAGGGAATTGTGGAGCTTGTTCTCAGTGTCTCTGAGAATTGCTCTGATTATCCCTGTGACCTCTTTGCTAAGGCTCTCCAGAGAGACGTCCTCAAAACCAACACACATCTTGACATATCTCCCGCATTGATCGCAGTGTCTCCAGAAACGGCATTCAAGGAGCCAGGACCTTTTCTCCCTACACTGTCCATTGAGTTGTCCTCAAAACCAATATACATCCTGCTATATCTCCCACATGGAAAGTGCCAGGAGGGAGAAGTGGGGATTATGTTTAGACTTTCTCGGAACTGCTTCAAATCAACTAGATATCTTTGTGCTGTAAATCTCCCAACAGCCAAATGCAAAAGCAGCAAACATCTCGCTGTATGTCCCACATCCAAAGTGCCAAGAGAGAGCTTGCTCTCCCTGTCTTTGAGTACTGTTTTCACTGTCCCGGTTACCTCTTTGCTAACATTCTCTTCAGAGCTGCAGTGAAACCAGGAACCACGTGGAGAAGGCACCCACACTGAAAGTGCCTGGAGGGAACATTGGGGCTTCTTCTCAGTGTCTCTGACATAGGGTTTCACTGTCCCGGGAAAGTCTCTGCTAACACCCTGCAGAGCGCTGTGCCCAATATACAGAAACGTCTTGCGGTATCTCCTACAGGGAAAGTGCCAGGAGGGAATTGTCGAGCTTGTTCTCAGTGTCTCTGAGAATTGCTCTGATTATCCCTGTGACCTCTTTGCTAAGACTCTCCAGAGAGACGTCCTCAAAACAAACACACATCTTGACATATCTCCCGCATTGATCGCAGTGTCTCCAGAAACGGCATTCAAGGAGCCAGGACCTTTTCTCCCTACACTGTCCATTGAGTTGTCCTCAAAACCAATATACATCCTGCTATATCTCCCACATGGAAAGTGCCAGGAGGGAGAAGTGGGGATTATGTTTAGACTTTCTCGGAACTGCTTCAAATCAACTAGATATCTTTGTGCTGTAAATCTCCCAACAGCCAAACGCAAAAGCAGCAAACATCTCGCTGTATGTCCCACATCCAAAGTGCCAAGAGAGAGCTTGCTCTCCCTGTCTTTGAGTACTGTTTTCACTGTCCCGGTTACCTCTTTGCTAACATTCTCTTCAGAGCTGCAGTGAAACCAGGAACCACTTGGAGAAGGCACCCACACTGAAAGTGCCTGGAGGGAACATTGGGGCTTCTTCTCAGTGTCTCTGACATAGGGTTTCACTGTCCCGGGAAAGTCTCTGCTAACACCCTGCAGAGCGCTGTGCCCAATATACAGAAACGTCTTGCGGTATCTCCTACAGGGAAAGTGCCAGGAGGGAATTGTCGAGCTTGTTCTCAGTGTCTCTGAGAATTGCTCTGATTATCCCTGTGACCTCTTTGCTAAGACTCTCCAGAGAGACGTCCTCAAAACAAACACACATCTTGACATATCTCCCACATTGATCGCAGTGTCTCCAGAAACGGCATTCAAGGAGCCAGGACCTTTTCTCCCTACACTGTCCATTGAGTTGTCCTCAAAACCAATATACATCCTGCTATATCTCCCACATGGAAAGTGCCAGGAGGGAGAAGTGGGGATTATGTTTAGACTTTCTCGGAACTGCTTCAAATCAACTAGATATCTTTGTGCTGTAAATCTCCCAACAGCCAAATGCAAAAGCAGCAAACATCTCGCTGTATGTCCCACATCCAAAGTGCCAAGAGAGAGCTTGCTCTCCCTGTCTTTGAGTACTGTTTTCACTGTCCCGGTTACCTCTTTGCTAACATTCTCTTCAGAGCTGCAGTGAAACCAGGAACCACGTGGAGAAGGCACCCACACTGAAAGTGCCTGGAGGGAACATTGGGGCTTCTTCTCAGTGTCTCTGACATAGGGTTTCACTGTCCCGCGAAAGTCTCTGCTAACACCGTGCAGAGCGCTGTGCCCAATATACAGAAACGTCTTGCGGTATCTCCTACAGGGAAAGTGCCAGGAGGGAATTGTCGAGCTTGTTCTCAGTGTCTCTGAGAATTGCTCTGATTATGCCTGTGACCTCTTTGCTAAGACTCTCCAGAGAGACGTCCTCAAAACAAACACACATCTTGACATATCTCCCGCATTGATCGCAGTGTCTCCAGAAACGGCATTCAAGGAGCCAGGACCTTTTCTCCCTACACTGTCCATTGAGTTGTCCTCAAAACCAATATACATCCTGCTATATCTCCCACATGGAAAGTGCCAGGAGGGAGAAGTGGGGATTATGTTTAGACTTTCTCGGAACTGCTTCAAATCAACTAGATATCTTTGTGCTGTAAATCTCCCAACAGCCAAACGCAAAAGCAGCAAACATCTCGCTGTATGTCCCACATCCAAAGTGCCAAGAGAGAGCTTGCTCTCCCTGTCTTTGAGTACTGTTTTCACTGTCCCGGTTACCTCTTTGCTAACATTCTCTTCAGAGCTGCAGTGAAACCAGGAACCACGTGGAGAAGGCACCCAGACTGAAAGTGCCTGGAGGGAACATTGGGGCTTCTTCTCAGTGTCTCTGACATAGGGTTTCACTGTCCCGGGAAAGTCTCTGCTAACACCCTGCAGAGCGCTGTGCCCAATATACAGAAACGTCTTGCGGTATCTCCTACAGGGAAAGTGCCAGGAGGGAATTGTCGAGCTTGTTCTCAGTGTCTCTGAGAATTGCTCTGATTATCCCTGTGACCTCTTTGCTAAGACTCTCCAGAGAGACGTCCTCAAAACAAACACACATCTTGACATATCTCCCGCATTGATCGCAGTGTCTCCAGAAACGGCATTCAAGGAGCCAGGACCTTTTCTCCCTACACTGTCCATTGAGTTGTCCTCAAAACCAATATACATCCTGCTATATCTCCCACATGGAAAGTGCCAGGAGGGAGAAGTGGGAATTATGTTTAGACTTTCTCGGAACTGCTTCAAATCAACTAGATATCTTTGTGCTGTAAATCTCCCAACAGCCAAACGCAAAAGCAGCAAACATCTCGCTGTATGTCCCACATCCAAAGTGCCAAAAGAGAGCTTGCTCTCCCTGTCTTTGAGTACTGTTTTCACTGTCCCGGTTACCTCTTTGCTAACATTCTCTTCAGAGCTGCAGTGAAACCAGGAACCACGTGGAGAAGGCACCCACACTGAAAGTGCCTGGAGGGAACATTGGGGCTTCTTCTCAGTGTCTCTGACATAGGGTTTCACTGTCCCGGGAAAGTCTCTGCTAACACCCTGCAGAGCGCTGTGCCCAATATACAGAAACGTCTTGCGGTATCTCCTACAGGGAAAGTGCCAGGAGGGAATTGTCGAGCTTGTTCTCAGTGTCTCTGAGAATTGCTCTGATTATCCGTGTGACCTCTTTGCTAAGACTCTCCAGAGAGACGTCCTCAAAACAAACACACATCTTGACATATCTCCCGCATTGATCGCAGTGTCTCCAGAAACGGCATTCAAGGAGCCAGGACCTTTTCTCCCTACACTGTCCATTGAGTTGTCCTCAAAATCAATATACATCCTGCTATATCTCCCACATGGAAAGTGCCAGGAGGGAGAAGTGGGGATTATGTTTAGACTTTCTCGGAACTGCTTCAAATCAACTAGATATCTTTGTGCTGTAAATCTCCCAACAGCCAAACGCAAAAGCAGCAAACATCTCGCTGTATGTCCCACATCCAAAGTGCCAAAAGAGAGCTTGCTCTCCCTGTCTTTGAGTACTGTTTTCACTGTCCCGGTTACCTCTTTGCTAACATTCTCTTCAGAGCTGCAGTGAAACCAGGAACCACGTGGAGAAGGCACCCACACTGAAAGTGCCTGGAGGGAACATTGGGGCTTCTTCTCAGTGTCTCTGACATAGGGTTTCACTGTCCCGCGAAAGTCTCTGCTAACACCCTGCAGAGCGCTGTGCCCAATATACAGAAACGTCTTGCGGTATCTCCTACAGGGAAAGTGCCAGGAGGGAATTGTCGAGCTTGTTCTCAGTGTCTCTGAGAATTGCTCTGATTATGCCTGTGACCTCTTTGCTAAGACTCTCCAGAGAGACGTCCTCAAAACAAACACACATCTTGACATATCTCCCGCATTGATCGCAGTGTCTCCAGAAACGGCATTCAAGGAGCCAAGACCTTTTCTCCCTACACTGTCCATTGAGTTGTCCTCAAAACCAATATACATCCTGCTATATCTCCCACATGGAAAGTGCCAGGAGGGAGAAGTGGGGATTATGTTTAGACTTTCTCGGAACTGCTTCAAATCAACTAGATATCTTTGTGCTGTAAATCTCCCAACAGCCAAACACAAAAGCAGCAAACATCTCGCTGTATGTCCCACATCCAAAGTGCCAAGAGAGCGCTTGCTCTCCCTGTCTTTGAGTAATGTTTTCACTGTCCCGGTTACCTCTTTGCTAACATTCTCTTCAGAGCTGCAGTGAAACCAGGAACCACGTGGAGAAGGCACCCACACTGAAAGTGCCTGGAGGGAACATTGGGGCTTCTTCTCAGTGTCTCTGACATAGGGTTTCACTGTCCCGGGAAAGTCTCTGCTAACACCCTGCAGAGCGCTGTGCCCAATATACAGAAACGTCTTGCGGTATCTCCTACAGGGAAAGTGCCAGGAGGGAATTGTGGAGCTTGTTCTCAGTGTCTCTGAGAATTGCTCTGATTATCCCTGTGACCTCTTTGCTAAGGCTCTCCAGAGAGACGTCCTCAAAACCAACACACATCTTGACATATCTCCCGCATTGATCGCAGTGTCTCCAGAAACGGCATTCAAGGAGCCAGGACCTTTTCTCCCTACACTGTCCATTGAGTTGTCCTCAAAACCAATATACATCCTGCTATATCTCCCACATGGAAAGTGCCAGGAGGGAGAAGTGGGGATTATGTTTAGACTTTCTCGGAACTGCTTCAAATCAACTAGATATCTTTGTGCTGTAAATCTCCCAACAGCCAAATGCAAAAGCAGCAAACATCTCGCTGTATGTCCCACATCCAAAGTGCCAAGAGAGAGCTTGCTCTCCCTGTCTTTGAGTACTGTTTTCACTGTCCCGGTTACCTCTTTGCTAACATTCTCTTCAGAGCTGCAGTGAAACCAGGAACCACGTGGAGAAGGCACCCACACTGAAAGTGCCTGGAGGGAACATTGGGGCTTCTTCTCAGTGTCTCTGACATAGGGTTTCACTGTCCCGCGAAAGTCTCTGCTAACACCGTGCAGAGCGCTGTGCCCAATATACAGAAACGTCTTGCGGTATCTCCTACAGGGAAAGTGCCAGGAGGGAATTGTCGAGCTTGTTCTCAGTGTCTCTGAGAATTGCTCTGATTATGCCTGTGACCTCTTTGCTAAGACTCTCCAGAGAGACGTCCTCAAAACAAACACACATCTTGACATATCTCCCGCATTGATCGCAGTGTCTCCAGAAACGGCATTCAAGGAGCCAGGACCTTTTCTCCCTACACTGTCCATTGAGTTGTCCTCAAAACCAATATACATCCTGCTATATCTCCCACATGGAAAGTGCCAGGAGGGAGAAGTGGGGATTATGTTTAGACTTTCTCGGAACTGCTTCAAATCAACTAGATATCTTTGTGCTGTAAATCTCCCAACAGCCAAACGCAAAAGCAGCAAACATCTCGCTGTATGTCCCACATCCAAAGTGCCAAGAGAGAGCTTGCTCTCCCTGTCTTTGAGTACTGTTTTCACTGTCCCGGTTACCTCTTTGCTAACATTCTCTTCAGAGCTGCAGTGAAACCAGGAACCACGTGGAGAAGGCACCCAGACTGAAAGTGCCTGGAGGGAACATTGGGGCTTCTTCTCAGTGTCTCTGACATAGGGTTTCACTGTCCCGGGAAAGTCTCTGCTAACACCCTGCAGAGCGCTGTGCCCAATATACAGAAACGTCTTGCGGTATCTCCTACAGGGAAAGTGCCAGGAGGGAATTGTCGAGCTTGTTCTCAGTGTCTCTGAGAATTGCTCTGATTATCCCTGTGACCTCTTTGCTAAGACTCTCCAGAGAGACGTCCTCAAAACAAACACACATCTTGACATATCTCCCGCATTGATCGCAGTGTCTCCAGAAACGGCATTCAAGGAGCCAGGACCTTTTCTCCCTACACTGTCCATTGAGTTGTCCTCAAAACCAATATACATCCTGCTATATCTCCCACATGGAAAGTGCCAGGAGGGAGAAGTGGGAATTATGTTTAGACTTTCTCGGAACTGCTTCAAATCAACTAGATATCTTTGTGCTGTAAATCTCCCAACAGCCAAACGCAAAAGCAGCAAACATCTCGCTGTATGTCCCACATCCAAAGTGCCAAAAGAGAGCTTGCTCTCCCTGTCTTTGAGTACTGTTTTCACTGTCCCGGTTACCTCTTTGCTAACATTCTCTTCAGAGCTGCAGTGAAACCAGGAACCACGTGGAGAAGGCACCCACACTGAAAGTGCCTGGACGGAACACTGGGGCTTCTTCTCAGTGTCTCTGACATAGGGTTTCACTGTCCCGGGAAAGTCTCTGCTAACACCCTGCAGAGCGCTGTGCCCAATATACAGAAACGTCTTGCGGTATCTCCTACAGGGAAAGTGCCAGGAGGGAATTGTCGAGCTTGTTCTCAGTGTCTCTGAGAATTGCTCTGATTATCCGTGTGACCTCTTTGCTAAGACTCTCCAGAGAGACGTCCTCAAAACAAACACACATCTTGACATATCTCCCGCATTGATCGCAGTGTCTCCAGAAACGGCATTCAAGGAGCCAGGACCTTTTCTCCCTACACTGTCCATTGAGTTGTCCTCAAAATCAATATACATCCTGCTATATCTCCCACATGGAAAGTGCCAGGAGGGAGAAGTGGGGATTATGTTTAGACTTTCTCGGAACTGCTTCAAATCAACTAGATATCTTTGTGCTGTAAATCTCCCAACAGCCAAACGCAAAAGCAGCAAACATCTCGCTGTATGTCCCACATCCAAAGTGCCAAAAGAGAGCTTGCTCTCCCTGTCTTTGAGTACTGTTTTCACTGTCCCGGTTACCTCTTTGCTAACATTCTCTTCAGAGCTGCAGTGAAACCAGGAACCACGTGGAGAAGGCACCCACACTGAAAGTGCCTGGAGGGAACATTGGGGCTTCTTCTCAGTGTCTCTGACATAGGGTTTCACTGTCCCGCGAAAGTCTCTGCTAACACCCTGCAGAGCGCTGTGCCCAATATACAGAAACGTCTTGCGGTATCTCCTACAGGGAAAGTGCCAGGAGGGAATTGTCGAGCTTGTTCTCAGTGTCTCTGAGAATTGCTCTGATTATCCCTGTGACCTCTTTGCTAAGACTCTCCAGAGAGACGTCCTCAAAACAAACACACATCTTGACATATCTCCCGCATTGATCGCAGTGTCTCCAGAAACGGCATTCAAGGAGCCAGGACCTTTTCTCCCTACACTGTCCATTGAGTTGTCCTCAAAACCAATATACATCCTGCTATATCTCCCACATGGAAAGTGCCAGGAGGGAGAAGTGGGGATTATGTTTAGACTTTCTCGGAACTGCTTCAAATCAACTAGATATCTTTGTGCTGTAAATCTCCCAACAGCCAAACGCAAAAGCAGCAAACATCTCGCTGTATGTCCCACATCCAAAGTGCCAAGAGAGAGCTTGCTCTCCCTGTCTTTGAGTACTGTTTTCACTGTCCCGGTTACCTCTTTGCTAACATTCTCTTCAGAGCTGCAGTGAAACCAGGAACCACGTGGAGAAGGCACCCACACTGAAAGTGCCTGGAGGGAACATTGGGGCTTCTTCTCAGTGTCTCTGACATAGGGTTTCACTGTCCCGGGAAAGTCTCTGCTAACACCCTGCAGAGCGCTGTGCCCAATATACAGAAACGTCTTGCGGTATCTCCTACAGGGAAAGTGCCAGGAGGGAATTGTCGAGCTTGTTCTCAGTGTCTCTGAGAATTGCTCTGATTATCCCTGTGACCTCTTTGCTAAGACTCTCCAGAGAGACGTCCTCAAAACAAACACACATCTTGACATATCTCCCACATTGATCGCAGTGTCTCCAGAAACGGCATTCAAGGAGCCAGGACCTTTTCTCCCTACACTGTCCATTGAGTTGTCCTCAAAACCAATATACATCCTGCTATATCTCCCACATGGAAAGTGCCAGGAGGGAGAAGTGGGGATTATGTTTAGACTTTCTCGGAACTGCTTCAAATCAACTAGATATCTTTGTGCTGTAAATCTCCCAACAGCCAAATGCAAAAGCAGCAAACATCTCGCTGTATGTCCCACATCCAAAGTGCCAAGAGAGAGCTTGCTCTCCCTGTCTTTGAGTACTGTTTTCACTGTCCCGGTTACCTCTTTGCTAACATTCTCTTCAGAGCTGCAGTGAAACCAGGAACCACGTGGAGAAGGCACCCACACTGAAAGTGCCTGGAGGGAACATTGGGGCTTCTTCTCAGTGTCTCTGACATAGGGTTTCACTGTCCCGCGAAAGTCTCTGCTAACACCGTGCAGAGCGCTGTGCCCAATATACAGAAACGTCTTGCGGTATCTCCTACAGGGAAAGTGCCAGGAGGGAATTGTCGAGCTTGTTCTCAGTGTCTCTGAGAATTGCTCTGATTATGCCTGTGACCTCTTTGCTAAGACTCTCCAGAGAGACGTCCTCAAAACAAACACACATCTTGACATATCTCCCGCATTGATCGCAGTGTCTCCAGAAACGGCATTCAAGGAGCCAGGACCTTTTCTCCCTACACTGTCCATTGAGTTGTCCTCAAAACCAATATACATCCTGCTATATCTCCCACATGGAAAGTGCCAGGAGGGAGAAGTGGGGATTATGTTTAGACTTTCTCGGAACTGCTTCAAATCAACTAGATATCTTTGTGCTGTAAATCTCCCAACAGCCAAACACAAAAGCAGCAAACATCTCGCTGTATGTCCCACATCCAAAGTGCCAAGAGAGCGCTTGCTCTCCCTGTCTTTGAGTACTGTTTTCACTGTCCCGGTTACCTCTTTGCTAACATTCTCTTCAGAGCTGCAGTGAAACCAGGAACCACGTGGAGAAGGCACCCAGACTGAAAGTGCCTGGAGGGAACATTGGGGCTTCTTCTCAGTGTCTCTGACATAGGGTTTCACTGTCCCGGGAAAGTCTCTGCTAACACCCTGCAGAGCGCTGTGCCCAATATACAGAAACGTCTTGCGGTATCTCCTACAGGGAAAGTGCCAGGAGGGAATTGTCGAGCTTGTTCTCAGTGTCTCTGAGAATTGCTCTGATTATCCCTGTGACCTCTTTGCTAAGACTCTCCAGAGAGACGTCCTCAAAACAAACACACATCTTGACATATCTCCCGCATTGATCGCAGTGTCTCCAGAAACGGCATTCAAGGAGCCAGGACCTTTTCTCCCTACACTGTCCATTGAGTTGTCCTCAAAACCAATATACATCCTGCTATATCTCCCACATGGAAAGTGCCAGGAGGGAGAAGTGGGGATTATGTTTAGACTTTCTCGGAACTGCTTCAAATCAACTAGATATCTTTGTGCTGTAAATCTCCCAACAGCCAAACGCAAAAGCAGCAAACATCTCGCTGTATGTCCCACATCCAAAGTGCCAAGAGAGAGCTTGCTCTCCCTGTCTTTGAGTACTGTTTTCACTGTCCCGGTTACCTCTTTGCTAACATTCTCTTCAGAGCTGCAGTGAAACCAGGAACCACGTGGAGAAGGCACCCACACTGAAAGTGCCTGGAGGGAACACTGGGGCTTCTTCTCAGTGTCTCTGACATAGGGTTTCACTGTCCCGCGAAAGTCTCTGCTAACACCGTGCAGAGCGCTGTGCCCAATATACAGAAACGTCTTGCGGTATCTCCTACAGGGAAAGTGCCAGGAGGGAATTGTCGAGCTTGTTCTCAGTGTCTCTGAGAATTGCTCTGATTATCCCTGTGACCTCTTTGCTAAGACTCTCCAGAGAGACGTCCTCAAAACAAACACACATCTTGACATATCTCCCGCATTGATCGCAGTGTCTCCAGAAACGGCATTCAAGGAGCCAGGACCTTTTCTCCCTACACTGTCCATTGAGTTGTCCTCAAAACCAATATACATCCTGCTATATCTCCCACATGGAAAGTGCCAGGAGGGAGAAGTGGGGATTATGTTTAGACTTTCTCGGAACTGCTTCAAATCAACTAGATATCTTTGTGCTGTAAATCTCCCAACAGCCAAATGCAAAAGCAGCAAACATCTCGCTGTATGTCCCACATCCAAAGTGCCAAGAGAGAGCTTGCTCTCCCTGTCTTTGAGTACTGTTTTCACTGTCCCGGTTACCTCTTTGCTAACATTCTCTTCAGAGCTGCAGTGAAACCAGGAACCACGTGGAGAAGGCACCCACACTGAAAGTGCCTGGAGGGAACATTGGGGCTTCTTCTCAGTGTCTCTGACATAGGGTTTCACTGTCCCGGGAAAGTCTCTGCTAACACCCTGCAGAGCGCTGTGCCCAATATACAGAAACGTCTTGCGGTATCTCCTACAGGGAAAGTGCCAGGAGGGAATTGTCGAGCTTGTTCTCAGTGTCTCTGAGAATTGCTCTGATTATCCGTGTGACCTCTTTGCTAAGACTCTCCAGAGAGACGTCCTCAAAACAAACACACATCTTGACATATCTCCCGCATTGATCGCAGTGTCTCCAGAAACGGCATTCAAGGAGCCAGGACCTTTTCTCCCTACACTGTCCATTGAGTTGTCCTCAAAACCAATATACATCCTGCTATATCTCCCACATGGAAAGTGCCAGGAGGGAGAAGTGGGGATTATGTTTAGACTTTCTCGGAACTGCTTCAAATCAACTAGATATCTTTGTGCTGTAAATCTCCCAACAGCCAAACGCAAAAGCAGCAAACATCTCGCTGTATGTCCCACATCCAAAGTGCCAAGAGAGAGCTTGCTCTCCCTGTCTTTGAGTACTGTTTTCACTGTCCCGGTTACCTCTTTGCTAACATTCTCTTCAGAGCTGCAGTGAAACCAGGAACCACGTGGAGAAGGCACCCACACTGAAAGTGCCTGGAGGGAACATTGGGGCTTCTTCTCAGTGTCTCTGACATAGGGTTTCACTGTCCCGGGAAAGTCTCTGCTAACACCCTGCAGAGTGCTGTGCCCAATATACAGAAACGTCTTGCGGTATCTCCTACAGGGAAAGTGCCAGGAGGGAATTGTCGAGCTTGTTCTCAGTGTCTCTGAGAATTGCTCTGATTATGCCTGTGACCTCTTTGCTAAGACTCTCCAGAGAGACGTCCTCAAAACAAACACACATCTTGACATATCTCCCGCATTGATCGCAGTGTCTCCAGAAACGGCATTCAAGGAGCCAGGACCTTTTCTCCCTACACTGTCCATTGAGTTGTCCTCAAAACCAATATACATCCTGCTATATCTCCCACATGGAAAGTGCCAGGAGGGAGAAGTGGGGATTATGTTTAGACTTTCTCGGAACTGCTTCAAATCAACTAGATATCTTTGTGCTGTAAATCTCCCAACAGCCAAATGCAAAAGCAGCAAACATCTCGCTGTATGTCCCACATCCAAAGTGCCAAGAGAGAGCTTGCTCTCCCTGTCTTTGAGTACTGTTTTCACTGTCCCGGTTACCTCTTTGCTAACATTCTCTTCAGAGCTGCAGTGAAACCAGGAACCACGTGGAGAAGGCACCCACACTGAAAGTGCCTGGAGGGAACATTGGGGCTTCTTCTCAGTGTCTCTGACATAGGGTTTCACTGTCCCGGGAAAGTCTCTGCTAACACCCTGCAGAGCGCTGTGCCCAATATACAGAAACGTCTTGCGGTATCTCCTACAGGGAAAGTGCCAGGAGGGAATTGTCGAGCTTGTTCTCAGTGTCTCTGAGAATTGCTCTGATTATCCCTGTGACCTCTTTGCTAAGACTCTCCAGAGAGACGTCCTCAAAACAAACACACATCTTGACATATCTCCCACATTGATCGCAGTGTCTCCAGAAACGGCATTCAAGGAGCCAGGACCTTTTCTCCCTACACTGTCCATTGAGTTGTCCTCAAAACCAATATACATCCTGCTATATCTCCCACATGGAAAGTGCCAGGAGGGAGAAGTGGGGATTATGTTTAGACTTTCTCGGAACTGCTTCAAATCAACTAGATATCTTTGTGCTGTAAATCTCCCAACAGCCAAATGCAAAAGCAGCAAACATCTCGCTGTATGTCCCACATCCAAAGTGCCAAGAGAGAGCTTGCTCTCCCTGTCTTTGAGTACTGTTTTCACTGTCCCGGTTACCTCTTTGCTAACATTCTCTTCAGAGCTGCAGTGAAACCAGGAACCACGTGGAGAAGGCACCCACACTGAAAGTGCCTGGAGGGAACATTGGGGCTTCTTCTCAGTGTCTCTGACATAGGGTTTCACTGTCCCGCGAAAGTCTCTGCTAACACCGTGCAGAGCGCTGTGCCCAATATACAGAAACGTCTTGCGGTATCTCCTACAGGGAAAGTGCCAGGAGGGAATTGTCGAGCTTGTTCTCAGTGTCTCTGAGAATTGCTCTGATTATGCCTGTGACCTCTTTGCTAAGACTCTCCAGAGAGACGTCCTCAAAACAAACACACATCTTGACATATCTCCCGCATTGATCGCAGTGTCTCCAGAAACGGCATTCAAGGAGCCAGGACCTTTTCTCCCTACACTGTCCATTGAGTTGTCCTCAAAACCAATATACATCCTGCTATATCTCCCACATGGAAAGTGCCAGGAGGGAGAAGTGGGGATTATGTTTAGACTTTCTCGGAACTGCTTCAAATCAACTAGATATCTTTGTGCTGTAAATCTCCCAACAGCCAAACACAAAAGCAGCAAACATCTCGCTGTATGTCCCACATCCAAAGTGCCAAGAGAGCGCTTGCTCTCCCTGTCTTTGAGTACTGTTTTCACTGTCCCGGTTACCTCTTTGCTAACATTCTCTTCAGAGCTGCAGTGAAACCAGGAACCACGTGGAGAAGGCACCCAGACTGAAAGTGCCTGGAGGGAACATTGGGGCTTCTTCTCAGTGTCTCTGACATAGGGTTTCACTGTCCCGGGAAAGTCTCTGCTAACACCCTGCAGAGCGCTGTGCCCAATATACAGAAACGTCTTGCGGTATCTCCTACAGGGAAAGTGCCAGGAGGGAATTGTCGAGCTTGTTCTCAGTGTCTCTGAGAATTGCTCTGATTATCCCTGTGACCTCTTTGCTAAGACTCTCCAGAGAGACGTCCTCAAAACAAACACACATCTTGACATATCTCCCGCATTGATCGCAGTGTCTCCAGAAACGGCATTCAAGGAGCCAGGACCTTTTCTCCCTACACTGTCCATTGAGTTGTCCTCAAAACCAATATACATCCTGCTATATCTCCCACATGGAAAGTGCCAGGAGGGAGAAGTGGGGATTATGTTTAGACTTTCTCGGAACTGCTTCAAATCAACTAGATATCTTTGTGCTGTAAATCTCCCAACAGCCAAACGCAAAAGCAGCAAACATCTCGCTGTATGTCCCACATCCAAAGTGCCAAGAGAGAGCTTGCTCTCCCTGTCTTTGAGTACTGTTTTCACTGTCCCGGTTACCTCTTTGCTAACATTCTCTTCAGAGCTGCAGTGAAACCAGGAACCACGTGGAGAAGGCACCCACACTGAAAGTGCCTGGAGGGAACACTGGGGCTTCTTCTCAGTGTCTCTGACATAGGGTTTCACTGTCCCGCGAAAGTCTCTGCTAACACCGTGCAGAGCGCTGTGCCCAATATACAGAAACGTCTTGCGGTATCTCCTACAGGGAAAGTGCCAGGAGGGAATTGTCGAGCTTGTTCTCAGTGTCTCTGAGAATTGCTCTGATTATCCCTGTGACCTCTTTGCTAAGACTCTCCAGAGAGACGTCCTCAAAACAAACACACATCTTGACATATCTCCCGCATTGATCGCAGTGTCTCCAGAAACGGCATTCAAGGAGCCAGGACCTTTTCTCCCTACACTGTCCATTGAGTTGTCCTCAAAACCAATATACATCCTGCTATATCTCCCACATGGAAAGTGCCAGGAGGGAGAAGTGGGGATTATGTTTAGACTTTCTCGGAACTGCTTCAAATCAACTAGATATCTTTGTGCTGTAAATCTCCCAACAGCCAAATGCAAAAGCAGCAAACATCTCGCTGTATGTCCCACATCCAAAGTGCCAAGAGAGAGCTTGCTCTCCCTGTCTTTGAGTACTGTTTTCACTGTCCCGGTTACCTCTTTGCTAACATTCTCTTCAGAGCTGCAGTGAAACCAGGAACCACGTGGAGAAGGCACCCACACTGAAAGTGCCTGGAGGGAACATTGGGGCTTCTTCTCAGTGTCTCTGACATAGGGTTTCACTGTCCCGGGAAAGTCTCTGCTAACACCCTGCAGAGCGCTGTGCCCAATATACAGAAACGTCTTGCGGTATCTCCTACAGGGAAAGTGCCAGGAGGGAATTGTCGAGCTTGTTCTCAGTGTCTCTGAGAATTGCTCTGATTATCCGTGTGACCTCTTTGCTAAGACTCTCCAGAGAGACGTCCTCAAAACAAACACACATCTTGACATATCTCCCGCATTGATCGCAGTGTCTCCAGAAACGGCATTCAAGGAGCCAGGACCTTTTCTCCCTACACTGTCCATTGAGTTGTCCTCAAAACCAATATACATCCTGCTATATCTCCCACATGGAAAGTGCCAGGAGGGAGAAGTGGGGATTATGTTTAGACTTTCTCGGAACTGCTTCAAATCAACTAGATATCTTTGTGCTGTAAATCTCCCAACAGCCAAACGCAAAAGCAGCAAACATCTCGCTGTATGTCCCACATCCAAAGTGCCAAGAGAGAGCTTGCTCTCCCTGTCTTTGAGTACTGTTTTCACTGTCCCGGTTACCTCTTTGCTAACATTCTCTTCAGAGCTGCAGTGAAACCAGGAACCACGTGGAGAAGGCACCCACACTGAAAGTGCCTGGAGGGAACATTGGGGCTTCTTCTCAGTGTCTCTGACATAGGGTTTCACTGTCCCGGGAAAGTCTCTGCTAACACCCTGCAGAGTGCTGTGCCCAATATACAGAAACGTCTTGCGGTATCTCCTACAGGGAAAGTGCCAGGAGGGAATTGTCGAGCTTGTTCTCAGTGTCTCTGAGAATTGCTCTGATTATGCCTGTGACCTCTTTGCTAAGACTCTCCAGAGAGACGTCCTCAAAACAAACACACATCTTGACATATCTCCCGCATTGATCGCAGTGTCTCCAGAAACGGCATTCAAGGAGCCAGGACCTTTTCTCCCTACACTGTCCATTGAGTTGTCCTCAAAACCAATATACATCCTGCTATATCTCCCACATGGAAAGTGCCAGGAGGGAGAAGTGGGGATTATGTTTAGACTTTCTCGGAACTGCTTCAAATCAACTAGATATCTTTGTGCTGTAAATCTCCCAACAGCCAAATGCAAAAGCAGCAAACATCTCGCTGTATGTCCCACATCCAAAGTGCCAAGAGAGAGCTTGCTCTCCCTGTCTTTGAGTACTGTTTTCACTGTCCCGGTTACCTCTTTGCTAACATTCTCTTCAGAGCTGCAGTGAAACCAGGAACCACGTGGAGAAGGCACCCACACTGAAAGTGCCTGGAGGGAACATTGGGGCTTCTTCTCAGTGTCTCTGACATAGGGTTTCACTGTCCCGGGAAAGTCTCTGCTAACACCCTGCAGAGCGCTGTGCCCAATATACAGAAACGTCTTGCGGTATCTCCTACAGGGAAAGTGCCAGGAGGGAATTGTCGAGCTTGTTCTCAGTGTCTCTGAGAATTGCTCTGATTATCCCTGTGACCTCTTTGCTAAGACTCTCCAGAGAGACGTCCTCAAAACAAACACACATCTTGACATATCTCCCACATTGATCGCAGTGTCTCCAGAAACGGCATTCAAGGAGCCAGGACCTTTTCTCCCTACACTGTCCATTGAGTTGTCCTCAAAACCAATATACATCCTGCTATATCTCCCACATGGAAAGTGCCAGGAGGGAGAAGTGGGGATTATGTTTAGACTTTCTCGGAACTGCTTCAAATCAACTAGATATCTTTGTGCTGTAAATCTCCCAACAGCCAAATGCAAAAGCAGCAAACATCTCGCTGTATGTCCCACATCCAAAGTGCCAAGAGAGAGCTTGCTCTCCCTGTCTTTGAGTACTGTTTTCACTGTCCCGGTTACCTCTTTGCTAACATTCTCTTCAGAGCTGCAGTGAAACCAGGAACCACGTGGAGAAGGCACCCACACTGAAAGTGCCTGGAGGGAACATTGGGGCTTCTTCTCAGTGTCTCTGACATAGGGTTTCACTGTCCCGCGAAAGTCTCTGCTAACACCGTGCAGAGCGCTGTGCCCAATATACAGAAACGTCTTGCGGTATCTCCTACAGGGAAAGTGCCAGGAGGGAATTGTCGAGCTTGTTCTCAGTGTCTCTGAGAATTGCTCTGATTATGCCTGTGACCTCTTTGCTAAGACTCTCCAGAGAGACGTCCTCAAAACAAACACACATCTTGACATATCTCCCGCATTGATCGCAGTGTCTCCAGAAACGGCATTCAAGGAGCCAGGACCTTTTCTCCCTACACTGTCCATTGAGTTGTCCTCAAAACCAATATACATCCTGCTATATCTCCCACATGGAAAGTGCCAGGAGGGAGAAGTGGGGATTATGTTTAGACTTTCTCGGAACTGCTTCAAATCAACTAGATATCTTTGTGCTGTAAATCTCCCAACAGCCAAACACAAAAGCAGCAAACATCTCGCTGTATGTCCCACATCCAAAGTGCCAAGAGAGCGCTTGCTCTCCCTGTCTTTGAGTACTGTTTTCACTGTCCCGGTTACCTCTTTGCTAACATTCTCTTCAGAGCTGCAGTGAAACCAGGAACCACGTGGAGAAGGCACCCACACTGAAAGTGCCTGGAGGGAACATTGGGGCTTCTTCTCAGTGTCTCTGACATAGGGTTTCACTGTCCCGGGAAAGTCTCTGCTAACACCCTGCAGAGCGCTGTGCCCAATATACAGAAACGTCTTGCGGTATCTCCTACAGGGAAAGTGCCAGGAGGGAATTGTGGAGCTTGTTCTCAGTGTCTCTGAGAATTGCTCTGATTATCCCTGTGACCTCTTTGCTAAGGCTCTCCAGAGAGACGTCCTCAAAACCAACACACATCTTGACATATCTCCCGCATTGATCGCAGTGTCTCCAGAAACGGCATTCAAGGAGCCAGGACCTTTTCTCCCTACACTGTCCATTGAGTTGTCCTCAAAACCAATATACATCCTGCTATATCTCCCACATGGAAAGTGCCAGGAGGGAGAAGTGGGGATTATGTTTAGACTTTCTCGGAACTGCTTCAAATCAACTAGATATCTTTGTGCTGTAAATCTCCCAACAGCCAAATGCAAAAGCAGCAAACATCTCGCTGTATGTCCCACATCCAAAGTGCCAAGAGAGCGCTTGCTCTCCCTGTCTTTGAGTACTGTTTTCACTGTCCCGGTTACCTCTTTGCTAACATTCTCTTCAGAGCTGCAGTGAAACCAGGAACCACGTGGAGAAGGCACCCACACTGAAAGTGCCTGGAGGGAACATTGGGGCTTCTTCTCAGTGTCTCTGACATAGGGTTTCACTGTCCCGGGAAAGTCTCTGCTAACACCCTGCAGAGCGCTGTGCCCAATATACAGAAACGTCTTGCGGTATCTCCTACAGGGAAAGTGCCAGGAGGGAATTGTCGAGCTTGTTCTCAGTGTCTCTGAGAATTGCTCTGATTATCCCTGTGACCTCTTTGCTAAGACTCTCCAGAGAGACGTCCTCAAAACAAACACACATCTTGACATATCTCCCGCATTGATCGCAGTGTCTCCAGAAACGGCATTCAAGGAGCCAGGACCTTTTCTCCCTACACTGTCCATTGAGTTGTCCTCAAAACCAATATACATCCTGCTATATCTCCCACATGGAAAGTGCCAGGAGGGAGAAGTGGGGATTATGTTTAGACTTTCTCGGAACTGCTTCAAATCAACTAGATATCTTTGTGCTGTAAATCTCCCAACAGCCAAATGCAAAAGCAGCAAACATCTCGCTGTATGTCCCACATCCAAAGTGCCAAGAGAGAGCTTGCTCTCCCTGTCTTTGAGTACTGTTTTCACTGTCCCGGTTACCTCTTTGCTAACATTCTCTTCAGAGCTGCAGTGAAACCAGGAACCACGTGGAGAAGGCACCCACACTGAAAGTGCCTGGAGGGAACATTGGGGCTTCTTCTCAGTGTCTCTGACATAGGGTTTCACTGTCCCGCGAAAGTCTCTGCTAACACCGTGCAGAGCGCTGTGCCCAATATACAGAAACGTCTTGCGGTATCTCCTACAGGGAAAGTGCCAGGAGGGAATTGTCGAGCTTGTTCTCAGTGTCTCTGAGAATTGCTCTGATTATCCCTGTGACCTCTTTGCTAAGACTCTCCAGAGAGACGTCCTCAAAACAAACACACATCTTGACATATCTCCCGCATTGATCGCAGTGTCTCCAGAAACAGCATTCAAGGAGCCAGGACCTTTTCTCCCTACACTGTCCATTGAGTTGTCCTCAAAACCAATATACATCCTGCTATATCTCCCACATGGAAAGTGCCAGGAGGGAGAAGTGGGGATTATGTTTAGACTTTCTCGGAACTGCTTCAAATCAACTAGATATCTTTGTGCTGTAAATCTCCCAACAGCCAAATGCAAAAGCAGCAAACATCTCGCTGTATGTCCCACATCCAAAGTGCCAAGAGAGAGCTTGCTCTCCCTGTCTTTGAGTACTGTTTTCACTGTCCCGGTTACCTCTTTGCTAACATTCTCTTCAGAGCTGCAGTGAAACCAGGAACCACGTGGAGAAGGCACCCACACTGAAAGTGCCTGGAGGGAACATTGGGGCTTCTTCTCAGTGTCTCTGACATAGGGTTTCACTGTCCCGGGAAAGTCTCTGCTAACACCGTGCAGAGCGCTGTGCCCAATATACAGAAACGTCTTGCGGTATCTCCTACAGGGAAAGTGCCAGGAGGGAATTGTGGAGCTTGTTCTCAGTGTCTCTGAGAATTGCTCTGATTATCCCTGTGACCTCTTTGCTAAGACTCTCCAGAGAGACGTCCTCAAAACAAACACACATCTTGACATATCTCCCGCATTGATCGCAGTGTCTCCAGAAACGGCATTCAAGGAGCCAGGACCTTTTCTCCCTACACTGTCCATTGAGTTGTCCTCAAAACCAATATACATCCTGCTATATCTCCCACATGGAAAGTGCCAGGAGGGAGAAGTGGGGATTATGTTTAGACTTTCTCGGAACTGCTTCAAATCAACTAGATATCTTTGTGCTGTAAATCTCCCAACAGCCAAACGCAAAAGCAGCAAACATCTCGCTGTATGTCCCACATCCAAAGTGCCAAGAGAGAGCTTGCTCTCCCTGTCTTTGAGTACTGTTTTCACTGTCCCGGTTACCTCTTTGCTAACATTCTCTTCAGAGCTGCAGTGAAACCAGGAACCACGTGGAGAAGGCACCCACACTGAAAGTGCCTGGAGGGAACATTGGGGCTTCTTCTCAGTGTCTCTGACATAGGGTTTCACTGTCCCGCGAAAGTCTCTGCTAACACCGTGCAGAGCGCTGTGCCCAATATACAGAAACGTCTTGCGGTATCTCCTACAGGGAAAGTGCCAGGAGGGAATTGTCGAGCTTGTTCTCAGTGTCTCTGAGAATTGCTCTGATTATGCCTGTGACCTCTTTGCTAAGACTCTCCAGAGAGACATCCTCAAAACAAACACACATCTTGACATATCTCCCGCATTGATCGCAGTGTCTCCAGAAACGGCATTCAAGGAGCCAGGACCTTTTCTCCCTACACTGTCCATTGAGTTGTCCTCAAAACCAATATACATCCTGCTATATCTCCCACATGGAAAGTGCCAGGAGGGAGAAGTGGGGATTATGTTTAGACTTTCTCGGAACTGCTTCAAATCAACTAGATATCTTTGTGCTGTAAATCTCCCAACAGCCAAATGCAAAAGCAGCAAACATCTCGCTGTATGTCCCACATCCAAAGTGCCAAGAGAGAGCTTGCTCTCCCTGTCTTTGAGTACTGTTTTCACTGTCCCGGTTACCTCTTTGCTAACATTCTCTTCAGAGCTGCAGTGAAACCAGGAACCACGTGGAGAAGGCACCCACACTGAAAGTGCCTGGACGGAACACTGGGGCTTCTTCTCAGTGTCTCTGACATAGGGTTTCACTGTCCCGGGAAAGTCTCTGCTAACACCGTGCAGAGCGCTGTGCCCAATATACAGAAACGTCTTGCGGTATCTCCTACAGGGAAAGTGCCAGGAGGGAATTGTGGAGCTTGTTCTCAGTGTCTCTGAGAATTGCTCTGATTATGCCTGTGACCTCTTTGCTAAGACTCTCCAGAGAGACGTCCTCAAAACAAACACACATCTTGACATATCTCCCGCATTGATCGCAGTGTCTCCAGAAACGGCATTCAAGGAGCCAGGACCTTTTCTCCCTACACTGTCCATTGAGTTGTCCTCAAAACCAATATACATCCTGCTATATCTCCCACATGGAAAGTGCCAGGAGGGAGAAGTGGGGATTATGTTTAGACTTTCTCGGAACTGCTTCAAATCAACTAGATATCTTTGTGCTGTAAATCTCCCAACAGCCAAACACAAAAGCAGCAAACATCTCGCTGTATGTCCCACATCCAAAGTGCCAAGAGAGCGCTTGCTCTCCCTGTCTTTGAGTACTGTTTTCACTGTCCCGGTTACCTCTTTGCTAACATTCTCTTCAGAGCTGCAGTGAAACCAGGAACCACGTGGAGAAGGCACCCACACTGAAAGTGCCTGGAGGGAACATTGGGGCTTCTTCTCAGTGTCTCTGACATAGGGTTTCACTGTCCCGGGAAAGTCTCTGCTAACACCCTGCAGAGCGCTGTGCCCAATATACAGAAACGTCTTGCGGTATCTCCTACAGGGAAAGTGCCAGGAGGGAATTGTGGAGCTTGTTCTCAGTGTCTCTGAGAATTGCTCTGATTATCCCTGTGACCTCTTTGCTAAGGCTCTCCAGAGAGACGTCCTCAAAACCAACACACATCTTGACATATCTCCCGCATTGATCGCAGTGTCTCCAGAAACGGCATTCAAGGAGCCAGGACCTTTTCTCCCTACACTGTCCATTGAGTTGTCCTCAAAACCAATATACATCCTGCTATATCTCCCACATGGAAAGTGCCAGGAGGGAGAAGTGGGGATTATGTTTAGACTTTCTCGGAACTGCTTCAAATCAACTAGATATCTTTGTGCTGTAAATCTCCCAACAGCCAAATGCAAAAGCAGCAAACATCTCGCTGTATGTCCCACATCCAAAGTGCCAAGAGAGAGCTTGCTCTCCCTGTCTTTGAGTACTGTTTTCACTGTCCCGGTTACCTCTTTGCTAACATTCTCTTCAGAGCTGCAGTGAAACCAGGAACCACGTGGAGAAGGCACCCACACTGAAAGTGCCTGGAGGGAACATTGGGGCTTCTTCTCAGTGTCTCTGACATAGGGTTTCACTGTCCCGGGAAAGTCTCTGCTAACACCCTGCAGAGCGCTGTGCCCAATATACAGAAACGTCTTGCGGTATCTCCTACAGGGAAAGTGCCAGGAGGGAATTGTCGAGCTTGTTCTCAGTGTCTCTGAGAATTGCTCTGATTATCCCTGTGACCTCTTTGCTAAGACTCTCCAGAGAGACGTCCTCAAAACAAACACACATCTTGACATATCTCCCGCATTGATCGCAGTGTCTCCAGAAACGGCATTCAAGGAGCCAGGACCTTTTCTCCCTACACTGTCCATTGAGTTGTCCTCAAAACCAATATACATCCTGCTATATCTCCCACATGGAAAGTGCCAGGAGGGAGAAGTGGGGATTATGTTTAGACTTTCTCGGAACTGCTTCAAATCAACTAGATATCTTTGTGCTGTAAATCTCCCAACAGCCAAATGCAAAAGCAGCAAACATCTCGCTGTATGTCCCACATCCAAAGTGCCAAGAGAGAGCTTGCTCTCCCTGTCTTTGAGTACTGTTTTCACTGTCCCGGTTACCTCTTTGCTAACATTCTCTTCAGAGCTGCAGTGAAACCAGGAACCACGTGGAGAAGGCACCCACACTGAAAGTGCCTGGAGGGAACATTGGGGCTTCTTCTCAGTGTCTCTGACATAGGGTTTCACTGTCCCGGGAAAGTCTCTGCTAACACCCTGCAGAGCGCTGTGCCCAATATACAGAAACGTCTTGCGGTATCTCCTACAGGGAAAGTGCCAGGAGGGAATTGTCGAGCTTGTTCTCAGTGTCTCTGAGAATTGCTCTGATTATCCGTGTGACCTCTTTGCTAAGACTCTCCAGAGAGACGTCCTCAAAACAAACACACATCTTGACATATCTCCCGCATTGATCGCAGTGTCTCCAGAAACGGCATTCAAGGAGCCAGGACCTTTTCTCCCTACACTGTCCATTGAGTTGTCCTCAAAACCAATATACATCCTGCTATATCTCCCACATGGAAAGTGCCAGGAGGGAGAAGTGGGGATTATGTTTAGACTTTCTCGGAACTGCTTCAAATCAACTAGATATCTTTGTGCTGTAAATCTCCCAACAGCCAAACGCAAAAGCAGCAAACATCTCGCTGTATGTCCCACATCCAAAGTGCCAAGAGAGAGCTTGCTCTCCCTGTCTTTGAGTACTGTTTTCACTGTCCCGGTTACCTCTTTGCTAACATTCTCTTCAGAGCTGCAGTGAAACCAGGAACCACGTGGAGAAGGCACCCACACTGAAAGTGCCTGGAGGGAACATTGGGGCTTCTTCTCAGTGTCTCTGACATAGGGTTTCACTGTCCCGGGAAAGTCTCTGCTAACACCCTGCAGAGTGCTGTGCCCAATATACAGAAACGTCTTGCGGTATCTCCTACAGGGAAAGTGCCAGGAGGGAATTGTCGAGCTTGTTCTCAGTGTCTCTGAGAATTGCTCTGATTATGCCTGTGACCTCTTTGCTAAGACTCTCCAGAGAGACGTCCTCAAAACAAACACACATCTTGACATATCTCCCGCATTGATCGCAGTGTCTCCAGAAACGGCATTCAAGGAGCCAGGACCTTTTCTCCCTACACTGTCCATTGAGTTGTCCTCAAAACCAATATACATCCTGCTATATCTCCCACATGGAAAGTGCCAGGAGGGAGAAGTGGGGATTATGTTTAGACTTTCTCGGAACTGCTTCAAATCAACTAGATATCTTTGTGCTGTAAATCTCCCAACAGCCAAATGCAAAAGCAGCAAACATCTCGCTGTATGTCCCACATCCAAAGTGCCAAGAGAGAGCTTGCTCTCCCTGTCTTTGAGTACTGTTTTCACTGTCCCGGTTACCTCTTTGCTAACATTCTCTTCAGAGCTGCAGTGAAACCAGGAACCACGTGGAGAAGGCACCCACACTGAAAGTGCCTGGAGGGAACATTGGGGCTTCTTCTCAGTGTCTCTGACATAGGGTTTCACTGTCCCGGGAAAGTCTCTGCTAACACCCTGCAGAGCGCTGTGCCCAATATACAGAAACGTCTTGCGGTATCTCCTACAGGGAAAGTGCCAGGAGGGAATTGTCGAGCTTGTTCTCAGTGTCTCTGAGAATTGCTCTGATTATCCCTGTGACCTCTTTGCTAAGACTCTCCAGAGAGACGTCCTCAAAACAAACACACATCTTGACATATCTCCCACATTGATCGCAGTGTCTCCAGAAACGGCATTCAAGGAGCCAGGACCTTTTCTCCCTACACTGTCCATTGAGTTGTCCTCAAAACCAATATACATCCTGCTATATCTCCCACATGGAAAGTGCCAGGAGGGAGAAGTGGGGATTATGTTTAGACTTTCTCGGAACTGCTTCAAATCAACTAGATATCTTTGTGCTGTAAATCTCCCAACAGCCAAATGCAAAAGCAGCAAACATCTCGCTGTATGTCCCACATCCAAAGTGCCAAGAGAGAGCTTGCTCTCCCTGTCTTTGAGTACTGTTTTCACTGTCCCGGTTACCTCTTTGCTAACATTCTCTTCAGAGCTGCAGTGAAACCAGGAACCACGTGGAGAAGGCACCCACACTGAAAGTGCCTGGAGGGAACATTGGGGCTTCTTCTCAGTGTCTCTGACATAGGGTTTCACTGTCCCGCGAAAGTCTCTGCTAACACCGTGCAGAGCGCTGTGCCCAATATACAGAAACGTCTTGCGGTATCTCCTACAGGGAAAGTGCCAGGAGGGAATTGTCGAGCTTGTTCTCAGTGTCTCTGAGAATTGCTCTGATTATGCCTGTGACCTCTTTGCTAAGACTCTCCAGAGAGACGTCCTCAAAACAAACACACATCTTGACATATCTCCCGCATTGATCGCAGTGTCTCCAGAAACGGCATTCAAGGAGCCAGGACCTTTTCTCCCTACACTGTCCATTGAGTTGTCCTCAAAACCAATATACATCCTGCTATATCTCCCACATGGAAAGTGCCAGGAGGGAGAAGTGGGGATTATGTTTAGACTTTCTCGGAACTGCTTCAAATCAACTAGATATCTTTGTGCTGTAAATCTCCCAACAGCCAAACACAAAAGCAGCAAACATCTCGCTGTATGTCCCACATCCAAAGTGCCAAGAGAGCGCTTGCTCTCCCTGTCTTTGAGTACTGTTTTCACTGTCCCGGTTACCTCTTTGCTAACATTCTCTTCAGAGCTGCAGTGAAACCAGGAACCACGTGGAGAAGGCACCCACACTGAAAGTGCCTGGAGGGAACATTGGGGCTTCTTCTCAGTGTCTCTGACATAGGGTTTCACTGTCCCGGGAAAGTCTCTGCTAACACCCTGCAGAGCGCTGTGCCCAATATACAGAAACGTCTTGCGGTATCTCCTACAGGGAAAGTGCCAGGAGGGAATTGTGGAGCTTGTTCTCAGTGTCTCTGAGAATTGCTCTGATTATCCCTGTGACCTCTTTGCTAAGGCTCTCCAGAGAGACGTCCTCAAAACCAACACACATCTTGACATATCTCCCGCATTGATCGCAGTGTCTCCAGAAACGGCATTCAAGGAGCCAGGACCTTTTCTCCCTACACTGTCCATTGAGTTGTCCTCAAAACCAATATACATCCTGCTATATCTCCCACATGGAAAGTGCCAGGAGGGAGAAGTGGGGATTATGTTTAGACTTTCTCGGAACTGCTTCAAATCAACTAGATATCTTTGTGCTGTAAATCTCCCAACAGCCAAATGCAAAAGCAGCAAACATCTCGCTGTATGTCCCACATCCAAAGTGCCAAGAGAGAGCTTGCTCTCCCTGTCTTTGAGTACTGTTTTCACTGTCCCGGTTACCTCTTTGCTAACATTCTCTTCAGAGCTGCAGTGAAACCAGGAACCACGTGGAGAAGGCACCCACACTGAAAGTGCCTGGAGGGAACATTGGGGCTTCTTCTCAGTGTCTCTGACATAGGGTTTCACTGTCCCGGGAAAGTCTCTGCTAACACCCTGCAGAGCGCTGTGCCCAATATACAGAAACGTCTTGCGGTATCTCCTACAGGGAAAGTGCCAGGAGGGAATTGTCGAGCTTGTTCTCAGTGTCTCTGAGAATTGCTCTGATTATCCCTGTGACCTCTTTGCTAAGACTCTCCAGAGAGACGTCCTCAAAACAAACACACATCTTGACATATCTCCCGCATTGATCGCAGTGTCTCCAGAAACGGCATTCAAGGAGCCAGGACCTTTTCTCCCTACACTGTCCATTGAGTTGTCCTCAAAACCAATATACATCCTGCTATATCTCCCACATGGAAAGTGCCAGGAGGGAGAAGTGGGGATTATGTTTAGACTTTCTCGGAACTGCTTCAAATCAACTAGATATCTTTGTGCTGTAAATCTCCCAACAGCCAAATGCAAAAGCAGCAAACATCTCGCTGTATGTCCCACATCCAAAGTGCCAAGAGAGAGCTTGCTCTCCCTGTCTTTGAGTACTGTTTTCACTGTCCCGGTTACCTCTTTGCTAACATTCTCTTCAGAGCTGCAGTGAAACCAGGAACCACGTGGAGAAGGCACCCACACTGAAAGTGCCTGGAGGGAACATTGGGGCTTCTTCTCAGTGTCTCTGACATAGGGTTTCACTGTCCCGCGAAAGTCTCTGCTAACACCGTGCAGAGCGCTGTGCCCAATATACAGAAACGTCTTGCGGTATCTCCTACAGGGAAAGTGCCAGGAGGGAATTGTCGAGCTTGTTCTCAGTGTCTCTGAGAATTGCTCTGATTATCCCTGTGACCTCTTTGCTAAGACTCTCCAGAGAGACGTCCTCAAAACAAACACACATCTTGACATATCTCCCGCATTGATCGCAGTGTCTCCAGAAACAGCATTCAAGGAGCCAGGACCTTTTCTCCCTACACTGTCCATTGAGTTGTCCTCAAAACCAATATACATCCTGCTATATCTCCCACATGGAAAGTGCCAGGAGGGAGAAGTGGGGATTATGTTTAGACTTTCTCGGAACTGCTTCAAATCAACTAGATATCTTTGTGCTGTAAATCTCCCAACAGCCAAATGCAAAAGCAGCAAACATCTCGCTGTATGTCCCACATCCAAAGTGCCAAGAGAGAGCTTGCTCTCCCTGTCTTTGAGTACTGTTTTCACTGTCCCGGTTACCTCTTTGCTAACATTCTCTTCAGAGCTGCAGTGAAACCAGGAACCACGTGGAGAAGGCACCCACACTGAAAGTGCCTGGAGGGAACATTGGGGCTTCTTCTCAGTGTCTCTGACATAGGGTTTCACTGTCCCGGGAAAGTCTCTGCTAACACCGTGCAGAGCGCTGTGCCCAATATACAGAAACGTCTTGCGGTATCTCCTACAGGGAAAGTGCCAGGAGGGAATTGTGGAGCTTGTTCTCAGTGTCTCTGAGAATTGCTCTGATTATCCCTGTGACCTCTTTGCTAAGACTCTCCAGAGAGACGTCCTCAAAACAAACACACATCTTGACATATCTCCCGCATTGATCGCAGTGTCTCCAGAAACGGCATTCAAGGAGCCAGGACCTTTTCTCCCTACACTGTCCATTGAGTTGTCCTCAAAACCAATATACATCCTGCTATATCTCCCACATGGAAAGTGCCAGGAGGGAGAAGTGGGGATTATGTTTAGACTTTCTCGGAACTGCTTCAAATCAACTAGATATCTTTGTGCTGTAAATCTCCCAACAGCCAAACGCAAAAGCAGCAAACATCTCGCTGTATGTCCCACATCCAAAGTGCCAAGAGAGAGCTTGCTCTCCCTGTCTTTGAGTACTGTTTTCACTGTCCCGGTTACCTCTTTGCTAACATTCTCTTCAGAGCTGCAGTGAAACCAGGAACCACGTGGAGAAGGCACCCACACTGAAAGTGCCTGGAGGGAACATTGGGGCTTCTTCTCAGTGTCTCTGACATAGGGTTTCACTGTCCCGCGAAAGTCTCTGCTAACACCGTGCAGAGCGCTGTGCCCAATATACAGAAACGTCTTGCGGTATCTCCTACAGGGAAAGTGCCAGGAGGGAATTGTCGAGCTTGTTCTCAGTGTCTCTGAGAATTGCTCTGATTATGCCTGTGACCTCTTTGCTAAGACTCTCCAGAGAGACATCCTCAAAACAAACACACATCTTGACATATCTCCCGCATTGATCGCAGTGTCTCCAGAAACGGCATTCAAGGAGCCAGGACCTTTTCTCCCTACACTGTCCATTGAGTTGTCCTCAAAACCAATATACATCCTGCTATATCTCCCACATGGAAAGTGCCAGGAGGGAGAAGTGGGGATTATGTTTAGACTTTCTCGGAACTGCTTCAAATCAACTAGATATCTTTGTGCTGTAAATCTCCCAACAGCCAAATGCAAAAGCAGCAAACATCTCGCTGTATGTCCCACATCCAAAGTGCCAAGAGAGAGCTTGCTCTCCCTGTCTTTGAGTACTGTTTTCACTGTCCCGGTTACCTCTTTGCTAACATTCTCTTCAGAGCTGCAGTGAAACCAGGAACCACGTGGAGAAGGCACCCACACTGAAAGTGCCTGGACGGAACACTGGGGCTTCTTCTCAGTGTCTCTGACATAGGGTTTCACTGTCCCGGGAAAGTCTCTGCTAACACCGTGCAGAGCGCTGTGCCCAATATACAGAAACGTCTTGCGGTATCTCCTACAGGGAAAGTGCCAGGAGGGAATTGTGGAGCTTGTTCTCAGTGTCTCTGAGAATTGCTCTGATTATGCCTGTGACCTCTTTGCTAAGACTCTCCAGAGAGACGTCCTCAAAACAAACACACATCTTGACATATCTCCCGCATTGATCGCAGTGTCTCCAGAAACGGCATTCAAGGAGCCAGGACCTTTTCTCCCTACACTGTCCATTGAGTTGTCCTCAAAACCAATATACATCCTGCTATATCTCCCACATGGAAAGTGCCAGGAGGGAGAAGTGGGGATTATGTTTAGACTTTCTCGGAACTGCTTCAAATCAACTAGATATCTTTGTGCTGTAAATCTCCCAACAGCCAAACACAAAAGCAGCAAACATCTCGCTGTATGTCCCACATCCAAAGTGCCAAGAGAGCGCTTGCTCTCCCTGTCTTTGAGTACTGTTTTCACTGTCCCGGTTACCTCTTTGCTAACATTCTCTTCAGAGCTGCAGTGAAACCAGGAACCACGTGGAGAAGGCACCCACACTGAAAGTGCCTGGAGGGAACATTGGGGCTTCTTCTCAGTGTCTCTGACATAGGGTTTCACTGTCCCGGGAAAGTCTCTGCTAACACCCTGCAGAGCGCTGTGCCCAATATACAGAAACGTCTTGCGGTATCTCCTACAGGGAAAGTGCCAGGAGGGAATTGTGGAGCTTGTTCTCAGTGTCTCTGAGAATTGCTCTGATTATCCCTGTGACCTCTTTGCTAAGGCTCTCCAGAGAGACGTCCTCAAAACCAACACACATCTTGACATATCTCCCGCATTGATCGCAGTGTCTCCAGAAACGGCATTCAAGGAGCCAGGACCTTTTCTCCCTACACTGTCCATTGAGTTGTCCTCAAAACCAATATACATCCTGCTATATCTCCCACATGGAAAGTGCCAGGAGGGAGAAGTGGGGATTATGTTTAGACTTTCTCGGAACTGCTTCAAATCAACTAGATATCTTTGTGCTGTAAATCTCCCAACAGCCAAATGCAAAAGCAGCAAACATCTCGCTGTATGTCCCACATCCAAAGTGCCAAGAGAGAGCTTGCTCTCCCTGTCTTTGAGTACTGTTTTCACTGTCCCGGTTACCTCTTTGCTAACATTCTCTTCAGAGCTGCAGTGAAACCAGGAACCACGTGGAGAAGGCACCCACACTGAAAGTGCCTGGAGGGAACATTGGGGCTTCTTCTCAGTGTCTCTGACATAGGGTTTCACTGTCCCGGGAAAGTCTCTGCTAACACCCTGCAGAGCGCTGTGCCCAATATACAGAAACGTCTTGCGGTATCTCCTACAGGGAAAGTGCCAGGAGGGAATTGTCGAGCTTGTTCTCAGTGTCTCTGAGAATTGCTCTGATTATCCCTGTGACCTCTTTGCTAAGACTCTCCAGAGAGACGTCCTCAAAACAAACACACATCTTGACATATCTCCCGCATTGATCGCAGTGTCTCCAGAAACGGCATTCAAGGAGCCAGGACCTTTTCTCCCTACACTGTCCATTGAGTTGTCCTCAAAACCAATATACATCCTGCTATATCTCCCACATGGAAAGTGCCAGGAGGGAGAAGTGGGGATTATGTTTAGACTTTCTCGGAACTGCTTCAAATCAACTAGATATCTTTGTGCTGTAAATCTCCCAACAGCCAAATGCAAAAGCAGCAAACATCTCGCTGTATGTCCCACATCCAAAGTGCCAAGAGAGAGCTTGCTCTCCCTGTCTTTGAGTACTGTTTTCACTGTCCCGGTTACCTCTTTGCTAACATTCTCTTCAGAGCTGCAGTGAAACCAGGAACCACGTGGAGAAGGCACCCACACTGAAAGTGCCTGGAGGGAACATTGGGGCTTCTTCTCAGTGTCTCTGACATAGGGTTTCACTGTCCCGCGAAAGTCTCTGCTAACACCGTGCAGAGCGCTGTGCCCAATATACAGAAACGTCTTGCGGTATCTCCTACAGGGAAAGTGCCAGGAGGGAATTGTCGAGCTTGTTCTCAGTGTCTCTGAGAATTGCTCTGATTATCCCTGTGACCTCTTTGCTAAGACTCTCCAGAGAGACGTCCTCAAAACAAACACACATCTTGACATATCTCCCGCATTGATCGCAGTGTCTCCAGAAACAGCATTCAAGGAGCCAGGACCTTTTCTCCCTACACTGTCCATTGAGTTGTCCTCAAAACCAATATACATCCTGCTATATCTCCCACATGGAAAGTGCCAGGAGGGAGAAGTGGGGATTATGTTTAGACTTTCTCGGAACTGCTTCAAATCAACTAGATATCTTTGTGCTGTAAATCTCCCAACAGCCAAATGCAAAAGCAGCAAACATCTCGCTGTATGTCCCACATCCAAAGTGCCAAGAGAGAGCTTGCTCTCCCTGTCTTTGAGTACTGTTTTCACTGTCCCGGTTACCTCTTTGCTAACATTCTCTTCAGAGCTGCAGTGAAACCAGGAACCACGTGGAGAAGGCACCCACACTGAAAGTGCCTGGAGGGAACACTGGGGCTTCTTCTCAGTGTCTCTGACATAGGGTTTCACTGTCCCGGGAAAGTCTCTGCTAACACCCTGCAGAGCGCTGTGCCCAATATACAGAAACGTCTTGCGGTATCTCCTACAGGGAAAGTGCCAGGAGGGAATTGTCGAGCTTGTTCTCAGTGTCTCTGAGAATTGCTCTGATTATCCCTGTGACCTCTTTGCTAAGACTCTCCAGAGAGACGTCCTCAAAACAAACACACATCTTGACATATCTCCCGCATTGATCGCAGTGTCTCCAGAAACGGCATTCAAGGAGCCAGGACCTTTTCTCCCTACACTGTCCATTGAGTTGTCCTCAAAACCAATATACATCCTGCTATATCTCCCACATGGAAAGTGCCAGGAGGGAGAAGTGGGGATTATGTTTAGACTTTCTCGGAACTGCTTCAAATCAACTAGATATCTTTGTGCTGTAAATCTCCCAACAGCCAAACGCAAAAGCAGCAAACATCTCGCTGTATGTCCCACATCCAAAGTGCCAAGAGAGAGCTTGCTCTCCCTGTCTTTGAGTACTGTTTTCACTGTCCCGGTTACCTCTTTGCTAACATTCTCTTCAGAGCTGCAGTGAAACCAGGAACCACGTGGAGAAGGCACCCACACTGAAAGTGCCTGGAGGGAACATTGGGGCTTCTTCTCAGTGTCTCTGACATAGGGTTTCACTGTCCCGCGAAAGTCTCTGCTAACACCGTGCAGAGCGCTGTGCCCAATATACAGAAACGTCTTGCGGTATCTCCTACAGGGAAAGTGCCAGGAGGGAATTGTCGAGCTTGTTCTCAGTGTCTCTGAGAATTGCTCTGATTATGCCTGTGACCTCTTTGCTAAGACTCTCCAGAGAGACATCCTCAAAACAAACACACATCTTGACATATCTCCCGCATTGATCGCAGTGTCTCCAGAAACGGCATTCAAGGAGCCAGGACCTTTTCTCCCTACACTGTCCATTGAGTTGTCCTCAAAACCAATATACATCCTGCTATATCTCCCACATGGAAAGTGCCAGGAGGGAGAAGTGGGGATTATGTTTAGACTTTCTCGGAACTGCTTCAAATCAACTAGATATCTTTGTGCTGTAAATCTCCCAACAGCCAAACACAAAAGCAGCAAACATCTCGCTGTATGTCCCACATCCAAAGTGCCAAGAGAGCGCTTGCTCTCCCTGTCTTTGAGTACTGTTTTCACTGTCCCGGTTACCTCTTTGCTAACATTCTCTTCAGAGCTGCAGTGAAACCAGGAACCACGTGGAGAAGGCAGCCACACTGAAAGTGCCTGGAGGGAACATTGGGGCTTCTTCTCAGTGTCTCTGACATAGGGTTTCACTGTCCCGGGAAAGTCTCTGCTAACACCCTGCAGAGCGCTGTGCCCAATATACAGAAACGTCTTGCGGTATCTCCTACAGGGAAAGTGCCAGGAGGGAATTGTCGAGCTTGTTCTCAGTGTCTCTGAGAATTGCTCTGATTATCCCTGTGACCTCTTTGCTAAGACTCTCCAGAGAGACGTCCTCAAAACAAACACACATCTTGACATATCTCCCACATTGATCGCAGTGTCTCCAGAAACAGCATTCAAGGAGCCAGGACCTTTTCTCCCTACACTGTCCATTGAGTTGTCCTCAAAATCAATATACATCCTGCTATATCTCCCACATGGAAAGTGCCAGGAGGGAGAAGTGGGGATTATGTTTAGACTTTCTCGGAACTGCTTCAAATCAACTAGATATCTTTGTGCTGTAAATCTCCCAACAGCCAAACGCAAAAGCAGCAAACATCTCGCTGTATGTCCCACATCCAAAGTGCCAAGAGAGAGCTTGCTCTCCCTGTCTTTGAGTACTGTTTTCACTGTCCCGGTTACCTCTTTGCTAACATTCTCTTCAGAGCTGCAGTGAAACCAGGAACCACGTGGAGAAGGCACCCACACTGAAAGTGCCTGGACGGAACACTGGGGCTTCTTCTCAGTGTCTCTGACATAGGGTTTCACTGTCCCGGGAAAGTCTCTGCTAACACCGTGCAGAGCGCTGTGCCCAATATACAGAAACGTCTTGCGGTATCTCCTACAGGGAAAGTGCCAGGAGGGAATTGTCGAGCTTGTTCTCAGTGTCTCTGAGAATTGCTCTGATTATCCCTGTGACCTCTTTGCTAAGACTCTCCAGAGAGACGTCCTCAAAACAAACACACATCTTGACATATCTCCCACATTGATCGCAGTGTCTCCAGAAACGGCATTCAAGGAGCCAGGACCTTTTCTCCCTACACTGTCCATTGAGTTGTCCTCAAAACCAATATACATCCTGCTATATCTCCCACATGGAAAGTGCCAGGAGGGAGAAGTGGGGATTATGTTTAGACTTTCTCGGAACTGCTTCAAATCAACTAGATATCTTTGTGCTGTAAATCTCCCAACAGCCAAATGCAAAAGCAGCAAACATCTCGCTGTATGTCCCACATCCAAAGTGCCAAGAGAGAGCTTGCTCTCCCTGTCTTTGAGTACTGTTTTCACTGTCCCGGTTACCTCTTTGCTAACATTCTCTTCAGAGCTGCAGTGAAACCAGGAACCACGTGGAGAAGGCACCCACACTGAAAGTGCCTGGAGGGAACATTGGGGCTTCTTCTCAGTGTCTCTGACATAGGGTTTCACTGTCCCGCGAAAGTCTCTGCTAACACCGTGCAGAGCGCTGTGCCCAATATACAGAAACGTCTTGCGGTATCTCCTACAGGGAAAGTGCCAGGAGGGAATTGTCGAGCTTGTTCTCAGTGTCTCTGAGAATTGCTCTGATTATGCCTGTGACCTCTTTGCTAAGACTCTCCAGAGAGACGTCCTCAAAACAAACACACATCTTGACATATCTCCCGCATTGATCGCAGTGTCTCCAGAAACGGCATTCAAGGAGCCAGGACCTTTTCTCCCTACACTGTCCATTGAGTTGTCCTCAAAACCAATATACATCCTGCTATATCTCCCACATGGAAAGTGCCAGGAGGGAGAAGTGGGGATTATGTTTAGACTTTCTCGGAACTGCTTCAAATCAACTAGATATCTTTGTGCTGTAAATCTCCCAACAGCCAAACACAAAAGCAGCAAACATCTCGCTGTATGTCCCACATCCAAAGTGCCAAGAGAGCGCTTGCTCTCCCTGTCTTTGAGTACTGTTTTCACTGTCCCGGTTACCTCTTTGCTAACATTCTCTTCAGAGCTGCAGTGAAACCAGGAACCACGTGGAGAAGGCACCCAGACTGAAAGTGCCTGGAGGGAACATTGGGGCTTCTTCTCAGTGTCTCTGACATAGGGTTTCACTGTCCCGGGAAAGTCTCTGCTAACACCCTGCAGAGCGCTGTGCCCAATATACAGAAACGTCTTGCGGTATCTCCTACAGGGAAAGTGCCAGGAGGGAATTGTGGAGCTTGTTCTCAGTGTCTCTGAGAATTGCTCTGATTATCCCTGTGACCTCTTTGCTAAGACTCTCCAGAGAGACGTCCTCAAAACAAACACACATCTTGACATATCTCCCGCATTGATCGCAGTGTCTCCAGAAACGGCATTCAAGGAGCCAGGACCTTTTCTCCCTACACTGTCCATTGAGTTGTCCTCAAAACCAATATACATCCTGCTATATCTCCCACATGGAAAGTGCCAGGAGGGAGAAGTGGGGCTTATGTTTAGACTTTCTCGGAACTGCTTCAAATCAACTAGATATCTTTGTGCTGTAAATCTCCCAACAGCCAAACGCAAAAGCAGCAAACATCTCGCTGTATGTCCCACATCCAAAGTGCCAAAAGAGAGCTTGCTCTCCCTGTCTTTGAGTACTGTTTTCACTGTCCCGGTTACCTCTTTGCTAACATTCTCTTCAGAGCTGCAGTGAAACCAGGAACCACGTGGAGAAGGCACCCACACTGAAAGTGCCTGGAGGGAACATTGGGGCTTCTTCTCAGTGTCTCTGACATAGGGTTTCACTGTCCCGGGAAAGTCTCTGCTAACACCCTGCAGAGCGCTGTGCCCAATATACAGAAACGTCTTGCGGTATCTCCTACAGGGAAAGTGCCAGGAGGGAATTGTGGAGCTTGTTCTCAGTGTCTCTGAGAATTGCTCTGATTATCCCTGTGACCTCTTTGCTAAGACTCTCCAGAGAGACGTCCTCAAAACAAACACACATCTTGACATATCTCCCGCATTGATCGCAGTGTCTCCAGAAACGGCATTCAAGGAGCCAGGACCTTTTCTCCCTACACTGTCCATTGAGTTGTCCTCAAAACCAATATACATCCTGCTATATCTCCCACATGGAAAGTGCCAGGAGGGAGAAGTGGGGATTATGTTTAGACTTTCTCGGAACTGCTTCAAATCAACTAGATATCTTTGTGCTGTAAATCTCCCAACAGCCAAACGCAAAAGCAGCAAACATCTCGCTGTATGTCCCACATCCAAAGTGCCAAGAGAGAGCTTGCTCTCCCTGTCTTTGAGTACTGTTTTCACTGTCCCGGTTACCTCTTTGCTAACATTCTCTTCAGAGCTGCAGTGAAACCAGGAACCACGTGGAGAAGGCACCCACACTGAAAGTGCCTGGACGGAACACTGGGGCTTCTTCTCAGTGTCTCTGACATAGGGTTTCACTGTCCCGCGAAAGTCTCTGCTAACACCGTGCAGAGCGCTGTGCCCAATATACAGAAACGTCTTGCGGTATCTCCTACAGGGAAAGTGCCAGGAGGGAATTGTCGAGCTTGTTCTCAGTGTCTCTGAGAATTGCTCTGATTATCCCTGTGACCTCTTTGCTAAGACTCTCCAGAGAGACGTCCTCAAAACAAACACACATCTTGACATATCTCCCGCATTGATCGCAGTGTCTCCAGAAACGGCATTCAAGGAGCCAGGACCTTTTCTCCCTACACTGTCCATTGAGTTGTCCTCAAAACCAATATACATCCTGCTATATCTCCCACATGGAAAGTGCCAGGAGGGAGAAGTGGGGATTATGTTTAGACTTTCTCGGAACTGCTTCAAATCAACTAGATATCTTTGTGCTGTAAATCTCCCAACAGCCAAATGCAAAAGCAGCAAACATCTCGCTGTATGTCCCACATCCAAAGTGCCAAGAGAGAGCTTGCTCTCCCTGTCTTTGAGTACTGTTTTCACTGTCCCGGTTACCTCTTTGCTAACATTCTCTTCAGAGCTGCAGTGAAACCAGGAACCACGTGGAGAAGGCACCCACACTGAAAGTGCCTGGAGGGAACATTGGGGCTTCTTCTCAGTGTCTCTGACATAGGGTTTCACTGTCCCGGGAAAGTCTCTGCTAACACCCTGCAGAGCGCTGTGCCCAATATACAGAAACGTCTTGCGGTATCTCCTACAGGGAAAGTGCCAGGAGGGAATTGTCGAGCTTGTTCTCAGTGTCTCTGAGAATTGCTCTGATTATCCGTGTGACCTCTTTGCTAAGACTCTCCAGAGAGACGTCCTCAAAACAAACACACATCTTGACATATCTCCCGCATTGATCGCAGTGTCTCCAGAAACGGCATTCAAGGAGCCAGGACCTTTTCTCCCTACACTGTCCATTGAGTTGTCCTCAAAACCAATATACATCCTGCTATATCTCCCACATGGAAAGTGCCAGGAGGGAGAAGTGGGGATTATGTTTAGACTTTCTCGGAACTGCTTCAAATCAACTAGATATCTTTGTGCTGTAAATCTCCCAACAGCCAAATGCAAAAGCAGCAAACATCTCGCTGTATGTCCCACATCCAAAGTGCCAAGAGAGAGCTTGCTCTCCCTGTCTTTGAGTACTGTTTTCACTGTCCCGGTTACCTCTTTGCTAACATTCTCTTCAGAGCTGCAGTGAAACCAGGAACCACGTGGAGAAGGCACCCACACTGAAAGTGCCTGGAGGGAACATTGGGGCTTCTTCTCAGTGTCTCTGACATAGGGTTTCACTGTCCCGGGAAAGTCTCTGCTAACACCCTGCAGAGCGCTGTGCCCAATATACAGAAACGTCTTGCGGTATCTCCTACAGGGAAAGTGCCAGGAGGGAATTGTCGAGCTTGTTCTCAGTGTCTCTGAGAATTGCTCTGATTATCCCTGTGACCTCTTTGCTAAGACTCTCCAGAGAGACGTCCTCAAAACAAACACACATCTTGACATATCTCCCACATTGATCGCAGTGTCTCCAGAAACGGCATTCAAGGAGCCAGGACCTTTTCTCCCTACACTGTCCATTGAGTTGTCCTCAAAACCAATATACATCCTGCTATATCTCCCACATGGAAAGTGCCAGGAGGGAGAAGTGGGGATTATGTTTAGACTTTCTCGGAACTGCTTCAAATCAACTAGATATCTTTGTGCTGTAAATCTCCCAACAGCCAAATGCAAAAGCAGCAAACATCTCGCTGTATGTCCCACATCCAAAGTGCCAAGAGAGAGCTTGCTCTCCCTGTCTTTGAGTACTGTTTTCACTGTCCCGGTTACCTCTTTGCTAACATTCTCTTCAGAGCTGCAGTGAAACCAGGAACCACGTGGAGAAGGCACCCACACTGAAAGTGCCTGGAGGGAACATTGGGGCTTCTTCTCAGTGTCTCTGACATAGGGTTTCACTGTCCCGCGAAAGTCTCTGCTAACACCGTGCAGAGCGCTGTGCCCAATATACAGAAACGTCTTGCGGTATCTCCTACAGGGAAAGTGCCAGGAGGGAATTGTCGAGCTTGTTCTCAGTGTCTCTGAGAATTGCTCTGATTATGCCTGTGACCTCTTTGCTAAGACTCTCCAGAGAGACGTCCTCAAAACAAACACACATCTTGACATATCTCCCGCATTGATCGCAGTGTCTCCAGAAACGGCATTCAAGGAGCCAGGACCTTTTCTCCCTACACTGTCCATTGAGTTGTCCTCAAAACCAATATACATCCTGCTATATCTCCCACATGGAAAGTGCCAGGAGGGAGAAGTGGGGATTATGTTTAGACTTTCTCGGAACTGCTTCAAATCAACTAGATATCTTTGTGCTGTAAATCTCCCAACAGCCAAACACAAAAGCAGCAAACATCTCGCTGTATGTCCCACATCCAAAGTGCCAAGAGAGCGCTTGCTCTCCCTGTCTTTGAGTACTGTTTTCACTGTCCCGGTTACCTCTTTGCTAACATTCTCTTCAGAGCTGCAGTGAAACCAGGAACCACGTGGAGAAGGCACCCACACTGAAAGTGCCTGGAGGGAACATTGGGGCTTCTTCTCAGTGTCTCTGACATAGGGTTTCACTGTCCCGGGAAAGTCTCTGCTAACACCCTGCAGAGCGCTGTGCCCAATATACAGAAACGTCTTGCGGTATCTCCTACAGGGAAAGTGCCAGGAGGGAATTGTGGAGCTTGTTCTCAGTGTCTCTGAGAATTGCTCTGATTATCCCTGTGACCTCTTTGCTAAGGCTCTCCAGAGAGACGTCCTCAAAACAAACACACATCTTGACATATCTCCCGCATTGATCGCAGTGTCTCCAGAAACGGCATTCAAGGAGCCAGGACCTTTTCTCCCTACACTGTCCATTGAGTTGTCCTCAAAACCAATATACATCCTGCTATATCTCCCACATGGAAAGTGCCAGGAGGGAGAAGTGGGGATTATGTTTAGACTTTCTCGGAACTGCTTCAAATCAACTAGATATCTTTGTGCTGTAAATCTCCCAACAGCCAAATGCAAAAGCAGCAAACATCTCGCTGTATGTCCCACATCCAAAGTGCCAAGAGAGAGCTTGCTCTCCCTGTCTTTGAGTACTGTTTTCACTGTCCCGGTTACCTCTTTGCTAACATTCTCTTCAGAGCTGCAGTGAAACCAGGAACCACGTGGAGAAGGCACCCACACTGAAAGTGCCTGGAGGGAACATTGGGGCTTCTTCTCAGTGTCTCTGACATAGGGTTTCACTGTCCCGGGAAAGTCTCTGCTAACACCCTGCAGAGCGCTGTGCCCAATATACAGAAACGTCTTGCGGTATCTCCTACAGGGAAAGTGCCAGGAGGGAATTGTCGAGCTTGTTCTCAGTGTCTCTGAGAATTGCTCTGATTATCCCTGTGACCTCTTTGCTAAGACTCTCCAGAGAGACGTCCTCAAAACAAACACACATCTTGACATATCTCCCGCATTGATCGCAGTGTCTCCAGAAACGGCATTCAAGGAGCCAGGACCTTTTCTCCCTACACTGTCCATTGAGTTGTCCTCAAAACCAATATACATCCTGCTATATCTCCCACATGGAAAGTGCCAGGAGGGAGAAGTGGGGATTATGTTTAGACTTTCTCGGAACTGCTTCAAATCAACTAGATATCTTTGTGCTGTAAATCTCCCAACAGCCAAATGCAAAAGCAGCAAACATCTCGCTGTATGTCCCACATCCAAAGTGCCAAGAGAGAGCTTGCTCTCCCTGTCTTTGAGTACTGTTTTCACTGTCCCGGTTACCTCTTTGCTAACATTCTCTTCAGAGCTGCAGTGAAACCAGGAACCACGTGGAGAAGGCACCCACACTGAAAGTGCCTGGAGGGAACATTGGGGCTTCTTCTCAGTGTCTCTGACATAGGGTTTCACTGTCCCGCGAAAGTCTCTGCTAACACCGTGCAGAGCGCTGTGCCCAATATACAGAAACGTCTTGCGGTATCTCCTACAGGGAAAGTGCCAGGAGGGAATTGTCGAGCTTGTTCTCAGTGTCTCTGAGAATTGCTCTGATTATCCCTGTGACCTCTTTGCTAAGACTCTCCAGAGAGACGTCCTCAAAACAAACACACATCTTGACATATCTCCCGCATTGATCGCAGTGTCTCCAGAAACAGCATTCAAGGAGCCAGGACCTTTTCTCCCTACACTGTCCATTGAGTTGTCCTCAAAACCAATATACATCCTGCTATATCTCCCACATGGAAAGTGCCAGGAGGGAGAAGTGGGGATTATGTTTAGACTTTCTCGGAACTGCTTCAAATCAACTAGATATCTTTGTGCTGTAAATCTCCCAACAGCCAAATGCAAAAGCAGCAAACATCTCGCTGTATGTCCCACATCCAAAGTGCCAAGAGAGAGCTTGCTCTCCCTGTCTTTGAGTACTGTTTTCACTGTCCCGGTTACCTCTTTGCTAACATTCTCTTCAGAGCTGCAGTGAAACCAGGAACCACGTGGAGAAGGCACCCACACTGAAAGTGCCTGGAGGGAACATTGGGGCTTCTTCTCAGTGTCTCTGACATAGGGTTTCACTGTCCCGGGAAAGTCTCTGCTAACACCGTGCAGAGCGCTGTGCCCAATATACAGAAACGTCTTGCGGTATCTCCTACAGGGAAAGTGCCAGGAGGGAATTGTGGAGCTTGTTCTCAGTGTCTCTGAGAATTGCTCTGATTATCCCTGTGACCTCTTTGCTAAGACTCTCCAGAGAGACGTCCTCAAAACAAACACACATCTTGACATATCTCCCGCATTGATCGCAGTGTCTCCAGAAACGGCATTCAAGGAGCCAGGACCTTTTCTCCCTACACTGTCCATTGAGTTGTCCTCAAAACCAATATACATCCTGCTATATCTCCCACATGGAAAGTGCCAGGAGGGAGAAGTGGGGATTATGTTTAGACTTTCTCGGAACTGCTTCAAATCAACTAGATATCTTTGTGCTGTAAATCTCCCAACAGCCAAACGCAAAAGCAGCAAACATCTCGCTGTATGTCCCACATCCAAAGTGCCAAGAGAGAGCTTGCTCTCCCTGTCTTTGAGTACTGTTTTCACTGTCCCGGTTACCTCTTTGCTAACATTCTCTTCAGAGCTGCAGTGAAACCAGGAACCACGTGGAGAAGGCACCCACACTGAAAGTGCCTGGAGGGAACATTGGGGCTTCTTCTCAGTGTCTCTGACATAGGGTTTCACTGTCCCGCGAAAGTCTCTGCTAACACCGTGCAGAGCGCTGTGCCCAATATACAGAAACGTCTTGCGGTATCTCCTACAGGGAAAGTGCCAGGAGGGAATTGTCGAGCTTGTTCTCAGTGTCTCTGAGAATTGCTCTGATTATGCCTGTGACCTCTTTGCTAAGACTCTCCAGAGAGACATCCTCAAAACAAACACACATCTTGACATATCTCCCGCATTGATCGCAGTGTCTCCAGAAACGGCATTCAAGGAGCCAGGACCTTTTCTCCCTACACTGTCCATTGAGTTGTCCTCAAAACCAATATACATCCTGCTATATCTCCCACATGGAAAGTGCCAGGAGGGAGAAGTGGGGATTATGTTTAGACTTTCTCGGAACTGCTTCAAATCAACTAGATATCTTTGTGCTGTAAATCTCCCAACAGCCAAACACAAAAGCAGCAAACATCTCGCTGTATGTCCCACATCCAAAGTGCCAAGAGAGCGCTTGCTCTCCCTGTCTTTGAGTACTGTTTTCACTGTCCCGGTTACCTCTTTGCTAACATTCTCTTCAGAGCTGCAGTGAAACCAGGAACCACGTGGAGAAGGCAGCCACACTGAAAGTGCCTGGAGGGAACATTGGGGCTTCTTCTCAGTGTCTCTGACATAGGGTTTCACTGTCCCGGGAAAGTCTCTGCTAACACCCTGCAGAGCGCTGTGCCCAATATACAGAAACGTCTTGCGGTATCTCCTACAGGGAAAGTGCCAGGAGGGAATTGTCGAGCTTGTTCTCAGTGTCTCTGAGAATTGCTCTGATTATCCCTGTGACCTCTTTGCTAAGACTCTCCAGAGAGACGTCCTCAAAACAAACACACATCTTGACATATCTCCCACATTGATCGCAGTGTCTCCAGAAACAGCATTCAAGGAGCCAGGACCTTTTCTCCCTACACTGTCCATTGAGTTGTCCTCAAAATCAATATACATCCTGCTATATCTCCCACATGGAAAGTGCCAGGAGGGAGAAGTGGGGATTATGTTTAGACTTTCTCGGAACTGCTTCAAATCAACTAGATATCTTTGTGCTGTAAATCTCCCAACAGCCAAACGCAAAAGCAGCAAACATCTCGCTGTATGTCCCACATCCAAAGTGCCAAGAGAGAGCTTGCTCTCCCTGTCTTTGAGTACTGTTTTCACTGTCCCGGTTACCTCTTTGCTAACATTCTCTTCAGAGCTGCAGTGAAACCAGGAACCACGTGGAGAAGGCACCCACACTGAAAGTGCCTGGACGGAACACTGGGGCTTCTTCTCAGTGTCTCTGACATAGGGTTTCACTGTCCCGGGAAAGTCTCTGCTAACACCGTGCAGAGCGCTGTGCCCAATATACAGAAACGTCTTGCGGTATCTCCTACAGGGAAAGTGCCAGGAGGGAATTGTGGAGCTTGTTCTCAGTGTCTCTGAGAATTGCTCTGATTATGCCTGTGACCTCTTTGCTAAGACTCTCCAGAGAGACGTCCTCAAAACAAACACACATCTTGACATATCTCCCGCATTGATCGCAGTGTCTCCAGAAACGGCATTCAAGGAGCCAGGACCTTTTCTCCCTACACTGTCCATTGAGTTGTCCTCAAAACCAATATACATCCTGCTATATCTCCCACATGGAAAGTGCCAGGAGGGAGAAGTGGGGATTATGTTTAGACTTTCTCGGAACTGCTTCAAATCAACTAGATATCTTTGTGCTGTAAATCTCCCAACAGCCAAACACAAAAGCAGCAAACATCTCGCTGTATGTCCCACATCCAAAGTGCCAAGAGAGCGCTTGCTCTCCCTGTCTTTGAGTACTGTTTTCACTGTCCCGGTTACCTCTTTGCTAACATTCTCTTCAGAGCTGCAGTGAAACCAGGAACCACGTGGAGAAGGCACCCACACTGAAAGTGCCTGGAGGGAACATTGGGGCTTCTTCTCAGTGTCTCTGACATAGGGTTTCACTGTCCCGGGAAAGTCTCTGCTAACACCCTGCAGAGCGCTGTGCCCAATATACAGAAACGTCTTGCGGTATCTCCTACAGGGAAAGTGCCAGGAGGGAATTGTGGAGCTTGTTCTCAGTGTCTCTGAGAATTGCTCTGATTATCCCTGTGACCTCTTTGCTAAGGCTCTCCAGAGAGACGTCCTCAAAACCAACACACATCTTGACATATCTCCCGCATTGATCGCAGTGTCTCCAGAAACGGCATTCAAGGAGCCAGGACCTTTTCTCCCTACACTGTCCATTGAGTTGTCCTCAAAACCAATATACATCCTGCTATATCTCCCACATGGAAAGTGCCAGGAGGGAGAAGTGGGGATTATGTTTAGACTTTCTCGGAACTGCTTCAAATCAACTAGATATCTTTGTGCTGTAAATCTCCCAACAGCCAAATGCAAAAGCAGCAAACATCTCGCTGTATGTCCCACATCCAAAGTGCCAAGAGAGAGCTTGCTCTCCCTGTCTTTGAGTACTGTTTTCACTGTCCCGGTTACCTCTTTGCTAACATTCTCTTCAGAGCTGCAGTGAAACCAGGAACCACGTGGAGAAGGCACCCACACTGAAAGTGCCTGGAGGGAACATTGGGGCTTCTTCTCAGTGTCTCTGACATAGGGTTTCACTGTCCCGGGAAAGTCTCTGCTAACACCCTGCAGAGCGCTGTGCCCAATATACAGAAACGTCTTGCGGTATCTCCTACAGGGAAAGTGCCAGGAGGGAATTGTCGAGCTTGTTCTCAGTGTCTCTGAGAATTGCTCTGATTATCCCTGTGACCTCTTTGCTAAGACTCTCCAGAGAGACGTCCTCAAAACAAACACACATCTTGACATATCTCCCGCATTGATCGCAGTGTCTCCAGAAACGGCATTCAAGGAGCCAGGACCTTTTCTCCCTACACTGTCCATTGAGTTGTCCTCAAAACCAATATACATCCTGCTATATCTCCCACATGGAAAGTGCCAGGAGGGAGAAGTGGGGATTATGTTTAGACTTTCTCGGAACTGCTTCAAATCAACTAGATATCTTTGTGCTGTAAATCTCCCAACAGCCAAATGCAAAAGCAGCAAACATCTCGCTGTATGTCCCACATCCAAAGTGCCAAGAGAGAGCTTGCTCTCCCTGTCTTTGAGTACTGTTTTCACTGTCCCGGTTACCTCTTTGCTAACATTCTCTTCAGAGCTGCAGTGAAACCAGGAACCACGTGGAGAAGGCACCCACACTGAAAGTGCCTGGAGGGAACATTGGGGCTTCTTCTCAGTGTCTCTGACATAGGGTTTCACTGTCCCGCGAAAGTCTCTGCTAACACCGTGCAGAGCGCTGTGCCCAATATACAGAAACGTCTTGCGGTATCTCCTACAGGGAAAGTGCCAGGAGGGAATTGTCGAGCTTGTTCTCAGTGTCTCTGAGAATTGCTCTGATTATCCCTGTGACCTCTTTGCTAAGACTCTCCAGAGAGACGTCCTCAAAACAAACACACATCTTGACATATCTCCCGCATTGATCGCAGTGTCTCCAGAAACAGCATTCAAGGAGCCAGGACCTTTTCTCCCTACACTGTCCATTGAGTTGTCCTCAAAACCAATATACATCCTGCTATATCTCCCACATGGAAAGTGCCAGGAGGGAGAAGTGGGGATTATGTTTAGACTTTCTCGGAACTGCTTCAAATCAACTAGATATCTTTGTGCTGTAAATCTCCCAACAGCCAAATGCAAAAGCAGCAAACATCTCGCTGTATGTCCCACATCCAAAGTGCCAAGAGAGAGCTTGCTCTCCCTGTCTTTGAGTACTGTTTTCACTGTCCCGGTTACCTCTTTGCTAACATTCTCTTCAGAGCTGCAGTGAAACCAGGAACCACGTGGAGAAGGCACCCACACTGAAAGTGCCTGGAGGGAACACTGGGGCTTCTTCTCAGTGTCTCTGACATAGGGTTTCACTGTCCCGGGAAAGTCTCTGCTAACACCCTGCAGAGCGCTGTGCCCAATATACAGAAACGTCTTGCGGTATCTCCTACAGGGAAAGTGCCAGGAGGGAATTGTCGAGCTTGTTCTCAGTGTCTCTGAGAATTGCTCTGATTATCCCTGTGACCTCTTTGCTAAGACTCTCCAGAGAGACGTCCTCAAAACAAACACACATCTTGACATATCTCCCGCATTGATCGCAGTGTCTCCAGAAACGGCATTCAAGGAGCCAGGACCTTTTCTCCCTACACTGTCCATTGAGTTGTCCTCAAAACCAATATACATCCTGCTATATCTCCCACATGGAAAGTGCCAGGAGGGAGAAGTGGGGATTATGTTTAGACTTTCTCGGAACTGCTTCAAATCAACTAGATATCTTTGTGCTGTAAATCTCCCAACAGCCAAACGCAAAAGCAGCAAACATCTCGCTGTATGTCCCACATCCAAAGTGCCAAGAGAGAGCTTGCTCTCCCTGTCTTTGAGTACTGTTTTCACTGTCCCGGTTACCTCTTTGCTAACATTCTCTTCAGAGCTGCAGTGAAACCAGGAACCACGTGGAGAAGGCACCCACACTGAAAGTGCCTGGAGGGAACATTGGGGCTTCTTCTCAGTGTCTCTGACATAGGGTTTCACTGTCCCGCGAAAGTCTCTGCTAACACCGTGCAGAGCGCTGTGCCCAATATACAGAAACGTCTTGCGGTATCTCCTACAGGGAAAGTGCCAGGAGGGAATTGTCGAGCTTGTTCTCAGTGTCTCTGAGAATTGCTCTGATTACGCCTGTGACCTCTTTGCTAAGACTCTCCAGAGAGACATCCTCAAAACAAACACACATCTTGACATATCTCCCGCATTGATCGCAGTGTCTCCAGAAACGGCATTCAAGGAGCCAGGACCTTTTCTCCCTACACTGTCCATTGAGTTGTCCTCAAAACCAATATACATCCTGCTATATCTCCCACATGGAAAGTGCCAGGAGGGAGAAGTGGGGATTATGTTTAGACTTTCTCGGAACTGCTTCAAATCAACTAGATATCTTTGTGCTGTAAATCTCCCAACAGCCAAACACAAAAGCAGCAAACATCTCGCTGTATGTCCCACATCCAAAGTGCCAAGAGAGCGCTTGCTCTCCCTGTCTTTGAGTACTGTTTTCACTGTCCCGGTTACCTCTTTGCTAACATTCTCTTCAGAGCTGCAGTGAAACCAGGAACCACGTGGAGAAGGCAGCCACACTGAAAGTGCCTGGAGGGAACATTGGGGCTTCTTCTCAGTGTCTCTGACATAGGGTTTCACTGTCCCGGGAAAGTCTCTGCTAACACCCTGCAGAGCGCTGTGCCCAATATACAGAAACGTCTTGCGGTATCTCCTACAGGGAAAGTGCCAGGAGGGAATTGTCGAGCTTGTTCTCAGTGTCTCTGAGAATTGCTCTGATTATCCCTGTGACCTCTTTGCTAAGACTCTCCAGAGAGACGTCCTCAAAACAAACACACATCTTGACATATCTCCCACATTGATCGCAGTGTCTCCAGAAACAGCATTCAAGGAGCCAGGACCTTTTCTCCCTACACTGTCCATTGAGTTGTCCTCAAAATCAATATACATCCTGCTATATCTCCCACATGGAAAGTGCCAGGAGGGAGAAGTGGGGATTATGTTTAGACTTTCTCGGAACTGCTTCAAATCAACTAGATATCTTTGTGCTGTAAATCTCCCAACAGCCAAACGCAAAAGCAGCAAACATCTCGCTGTATGTCCCACATCCAAAGTGCCAAGAGAGAGCTTGCTCTCCCTGTCTTTGAGTACTGTTTTCACTGTCCCGGTTACCTCTTTGCTAACATTCTCTTCAGAGCTGCAGTGAAACCAGGAACCACGTGGAGAAGGCACCCACACTGAAAGTGCCTGGACGGAACACTGGGGCTTCTTCTCAGTGTCTCTGACATAGGGTTTCACTGTCCCGGGAAAGTCTCTGCTAACACCGTGCAGAGCGCTGTGCCCAATATACAGAAACGTCTTGCGGTATCTCCTACAGGGAAAGTGCCAGGAGGGAATTGTGGAGCTTGTTCTCAGTGTCTCTGAGAATTGCTCTGATTATCCCTGTGACCTCTTTGCTAAGGCTCTCCAGAGAGACGTCCTCAAAACCAACACACATCTTGACATATCTCCCGCATTGATCGCAGTGTCTCCAGAAACGGCATTCAAGGAGCCAGGACCTTTTCTCCCTACACTGTCCATTGAGTTGTCCTCAAAACCAATATACATCCTGCTATATCTCCCACATGGAAAGTGCCAGGAGGGAGAAGTGGGGATTATGTTTAGACTTTCTCGGAACTGCTTCAAATCAACTAGATATCTTTGTGCTGTAAATCTCCCAACAGCCAAATGCAAAAGCAGCAAACATCTCGCTGTATGTCCCACATCCAAAGTGCCAAGAGAGAGCTTGCTCTCCCTGTCTTTGAGTACTGTTTTCACTGTCCCGGTTACCTCTTTGCTAACATTCTCTTCAGAGCTGCAGTGAAACCAGGAACCACGTGGAGAAGGCACCCACACTGAAAGTGCCTGGAGGGAACATTGGGGCTTCTTCTCAGTGTCTCTGACATAGGGTTTCACTGTCCCGGGAAAGTCTCTGCTAACACCCTGCAGAGCGCTGTGCCCAATATACAGAAACGTCTTGCGGTATCTCCTACAGGGAAAGTGCCAGGAGGGAATTGTCGAGCTTGTTCTCAGTGTCTCTGAGAATTGCTCTGATTATCCCTGTGACCTCTTTGCTAAGACTCTCCAGAGAGACGTCCTCAAAACAAACACACATCTTGACATATCTCCCGCATTGATCGCAGTGTCTCCAGAAACGGCATTCAAGGAGCCAGGACCTTTTCTCCCTACACTGTCCATTGAGTTGTCCTCAAAACCAATATACATCCTGCTATATCTCCCACATGGAAAGTGCCAGGAGGGAGAAGTGGGGATTATGTTTAGACTTTCTCGGAACTGCTTCAAATCAACTAGATATCTTTGTGCTGTAAATCTCCCAACAGCCAAATGCAAAAGCAGCAAACATCTCGCTGTATGTCCCACATCCAAAGTGCCAAGAGAGAGCTTGCTCTCCCTGTCTTTGAGTACTGTTTTCACTGTCCCGGTTACCTCTTTGCTAACATTCTCTTCAGAGCTGCAGTGAAACCAGGAACCACGTGGAGAAGGCACCCACACTGAAAGTGCCTGGAGGGAACATTGGGGCTTCTTCTCAGTGTCTCTGACATAGGGTTTCACTGTCCCGCGAAAGTCTCTGCTAACACCGTGCAGAGCGCTGTGCCCAATATACAGAAACGTCTTGCGGTATCTCCTACAGGGAAAGTGCCAGGAGGGAATTGTCGAGCTTGTTCTCAGTGTCTCTGAGAATTGCTCTGATTATCCCTGTGACCTCTTTGCTAAGACTCTCCAGAGAGACGTCCTCAAAACAAACACACATCTTGACATATCTCCCGCATTGATCGCAGTGTCTCCAGAAACAGCATTCAAGGAGCCAGGACCTTTTCTCCCTACACTGTCCATTGAGTTGTCCTCAAAACCAATATACATCCTGCTATATCTCCCACATGGAAAGTGCCAGGAGGGAGAAGTGGGGATTATGTTTAGACTTTCTCGGAACTGCTTCAAATCAACTAGATATCTTTGTGCTGTAAATCTCCCAACAGCCAAATGCAAAAGCAGCAAACATCTCGCTGTATGTCCCACATCCAAAGTGCCAAGAGAGAGCTTGCTCTCCCTGTCTTTGAGTACTGTTTTCACTGTCCCGGTTACCTCTTTGCTAACATTCTCTTCAGAGCTGCAGTGAAACCAGGAACCACGTGGAGAAGGCACCCACACTGAAAGTGCCTGGAGGGAACACTGGGGCTTCTTCTCAGTGTCTCTGACATAGGGTTTCACTGTCCCGGGAAAGTCTCTGCTAACACCCTGCAGAGCGCTGTGCCCAATATACAGAAACGTCTTGCGGTATCTCCTACAGGGAAAGTGCCAGGAGGGAATTGTCGAGCTTGTTCTCAGTGTCTCTGAGAATTGCTCTGATTATCCCTGTGACCTCTTTGCTAAGACTCTCCAGAGAGACGTCCTCAAAACAAACACACATCTTGACATATCTCCCGCATTGATCGCAGTGTCTCCAGAAACGGCATTCAAGGAGCCAGGACCTTTTCTCCCTACACTGTCCATTGAGTTGTCCTCAAAACCAATATACATCCTGCTATATCTCCCACATGGAAAGTGCCAGGAGGGAGAAGTGGGGATTATGTTTAGACTTTCTCGGAACTGCTTCAAATCAACTAGATATCTTTGTGCTGTAAATCTCCCAACAGCCAAACGCAAAAGCAGCAAACATCTCGCTGTATGTCCCACATCCAAAGTGCCAAGAGAGAGCTTGCTCTCCCTGTCTTTGAGTACTGTTTTCACTGTCCCGGTTACCTCTTTGCTAACATTCTCTTCAGAGCTGCAGTGAAACCAGGAACCACGTGGAGAAGGCACCCACACTGAAAGTGCCTGGACGGAACACTGGGGCTTCTTCTCAGTGTCTCTGACATAGGGTTTCACTGTCCCGGGAAAGTCTCTGCTAACACCGTGCAGAGCGCTGTGCCCAATATACAGAAACGTCTTGCGGTATCTCCTACAGGGAAAGTGCCAGGAGGGAATTGTCGAGCTTGTTCTCAGTGTCTCTGAGAATTGCTCTGATTACGCCTGTGACCTCTTTGCTAAGACTCTCCAGAGAGACATCCTCAAAACAAACACACATCTTGACATATCTCCCGCATTGATCGCAGTGTCTCCAGAAACGGCATTCAAGGAGCCAGGACCTTTTCTCCCTACACTGTCCATTGAGTTGTCCTCAAAACCAATATACATCCTGCTATATCTCCCACATGGAAAGTGCCAGGAGGGAGAAGTGGGGATTATGTTTAGACTTTCTCGGAACTGCTTCAAATCAACTAGATATCTTTGTGCTGTAAATCTCCCAACAGCCAAACACAAAAGCAGCAAACATCTCGCTGTATGTCCCACATCCAAAGTGCCAAGAGAGCGCTTGCTCTCCCTGTCTTTGAGTACTGTTTTCACTGTCCCGGTTACCTCTTTGCTAACATTCTCTTCAGAGCTGCAGTGAAACCAGGAACCACGTGGAGAAGGCAGCCACACTGAAAGTGCCTGGAGGGAACATTGGGGCTTCTTCTCAGTGTCTCTGACATAGGGTTTCACTGTCCCGGGAAAGTCTCTGCTAACACCCTGCAGAGCGCTGTGCCCAATATACAGAAACGTCTTGCGGTATCTCCTACAGGGAAAGTGCCAGGAGGGAATTGTCGAGCTTGTTCTCAGTGTCTCTGAGAATTGCTCTGATTATCCCTGTGACCTCTTTGCTAAGACTCTCCAGAGAGACGTCCTCAAAACAAACACACATCTTGACATATCTCCCACATTGATCGCAGTGTCTCCAGAAACAGCATTCAAGGAGCCAGGACCTTTTCTCCCTACACTGTCCATTGAGTTGTCCTCAAAATCAATATACATCCTGCTATATCTCCCACATGGAAAGTGCCAGGAGGGAGAAGTGGGGATTATGTTTAGACTTTCTCGGAACTGCTTCAAATCAACTAGATATCTTTGTGCTGTAAATCTCCCAACAGCCAAACGCAAAAGCAGCAAACATCTCGCTGTATGTCCCACATCCAAAGTGCCAAGAGAGAGCTTGCTCTCCCTGTCTTTGAGTACTGTTTTCACTGTCCCGGTTACCTCTTTGCTAACATTCTCTTCAGAGCTGCAGTGAAACCAGGAACCACGTGGAGAAGGCACCCACACTGAAAGTGCCTGGACGGAACACTGGGGCTTCTTCTCAGTGTCTCTGACATAGGGTTTCACTGTCCCGGGAAAGTCTCTGCTAACACCGTGCAGAGCGCTGTGCCCAATATACAGAAACGTCTTGCGGTATCTCCTACAGGGAAAGTGCCAGGAGGGAATTGTGGAGCTTGTTCTCAGTGTCTCTGAGAATTGCTCTGATTATCCCTGTGACCTCTTTGCTAAGACTCTCCAGAGAGACGTCCTCAAAACAAACACACATCTTGACATATCTCCCGCATTGATCGCAGTGTCTCCAGAAACGGCATTCAAGGAGCCAGGACCTTTTCTCCCTACACTGTCCATTGAGTTGTCCTCAAAACCAATATACATCCTGCTATATCTCCCACATGGAAAGTGCCAGGAGGGAGAAGTGGGGATTATGTTTAGACTTTCTCGGAACTGCTTCAAATCAACTAGATATCTTTGTGCTGTAAATCTCCCAACAGCCAAACGCAAAAGCAGCAAACATCTCGCTGTATGTCCCACATCCAAAGTGCCAAGAGAGCGCTTGCTCTCCCTGTCTTTGAGTACTGTTTTCACTGTCCCGGTTACCTCTTTGCTAACATTCTCTTCAGAGCTGCAGTGAAACCAGGAACCACGTGGAGAAGGCACCCACACTGAAAGTGCCTGGAGGGAACATTGGGGCTTCTTCTCAGTGTCTCTGACATAGGGTTTCACTGTCCCAGGAAAGTCTCTGCTAACACCCTGCAGAGCGCTGTGCCCAATATACAGAAACGTCTTGCGGTATCTCCTACAGGGAAAGTGCCAGGAGGGAATTGTCGAGCTTGTTCTCAGTGTCTCTGAGAATTGCTCTGATTATCCGTGTGACCTCTTTGCTAAGACTCTCCAGAGAGACGTCCTCAAAACAAACACACATCTTGACATATCTCCCGCATTGATCGCAGTGTCTCCAGAAACGGCATTCAAGGAGCCAGGACCTTTTCTCCCTACACTGTCCATTGAGTTGTCCTCAAAATCAATATACATCCTGCTATATCTCCCACATGGAAAGTGCCAGGAGGGAGAAGTGGGGATTATGTTTAGACTTTCTCGGAACTGCTTCAAATCAACTAGATATCTTTGTGCTGTAAATCTCCCAACAGCCAAACACAAAAGCAGCAAACATCTCGCTGTATGTCCCACATCCAAAGTGCCAAGAGAGAGCTTGCTCTCCCTGTCTTTGAGTACTGTTTTCACTGTCCCGGTTACCTCTTTGCTAACATTCTCTTCAGAGCTGCAGTGAAACCAGGAACCACGTGGAGAAGGCACCCACACTGAAAGTGCCTGGAGGGAACATTGGGGCTTCTTCTCAGTGTCTCTGACATAGGGTTTCACTGTCCCGGGAAAGTCTCTGCTAACACCCTGCAGAGCGCTGTGCCCAATATACAGAAACGTCTTGCGGTATCTCCTACAGGGAAAGTGCCAGGAGGGAATTGTCGAGCTTGTTCTCAGTGTCTCTGAGAATTGCTCTGATTATCCCTGTGACCTCTTTGCTAAGACTCTCCAGAGAGACGTCCTCAAAACCAACACACATCTTGACATATCTCCCGCATTGATCGCAGTGTCTCCAGAAACGGCATTCAAGGAGCCAGGACCTTTTCTCCCTACACTGTCCATTGAGTTGTCCTCAAAATCAATATACATCCTGCTATATCTCCCACATGGAAAGTGCCAGGAGGGAGAAGTGGGGATTATGTTTAGACTTTCTCGGAACTGCTTCAAATCAACTAGATATCTTTGTGCTGTAAATCTCCCAACAGCCAAACGCAAAAGCAGCAAACATCTCGCTGTATGTCCCACATCCAAAGTGCCAAGAGAGAGCTTGCTCTCCCTGTCTTTGAGTACTGTTTTCACTGTCCCGGTTACCTCTTTGCTAACATTCTCTTCAGAGCTGCAGTGAAACCAGGAACCACGTGGAGAAGGCACCCACACTGAAAGTGCCTGGAGGGAACATTGGGGCTTCTTCTCAGTGTCTCTGACATAGGGTTTCACTGTCCCGGGAAAGTCTCTGCTAACACCGTGCAGAGCGCTGTGCCCAATATACAGAAACGTCTTGCGGTATCTCCTACAGGGAAAGTGCCAGGAGGGAATTGTCGAGCTTGTTCTCAGTGTCTCTGAGAATTGCTCTGATTATGCCTGTGACCTCTTTGCTAAGACTCTCCAGAGAGACGTCCTCAAAACAAACACACATCTTGACATATCTCCCGCATTGATCGCAGTGTCTCCAGAAACGGCATTCAAGGAGCCAGGACCTTTTCTCCCTACACTGTCCATTGAGTTGTCCTCAAAACCAATATACATCCTGCTATATCTCCCACATGGAAAGTGCCAGGAGGGAGAAGTGGGGATTATGTTTAGACTTTCTCGGAACTGCTTCAAATCAACTAGATATCTTTGTGCTGTAAATCTCCCAACAGCCAAATGCAAAAGCAGCAAACATCTCGCTGTATGTCCCACATCCAAAGTGCCAAGAGAGAGCTTGCTCTCCCTGTCTTTGAGTACTGTTTTCACTGTCCCGGTTACCTCTTTGCTAACATTCTCTTCAGAGCTGCAGTGAAACCAGGAACCACGTGGAGAAGGCACCCACACTGAAAGTGCCTGGAGGGAACATTGGGGCTTCTTCTCAGTGTCTCTGACATAGGGTTTCACTGTCCCGGGAAAGTCTCTGCTAACACCGTGCAGAGCGCTGTGCCCAATATACAGAAACGTCTTGCGGTATCTCCTACAGGGAAAGTGCCAGGAGGGAATTGTCGAGCTTGTTCTCAGTGTCTCTGAGAATTGCTCTGATTATCCCTGTGACCTCTTTGCTAAGACTCTCCAGAGAGACGTCCTCAAAACAAACACACATCTTGACATATCTCCCACATTGATCGCAGTGTCTCCAGAAACGGCATTCAAGGAGCCAGGACCTTTTCTCCCTACACTGTCCATTGAGTTGTCCTCAAAATCAATATACATCCTGCTATATCTCCCACATGGAAAGTGCCAGGAGGGAGAAGTGGGGATTATGTTTAGACTTTCTCGGAACTGCTTCAAATCAACTAGATATCTTTGTGCTGTAAATCTCCCAACAGCCAAACGCAAAAGCAGCAAACATCTCGCTGTATGTCCCACATCCAAAGTGCCAAGAGAGAGCTTGCTCTCCCTGTCTTTGAGTACTGTTTTCACTGTCCCGGTTACCTCTTTGCTAACATTCTCTTCAGAGCTGCAGTGAAACCAGGAACCACGTGGAGAAGGCACCCAGACTGAAAGTGCCTGGAGGGAACATTGGGGCTTCTTCTCAGTGTCTCTGACATAGGGTTTCACTGTCCCGGGAAAGTCTCTGCTAACACCCTGCAGAGCGCTGTGCCCAATATACAGAAACGTCTTGCGGTATCTCCTACAGGGAAAGTGCCAGGAGGGAATTGTCGAGCTTGTTCTCAGTGTCTCTGAGAATTGCTCTGATTATCCCTGTGACCTCTTTGCTAAGGCTCTCCAGAGAGACGTCCTCAAAACAAACACACATCTTGACATATCTCCCGCATTGATCGCAGTGTCTCCAGAAACGGCATTCAAGGAGCCAGGACCTTTTCTCCCTACACTGTCCATTGAGTTGTCCTCAAAACCAATATACATCCTGCTATATCTCCCACATGGAAAGTGCCAGGAGGGAGAAGTGGGGATTATGTTTAGACTTTCTCGGAACTGCTTTAAATCAACTAGATATCTTTGTGCTGTAAATCTCCCAACAGCCAAACGCAAAAGCAGCAAACATCTCGCTGTATGTCCCACATCCAAAGTGCCAAGAGAGAGCTTGCTCTCCCTGTCTTTGAGTACTGTTTTCACTGTCCCGGTTACCTCTTTGCTAACATTCTCTTCAGAGCTGCAGTGAAACCAGGAACCACGTGGAGAAGGCACCCACACTGAAAGTGCCTGGAGGGAACATTGGGGCTTCTTCTCAGTGTCTCTGACATAGGGTTTCACTGTCCCGCGAAAGTCTCTGCTAACACCGTGCAGAGCGCTGTGCCCAATATACAGAAACGTCTTGCGGTATCTCCTACAGGGAAAGTGCCAGGAGGGAATTGTCGAGCTTGTTCTCAGTGTCTCTGAGAATTGCTCTGATTATGCCTGTGACCTCTTTGCTAAGACTCTCCAGAGAGACATCCTCAAAACAAACACACATCTTGACATATCTCCCGCATTGATCGCAGTGTCTCCAGAAACGGCATTCAAGGAGCCAGGACCTTTTCTCCCTACACTGTCCATTGAGTTGTCCTCAAAACCAATATACATCCTGCTATATCTCCCACATGGAAAGTGCCAGGAGGGAGAAGTGGGGATTATGTTTAGACTTTCTCGGAACTGCTTCAAATCAACTAGATATCTTTGTGCTGTAAATCTCCCAACAGCCAAACACAAAAGCAGCAAACATCTCGCTGTATGTCCCACATCCAAAGTGCCAAGAGAGCGCTTGCTCTCCCTGTCTTTGAGTACTGTTTTCACTGTCCCGGTTACCTCTTTGCTAACATTCTCTTCAGAGCTGCAGTGAAACCAGGAACCACGTGGAGAAGGCACCCACACTGAAAGTGCCTGGAGGGAACATTGGGGCTTCTTCTCAGTGTCTCTGACATAGGGTTTCACTGTCCCGGGAAAGTCTCTGCTAACACCGTGCAGAGCGCTGTGCCCAATATACAGAAACGTCTTGCGGTATCTCCTACAGGGAAAGTGCCAGGAGGGAATTGTCGAGCTTGTTCTCAGTGTCTCTGAGAATTGCTCTGATTATCCCTGTGACCTCTTTGCTAAGACTCTCCAGAGAGACGTCCTCAAAACCAACACACATCTTGACATATCTCCCGCATTGATCGCAGTGTCTCCAGAAACGGCATTCAAGGAGCCAGGACCTTTTCTCCCTACACTGTCCATTGAGTTGTCCTCAAAACCAATATACATCCTGCTATATCTCCCACATGGAAAGTGCCAGGAGGGAGAAGTGGGGATTATGTTTAGACTTTCTCGGAACTGCTTCAAATCAACTAGATATCTTTGTGCTGTAAATCTCCCAACAGCCAAACGCAAAAGCAGCAAACATCTCGCTGTATGTCCCACATCCAAAGTGCCAAGAGAGAGCTTGCTCTCCCTGTCTTTGAGTACTGTTTTCACTGTCCCGGTTACCTCTTTGCTAACATTCTCTTCAGAGCTGCAGTGAAACCAGGAACCACGTGGAGAAGGCACCCACACTGAAAGTGCCTGGAGGGAACACTGGGGCTTCTTCTCAGTGTCTCTGACATAGGGTTTCACTGTCCCGGGAAAGTCTCTGCTAACACCGTGCAGAGCGCTGTGCCCAATATACAGAAACGTCTTGCGGTATCTCCTACAGGGAAAGTGCCAGGAGGGAATTGTCGAGCTTGTTCTCAGTGTCTCTGAGAATTGCTCTGATTATCCCTGTGACCTCTTTGCTAAGACTCTCCAGAGAGACGTCCTCAAAACAAACACACATCTTGACATATCTCCCACATTGATCGCAGTGTCTCCAGAAACAGCATTCAAGGAGCCAGGACCTTTTCTCCCTACACTGTCCATTGAGTTGTCCTCAAAATCAATATACATCCTGCTATATCTCCCACATGGAAAGTGCCAGGAGGGAGAAGTGGGGATTATGTTTAGACTTTCTCGGAACTGCTTCAAATCAACTAGATATCTTTGTGCTGTAAATCTCCCAACAGCCAAACGCAAAAGCAGCAAACATCTCGCTGTATGTCCCACATCCAAAGTGCCAAGAGAGAGCTTGCTCTCCCTGTCTTTGAGTACTGTTTTCACTGTCCCGGTTACCTCTTTGCTAACATTCTCTTCAGAGCTGCAGTGAAACCAGGAACCACGTGGAGAAGGCACCCACACTGAAAGTGCCTGGACGGAACACTGGGGCTTCTTCTCAGTGTCTCTGACATAGGGTTTCACTGTCCCGGGAAAGTCTCTGCTAACACCGTGCAGAGCGCTGTGCCCAATATACAGAAACGTCTTGCGGTATCTCCTACAGGGAAAGTGCCAGGAGGGAATTGTGGAGCTTGTTCTCAGTGTCTCTGAGAATTGCTCTGATTATCCCTGTGACCTCTTTGCTAAGACTCTCCAGAGAGACGTCCTCAAAACAAACACACATCTTGACATATCTCCCGCATTGATCGCAGTGTCTCCAGAAACGGCATTCAAGGAGCCAGGACCTTTTCTCCCTACACTGTCCATTGAGTTGTCCTCAAAACCAATATACATCCTGCTATATCTCCCACATGGAAAGTGCCAGGAGGGAGAAGTGGGGATTATGTTTAGACTTTCTCGGAACTGCTTCAAATCAACTAGATATCTTTGTGCTGTAAATCCCCCAACAGCCAAACGCAAAAGCAGCAAACATCTCGCTGTATGTCCCACATCCAAAGTGCCAAGAGAGCGCTTGCTCTCCCTGTCTTTGAGTACTGTTTTCACTGTCCCGGTTACCTCTTTGCTAACATTCTCTTCAGAGCTGCAGTGAAACCAGGAACCACGTGGAGAAGGCACCCACACTGAAAGTGCCTGGAGGGAACATTGGGGCTTCTTCTCAGTGTCTCTGACATAGGGTTTCACTGTCCCGGGAAAGTCTCTGCTAACACCCTGCAGAGCGCTGTGCCCAATATACAGAAACGTCTTGCGGTATCTCCTACAGGGAAAGTGCCAGGAGGGAATTGTCGAGCTTGTTCTCAGTGTCTCTGAGAATTGCTCTGATTATCCCTGTGACCTCTTTGCTAAGACTCTCCAGAGAGACGTCCTCAAAACAAACACACATCTTGACATATCTCCCGCATTGATCGCAGTGTCTCCAGAAACGGCATTCAAGGAGCCAGGACCTTTTCTCCCTACACTGTCCATTGAGTTGTCCTCAAAATCAATATACATCCTGCTATATCTCCCACATGGAAAGTGCCAGGAGGGAGAAGTGGGGATTATGTTTAGACTTTCTCGGAACTGCTTCAAATCAACTAGATATCTTTGTGCTGTAAATCTCCCAACAGCCAAACGCAAAAGCAGCAAACATCTCGCTGTATGTCCCACATCCAAAGTGCCAAGAGAGAGCTTGCTCTCCCTGTCTTTGAGTACTGTTTTCACTGTCCCGGTTACCTCTTTGCTAACATTCTCTTCAGAGCTGCAGTGAAACCAGGAACCACGTGGAGAAGGCACCCACACTGAAAGTGCCTGGAGGGAACATTGGGGCTTCTTCTCAGTGTCTCTGACATAGGGTTTCACTGTCCCGCGAAAGTCTCTGCTAACACCCTGCAGAGCGCTGTGCCCAATATACAGAAACGTCTTGCGGTATCTCCTACAGGGAAAGTGCCAGGAGGGAATTGTCGAGCTTGTTCTCAGTGTCTCTGAGAATTGCTCTGATTATGCCTGTGACCTCTTTGCTAAGACTCTCCAGAGAGACGTCCTCAAAACAAACACACATCTTGACATATCTCCCGCATTGATCGCAGTGTCTCCAGAAACGGCATTCAAGGAGCCAGGACCTTTTCTCCCTACACTGTCCATTGAGTTGTCCTCAAAACCAATATACATCCTGCTATATCTCCCACATGGAAAGTGCCAGGAGGGAGAAGTGGGGATTATGTTTAGACTTTCTCGGAACTGCTTCAAATCAACTAGATATCTTTGTGCTGTAAATCTCCCAACAGCCAAATGCAAAAGCAGCAAACATCTCGCTGTATGTCCCACATCCAAAGTGCCAAGAGAGAGCTTGCTCTCCCTGTCTTTGAGTACTGTTTTCACTGTCCCGGTTACCTCTTTGCTAACATTCTCTTCAGAGCTGCAGTGAAACCAGGAACCACGTGGAGAAGGCACCCACACTGAAAGTGCCTGGAGGGAACATTGGGGCTTCTTCTCAGTGTCTCTGACATAGGGTTTCACTGTCCCGGGAAAGTCTCTGCTAACACCGTGCAGAGCGCTGTGCCCAATATACAGAAACGTCTTGCGGTATCTCCTACAGGGAAAGTGCCAGGAGGGAATTGTCGAGCTTGTTCTCAGTGTCTCTGAGAATTGCTCTGATTATGCCTGTGACCTCTTTGCTAAGACTCTCCAGAGAGACATCCTCAAAACAAACACACATCTTGACATATCTCCCGCATTGATCGCAGTGTCTCCAGAAACGGCATTCAAGGAGCCAGGACCTTTTCTCCCTACACTGTCCATTGAGTTGTCCTCAAAACCAATATACATCCTGCTATATCTCCCACATGGAAAGTGCCAGGAGGGAGAAGTGGGGATTATGTTTAGACTTTCTCGGAACTGCTTCAAATCAACTAGATATCTTTGTGCTGTAAATCTCCCAACAGCCAAACACAAAAGCAGCAAACATCTCGCTGTATGTCCCACATCCAAAGTGCCAAGAGAGCGCTTGCTCTCCCTGTCTTTGAGTACTGTTTTCACTGTCCCGGTTACCTCTTTGCTAACATTCTCTTCAGAGCTGCAGTGAAACCAGGAACCACGTGGAGAAGGCACCCACACTGAAAGTGCCTGGACGGAACACTGGGGCTTCTTCTCAGTGTCTCTGACATAGGGTTTCACTGTCCCGGGAAAGTCTCTGCTAACACCGTGCAGAGCGCTGTGCCCAATATACAGAAACGTCTTGCGGTATCTCCTACAGGGAAAGTGCCAGGAGGGAATTGTCGAGCTTGTTCTCAGTGTCTCTGAGAATTGCTCTGATTATCCCTGTGACCTCTTTGCTAAGACTCTCCAGAGAGACGTCCTCAAAACAAACACACATCTTGACATATCTCCCGCATTGATCGCAGTGTCTCCAGAAACGGCATTCAAGGAGCCAGGACCTTTTCTCCCTACACTGTCCATTGAGTTGTCCTCAAAACCAATATACATCCTGCTATATCTCCCACATGGAAAGTGCCAGGAGGGAGAAGTGGGGATTATGTTTAGACTTTCTCGGAACTGCTTCAAATCAACTAGATATCTTTGTGCTGTAAATCTCCCAACAGCCAAACGCAAAAGCAGCAAACATCTCGCTGTATGTCCCACATCCAAAGTGCCAAGAGAGCGCTTGCTCTCCCTGTCTTTGAGTACTGTTTTCACTGTCCCGGTTACCTCTTTGCTAACATTCTCTTCAGAGCTGCAGTGAAACCAGGAACCACGTGGAGAAGGCACCCACACTGAAAGTGCCTGGACGGAACACTGGGGCTTCTTCTCAGTGTCTCTGACATAGGGTTTCACTGTCCCGGGAAAGTCTCTGCTAACACCCTGCAGAGCGCTGTGCCCAATATACAGAAACGTCTTGCGGTATCTCCTACAGGGAAAGTGCCAGGAGGGAATTGTCGAGCTTGTTCTCAGTGTCTCTGAGAATTGCTCTGATTATCCGTGTGACCTCTTTGCTAAGACTCTCCAGAGAGACGTCCTCAAAACAAACACACATCTTGACATATCTCCCGCATTGATCGCAGTGTCTCCAGAAACGGCATTCAAGGAGCCAGGACCTTTTCTCCCTACACTGTCCATTGAGTTGTCCTCAAAATCAATATACATCCTGCTATATCTCCCACATGGAAAGTGCCAGGAGGGAGAAGTGGGGATTATGTTTAGACTTTCTCGGAACTGCTTCAAATCAACTAGATATCTTTGTGCTGTAAATCTCCCAACAGCCAAACGCAAAAGCAGCAAACATCTCGCTGTATGTCCCACATCCAAAGTGCCAAGAGAGAGCTTGCTCTCCCTGTCTTTGAGTACTGTTTTCACTGTCCCGGTTACCTCTTTGCTAACATTCTCTTCAGAGCTGCAGTGAAACCAGGAACCACGTGGAGAAGGCACCCACACTGAAAGTGCCTGGAGGGAACATTGGGGCTTCTTCTCAGTGTCTCTGACATAGGGTTTCACTGTCCCGGGAAAGTCTCTGCTAACACCCTGCAGAGCGCTGTGCCCAATATACAGAAACGTCTTGCGGTATCTCCTACAGGGAAAGTGCCAGGAGGGAATTGTCGAGCTTGTTCTCAGTGTCTCTGAGAATTGCTCTGATTATCCCTGTGACCTCTTTGCTAAGACTCTCCAGAGAGACGTCCTCAAAACAAACACACATCTTGACATATCTCCCGCATTGATCGCAGTGTCTCCAGAAACGGCATTCAAGGAGCCAGGACCTTTTCTCCCTACACTGTCCATTGAGTTGTCCTCAAAACCAATATACATCCTGCTATATCTCCCACATGGAAAGTGCCAGGAGGGAGAAGTGGGGATTATGTTTAGACTTTCTCGGAACTGCTTCAAATCAACTAGATATCTTTGTGCTGTAAATCTCCCAACAGCCAAATGCAAAAGCAGCAAACATCTCGCTGTATGTCCCACATCCAAAGTGCCAAGAGAGCGCTTGCTCTCCCTGTCTTTGAGTACTGTTTTCACTGTCCCGGTTACCTCTTTGCTAACATTCTCTTCAGAGCTGCAGTGAAACCAGGAACCACGTGGAGAAGGCACCCACACTGAAAGTGCCTGGAGGGAACATTGGGGCTTCTTCTCAGTGTCTCTGACATAGGGTTTCACTGTCCCGCGAAAGTCTCTGCTAACACCGTGCAGAGCGCTGTGCCCAATATACAGAAACGTCTTGCGGTATCTCCTACAGGGAAAGTGCCAGGAGGGAATTGTCGAGCTTGTTCTCAGTGTCTCTGAGAATTGCTCTGATTATCCCTGTGACCTCTTTGCTAAGGCTCTCCAGAGAGACGTCCTCAAAACCAACACACATCTTGACATATCTCCCGCATTGATCGCAGTGTCTCCAGAAACGGCATTCAAGGAGCCAGGACCTTTTCTCCCTACACTGTCCATTGAGTTGTCCTCAAAACCAATATACATCCTGCTATATCTCCCACATGGAAAGTGCCAGGAGGGAGAAGTGGGGATTATGTTTAGACTTTCTCGGAACTGCTTCAAATCAACTAGATATCTTTGTGCTGTAAATCTCCCAACAGCCAAACGCAAAAGCAGCAAACATCTCGCTGTATGTCCCACATCCAAAGTGCCAAGAGAGAGCTTGCTCTCCCTGTCTTTGAGTACTGTTTTCACTGTCCCGGTTACCTCTTTGCTAACATTCTCTTCAGAGCTGCAGTGAAACCAGGAACCACGTGGAGAAGGCACCCACACTGAAAGTGCCTGGACGGAACACTGGGGCTTCTTCTCAGTGTCTCTGACATAGGGTTTCACTGTCCCGGGAAAGTCTCTGCTAACACCCTGCAGAGCGCTGTGCCCAATATACAGAAACGTCTTGCGGTATCTCCTACAGGGAAAGTGCCAGGAGGGAATTGTCGAGCTTGTTCTCAGTGTCTCTGAGAATTGCTCTGATTATCCCTGTGACCTCTTTGCTAAGACTCTCCAGAGAGACGTCCTCAAAACAAACACACATCTTGACATATCTCCCGCATTGATCGCAGTGTCTCCAGAAACGGCATTCAAGGAGCCAGGACCTTTTCTCCCTACACTGTCCATTGAGTTGTCCTCAAAACCAATATACATCCTGCTATATCTCCCACATGGAAAGTGCCAGGAGGGAGAAGTGGGGATTATGTTTAGACTTTCTCGGAACTGCTTCAAATCAACTAGATATCTTTGTGCTGTAAATCTCCCAACAGCCAAATGCAAAAGCAGCAAACATCTCGCTGTATGTCCCACATCCAAAGTGCCAAGAGAGCGCTTGCTCTCCCTGTCTTTGAGTACTGTTTTCACTGTCCCGGTTACCTCTTTGCTAACATTCTCTTCAGAGCTGCAGTGAAACCAGGAACCACGTGGAGAAGACACCCACACTGAAAGTGCCTGGAGGGAACATTGGGGCTTCTTCTCAGTGTCTCTGACATAGGGTTTCACTGTCCCGCGAAAGTCTCTGCTAACACCGTGCAGAGCGCTGTGCCCAATATACAGAAACGTCTTGCGGTATCTCCTACAGGGAAAGTGCCAGGAGGGAATTGTCGAGCTTGTTCTCAGTGTCTCTGAGAATTGCTCTGATTATCCCTGTGACCTCTTTGCTAAGGCTCTCCAGAGAGACGTCCTCAAAACCAACACACATCTTGACATATCTCCCGCATTGATCGCAGTGTCTCCAGAAACGGCATTCAAGGAGCCAGGACCTTTTCTCCCTACACTGTCCATTGAGTTGTCCTCAAAACCAATATACATCCTGCTATATCTCCCACATGGAAAGTGCCAGGAGGGAGAAGTGGGGATTATGTTTAGACTTTCTCGGAACTGCTTCAAATCAACTAGATATCTTTGTGCTGTAAATCTCCCAACAGCCAAACGCAAAAGCAGCAAACATCTCGCTGTATGTCCCACATCCAAAGTGCCAAGAGAGAGCTTGCTCTCCCTGTCTTTGAGTACTGTTTTCACTGTCCCGGTTACCTCTTTGCTAACATTCTCTTCAGAGCTGCAGTGAAACCAGGAACCACGTGGAGAAGGCACCCACACTGAAAGTGCCTGGAGGGAACACTGGGGCTTCTTCTCAGTGTCTCTGACATAGGGTTTCACTGTCCCGGGAAAGTCTCTGCTAACACCCTGCAGAGCGCTGTGCCCAATATACAGAAACGTCTTGCGGTATCTCCTACAGGGAAAGTGCCAGGAGGGAATTGTCGAGCTTGTTCTCAGTGTCTCTGAGAATTGCTCTGATTATCCCTGTGACCTCTTTGCTAAGACTCTCCAGAGAGACGTCCTCAAAACCAACACACATCTTGACATATCTCCCGCATTGATCGCAGTGTCTCCAGAAACGGCATTCAAGGAGCCAGGACCTTTTCTCCCTACACTGTCCATTGAGTTGTCCTCAAAACCAATATACATCCTGCTATATCTCCCACATGGAAAGTGCCAGGAGGGAGAAGTGGGGATTATGTTTAGACTTTCTCGGAACTGCTTCAAATCAACTAGATATCTTTGTGCTGTAAATCTCCCAACAGCCAAACGCAAAAGCAGCAAACATCTCGCTGTATGTCCCACATCCAAAGTGCCAAGAGAGAGCTTGCTCTCCCTGTCTTTGAGTACTGTTTTCACTGTCCCGGTTACCTCTTTGCTAACATTCTCTTCAGAGCTGCAGTGAAACCAGGAACCACGTGGAGAAGGCACCCACACTGAAAGTGCCTGGAGGGAACACTGGGGCTTCTTCTCAGTGTCTCTGACATAGGGTTTCACTGTCCCGGGAAAGTCTCTGCTAACACCCTGCAGAGCGCTGTGCCCAATATACAGAAACGTCTTGCGGTATCTCCTACAGGGAAAGTGCCAGGAGGGAATTGTCGAGCTTGTTCTCAGTGTCTCTGAGAATTGCTCTGATTATCCCTGTGACCTCTTTGCTAAGACTCTCCAGAGAGACGTCCTCAAAACAAACACACATCTTGACATATCTCCCGCATTGATCGCAGTGTCTCCAGAAACGGCATTCAAGGAGCCAGGACCTTTTCTCCCTACACTGTCCATTGAGTTGTCCTCAAAACCAATATACATCCTGCTATATCTCCCACATGGAAAGTGCCAGGAGGGAGAAGTGGGGATTATGTTTAGACTTTCTCGGAACTGCTTCAAATCAACTAGATATCTTTGTGCTGTAAATCTCCCAACAGCCAAATGCAAAAGCAGCAAACATCTCGCTGTATGTCCCACATCCAAAGTGCCAAGAGAGCGCTTGCTCTCCCTGTCTTTGAGTACTGTTTTCACTGTCCCGGTTACCTCTTTGCTAACATTCTCTTCAGAGCTGCAGTGAAACCAGGAACCACGTGGAGAAGGCACCCACACTGAAAGTGCCTGGAGGGAACATTGGGGCTTCTTCTCAGTGTCTCTGACATAGGGTTTCACTGTCCCGCGAAAGTCTCTGCTAACACCCTGCAGAGCGCTGTGCCCAATATACAGAAACGTCTTGCGGTATCTCCTACAGGGAAAGTGCCAGGAGGGAATTGTCGAGCTTGTTCTCAGTGTCTCTGAGAATTGCTCTGATTATCCCTGTGACCTCTTTGCTAACACTCTCCAGAGAGACGTCCTCAAAACAAACACACATCTTGACATATCTCCCGCATTGATCGCAGTGTCTCCAGAAACGGCATTCAAGGAGCCAGGACCTTTTCTCCCTACACTGTCCATTGAGTTGTCCTCAAAACCAATATACATCCTGCTATATCTCCCACATGGAAAGTGCCAGGAGGGAGAAGTGGGGATTATGTTTAGACTTTCTCGGAACTGCTTCAAATCAACTAGATATCTTTGTGCTGTAAATCTCCCAACAGCCAAATGCAAAAGCAGCAAACATCTCGCTGTATGTCCCACATCCAAAGTGCCAAGAGAGCGCTTGCTCTCCCTGTCTTTGAGTACTGTTTTCACTGTCCCGGTTACCTCTTTGCTAACATTCTCTTCAGAGCTGCAGTGAAACCAGGAACCACGTGGAGAAGACACCCACACTGAAAGTGCCTGGAGGGAACATTGGGGCTTCTTCTCAGTGTCTCTGACATAGGGTTTCACTGTCCCGCGAAAGTCTCTGCTAACACCGTGCAGAGCGCTGTGCCCAATATACAGAAACGTCTTGCGGTATCTCCTACAGGGAAAGTGCCAGGAGGGAATTGTCGAGCTTGTTCTCAGTGTCTCTGAGAATTGCTCTGATTATCCCTGTGACCTCTTTGCTAAGGCTCTCCAGAGAGACGTCCTCAAAACCAACACACATCTTGACATATCTCCCGCATTGATCGCAGTGTCTCCAGAAACGGCATTCAAGGAGCCAGGACCTTTTCTCCCTACACTGTCCATTGAGTTGTCCTCAAAACCAATATACATCCTGCTATATCTCCCACATGGAAAGTGCCAGGAGGGAGAAGTGGGGATTATGTTTAGACTTTCTCGGAACTGCTTCAAATCAACTAGATATCTTTGTGCTGTAAATCTCCCAACAGCCAAACGCAAAAGCAGCAAACATCTCGCTGTATGTCCCACATCCAAAGTGCCAAGAGAGAGCTTGCTCTCCCTGTCTTTGAGTACTGTTTTCACTGTCCCGGTTACCTCTTTGCTAACATTCTCTTCAGAGCTGCAGTGAAACCAGGAACCACGTGGAGAAGGCACCCACACTGAAAGTGCCTGGAGGGAACACTGGGGCTTCTTCTCAGTGTCTCTGACATAGGGTTTCACTGTCCCGGGAAAGTCTCTGCTAACACCCTGCAGAGCGCTGTGCCCACTATACAGAAACGTCTTGCGGTATCTCCTACAGGGAAAGTGCCAGGAGGGAATTGTCGAGCTTGTTCTCAGTGTCTCTGAGAATTGCTCTGATTATCCCTGTGACCTCTTTGCTAAGACTCTCCAGAGAGACGTCCTCAAAACCAACACACATCTTGACATATCTCCCGCATTGATCGCAGTGTCTCCAGAAACGGCATTCAAGGAGCCAGGACCTTTTCTCCCTACACTGTCCATTGAGTTGTCCTCAAAACCAATATACATCCTGCTATATCTCCCACATGGAAAGTGCCAGGAGGGAGAAGTGGGGATTATGTTTAGACTTTCTCGGAACTGCTTCAAATCAACTAGATATCTTTGTGCTGTAAATCTCCCAACAGCCAAACGCAAAAGCAGCAAACATCTCGCTGTATGTCCCACATCCAAAGTGCCAAGAGAGAGCTTGCTCTCCCTGTCTTTGAGTACTGTTTTCACTGTCCCGGTTACCTCTTTGCTAACATTCTCTTCAGAGCTGCAGTGAAACCAGGAACCACGTGGAGAAGGCACCCACACTGAAAGTGCCTGGAGGGAACACTGGGGCTTCTTCTCAGTGTCTCTGACATAGGGTTTCACTGTCCCGGGAAAGTCTCTGCTAACACCGTGCAGAGCGCTGTGCCTAATATACAGAAACGTCTTGCGGTATCTCCTACAGGGAAAGTGCCAGGAGGGAATTGTGGAGCTTGTTCTCAGTGTCTCTGAGAATTGCTCTGATTATCCCTGTGACCTCTTTGCTAAGACTCTCCAGAGAGACGTCCTCAAAACAAACACACATCTTGACATATCTCCCGCATTGATCGCAGTGTCTCCAGAAACGGCATTCAAGGAGCCAGGACCTTTTCTCCCTACACTGTCCATTGAGTTGTCCTCAAAACCAATATACATCCTGCTATATCTCCCACATGGAAAGTGCCAGGAGGGAGAAGTGGGGATTATGTTTAGACTTTCTCGGAACTGCTTCAAATCAACTAGATATCTTTGTGCTGTAAATCCCCCAACAGCCAAACGCAAAAGCAGCAAACATCTCGCTGTATGTCCCACATCCAAAGTGCCAAGAGAGCGCTTGCTCTCCCTGTCTTTGAGTACTGTTTTCACTGTCCCGGTTACCTCTTTGCTAACATTCTCTTCAGAGCTGCAGTGAAACCAGGAACCACGTGGAGAAGGCACCCACACTGAAAGTGCCTGGAGGGAACATTGGGGCTTCTTCTCAGTGTCTCTGACATAGGGTTTCACTGTCCCGGGAAAGTCTCTGCTAACACCCTGCAGAGCGCTGTGCCCAATATACAGAAACGTCTTGCGGTATCTCCTACAGGGAAAGTGCCAGGAGGGAATTGTCGAGCTTGTTCTCAGTGTCTCTGAGAATTGCTCTGATTATCCCTGTGACCTCTTTGCTAAGACTCTCCAGAGAGACGTCCTCAAAACAAACACACATCTTGACATATCTCCCGCATTGATCGCAGTGTCTCCAGAAACGGCATTCAAGGAGCCAGGACCTTTTCTCCCTACACTGTCCATTGAGTTGTCCTCAAAACCAATATACATCCTGCTATATCTCCCACATGGAAAGTGCCAGGAGGGAGAAGTGGGGATTATGTTTAGACTTTCTCGGAACTGCTTCAAATCAACTAGATATCTTTGTGCTGTAAATCTCCCAACAGCCAAACGCAAAAGCAGCAAACATCTCGCTGTATGTCCCACATCCAAAGTGCCAAGAGAGAGCTTGCTCTCCCTGTCTTTGAGTACTGTTTTCACTGTCCCGGTTACCTCTTTGCTAACATTCTCTTCAGAGCTGCAGTGAAACCAGGAACCACGTGGAGAAGGCACCCACACTGAAAGTGCCTGGAGGGAACACTGGGGCTTCTTCTCAGTGTCTCTGACATAGGGTTTCACTGTCCCGGGAAAGTCTCTGCTAACACCGTGCAGAGCGCTGTGCCTAATATACAGAAACGTCTTGCGGTATCTCCTACAGGGAAAGTGCCAGGAGGGAATTGTGGAGCTTGTTCTCAGTGTCTCTGAGAATTGCTCTGATTATCCCTGTGACCTCTTTGCTAAGACTCTCCAGAGAGACGTCCTCAAAACAAACACACATCTTGACATATCTCCCGCATTGATCGCAGTGTCTCCAGAAACGGCATTCAAGGAGCCAGGACCTTTTCTCCCTACACTGTCCATTGAGTTGTCCTCAAAACCAATATACATCCTGCTATATCTCCCACATGGAAAGTGCCAGGAGGGAGAAGTGGGGATTATGTTTAGACTTTCTCGGAACTGCTTCAAATCAACTAGATATCTTTGTGCTGTAAATCCCCCAACAGCCAAACGCAAAAGCAGCAAACATCTCGCTGTATGTCCCACATCCAAAGTGCCAAGAGAGCGCTTGCTCTCCCTGTCTTTGAGTACTGTTTTCACTGTCCCGGTTACCTCTTTGCTAACATTCTCTTCAGAGCTGCAGTGAAACCAGGAACCACGTGGAGAAGGCACCCACACTGAAAGTGCCTGGAGGGAACATTGGGGCTTCTTCTCAGTGTCTCTGACATAGGGTTTCACTGTCCCGGGAAAGTCTCTGCTAACACCCTGCAGAGCGCTGTGCCCAATATACAGAAACGTCTTGCGGTATCTCCTACAGGGAAAGTGCCAGGAGGGAATTGTCGAGCTTGTTCTCAGTGTCTCTGAGAATTGCTCTGATTATCCCTGTGACCTCTTTGCTAAGACTCTCCAGAGAGACGTCCTCAAAACAAACACACATCTTGACATATCTCCCGCATTGATCGCAGTGTCTCCAGAAACGGCATTCAAGGAGCCAGGACCTTTTCTCCCTACACTGTCCATTGAGTTGTCCTCAAAATCAATATACATCCTGCTATATCTCCCACATGGAAAGTGCCAGGAGGGAGAAGTGGGGATTATGTTTAGACTTTCTCGGAACTGCTTCAAATCAACTAGATATCTTTGTGCTGTAAATCTCCCAACAGCCAAACGCAAAAGCAGCAAACATCTCGCTGTATGTCCCACATCCAAAGTGCCAAGAGAGCGCTTGCTCTCCCTGTCTTTGAGTACTGTTTTCACTGTCCCGGTTACCTCTTTGCTAACATTCTCTTCAGAGCTGCAGTGAAACCAGGAACCACGTGGAGAAGGCACCCACACTGAAAGTGCCTGGAGGGAACATTGGGGCTTCTTCTCAGTGTCTCTGACATAGGGTTTCACTGTCCCGGGAAAGTCTCTGCTAACACCCTGCAGAGCGCTGTGCCCAATATACAGAAACGTCTTGCGGTATCTCCTACAGGGAAAGTGCCAGGAGGGAATTGTGGAGCTTGTTCTCAGTGTCTCTGAGAATTGCTCTGATTATCCCTGTGACCTCTTTGCTAAGGCTCTCCAGAGAGACATCCTCAAAACAAACACACATCTTGACATATCTCCCGCATTGATCGCAGTGTCTCCAGAAACGGCATTCAAGGAGCCAGGACCTTTTCTCCCTACACTGTCCATTGAGTTGTCCTCAAAACCAATATACATCCTGCTATATCTCCCACATGGAAAGTGCCAGGAGGGAGAAGTGGGGATTATGTTTAGACTCTCTCGGAACTGCTTTAAATCAACTAGATATCTTTGTGCTGTAAATCTCCCAACAGCCAAACGCAAAAGCAGCAAACATCTCGCTGTATGTCCCACATCCAAAGTGCCAAGAGAGAGCTTGCTCTCCCTGTCTTTGAGTACTGTTTTCACTGTCCCGGTTACCTCTTTGCTAACATTCTCTTCAGAGCTGCAGTGAAACCAGGAACCACGTGGAGAAGGCACCCACACTGAAAGTGCCTGGAGGGAACACTGGGGCTTCTTCTCAGTGTCTCTGACATAGGGTTTCACTGTCCCGGGAAAGTCTCTGCTAACACCCTGCAGAGCGCTGTGCCCAATATACAGAAACGTCTTGCGGTATCTCCTACAGGGAAAGTGCCAGGAGGGAATTGTGGAGCTTGTTCTCAGTGTCTCTGAGAATTGCTCTGATTATCCCTGTGACCTCTTTGCTAAGATTCTCCAGAGAGACGTCCTCAAAACAAACACACATCTTGACATATCTCCCGCATTGATCGCAGTTTCTCCAGAAACGGCATTCAAGGAGCCAGGACCTTTTCTCCCTACACTGTCCATTGAGTTGTCCTCAAAACCAATATACATCCTGCTATATCTCCCACATGGAAAGTGCCAGGAGGGAGAAGTGGGGATTATGTTTAGACTTTCTCGGAACTGCTTCAAATCAACTAGATATCTTTGTGCTGTAAATCTCCCAACAGCCAAACGCAAAAGCAGCAAACATCTCGCTGTATGTCCCACATCCAAAGTGCCAAGAGAGCGCTTGCTCTCCCTGTCTTTGAGTACTGTTTTCACTGTCCCGGTTACCTCTTTGCTAACATTCTCTTCAGAGCTGCAGTGAAACCAGGAACCACGTGGAGAAGGCACGCACACTGAAAGTGCCTGGAGGGAACATTGGGGCTTCTTCTCAGTGTCTCTGACATAGGGTTTCACTGTCCCGGGAAAGTCTCTGCTAACACCCTGCAGAGCGCTGTGCCCAATATACAGAAACGTCTTGCGGTATCTCCTACAGGGAAAGTGCCAGGAGGGAATTGTGGAGCTTGTTCTCAGTGTCTCTGAGAATTGCTCTGATTATCCCTGTGACCTCTTTGCTAAGGCTCTCCAGAGAGACGTCCTCAAAACAAACACACATCTTGACATATCTCCCGCATTGATCGCAGTGTCTCCAGAAACGGCATTCAAGGAGCCAGGACCTTTTCTCCCTACACTGTCCATTGAGTTGTCCTCAAAACCAATATACATCCTGCTATATCTCCCACATGGAAAGTGCCAGGAGGGAGAAGTGGGGATTATGTTTAGACTTTCTCGGAACTGCTTCAAATCAACTAGATATCTTTGTGCTGTAAATCTCCCAACAGCCAAACGCAAAAGCAGCAAACATCTCGCTGTATGTCCCACATCCACAGTGCCAAGAGAGAGCTTGCTCTCCCTGTCTTTGAGTACTGTTTTCACTGTCCCGGTTACCTCTTTGCTAACATTCTCTTCAGAGCTGCAGTGAAACCAGGAACCACGTGGAGAAGGCACCCACACTGAAAGTGCCTGGACGGAACACTGGGGCTTCTTCTCAGTGTCTCTGACATAGGGTTTCACTGTCCCGGGAAAGTCTCTGCTAACACCCTGCAGAGCGCTGTGCCCAATATACAGAAACGTCTTGCGGTATCTCCTACAGGGAAAGTGCCAGGAGGGAATTGTCGAGCTTGTTCTCAGTGTCTCTGAGAATTGCTCTGATTATCCCTGTGACCTCTTTGCTAAGACTCTCCAGAGAGACGTCCTCAAAACAAACACACATCTTGACATATCTCCCGCATTGATCGCAGTGTCTCCAGAAACGGCATTCAAGGAGCCAGGACCTTTTCTCCCTACACTGTCCATTGAGTTGTCCTCAAAATCAATATACATCCTGCTATATCTCCCACATGGAAAGTGCCAGGAGGGAGAAGTGGGGATTATGTTTAGACTTTCTCGGAACTGCTTCAAATCAACTAGATATCTTTGTGCTGTAAATCTCCCAACAGCCAAACGCAAAAGCAGCAAACATCTCGCTGTATGTCCCACATCCAAAGTGCCAAGAGAGAGCTTGCTCTCCCTGTCTTTGAGTACTGTTTTCACTGTCCCGGTTACCTCTTTGCTAACATTCTCTTCAGAGCTGCAGTGAAACCAGGAACCACGTGGAGAAGGCACCCACACTGAAAGTGCCTGGAGGGAACACTGGGGCTTCTTCTCAGTGTCTCTGACATAGGGTTTCACTGTCCCGGGAAAGTCTCTGCTAACACCCTGCAGAGCGCTGTGCCCAATATACAGAAACGTCTTGCGGTATCTCCTACAGGGAAAGTGCCAGGAGGGAATTGTGGAGCTTGTTCTCAGTGTCTCTGAGAATTGCTCTGATTATCCCTGTGACCTCTTTGCTAAGGCTCTCCAGAGAGACGTCCTCAAAACAAACACACATCTTGACATATCTCCCACATTGATCGCAGTGTCTCCAGAAACAGCATTCAAGGAGCCAGGACCTTTTCTCCCTACACTGTCCATTGAGTTGTCCTCAAAATCAATATACATCCTGCTATATCTCCCACATGGAAAGTGCCAGGAGGGAGAAGTGGGGATTATGTTTAGACTTTCTCGGAACTGCTTCAAATCAACTAGATATCTTTGTGCTGTAAATCTCCCAACAGCCAAACGCAAAAGCAGCAAACATCTCGCTGTATGTCCCACATCCAAAGTGCCAAGAGAGAGCTTGCTCTCCCTGTCTTTGAGTACTGTTTTCACTGTCCCGGTTACCTCTTTGCTAACATTCTCTTCAGAGCTGCAGTGAAACCAGGAACCACGTGGAGAAGGCACCCACACTGAAAGTGCCTGGAGGGAACACTGGGGCTTCTTCTCAGTGTCTCTGACATAGGGTTTCACTGTCCCGGGAAAGTCTCTGCTAACACCCTGCAGAGCGCTGTGCCCAATATACAGAAACGTCTTGCGGTATCTCCTACAGGGAAAGTGCCAGGAGGGAATTGTGGAGCTTGTTCTCAGTGTCTCTGAGAATTGCTCTGATTATCCCTGTGACCTCTTTGCTAAGATTCTCCAGAGAGACGTCCTCAAAACAAACACACATCTTGACATATCTCCCGCATTGATCGCAGTTTCTCCAGAAACGGCATTCAAGGAGCCAGGACCTTTTCTCCCTACACTGTCCATTGAGTTGTCCTCAAAACCAATATACATCCTGCTATATCTCCCACATGGAAAGTGCCAGGAGGGAGAAGTGGGGATTATGTTTAGACTTTCTCGGAACTGCTTCAAATCAACTAGATATCTTTGTGCTGTAAATCTCCCAACAGCCAAACGCAAAAGCAGCAAACATCTCGCTGTATGTCCCACATCCAAAGTGCCAAGAGAGCGCTTGCTCTCCCTGTCTTTGAGTACTGTTTTCACTGTCCCGGTTACCTCTTTGCTAACATTCTCTTCAGAGCTGCAGTGAAACCAGGAACCACGTGGAGAAGGCACCCACACTGAAAGTGCCTGGAGGGAACATTGGGGCTTCTTCTCAGTGTCTCTGACATAGGGTTTCACTGTCCCGGGAAAGTCTCTGCTAACACCCTGCAGAGCGCTGTGCCCAATATACAGAAACGTCTTGCGGTATCTCCTACAGGGAAAGTGCCAGGAGGGAATTGTGGAGCTTGTTCTCAGTGTCTCTGAGAATTGCTCTGATTATCCCTGTGACCTCTTTGCTAAGGCTCTCCAGAGAGACGTCCTCAAAACAAACACACATCTTGACATATCTCCCGCATTGATCGCAGTGTCTCCAGAAACGGCATTCAAGGAGCCAGGACCTTTTCTCCCTACACTGTCCATTGAGTTGTCCTCAAAACCAATATACATCCTGCTATATCTCCCACATGGAAAGTGCCAGGAGGGAGAAGTGGGGATTATGTTTAGACTTTCTCGGAACTGCTTCAAATCAACTAGATATCTTTGTGCTGTAAATCTCCCAACAGCCAAACGCAAAAGCAGCAAACATCTCGCTGTATGTCCCACATCCAAAGTGCCAAGAGAGAGCTTGCTCTCCCTGTCTTTGAGTACTGTTTTCACTGTCCCGGTTACCTCTTTGCTAACATTCTCTTCAGAGCTGCAGTGAAACCAGGAACCACGTGGAGAAGGCACCCACACTGAAAGTGCCTGGAGGGAACACTGGGGCTTCTTCTCAGTGTCTCTGACATAGGGTTTCACTGTCCCGGGAAAGTCTCTGCTAACACCCTGCAGAGCGCTGTGCCCAATATACAGAAACGTCTTGCGGTATCTCCTACAGGGAAAGTGCCAGGAGGGAATTGTCGAGCTTGTTCTCAGTGTCTCTGAGAATTGCTCTGATTATCCCTGTGACCTCTTTGCTAAGGCTCTCCAGAGAGACGTCCTCAAAACAAACACACATCTTGACATATCTCCCACATTGATCGCAGTGTCTCCAGAAACAGCATTCAAGGAGCCAGGACCTTTTCTCCCTACACTGTCCATTGAGTTGTCCTCAAAATCAATATACATCCTGCTATATCTCCCACATGGAAAGTGCCAGGAGGGAGAAGTGGGGATTATGTTTAGACTTTCTCGGAACTGCTTCAAATCAACTAGATATCTTTGTGCTGTAAATCTCCCAACAGCCAAACGCAAAAGCAGCAAACATCTCGCTGTATGTCCCACATCCAAAGTGCCAAGAGAGAGCTTGCTCTCCCTGTCTTTGAGTACTGTTTTCACTGTCCCGGTTACCTCTTTGCTAACATTCTCTTCAGAGCTGCAGTGAAACCAGGAACCACGTGGAGAAGGCACCCACACTGAAAGTGCCTGGACGGAACACTGGGGCTTCTTCTCAGTGTCTCTGACATAGGGTTTCACTGTCCCGGGAAAGTCTCTGCTAACACCCTGCAGAGCGCTGTGCCCAATATACAGAAACGTCTTGCGGTATCTCCTACAGGGAAAGTGCCAGGAGGGAATTGTCGAGCTTGTTCTCAGTGTCTCTGAGAATTGCTCTGATTATCCCTGTGACCTCTTTGCTAAGGCTCTCCAGAGAGACGTCCTCAAAACAAACACACATCTTGACATATCTCCCACATTGATCGCAGTGTCTCCAGAAACAGCATTCAAGGAGCCAGGACCTTTTCTCCCTACACTGTCCATTGAGTTGTCCTCAAAATCAATATACATCCTGCTATATCTCCCACATGGAAAGTGCCAGGAGGGAGAAGTGGGGATTATGTTTAGACTTTCTCGGAACTGCTTCAAATCAACTAGATATCTTTGTGCTGTAAATCTCCCAACAGCCAAACGCAAAAGCAGCAAACATCTCGCTGTATGTCCCACATCCAAAGTGCCAAGAGAGAGCTTGCTCTCCCTGTCTTTGACTACTGTTTTTACTGTCCCGGTTACCTCTTTGCTAACATTCTCTTCAGAGCTGCAGTGAAACCAGGAACCACGTGGAGAAGGCACCCACACTGAAAGTGCCTGGACGGAACACTGGGGCTTCTTCTCAGTGTCTCTGACATAGGGTTTCACTGTCCCGGGAAAGTCTCTGCTAACACCCTGCAGAGCGCTGTGCTCAATATACAGAAACGTCTTGCGGTATCTCCTACAGGGAAAGTGCCAGGAGGGAATTGTGGAGCTTGTTCTCAGTGTCTCTGAGAATTGCTCTGATTATCCCTGTGACCTCTTTGCTAAGATTCTCCAGAGAGACGTCCTCAAAACAAACACACATCTTGACATATCTCCCGCATTGATCGCAGTTTCTCCAGAAACGGCATTCAAGGAGCCAGGACCTTTTCTCCCTACACTGTCCATTGAGTTGTCCTCAAAACCAATATACATCCTGCTATATCTCCCACATGGAAAGTGCCAGGAGGGAGAAGTGGGGATTATGTTTAGACTTTCTCGGAACTGCTTCAAATCAACTAGATATCTTTGTGCTGTAAATCTCCCAACAGCCAAACGCAAAAGCAGCAAACATCTCGCTGTATGTCCCACATCCAAAGTGCCAAGAGAGCGCTTGCTCTCCCTGTCTTTGAGTACTGTTTTCACTGTCCCGGTTACCTCTTTGCTAACATTCTCTTCAGAGCTGCAGTGAAACCAGGAACCACGTGGAGAAGGCACCCACACTGAAAGTGCCTGGAGGGAACATTGGGGCTTCTTCTCAGTGTCTCTGACATAGGGTTTCACTGTCCCGGGAAAGTCTCTGCTAACACCGTGCAGAGCGCTGTGCCCAATATACAGAAACGTCTTGCGGTATCTCCTACAGGGAAAGTGCCAGGAGGGAATTGTGGAGCTTGTTCTCAGTGTCTCTGAGAATTGCTCTGATTATCCCTGTGACCTCTTTGCTAAGACTCTCCAGAGAGACGTCCTCAAAACCAACACACATCTTGACATATCTCCCGCATTGATCGCAGTGTCTCCAGAAACGGCATTCAAGGAGCCAGGACCTTTTCTCCCTACACTGTCCATTGAGTTGTCCTCAAAATCAATATACATCCTGCTATATCTCCCACATGGAAAGTGCCAGGAGGGAGAAGTGGGGATTATGTTTAGACTTTCTCGGAACTGCTTCAAATCAACTAGATATCTTTGTGCTGTAAATCTCCCAACAGCCAAACGCAAAAGCAGCACACATCTCGCTGTATGTCCCACATCCAAAGTGCCAAGAGAGAGCTTGCTCTCCCTGTCTTTGAGTACTGTTTTCACTGTCCCGGTTACCTCTTTGCTAACATTCTCTTCAGAGCTGCAGTGAAACCAGGAACCACGTGGAGAAGGCACCCACACTGAAAGTGCCTGGACGGAACACTGGGGCTTCTTCTCAGTGTCTCTGACATAGGGTTTCACTGTCCCGGGAAAGTCTCTGCTAACACCCTGCAGAGCGCTGTGCCCAATATACAGAAACGTCTTGCGGTATCTCCTACAGGGAAAGTGCCAGGAGGGAATTGTCGAGCTTGTTCTCAGTGTCTCTGAGAATTGCTCTGATTATCCCTGTGACCTCTTTGCTAAGACTCTCCAGAGAGACATCCTCAAAACCAACACACATCTTGACATATCTCCCGCATTGATCGCAGTGTCTCCAGAAACGGCATTCAAGGAGCCAGGACCTTTTCTCCCTACACTGTCCATTGAGTTGTCCTCAAAATCAATATACATCCTGCTATATCTCCCACATGGAAAGTGCCAGGAGGGAGAAGTGGGGATTATGTTTAGACTTTCTCGGAACTGCTTCAAATCAACTAGATATCTTTGTGCTGTAAATCTCCCAACAGCCAAACGCAAAAGCAGCAAACATCTCGCTGTATGTCCCACATCCAAAGTGCCAAGAGAGAGCTTGCTCTCCCTGTCTTTGAGTACTGTTTTCACTGTCCCGGTTACCTCTTTGCTAACATTCTCTTCAGAGCTGCAGTGAAACCAGGAACCACGTGGAGAAGGCACCCACACTGAAAGTGCCTGGAGGGAACACTGGGGCTTCTTCTCAGTGTCTCTGACATAGGGTTTCACTGTCCCGGGAAAGTCTCTGCTAACACCCTGCAGAGCGCTGTGCCCAATATACAGAAACGTCTTGCGGTATCTCCTACAGGGAAAGTGCCAGGAGGGAATTGTGGAGCTTGTTCTCAGTGTCTCTGAGAATTGCTCTGATTATCCCTGTGACCTCTTTGCTAAGATTCTCCAGAGAGACGTCCTCAAAACAAACACACATCTTGACATATCTCCCGCATTGATCGCAGTTTCTCCAGAAACGGCATTCAAGGAGCCAGGACCTTTTCTCCCTACACTGTCCATTGAGTTGTCCTCAAAACCAATATACATCCTGCTATATCTCCCACATGGAAAGTGCCAGGAGGGAGAAGTGGGGATTATGTTTAGACTTTCTCGGAACTGCTTCAAATCAACTAGATATCTTTGTGCTGTAAATCTCCCAACAGCCAAACGCAAAAGCAGCAAACATCTCGCTGTATGTCCCACATCCAAAGTGCCAAGAGAGCGCTTGCTCTCCCTGTCTTTGAGTACTGTTTTCACTGTCCCGGTTACCTCTTTGCTAACATTCTCTTCAGAGCTGCAGTGAAACCAGGAACCACGTGGAGAAGGCACCCACACTGAAAGTGCCTGGAGGGAACATTGGGGCTTCTTCTCAGTGTCTCTGACATAGGGTTTCACTGTCCCGGGAAAGTCTCTGCTAACACCGTGCAGAGCGCTGTGCCCAATATACAGAAACGTCTTGCGGTATCTCCTACAGGGAAAGTGCCAGGAGGGAATTGTGGAGCTTGTTCTCAGTGTCTCTGAGAATTGCTCTGATTATCCCTGTGACCTCTTTGCTAAGACTCTCCAGAGAGACGTCCTCAAAACCAACACACATCTTGACATATCTCCCGCATTGATCGCAGTGTCTCCAGAAACGGCATTCAAGGAGCCAGGACCTTTTCTCCCTACACTGTCCATTGAGTTGTCCTCAAAATCAATATACATCCTGCTATATCTCCCACATGGAAAGTGCCAGGAGGGAGAAGTGGGGATTATGTTTAGACTTTCTCGGAACTGCTTCAAATCAACTAGATATCTTTGTGCTGTAAATCTCCCAACAGCCAAACGCAAAAGCAGCAAACATCTCGCTGTATGTCCCACATCCAAAGTGCCAAGAGAGAGCTTGCTCTCCCTGTCTTTGAGTACTGTTTTCACTGTCCCGGTTACCTCTTTGCTAACATTCTCTTCAGAGCTGCAGTGAAACCAGGAACCACGTGGAGAAGGCACCCACACTGAAAGTGCCTGGACGGAACACTGGGGCTTCTTCTCAGTGTCTCTGACATAGGGTTTCACTGTCCCGGGAAAGTCTCTGCTAACACCCTGCAGAGCGCTGTGCCCAATATACAGAAACGTCTTGCGGTATCTCCTACAGGGAAAGTGCCAGGAGGGAATTGTCGAGCTTGTTCTCAGTGTCTCTGAGAATTGCTCTGATTATCCCTGTGACCTCTTTGCTAAGACTCTCCAGAGAGACATCCTCAAAACCAACACACATCTTGACATATCTCCCGCATTGATCGCAGTGTCTCCAGAAACGGCATTCAAGGAGCCAGGACCTTTTCTCCCTACACTGTCCATTGAGTTGTCCTCAAAATCAATATACATCCTGCTATATCTCCCACATGGAAAGTGCCAGGAGGGAGAAGTGGGGATTATGTTTAGACTTTCTCGGAACTGCTTCAAATCAACTAGATATCTTTGTGCTGTAAATCTCCCAACAGCCAAACGCAAAAGCAGCAAACATCTCGCTGTATGTCCCACATCCAAAGTGCCAAGAGAGAGCTTGCTCTCCCTGTCTTTGAGTACTGTTTTCACTGTCCCGGTTACCTCTTTGCTAACATTCTCTTCAGAGCTGCAGTGAAACCAGGAACCACGTGGAGAAGGCACCCACACTGAAAGTGCCTGGAGGGAACACTGGGGCTTCTTCTCAGTGTCTCTGACATAGGGTTTCACTGTCCCGGGAAAGTCTCTGCTAACACCCTGCAGAGCGCTGTGCCCAATATACAGAAACGTCTTGCGGTATCTCCTACAGGGAAAGTGCCAGGAGGGAATTGTCGAGCTTGTTCTCAGTGTCTCTGAGAATTGCTCTGATTATCCCTGTGACCTCTTTGCTAAGGCTCTCCAGAGAGACGTCCTCAAAACAAACACACATCTTGACATATCTCCCACATTGATCGCAGTGTCTCCAGAAACAGCATTCAAGGAGCCAGGACCTTTTCTCCCTACACTGTCCATTGAGTTGTCCTCAAAATCAATATACATCCTGCTATATCTCCCACATGGAAAGTGCCAGGAGGGAGAAGTGGGGATTATGTTTAGACTTTCTCGGAACTGCTTCAAATCAACTAGATATCTTTGTGCTGTAAATCTCCCAACAGCCAAACGCAAAAGCAGCAAACATCTCGCTGTATGTCCCACATCCAAAGTGCCAAGAGAGAGCTTGCGCTCCCTGTCTTTGACTACTGTTTTTACTGTCCCGGTTACCTCTTTGCTAACATTCTCTTCAGAGCTGCAGTGAAACCAGGAACCACGTGGAGAAGGCACCCACACTGAAAGTGCCTGGACGGAACACTGGGGCTTCTTCTCAGTGTCTCTGACATAGGGTTTCACTGTCCCGGGAAAGTCTCTGCTAACACCCTGCAGAGCGCTGTGCTCAATATACAGAAACGTCTTGCGGTATCTCCTACAGGGAAAGTGCCAGGAGGGAATTGTGGAGCTTGTTCTCAGTGTCTCTGAGAATTGCTCTGATTATCCCTGTGACCTCTTTGCTAAGACTCTCCAGAGAGACGTCCTCAAAACAAACACACATCTTGACATATCTCCCGCATTGATCGCAGTGTCTCCAGAAACGGCATTCAAGGAGCCAGGACCTTTTCTCCCTACACTGTCCATTGAGTTGTCCTCAAAACCAATATACATCCTGCTATATCTCCCACATGGAAAGTGCCAGGAGGGAGAAGTGGGGATTATGTTTAGACTTTCTCGGAACTGCTTCAAATCAACTAGATATCTTTGTGCTGTAAATCTCCCAACAGCCAAACGCAAAAGCAGCAAACATCTCGCTGTATGTCCCACATCCAAAGTGCCAAGAGAGAGCTTGCGCTCCCTGTCTTTGACTACTGTTTTTACTGTCCCGGTTACCTCTTTGCTAACATTCTCTTCAGAGCTGCAGTGAAACCAGGAACCACGTGGAGAAGGCACCCACACTGAAAGTGCCTGGAGGGAACACTGGGGCTTCTTCTCAGTGTCTCTGACATAGGGTTTCACTGTCCCGGGAAAGTCTCTGCTAACACCCTGCAGAGCGCTGTGCTCAATATACAGAAACGTCTTGCGGTATCTCCTACAGGGAAAGTGCCAGGAGGGAATTGTGGAGCTTGTTCTCAGTGTCTCTGAGAATTGCTCTGATTATCCCTGTGACCTCTTTGCTAAGACTCTCCAGAGAGACGTCCTCAAAACAAACACACATCTTGACATATCTCCCGCATTGATCGCAGTGTCTCCAGAAACGGCATTCAAGGAGCCAGGACCTTTTCTCCCTACACTGTCCATTGAGTTGTCCTCAAAACCAATATACATCCTGCTATATCTCCCACATGGAAAGTGCCAGGAGGGAGAAGTGGGGATTATGTTTAGACTTTCTCGGAACTGCTTCAAATCAACTAGATATCTTTGTGCTGTAAATCTCCCAACAGCCAAACGCAAAAGCAGCAAACATCTCGCTGTATGTCCCACATCCAAAGTGCCAAGAGAGCACTTGCTCTCCCTGTCTTTGAGTACTGTTTTCACTGTCCCGGTTACCTCTTTGCTAACATTCTCTTCAGAGCTGCAGTGAAACCAGGAACCACGTGGAGAAGGCACCCACACTGAAAGTGCCTGGAGGGAACATTGGGGCTTCTTCTCAGTGTCTCTGACATAGGGTTTCACTGTCCCGGGAAAGTCTCTGCTAACACCGTGCAGAGCGCTGTGCCCAATATACAGAAACGTCTTGCGGTATCTCCTACAGGGAAAGTGCCAGGAGGGAATTGTCGAGCTTGTTCTCAGTGTCTCTGAGAATTGCTCTGATTATCCCTGTGACCTCTTTGCTAAGATTCTCCAGAGAGACGTCCTCAAAACAAACACACATCTTGACATATCTCCCGCATTGATCGCAGTTTCTCCAGAAACGGCATTCAAGGAGCCAGGACCTTTTCTCCCTACACTGTCCATTGAGTTGTCCTCAAAACCAATATACATCCTGCTATATCTCCCACATGGAAAGTGCCAGGAGGGAGAAGTGGGGATTATGTTTAGACTTTCTCGGAACTGCTTCAAATCAACTAGATATCTTTGTGCTGTAAATCTCCCAACAGCCAAACGCAAAAGCATCAAACATCTCGCTGTATGTCCCACATCCAAAGTGCCAAGAGAGCGCTTGCTCTCCCTGTCTTTGAGTACTGTTTTCACTGTCCCGGTTACCTCTTTGCTAACATTCTCTTCAGAGCTGCAGTGAAACCAGGAACCACGTGGAGAAGGCACCCACACTGAAAGTGCCTGGAGGGAACATTGGGGCTTCTTCTCAGTGTCTCTGACATAGGGTTTCACTGTCCCGGGAAAGTCTCTGCTAACACCCTGCAGAGCGCTGTGCCCAATATACAGAAACGTCTTGCGGTATCTCCTACAGGGAAAGTGCCAGGAGGGAATTGTCGAGCTTGTTCTCAGTGTCTCTGAGAATTGCTCTGATTATCCCTGTGACCTCTTTGCTAAGGCTCTCCAGAGAGACGTCCTCAAAACAAACACACATCTTGACATATCTCCCGCATTGATCGCAGTGTCTCCAGAAACGGCATTCAAGGAGCCAGGACCTTTTCTCCCTACACTGTCCATTGAGTTGTCCTCAAAACCAATATACATCCTGCTATATCTCCCACATGGAAAGTGCCAGGAGGGAGAAGTGGGGATTATGTTTAGACTTTCTCGGAACTGCTTCAAATCAACTAGATATCTTTGTGCTGTAAATCTCCCAACAGCCAAACGCAAAAGCAGCAAACATCTCGCTGTATGTCCCACATCCAAAGTGCCAAGAGAGAGCTTGCTCTCCCTGTCTTTGAGTACTGTTTTCACTGTCCCGGTTACCTCTTTGCTAACATTCTCTTCAGAGCTGCAGTGAAACCAGGAACCACGTGGAGAAGGCACCCACACTGAAAGTGCCTGGAGGGAACACTGGGGCTTCTTCTCAGTGTCTCTGACATAGGGTTTCACTGTCCCGGGAAAGTCTCTGCTAACACCGTGCAGAGCGCTGTGCCCAATATACAGAAACGTCTTGCGGTATCTCCTACAGGGAAAGTGCCAGGAGGGAATTGTGGAGCTTGTTCTCAGTGTCTCTGAGAATTGCTCTGATTATCCCTGTGACCTCTTTGCTAAGACTCTCCAGAGAGACGTCCTCAAAACAAACACACATCTTGACATATCTCCCGCATTGATCGCAGTGTCTCCAGAAACGGCATTCAAGGAGCCAGGACCTTTTCTCCCTACACTGTCCATTGAGTTGTCCTCAAAACCAATATACATCCTGCTATATCTCCCACATGGAAAGTGCCAGGAGGGAGAAGTGGGGATTATGTTTAGACTTTCTCGGAACTGCTTCAAATCAACTAGATATCTTTGTGCTGTAAATCTCCCAACAGCCAAACGCAAAAGCAGCAAACATCTCGCTGTATGTCCCACATCCAAAGTGCCAAGAGAGAGCTTGCTCTCCCTGTCTTTGAGTACTGTTTTCACTGTCCCGGTTACCTCTTTGCTAACATTCTCTTCAGAGCTGCAGTGAAACCAGGAACCACGTGGAGAAGGCACCCACACTGAAAGTGCCTGGAGGGAACATTGGGGCTTCTTCTCAGTGTCTCTGACATAGGGTTTCACTGTCCCGCGAAAGTCTCTGCTAACACCGTGCAGAGCGCTGTGCCCAATATACAGAAACGTCTTGCGGTATCTCCTACAGGGAAAGTGCCAGGAGGGAATTGTCGAGCTTGTTCTCAGTGTCTCTGAGAATTGCTCTGATTATCCCTGTGACCTCTTTGCTAAGACTCTCCAGAGAGACGTCCTCAAAACAAACACACATCTTGACATATCTCCCGCATTGATCGCAGTGTCTCCAGAAACGGCATTCAAGGAGCCAGGACCTTTTCTCCCTACACTGTCCATTGAGTTGTCCTCAAAACCAATATACATCCTGCTATATCTCCCACATGGAAAGTGCCAGGAGGGAGAAGTGGGGATTATGTTTAGACTTTCTCGGAACTGCTTCAAATCAACTAGATATCTTTGTGCTGTAAATCTCCCAACAGCCAAACGCAAAAGCAGCAAACATCTCGCTGTATGTCCCACATCCAAAGTGCCAAGAGAGCGCTTGCTCTCCCTGTCTTTGAGTACTGTTTTCACTGTCCCGGTTACCTCTTTGCTAACATTCTCTTCAGAGCTGCAGTGAAACCAGGAACCACGTGGAGAAGGCACCCACACTGAAAGTGCCTGGAGGGAACATTGGGGCTTCTTCTCAGTGTCTCTGACATAGGGTTTCACTGTCCCGGGAAAGTCTCTGCTAACACCGTGCAGAGCGCTGTGCCCAATATACAGAAACGTCTTGCGGTATCTCCTACAGGGAAAGTGCCAGGAGGGAATTGTGGAGCTTGTTCTCAGTGTCTCTGAGAATTGCTCTGATTATCCGTGTGACCTCTTTGCTAAGACTCTCCAGAGAGACGTCCTCAAAACAAACACACATCTTGACATATCTCCCGCATTGATCGCAGTGTCTCCAGAAACGGCATTCAAGGAGCCAGGACCTTTTCTCCCTACACTGTCCATTGAGTTGTCCTCATAACCAATATACATCCTGCTATATCTCCCACATGGAAAGTGCCAGGAGGGAGAAGTGGGGATTATGTTTAGACTTTCTCGGAACTGCTTCAAATCAACTAGATATCTTTGTGCTGTAAATCTCCCAACAGCCAAACGCAAAAGCAGCAAACATCTCGCTGTATGTCCCACATCCAAAGTGCCAAGAGAGCGCTTGCTCTCCCTGTCTTTGAGTACTGTTTTCACTGTCCCGGTTACCTCTTTGCTAACATTCTCTTCAGAGCTGCAGTGAAACCAGGAACCACGTGGAGAAGGCACCCACACTGAAAGTGCCTGGAGGGAACATTGGGGCTTCTTCTCAGTGTCTCTGACATAGGGTTTCACTGTCCCGGGAAAGTCTCTGCTAACACCCTGCAGAGCGCTGTGCCCAATATACAGAAACGTCTTGCGGTATCTCCTACAGGGAAAGTGCCAGGAGGGAATTGTCGAGCTTGTTCTCAGTGTCTCTGAGAATTGCTCTGATTATCCCTGTGACCTCTTTGCTAAGGCTCTCCAGAGAGACGTCCTCAAAACAAACACACATCTTGACATATCTCCCGCATTGATCGCAGTGTCTCCAGAAACGGCATTCAAGGAGCCAGGACCTTTTCTCCCTACACTGTCCATTGAGTTGTCCTCAAAACCAATATACATCCTGCTATATCTCCCACATGGAAAGTGCCAGGAGGGAGAAGTGGGGATTATGTTTAGACTTTCTCGGAACTGCTTCAAATCAACTAGATATCTTTGTGCTGTAAATCTCCCAACAGCCAAACGCAAAAGCAGCAAACATCTCGCTGTATGTCCCACATCCAAAGTGCCAAGAGAGAGCTTGCTCTCCCTGTCTTTGAGTACTGTTTTCACTGTCCCGGTTACCTCTTTGCTAACATTCTCTTCAGAGCTGCAGTGAAACCAGGAACCACGTGGAGAAGGCACCCACACTGAAAGTGCCTGGACGGAACACTGGGGCTTCTTCTCAGTGTCTCTGACATAGGGTTTCACTGTCCCGGGAAAGTCTCTGCTAACACCGTGCAGAGCGCTGTGCCCAATATACAGAAACGTCTTGCGGTATCTCCTACAGGGAAAGTGCCAGGAGGGAATTGTCGAGCTTGTTCTCAGTGTCTCTGAGAATTGCTCTGATTATCCCTGTGACCTCTTTGCTAAGATTCTCCAGAGAGACGTCCTCAAAACAAACACACATCTTGACATATCTCCCGCATTGATCGCAGTTTCTCCAGAAACGGCATTCAAGGAGCCAGGACCTTTTCTCCCTACACTGTCCATTGAGTTGTCCTCAAAATCAATATACATCCTGCTATATCTCCCACATGGAAAGTGCCAGGAGGGAGAAGTGGGGATTATGTTTAGACTTTCTCGGAACTGCTTCAAATCAACTAGATATCTTTGTGCTGTAAATCTCCCAACAGCCAAACGCAAAAGCAGCAAACATCTCGCTGTATGTCCCACATCCAAAGTGCCAAGAGAGAGCTTGCTCTCCCTGTCTTTGAGTACTGTTTTCACTGTCCCGGTTACCTCTTTGCTAACATTCTCTTCAGAGCTGCAGTGAAACCAGGAACCACGTGGAGAAGGCACCCACACTGAAAGTGCCTGGAGGGAACATTGGGGCTTCTTCTCAGTGTCTCTGACATAGGGTTTCACTGTCCCGGGAAAGTCTCTGCTAACACCGTGCAGAGCGCTGTGCCCAATATACAGAAACGTCTTGCGGTATCTCCTACAGGGAAAGTGCCAGGAGGGAATTGTGGAGCTTGTTCTCAGTGTCTCTGAGAATTGCTCTGATTATCCCTGTGACCTCTTTGCTAAGACTCTCCAGAGAGACGTCCTCAAAACAAACACACATCTTGACATATCTCCCGCATTGATCGCAGTGTCTCCAGAAACGGCATTCAAGGAGCCAGGACCTTTTCTCCCTACACTGTCCATTGAGTTGTCCTCAAAACCAATATACATCCTGCTATATCTCCCACATGGAAAGTGCCAGGAGGGAGAAGTGGGGATTATGTTTAGACTTTCTCGGAACTGCTTCAAATCAACTAGATATCTTTGTGCTGTAAATCTCCCAACAGCCAAACGCAAAAGCAGCAAACATCTCGCTGTATGTCCCACATCCAAAGTGCCAAGAGAGCGCTTGCTCTCCCTGTCTTTGAGTACTGTTTTCACTGTCCCGGTTACCTCTTTGCTAACATTCTCTTCAGAGCTGCAGTGAAACCAGGAACCACGTGGAGAAGGCACCCACACTGAAAGTGCCTGGAGGGAACATTGGGGCTTCTTCTCAGTGTCTCTGACATAGGGTTTCACTGTCCCGGGAAAGTCTCTGCTAACACCGTGCAGAGCGCTGTGCCCAATATACAGAAACGTCTTGCGGTATCTCCTACAGGGAAAGTGCCAGGAGGGAATTGTCGAGCTTGTTCTCAGTGTCTCTGAGAATTGCTCTGATTATCCCTGTGACCTCTTTGCTAAGGCTCTCCAGAGAGACGTCCTCAAAACAAACACACATCTTGACATATCTCCCGCATTGATCGCAGTGTCTCCAGAAACGGCATTCAAGGAGCCAGGACCTTTTCTCCCTACACTGTCCATTGAGTTGTCCTCAAAACCAATATACATCCTGCTATATCTCCCACATGGAAAGTGCCAGGAGGGAGAAGTGGGGATTATGTTTAGACTTTCTCGGAACTGCTTCAAATCAACTAGATATCTTTGTGCTGTAAATCTCCCAACAGCCAAACGCAAAAGCAGCAAACATCTCGCTGTATGTCCCACATCCAAAGTGCCAAGAGAGAGCTTGCTCTCCCTGTCTTTGAGTACTGTTTTCACTGTCCCGGTTACCTCTTTGCTAACATTCTCTTCAGAGCTGCAGTGAAACCAGGAACCACGTGGAGAAGGCACCCACACTGAAAGTGCCTGGACGGAACACTGGGGCTTCTTCTCAGTGTCTCTGACATAGGGTTTCACTGTCCCGGGAAAGTCTCTGCTAACACCCTGCAGAGCGCTGTGCCCAATATACAGAAACGTCTTGCGGTATCTCCTACAGGGAAAGTGCCAGGAGGGAATTGTGGAGCTTGTTCTCAGTGTCTCTGAGAATTGCTCTGATTATCCCTGTGACCTCTTTGCTAAGACTCTCCAGAGAGACGTCCTCAAAACAAACACACATCTTGACATATCTCCCGCATTGATCGCAGTGTCTCCAGAAACGGCATTCAAGGAGCCAGGACCTTTTCTCCCTACACTGTCCATTGAGTTGTCCTCAAAACCAATATACATCCTGCTATATCTCCCACATGGAAAGTGCCAGGAGGGAGAAGTGGGGATTATGTTTAGACTTTCTCGGAACTGCTTCAAATCAACTAGATATCTTTGTGCTGTAAATCTCCCAACAGCCAAACGCAAAAGCAGCAAACATCTCGCTGTATGTCCCACATCCAAAGTGCCAAGAGAGCGCTTGCTCTCCCTGTCTTTGAGTACTGTTTTCACTGTCCCGGTTACCTCTTTGCTAACATTCTCTTCAGAGCTGCAGTGAAACCAGGAACCACGTGGAGAAGGCACCCACACTGAAAGTGCCTGGAGGGAACATTGGGGCTTCTTCTCAGTGTCTCTGACATAGGGTTTCACTGTCCCGGGAAAGTCTCTGCTAACACCCTGCAGAGCGCTGTGCCCAATATACAGAAACGTCTTGCGGTATCTCCTACAGGGAAAGTGCCAGGAGGGAATTGTCGAGCTTGTTCTCAGTGTCTCTGAGAATTGCTCTGATTATCCCTGTGACCTCTTTGCTAAGACTCTCCAGAGAGACGTCCTCAAAACAAACACACATCTTGACATATCTCCCGCATTGATCGCAGTGTCTCCAGAAACGGCATTCAAGGAGCCAGGACCTTTTCTCCCTACACTGTCCATTGAGTTGTCCTCAAAATCAATATACATCCTGCTATATCTCCCACATGGAAAGTGCCAGGAGGGAGAAGTGGGGATTATGTTTAGACTTTCTCGGAACTGCTTCAAATCAACTAGATATCTTTGTGCTGTAAATCTCCCAACAGCCAAACGCAAAAGCAGCAAACATCTCGCTGTATGTCCCACATCCAAAGTGCCAAGAGAGCGCTTGCTCTCCCTGTCTTTGAGTACTGTTTTCACTGTCCCGGTTACCTCTTTGCTAACATTCTCTTCAGAGCTGCAGTGAAACCAGGAACCACGTGGAGAAGGCACCCACACTGAAAGTGCCTGGAGGGAACATTGGGGCTTCTTCTCAGTGTCTCTGACATAGGGTTTCACTGTCCCGGGAAAGTCTCTGCTAACACCCTGCAGAGCGCTGTGCCCAATATACAGAAACGTCTTGCGGTATCTCCTACAGGGAAAGTGCCAGGAGGGAATTGTGGAGCTTGTTCTCAGTGTCTCTGAGAATTGCTCTGATTATCCCTGTGACCTCTTTGCTAAGACTCTCCAGAGAGACGTCCTCAAAACAAACACACATCTTGACATATCTCCCGCATTGATCGCAGTGTCTCCAGAAACGGCATTCAAGGAGCCAGGACCTTTTCTCCCTACACTGTCCATTGAGTTGTCCTCAAAACCAATATACATCCTGCTATATCTCCCACATGGAAAGTGCCAGGAGGGAGAAGTGGGGATTATGTTTAGACTTTCTCGGAACTGCTTCAAATCAACTAGATATCTTTGTGCTGTAAATCTCCCAACAGCCAAACGCAAAAGCAGCAAACATCTCGCTGTATGTCCCACATCCAAAGTGCCAAGAGAGCGCTTGCTCTCCCTGTCTTTGAGTACTGTTTTCACTGTCCCGGTTACCTCTTTGCTAACATTCTCTTCAGAGCTGCAGTGAAACCAGGAACCACGTGGAGAAGGCACCCACACTGAAAGTGCCTGGAGGGAACATTGGGGCTTCTTCTCAGTGTCTCTGACATAGGGTTTCACTGTCCCGGGAAAGTCTCTGCTAACACCCTGCAGAGCGCTGTGCCCAATATACAGAAACGTCTTGCGGTATCTCCTACAGGGAAAGTGCCAGGAGGGAATTGTGGAGCTTGTTCTCAGTGTCTCTGAGAATTGCTCTGATTATCCGTGTGACCTCTTTGCTAAGACTCTCCAGAGAGACGTCCTCAAAACAAACACACATCTTGACATATCTCCCGCATTGATCGCAGTGTCTCCAGAAACGGCATTCAAGGAGCCAGGACCTTTTCTCCCTACACTGTCCATTGAGTTGTCCTCAAAACCAATATACATCCTGCTATATCTCCCACATGGAAAGTGCCAGGAGGGAGAAGTGGGGATTATGTTTAGACTTTCTCGGAACTGCTTCAAATCAACTAGATATCTTTGTGCTGTAAATCTCCCAACAGCCAAACGCAAAAGCAGCAAACATCTCGCTGTATGTCCCACATCCAAAGTGCCAAGAGAGCGCTTGCTCTCCCTGTCTTTGAGTACTGTTTTCACTGTCCCGGTTACCTCTTTGCTAACATTCTCTTCAGAGCTGCAGTGAAACCAGGAACCACGTGGAGAAGGCACCCACACTGAAAGTGCCTGGAGGGAACATTGGGGCTTCTTCTCAGTGTCTCTGACATAGGGTTTCACTGTCCCGGGAAAGTCTCTGCTAACACCCTGCAGAGCGCTGTGCCCAATATACAGAAACGTCTTGCGGTATCTCCTACAGGGAAAGTGCCAGGAGGGAATTGTGGAGCTTGTTCTCAGTGTCTCTGAGAATTGCTCTGATTATCCCTGTGACCTCTTTGCTAAGACTCTCCAGAGAGACGTCCTCAAAACAAACACACATCTTGACATATCTCCCGCATTGATCGCAGTGTCTCCAGAAACGGCATTCAAGGAGCCAGGACCTTTTCTCCCTACACTGTCCATTGAGTTGTCCTCAAAACCAATATACATCCTGCTATATCTCCCACATGGAAAGTGCCAGGAGGGAGAAGTGGGGATTATGTTTAGACTTTCTCGGAACTGCTTCAAATCAACTAGATATCTTTGTGCTGTAAATCTCCCAACAGCCAAACGCAAAAGCAGCAAACATCTCGCTGTATGTCCCACATCCAAAGTGCCAAGTGAGCGCTTGCTCTCCCTGTGTTTGAGTACTGTTTTCACTGTCCCGGTTACCTCTTTGCTAACATTCTCTTCAGAGCTGCAGTGAAACCAGGAACCACGTGGAGAAGGCACCCACACTGAAAGTGCCTGGACGGAACACTGGGGCTTCTTCTCAGTGTCTCTGACATAGGGTTTCACTGTCCCGGGAAAGTCTCTGCTAACACCCTGCAGAGCGCTGTGCCCAATATACAGAAACGTCTTGCGGTATCTCCTACAGGGAAAGTGCCAGGAGGGAATTGTGGAGCTTGTTCTCAGTGTCTCTGAGAATTGCTCTGATTATCCCTGTGACCTCTTTGCTAAGACTCTCCAGAGAGACGTCCTCAAAACAAACACACATCTTGACATATCTCCCGCATTGATCGCAGTGTCTCCAGAAACGGCATTCAAGGAGCCAGGACCTTTTCTCCCTACACTGTCCATTGAGTTGTCCTCAAAATCAATATACATCCTGCTATATCTCCCACATGGAAAGTGCCAGGAGGGAGAAGTGGGGATTATGTTTAGACTTTCTCGGAACTGCTTCAAATCAACTAGATATCTTTGTGCTGTAAATCTCCCAACAGCCAAACGCAAAAGCAGCAAACATCTCGCTGTATGTCCCACATCCAAAGTGCCAAGAGAGAGCTTGCTCTCCCTGTCTTTGAGTACTGTTTTCACTGTCCCGGTTACCTCTTTGCTAACATTCTCTTCAGAGCTGCAGTGAAACCAGGAACCACGTGGAGAAGGCACCCACACTGAAAGTGCCTGGAGGGAACATTGGGGCTTCTTCTCAGTGTCTCTGACATAGGGTTTCACTGTCCCGGGAAAGTCTCTGCTAACACCGTGCAGAGCGCTGTGCCCAATATACGGAAACGTCTTGCGGTATCTCCTACAGGGAAAGTGCCAGGAGGGAATTGTGGAGCTTGTTCTCAGTGTCTCTGAGAATTGCTCTGATTATCCCTGTGACCTCTTTGCTAAGACTCTCCAGAGAGACGTCCTCAAAACAAACACACATCTTGACATATCTCCCGCATTGATCGCAGTTTCTCCAGAAACGGCATTCAAGGAGCCAGGACCTTTTCTCCCTACACTGTCCATTGAGTTGTCCTCAAAATCAATATACATCCTGCTATATCTCCCACATGGAAAGTTCCAGGAGGGAGAAGTGGGGATTATGTTTAGACTTTCTCGGAACTGCTTCAAATCAACTAGATATCTTTGTGCTGTAAATCTCCCAACAGCCAAACGCAAAAGCAGCAAACATCTCGCTGTATGTCCCACATCCAAAGTGCCAAGAGAGCGCTTGCTCTCCCTGTCTTTGAGTACTGTTTTCACTGTCCCGGTTACCTCTTTGCTAACATTCTCTTCAGAGCTGCAGTGAAACCAGGAACCACGTGGAGAAGGCACCCACACTGAAAGTGCCTGGAGGGAACATTGGGGCTTCTTCTCAGTGTCTCTGACATAGGGTTTCACTGTCCCGGGAAAGTCTCTGCTAACACCCTGCAGAGCGCTGTGCCCAATATACAGAAACGTCTTGCGGTATCTCCTACAGGGAAAGTGCCAGGAGGGAATTGTGGAGCTTGTTCTCAGTGTCTCTGAGAATTGCTCTGATTATGCCTGTGACCTCTTTGCTAAGACTCTCCAGAGAGACGTCCTCAAAACAAACACACATCTTGACATATCTCCCGCATTGATCGCAGTTTCTCCAGAAACGGCATTCAAGGAGCCAGGACCTTTTCTCCCTACACTGTCCATTGAGTTGTCCTCAAAACCAATATACATCCTGCTATATCTCCCACATGGAAAGTGCCAGGAGGGAGAAGTGGGGATTATGTTTAGACTTTCTCGGAACTGCTTCAAATCAACTAGATATCTTTGTGCTGTAAATCTCCCAACAGCCAAACGCAAAAGCAGCAAACATCTCGCTGTATGTCCCACATCCAAAGTGCCAAGAGAGCGCTTGCTCTCCCTGTCTTTGAGTACTGTTTTCACTGTCCCGGTTACCTCTTTGCTAACATTCTCTTCAGAGCTGCAGTGAAACCAGGAACCACGTGGAGAAGGCACCCACACTGAAAGTGCCTGGAGGGAACACTGGGGCTTCTTCTCAGTGTCTCTGACATAGGGTTTCACTGTCCCGGGAAAGTCTCTGCTAACACCCTGCAGAGCGCTGTGCCCAATATACAGAAACGTCTTGCGGTATCTCCTACAGGGAAAGTGCCAGGAGGGAATTGTGGAGCTTGTTCTCAGTGTCTCTGAGAATTGCTCTGATTATCCCTGTGACCTCTTTGCTAAGACTCTCCAGAGAGACGTCCTCAAAACCAACACACATCTTGACATATCTCCCGCATTGATCGCAGTTTCTCCAGAAACGGCATTCAAGGAGCCAGGACCTTTTCTCCCTACACTGTCCATTGAGTTGTCCTCAAAACCAATATACATCCTGCTATATCTCCCACATGGAAAGTGCCAGGAGGGAGAAGTGGGGATTATGTTTAGACTTTCTCGGAACTGCTTCAAATCAACTAGATATCTTTGTGCTGTAAATCTCCCAACAGCCAAACGCAAAAGCAGCAAACATCTCGCTGTATGTCCCACATCCAAAGTGCCAAGAGAGAGCTTGCTCTCCCTGTCTTTGAGTACTGTTTTCACTGTCCCGGTTACCTCTTTGCTAACATTCTCTTCAGAGCTGCAGTGAAACCAGGAACCACGTGGAGAAGGCACCCACACTGAAAGTGCCTGGAGGGAACATTGGGGCTTCTTCTCAGTGTCTCTGACATAGGGTTTCACTGTCCCGGGAAAGTCTCTGCTAACACCGTGCAGAGCGCTGTGCCCAATATACAGAAACGTCTTGCGGTATCTCCTACAGGGAAAGTGCCAGGAGGGAATTGTGGAGCTTGTTCTCAGTGTCTCTGAGAATTGCTCTGATTATCCCTGTGACCTCTTTGCTAAGACTCTCCAGAGAGACGTCCTCAAAACAAACACACATCTTGACATATCTCCCACATTGATCGCAGTGTCTCCAGAAACAGCATTCAAGGAGCCAGGACCTTTTCTCCCTACACTGTCCATTGAGTTGTCCTCAAAATCAATATACATCCTGCTATATCTCCCACATGGAAAGTGCCAGGAGGGAGAAGTGGGGATTATGTTTAGACTTTCTCGGAACTGCTTCAAATCAACTAGATATCTTTGTGCTGTAAATCTCCCAACAGCCAAACGCAAAAGCAGCAAACATCTCGCTGTATGTCCCACATCCAAAGTGCCAAGAGAGAGCTTGCTCTCCCTGTGTTTGAGTACTGTTTTCACTGTCCCGGTTACCTCTTTGCTAACATTCTCTTCAGAGCTGCAGTGAAACCAGGAACCACGTGGAGAAGGCACCCACACTGAAAGTGCCTGGAGGGAACATTGGGGCTTCTTCTCAGTGTCTCTGACATAGGGTTTCACTGTCCCGGGAAAGTCTCTGCTAACACCGTGCAGAGCGCTGTGCCCAATATACAGAAACGTCTTGCGGTATCTCCTACAGGGAAAGTGCCAGGAGGGAATTGTGGAGCTTGTTCTCAGTGTCTCTGAGAATTGCTCTGATTATCCCTGTGACCTCTTTGCTAAGGCTCTCCAGAGAGACGTCCTCAAAACAAACACACATCTTGACATATCTCCCGCATTGATCGCAGTGTCTCCAGAAACGGCATTCAAGGAGCCAGGACCTTTTCTCCCTACACTGTCCATTGAGTTGTCCTCAAAACCAATATACATCCTGCTATATCTCCCACATGGAAAGTGCCAGGAGGGAGAAGTGGGGATTATGTTTAGACTTTCTCGGAACTGCTTCAAATCAACTAGATATCTTTGTGCTGTAAATCTCCCAACAGCCAAACGCAAAAGCAGCAAACATCTCGCTGTATGTCCCACATCCAAAGTGCCAAGAGAGCGCTTGCTCTCCCTGTCTTTGAGTACTGTTTTCACTGTCCCGGTTACCTCTTTGCTAACATTCTCTTCAGAGCTGCAGTGAAACCAGGAACCACGTGGAGAAGGCACCCACACTGAAAGTGCCTGGACGGAACACTGGGGCTTCTTCTCAGTGTCTCTGACATAGGGTTTCACTGTCCCGGGAAAGTCTCTGCTAACACCCTGCAGAGCGCTGTGCCCAATATACAGAAACGTCTTGCGGTATCTCCTACAGGGAAAGTGCCAGGAGGGAATTGTGGAGCTTGTTCTCAGTGTCTCTGAGAATTGCTCTGATTATCCCTGTGACCTCTTTGCTAAGACTCTCCAGAGAGACGTCCTCAAAACAAACACACATCTTGACATATCTCCCGCATTGATCGCAGTGTCTCCAGAAACGGCATTCAAGGAGCCAGGACCTTTTCTCCCTACACTGTCCATTGAGTTGTCCTCAAAATCAATATACATCCTGCTATATCTCCCACATGGAAAGTGCCAGGAGGGAGAAGTGGGGATTATGTTTAGACTTTCTCGGAACTGCTTCAAATCAACTAGATATCTTTGTGCTGTAAATCTCCCAACAGCCAAACGCAAAAGCAGCAAACATCTCGCTGTATGTCCCACATCCAAAGTGCCAAGAGAGCGCTTGCTCTCCCTGTGTTTGAGTACTGTTTTCACTGTCCCGGTTACCTCTTTGCTAACATTCTCTTCAGAGCTGCAGTGAAACCAGGAACCACGTGGAGAAGGCACCCACACTGAAAGTGCCTGGAGGGAACATTGGGGCTTCTTCTCAGTGTCTCTGACATAGGGTTTCACTGTCCCGGGAAAGTCTCTGCTAACACCCTGCAGAGCGCTGTGCCCAATATACAGAAACGTCTTGCGGTATCTCCTACAGGGAAAGTGCCAGGAGGGAATTGTCGAGCTTGTTCTCAGTGTCTCTGAGAATTGCTCTGATTATCCCTGTGACCTCTTTGCTAAGACTCTCCAGAGAGACGTCCTCAAAACAAACACACATCTTGACATATCTCCCGCATTGATCGCAGTGTCTCCAGAAACGGCATTCAAGGAGCCAGGACCTTTTCTCCCTACACTGTCCATTGAGTTGTCCTCAAAATCAATATACATCCTGCTATATCTCCCACATGGAAAGTGCCAGGAGGGAGAATTGGGGATTATGTTTAGACTTTCTCGGAACTGCTTCAAATCAACTAGATATCTTTGTGCTGTAAATCTCCCAACAGCCAAACGCAAAAGCAGCAAACATCTCGCTGTATGTCCCACATCCAAAGTGCCAAGAGAGAGCTTGCTCTCCCTGTCTTTGAGTACTGTTTTCACTGTCCCGGTTACCTCTTTGCTAACATTCTCTTCAGAGCTGCAGTGAAACCAGGAACCACGTGGAGAAGGCACCCACACTGAAAGTGCCTGGAGGGAACATTGGGGCTTCTTCTCAGTGTCTCTGACATAGGGTTTCACTGTCCCGGGAAAGTCTCTGCTAACACCGTGCAGAGCGCTGTGCCCAATATACAGAAACGTCTTGCGGTATCTCCTACAGGGAAAGTGCCAGGAGGGAATTGTGGAGCTTGTTCTCAGTGTCTCTGAGAATTGCTCTGATTATCTGTGTGACCTCTTTGCTAAGACTCTCCAGAGAGACGTCCTCAAAACAAACACACATCTTGACATATCTCCCGCATTGATCGCAGTGTCTCCAGAAACGGCATTCAAGGAGCCAGGACCTTTTCTCCCTACACTGTCCATTGAGTTGTCCTCAAAACCAATATACATCCTGCTATATCTCCCACATGGAAAGTGCCAGGAGGGAGAAGTGGGGATTATGTTTAGACTTTCTCGGAACTGCTTCAAATCAACTAGATATCTTTGTGCTGTAAATCTCCCAACAGCCAAACGCAAAAGCAGCAAACATCTCGCTGTATGTCCCACATCCAAAGTGCCAAGAGAGCGCTTGCTCTCCCTGTCTTTGAGTACTGTTTTCACTGTCCCGGTTACCTCTTTGCTAACATTCTCTTCAGAGCTGCAGTGAAACCAGGAACCACGTGGAGAAGGCACCCACACTGAAAGTGCCTGGAGGGAACATTGGGGCTTCTTCTCAGTGTCTCTGACATAGGGTTTCACTGTCCCGGGAAAGTCTCTGCTAACACCGTGCAGAGCGCTGTGCCCAATATACAGAAACGTCTTGCGGTATCTCCTACAGGGAAAGTGCCAGGAGGGAATTGTGGAGCTTGTTCTCAGTGTCTCTGAGAATTGCTCTGATTATCCCTGTGACCTCTTTGCTAAGACTCTCCAGAGAGACGTCCTCAAAACAAACACACATCTTGACATATCTCCCGCATTGATCGCAGTGTCTCCAGAAACGGCATTCAAGGAGCCAGGACCTTTTCTCCCTACACTGTCCATTGAGTTGTCCTCAAAACCAATATACATCCTGCTATATCTCCCACATGGAAAGTGCCAGGAGGGAGAAGTGGGGATTATGTTTAGACTTTCTCGGAACTGCTTCAAATCAACTAGATATCTTTGTGCTGTAAATCTCCCAACAGCCAAACGCAAAAGCAGCAAACATCTCGCTGTATGTCCCACATCCAAAGTGCCAAGAGAGCGCTTGCTCTCCCTGTCTTTGAGTACTGTTTTCACTGTCCCGGTTACCTCTTTGCTAACATTCTCTTCAGAGCTGCAGTGAAACCAGGAACCACGTGGAGAAGGCACCCACACTGAAAGTGCCTGGAGGGAACATTGGGGCTTCTTCTCAGTGTCTCTGACATAGGGTTTCACTGTCCCGGGAAAGTCTCTGCTAACACCGTGCAGAGCGCTGTGCCCAATATACAGAAACGTCTTGCGGTATCTCCTACAGGGAAAGTGCCAGGAGGGAATTGTGGAGCTTGTTCTCAGTGTCTCTGAGAATTGCTCTGATTATCCCTGTGACCTCTTTGCTAAGGCTCTCCAGAGAGACGTCCTCAAAACAAACACACATCTTGACATATCTCCCGCATTGATCGCAGTGTCTCCAGAAACGGCATTCAAGGAGCCAGGACCTTTTCTCCCTACACTGTCCATTGAGTTGTCCTCAAAACCAATATACATCCTGCTATATCTCCCACATGGAAAGTGCCAGGAGGGAGAAGTGGGGATTATGTTTAGACTTTCTCGGAACTGCTTCAAATCAACTAGATATCTTTGTGCTGTAAATCTCCCAACAGCCAAACGCAAAAGCAGCAAACATCTCGCTGTATGTCCCACATCCAAAGTGCCAAGAGAGCGCTTGCTCTCCCTGTCTTTGAGTACTGTTTTCACTGTCCCGGTTACCTCTTTGCTAACATTCTCTTCAGAGCTGCAGTGAAACCAGGAACCACGTGGAGAAGGCACCCACACTGAAAGTGCCTGGACGGAACACTGGGGCTTCTTCTCAGTGTCTCTGACATAGGGTTTCACTGTCCCGGGAAAGTCTCTGCTAACACCCTGCAGAGCGCTGTGCCCAATATACAGAAACGTCTTGCGGTATCTCCTACAGGGAAAGTGCCAGGAGGGAATTGTGGAGCTTGTTCTCAGTGTCTCTGAGAATTGCTCTGATTATCCCTGTGACCTCTTTGCTAAGACTCTCCAGAGAGACGTCCTCAAAACAAACACACATCTTGACATATCTCCCGCATTGATCGCAGTGTCTCCAGAAACGGCATTCAAGGAGCCAGGACCTTTTCTCCCTACACTGTCCATTGAGTTGTCCTCAAAATCAATATACATCCTGCTATATCTCCCACATGGAAAGTGCCAGGAGGGAGAAGTGGGGATTATGTTTAGACTTTCTCGGAACTGCTTCAAATCAACTAGATATCTTTGTGCTGTAAATCTCCCAACAGCCAAACGCAAAAGCAGCAAACATCTCGCTGTATGTCCCACATCCAAAGTGCCAAGAGAGCGCTTGCTCTCCCTGTGTTTGAGTACTGTTTTCACTGTCCCGGTTACCTCTTTGCTAACATTCTCTTCAGAGCTGCAGTGAAACCAGGAACCACGTGGAGAAGGCACCCACACTGAAAGTGCCTGGAGGGAACATTGGGGCTTCTTCTCAGTGTCTCTGACATAGGGTTTCACTGTCCCGGGAAAGTCTCTGCTAACACCCTGCAGAGCGCTGTGCCCAATATACAGAAACGTCTTGCGGTATCTCCTACAGGGAAAGTGCCAGGAGGGAATTGTCGAGCTTGTTCTCAGTGTCTCTGAGAATTGCTCTGATTATCCCTGTGACCTCTTTGCTAAGACTCTCCAGAGAGACGTCCTCAAAACAAACACACATCTTGACATATCTCCCGCATTGATCGCAGTGTCTCCAGAAACGGCATTCAAGGAGCCAGGACCTTTTCTCCCTACACTGTCCATTGAGTTGTCCTCAAAATCAATATACATCCTGCTATATCTCCCACATGGAAAGTGCCAGGAGGGAGAATTGGGGATTATGTTTAGACTTTCTCGGAACTGCTTCAAATCAACTAGATATCTTTGTGCTGTAAATCTCCCAACAGCCAAACGCAAAAGCAGCAAACATCTCGCTGTATGTCCCACATCCAAAGTGCCAAGAGAGAGCTTGCTCTCCCTGTCTTTGAGTACTGTTTTCACTGTCCCGGTTACCTCTTTGCTAACATTCTCTTCAGAGCTGCAGTGAAACCAGGAACCACGTGGAGAAGGCACCCACACTGAAAGTGCCTGGAGGGAACATTGGGGCTTCTTCTCAGTGTCTCTGACATAGGGTTTCACTGTCCCGGGAAAGTCTCTGCTAACACCGTGCAGAGCGCTGTGCCCAATATACAGAAACGTCTTGCGGTATCTCCTACAGGGAAAGTGCCAGGAGGGAATTGTGGAGCTTGTTCTCAGTGTCTCTGAGAATTGCTCTGATTATCTGTGTGACCTCTTTGCTAAGACTCTCCAGAGAGACGTCCTCAAAACAAACACACATCTTGACATATCTCCCGCATTGATCGCAGTGTCTCCAGAAACGGCATTCAAGGAGCCAGGACCTTTTCTCCCTACACTGTCCATTGAGTTGTCCTCAAAACCAATATACATCCTGCTATATCTCCCACATGGAAAGTGCCAGGAGGGAGAAGTGGGGATTATGTTTAGACTTTCTCGGAACTGCTTCAAATCAACTAGATATCTTTGTGCTGTAAATCTCCCAACAGCCAAACGCAAAAGCAGCAAACATCTCGCTGTATGTCCCACATCCAAAGTGCCAAGAGAGCGCTTGCTCTCCCTGTCTTTGAGTACTGTTTTCACTGTCCCGGTTACCTCTTTGCTAACATTCTCTTCAGAGCTGCAGTGAAACCAGGAACCACGTGGAGAAGGCACCCACACTGAAAGTGCCTGGAGGGAACATTGGGGCTTCTTCTCAGTGTCTCTGACATAGGGTTTCACTGTCCCGGGAAAGTCTCTGCTAACACCGTGCAGAGCGCTGTGCCCAATATACAGAAACGTCTTGCGGTATCTCCTACAGGGAAAGTGCCAGGAGGGAATTGTGGAGCTTGTTCTCAGTGTCTCTGAGAATTGCTCTGATTATCCCTGTGACCTCTTTGCTAAGACTCTCCAGAGAGACGTCCTCAAAACAAACACACATCTTGACATATCTCCCGCATTGATCGCAGTGTCTCCAGAAACGGCATTCAAGGAGCCAGGACCTTTTCTCCCTACACTGTCCATTGAGTTGTCCTCAAAACCAATATACATCCTGCTATATCTCCCACATGGAAAGTGCCAGGAGGGAGAAGTGGGGATTATGTTTAGACTTTCTCGGAACTGCTTCAAATCAACTAGATATCTTTGTGCTGTAAATCTCCCAACAGCCAAACGCAAAAGCAGCAAACATCTCGCTGTATGTCCCACATCCAAAGTGCCAAGAGAGCGCTTGCTCTCCCTGTCTTTGAGTACTGTTTTCACTGTCCCGGTTACCTCTTTGCTAACATTCTCTTCAGAGCTGCAGTGAAACCAGGAACCACGTGGAGAAGGCACCCACACTGAAAGTGCCTGGAGGGAACATTGGGGCTTCTTCTCAGTGTCTCTGACATAGGGTTTCACTGTCCCGGGAAAGTCTCTGCTAACACCGTGCAGAGCGCTGTGCCCAATATACAGAAACGTCTTGCGGTATCTCCTACAGGGAAAGTGCCAGGAGGGAATTGTCGAGCTTGTTCTCAGTGTCTCTGAGAATTGCTCTGATTATCCGTGTGACCTCTTTGCTAAGACTCTCCAGAGAGACGTCCTCAAAACAAACACACATCTTGACATATCTCCCGCATTGATCGCAGTGTCTCCAGAAACGGCATTCAAGGAGCCAGGACCTTTTCTCCCTACACTGTCCATTGAGTTGTCCTCAAAACCAATATACATCCTGCTATATCTCCCACATGGAAAGTGCCAGGAGGGAGAAGTGGGGATTATGTTTAGACTTTCTCGGAACTGCTTCAAATCAACTAGATATCTTTGTGCTGTAAATCTCCCAACAGCCAAACGCAAAAGCAGCAAACATCTCGCTGTATGTCCCACATCCAAAGTGCCAAGAGAGCGCTTGCTCTCCCTGTGTTTGAGTACTGTTTTCACTGTCCCGGTTACCTCTTTGCTAACATTCTCTTCAGAGCTGCAGTGAAACCAGGAACCACGTGGAGAAGGCACCCACACTGAAAGTGCCTGGAGGGAACACTGGGGCTTCTTCTCAGTGTCTCTGACATAGGGTTTCACTGTCCCGGGAAAGTCTCTGCTAACACCCTGCAGAGCGCTGTGCCCAATATACAGAAACGTCTTGCGGTATCTCCTACAGGGAAAGTGCCAGGAGGGAATTGTGGAGCTTGTTCTCAGTGTCTCTGAGAATTGCTCTGATTATCCCTGTGACCTCTTTGCTAAGACTCTCCAGAGAGACGTCCTCAAAACAAACACACATCTTGACATATCTCCCGCATTGATCGCAGTGTCTCCAGAAACGGCATTCAAGGAGCCAGGACCTTTTCTCCCTACACTGTCCATTGAGTTGTCCTCAAAATCAATATACATCCTGCTATATCTCCCACATGGAAAGTGCCAGGAGGGAGAAGTGGGGATTATGTTTAGACTTTCTCGGAACTGCTTCAAATCAACTAGATATCTTTGTGCTGTAAATCTCCCAACAGCCAAACGCAAAAGCAGCAAACATCTCGCTGTATGTCCCACATCCAAAGTGCCAAGAGAGAGCTTGCTCTCCCTGTCTTTGAGTACTGTTTTCACTGTCCCGGTTACCTCTTTGCTAACATTCTCTTCAGAGCTGCAGTGAAACCAGGAACCACGTGGAGAAGGCACCCACACTGAAAGTGCCTGGAGGGAACATTGGGGCTTCTTCTCAGTGTCTCTGACATAGGGTTTCACTGTCCCGGGAAAGTCTCTGCTAACACCCTGCAGAGCGCTGTGCCCAATATACAGAAACGTCTTGCGGTATCTCCTACAGGGAAAGTGCCAGGAGGGAATTGTGGAGCTTGTTCTCAGTGTCTCTGAGAATTGCTCTGATTATCCCTGTGACCTCTTTGCTAAGACTCTCCAGAGAGACGTCCTCAAAACAAACACACATCTTGACATATCTCCCGCATTGATCGCAGTTTCTCCAGAAACGGCATTCAAGGAGCCAGGACCTTTTCTCCCTACACTGTCCATTGAGTTGTCCTCAAAATCAATATACATCCTGCTATATCTCCCACATGGAAAGTGCCAGGAGGGAGAAGTGGGGATTATGTTTAGACTTTCTCGGAACTGCTTCAAATCAACTAGATATCTTTGTGCTGTAAATCTCCCAACAGCCAAACGCAAAAGCAGCAAACATCTCGCTGTATGTCCCACATCCAAAGTGCCAAGAGAGCGCTTGCTCTCCCTGTCTTTGAGTACTGTTTTCACTGTCCCGGTTACCTCTTTGCTAACATTCTCTTCAGAGCTGCAGTGAAACCAGGAACCACGTGGAGAAGGCACCCACACTGAAAGTGCCTGGAGGGAACACTGGGGCTTCTTCTCAGTGTCTCTGACATAGGGTTTCACTGTCCCGGGAAAGTCTCTGCTAACACCCTGCAGAGCGCTGTGCCCAATATACAGAAACGTCTTGCGGTATCTCCTACAGGGAAAGTGCCAGGAGGGAATTGTGGAGCTTGTTCTCAGTGTCTCTGAGAATTGCTCTGATTATCCCTGTGACCTCTTTGCTAAGACTCTCCAGAGAGACGTCCTCAAAACCAACACACATCTTGACATATCTCCCGCATTGATCGCAGTGTCTCCAGAAACGGCATTCAAGGAGCCAGGACCTTTTCTCCCTACACTGTCCATTGAGTTGTCCTCAAAACCAATATACATCCTGCTATATCTCCCACATGGAAAGTGCCAGGAGGGAGAAGTGCGGATTATGTTTAGACTTTCTCGGAACTGCTTCAAATCAACTAGATATCTTTGTGCTGTAAATCTCCCAACAGCCAAACGCAAAAGCAGCAAACATCTCGCTGTATGTCCCACATCCAAAGTGCCAAGAGAGAGCTTGCTCTCCCTGTCTTTGAGTACTGTTTTCACTGTCCCGGTTACCTCTTTGCTAACATTCTCTTCAGAGCTGCAGTGAAACCAGGAACCACGTGGAGAAGGCACCCACACTGAAAGTGCCTGGAGGGAACATTGGGGCTTCTTCTCAGTGTCTCTGACATAGGTTTTCACTGTCCCGCGAAAGTCTCTGCTAACACCGTGCAGAGCGCTGTGCCCAATATACAGAAACGTCTTGCGGTATCTCCTACAGGGAAAGTGCCAGGAGGGAATTGTGGAGCTTGTTCTCAGTGTCTCTGAGAATTGCTCTGATTATCCCTGTGACCTCTTTGCTAAGACTCTCCAGAGAGACGTCCTCAAAACAAACACACATCTTGACATATCTCCCACATTGATCGCAGTGTCTCCAGAAACAGCATTCAAGGAGCCAGGACCTTTTCTCCCTACACTGTCCATTGAGTTGTCCTCAAAATCAATATACATCCTGCTATATCTCCCACATGGAAAGTGCCAGGAGGGAGAAGTGGGGATTATGTTTAGACTTTCTCGGAACTGCTTCAAATCAACTAGATATCTTTGTGCTGTAAATCTCCCAACAGCCAAACGCAAAAGCAGCAAACATCTCGCTGTATGTCCCACATCCAAAGTGCCAAGAGAGAGCTTGCTCTCCCTGTCTTTGAGTACTGTTTTTACTGTCCCGGTTACCTCTTTGCTAACATTCTCTTCAGAGCTGCAGTGAAACCAGGAACCACGTGGAGAAGGCACCCACACTGAAAGTGCCTGGATGGAACACTGGGGCTTCTTCTCAGTGTCTCTGACATAGGGTTTCACTGTCCCGGGAAAGTCTCTGCTAACACCCTGCAGAGCGCTGTGCCCAATATACAGAAACGTCTTGCGGTATCTCCTACAGGGAAAGTGCCAGGAGGGAATTGTGGAGCTTGTTCTCAGTGTCTCTGAGAATTGCTCTGATTATCCCTGTGACCTCTTTGCTAAGACTCTCCAGAGAGACGTCCTCAAAACAAACACACATCTTGACATATCTCCCGCATTGATCGCAGTGTCTCCAGAAACGGCATTCAAGGAGCCAGGACCTTTTCTCCCTACACTGTCCATTGAGTTGTCCTCAAAACCAATATACATCCTGCTATATCTCCCACATGGAAAGTGCCAGGAGGGAGAAGTGGGGATTATGTTTAGACTTTCTCGGAACTGCTTCAAATCAACTAGATATCTTTGTGCTGTAAATCTCCCAACAGCCAAACGCAAAAGCAGCAAACATCTCGCTGTATGTCCCACATCCAAAGTGCCAAGAGAGCGCTTGCTCTCCCTGTCTTTGAGTACTGTTTTCACTGTCCCGGTTACCTCTTTGCTAACATTCTCTTCAGAGCTGCAGTGAAACCAGGAACCACGTGGAGAAGGCACCCACACTGAAAGTGCCTGGAGGGAACACTGGGGCTTCTTCTCAGTGTCTCTGACATAGGGTTTCACTGTCCCGGGAAAGTCTCTGCTAACACCGTGCAGAGCGCTGTGCCCAATATACAGAAACGTCTTGCGGTATCTCCTACAGGGAAAGTGCCAGGAGGGAATTGTCGAGCTTGTTCTCAGTGTCTCTGAGAATTGCTCTGATTATCCCTGTGACCTCTTTGCTAAGACTCTCCAGAGAGACGTCCTCAAAACAAACACACATCTTGACATATCTCCCGCATTGATCGCAGTGTCTCCAGAAACGGCATTCAAGGAGCCAGGACCTTTTCTCCCTACACTGTCCATTGAGTTGTCCTCAAAACCAATATACATCCTGCTATATCTCCCACATGGAAAGTGCCAGGAGGGAGAAGTGGGGATTATGTTTAGACTTTCTCGGAACTGCTTCAAATCAACTAGATATCTTTGTGCTGTAAATCTCCCAACAGCCAAACGCAAAAGCAGCAAACATCTCGCTGTATGTCCCACATCCAAAGTGCCAAGAGAGAGCTTGCTCTCCCTGTCTTTGAGTACTGTTTTCACTGTCCCGGTTACCTCTTTGCTAACATTCTCTTCAGAGCTGCAGTGAAACCAGGAACCACGTGGAGAAGGCACCCACACTGAAAGTGCCTGGAGGGAACACTGGGGCTTCTTCTCAGTGTCTCTGACATAGGGTTTCACTGTCCCGGGAAAGTCTCTGCTAACACCCTGCAGAGCGCTGTGCCCAATATACAGAAACGTCTTGCGGTATCTCCTACAGGGAAAGTGCCAGGAGGGAATTGTGGAGCTTGTTCTCAGTGTCTCTGAGAATTGCTCTGATTATCCCTGTGACCTCTTTGCTAAGGCTCTCCAGAGAGACGTCCTCAAAACAAACACACATCTTGACATATCTCCCACATTGATCGCAGTGTCTCCAGAAACAGCATTCAAGGAGCCAGGACCTTTTCTCCCTACACTGTCCATTGAGTTGTCCTCAAAATCAATATACATCCTGCTATATCTCCCACATGGAAAGTGCCAGGAGGGAGAAGTGGGGATTATGTTTAGACTTTCTCGGAACTGCTTCAAATCAACTAGATATCTTTGTGCTGTAAATCTCCCAACAGCCAAACGCAAAAGCAGCAAACATCTCGCTGTATGTCCCACATCCAAAGTGCCAAGAGAGCGCTTGCTCTCCCTGTCTTTGAGTACTGTTTTCACTGTCCCGGTTACCTCTTTGCTAACATTCTCTTCAGAGCTGCAGTGAAACCAGGAACCACGTGGAGAAGGCACCCACACTGAAAGTGCCCGGAGGGAACACTGGGGCTTCTTCTCAGTGTCTCTGACATAGGGTTTCACTGTCCCGGGAAAGTCTCTGCTAACACCCTGCAGAGCGCTGTGCCCAATATACAGAAACGTCTTGCGGTATCTCCTACAGGGAAAGTGCCAGGAGGGAATTGTGGAGCTTGTTCTCAGTGTCTCTGAGAATTGCTCTGATTATCCCTGTGACCTCTTTGCTAAGGCTCTCCAGAGAGACGTCCTCAAAACAAACACACATCTTGACATATCTCCCGCATTGATCGCAGTGTCTCCAGAAACGGCATTCAAGGAGCCAGGACCTTTTCTCCCTACACTGTCCATTGAGTTGTCCTCAAAACCAATATACATCCTGCTATATCTCCCACATGGAAAGTGCCAGGAGGGAGAAGTGGGGATTATGTTTAGACTTTCTCGGAACTGCTTTAAATCAACTAGATATCTTTGTGCTGTAAATCTCCCAACAGCCAAACACAAAAGCAGCAAACATCTCGCTGTATGTCCCACATCCAAAGTGCCAAGAGAGAGCTTGCTCTCCCTGTCTTTGAGTACTGTTTTCACTGTCCCGGTTACCTCTTTGCTAACATTCTCTTCAGAGCTGCAGTGAAACCAGGAACCACGTGGAGAAGGCACCCACACTGAAAGTGCCTGGACGGAACACTGGGGCTTCTTCTCAGTGTCTCTGACATAGGGTTTCACTGTCCCGGGAAAGTCTCTGCTAACACCGTGCAGAGCGCTGTGCCCAATATACAGAAACGTCTTGCGGTATCTCCTACAGGGAAAGTGCCAGGAGGGAATTGTCGAGCTTGTTCTCAGTGTCTCTGAGAATTGCTCTGATTATGCCTGTGACCTCTTTGCTAAGACTCTCCAGAGAGACGTCCTCAAAACAAACACACATCTTGACATATCTCCCGCATTGATCGCAGTGTCTCCAGAAACGGCATTCAAGGAGCCAGGACCTTTTCTCCCTACACTGTCCATTGAGTTGTCCTCAAAACCAATATACATCCTGCTATATCTCCCACATGGAAAGTGCCAGGAGGGAGAAGTGGGGATTATGTTTAGACTTTCTCGGAACTGCTTCAAATCAACTAGATATCTTTGTGCTGTAAATCTCCCAACAGCCAAACGCAAAAGCAGCAAACATCTCGCTGTATGTCCCACATCCAAAGTGCCAAGAGAGAGCTTGCTCTCCCTGTCTTTGAGTACTGTTTTCACTGTCCCGGTTACCTCTTTGCTAACATTCTCTTCAGAGCTGCAGTGAAACCAGGAACCACGTGGAGAAGGCACCCACACTGAAAGTGCCTGGACGGAACACTGGGGCTTCTTCTCAGTGTCTCTGACATAGGGTTTCACTGTCCCGGGAAAGTCTCTGCTAACACCCTGAAGAGCGCTGTGCCCAATATACAGAAACGTCTTGCGGTATCTCCTACAGGGAAAGTGCCAGGAGGGAATTGTCGAGCTTGTTCTCAGTGTCTCTGAGAATTGCTCTGATTATCCCTGTGACCTCTTTGCTAAGACTCTCCAGAGAGACGTCCTCAAAACAAACACACATCTTGACATATCTCCCGCATTGATCGCAGTGTCTCCAGAAACAGCATTCAAGGAGCCAGGACCTTTTCTCCCTACACTGTCCATTGAGTTGTCCTCAAAATCAATATACATCCTGCTATATCTCCCACATGGAAAGTGCCAGGAGGGAGAAGTGGGGATTATGTTTAGACTTTCTCGGAACTGCTTCAAATCAACTAGATATCTTTGTGCTGTAAATCTCCCAACAGCCAAACGCAAAAGCAGCAAACATCTCGCTGTATGTCCCACATCCAAAGTGCCAAGAGAGCGCTTGCTCTCCCTGTCTTTGAGTACTGTTTTCACTGTCCCGGTTACCTCTTTGCTAACATTCTCTTCAGAGCTGCAGTGAAACCAGGAACCACGTGGAGAAGGCACCCACACTGAAAGTGCCTGGAGGGAACACTGGGGCTTCTTCTCAGTGTCTCTGACATAGGGTTTCACTGTCCCGGGAAAGTCTCTGCTAACACCCTGCAGAGCGCTGTGCCCAATATACAGAAACGTCTTGCGGTATCTCCTACAGGGAAAGTGCCAGGAGGGAATTGTGGAGCTTGTTCTCAGTGTCTCTGAGAATTGCTCTGATTATCCCTGTGACCTCTTTGCTAAGGCTCTCCAGAGAGACGTCCTCAAAACAAACACACATCTTGACATATCTCCCGCATTGATCGCAGGGTCTCCAGAAACGGCATTCAAGGAGCCAGGACCTTTTCTCCCTACACTGTCCATTGAGTTGTCCTCAAAACCAATATACATCCTGCTATATCTCCCACATGGAAAGTGCCAGGAGGGAGAAGTGGGGATTATGTTTAGACTTTCTCAGAACTGCTTCAAATCAACTAGATATCTTTGTGCTGTAAATCTCCCAACAGCCAAACGCAAAAGCAGCAAACATCTCGCTGTATGTCCCACATCCAAAGTGCCAAGAGAGCGCTTGCTCTCCCTGTCTTTGAGTACTGTTTTCACTGTCCCGGTTACCTCTTTGCTAACATTCTCTTCAGAGCTGCAGTGAAACCAGGAACCACGTGGAGAAGGCACCCACACTGAAAGTGCCCGGAGGGAACACTGGGGCTTCTTCTCAGTGTCTCTGACATAGGGTTTCACTGTCCCGGGAAAGTCTCTGCTAACACCCTGCAGAGCGCTGTGCCCAATATACAGAAACGTCTTGCGGTATCTCCTACAGGGAAAGTGCCAGGAGGGAATTGTGGAGCTTGTTCTCAGTGTCTCTGAGAATTGCTCTGATTATCCCTGTGACCTCTTTGCTAAGGCTCTCCAGAGAGACGTCCTCAAAACAAACACACATCTTGACATATCTCCCGCATTGATCGCAGTGTCTCCAGAAACGGCATTCAAGGAGCCAGGACCTTTTCTCCCTACACTGTCCATTGAGTTGTCCTCAAAACCAATATACATCCTGCTATATCTCCCACATGGAAAGTGCCAGGAGGGAGAAGTGGGGATTATGTTTAGACTTTCTCGGAACTGCTTTAAATCAACTAGATATCTTTGTGCTGTAAATCTCCCAACAGCCAAACACAAAAGCAGCAAACATCTCGCTGTATGTCCCACATCCAAAGTGCCAAGAGAGAGCTTGCTCTCCCTGTCTTTGAGTACTGTTTTCACTGTCCCGGTTACCTCTTTGCTAACATTCTCTTCAGAGCTGCAGTGAAACCAGGAACCACGTGGAGAAGGCACCCACACTGAAAGTGCCTGGACGGAACACTGGGGCTTCTTCTCAGTGTCTCTGACATAGGGTTTCACTGTCCCGGGAAAGTCTCTGCTAACACCGTGCAGAGCGCTGTGCCCAATATACAGAAACGTCTTGCGGTATCTCCTACAGGGAAAGTGCCAGGAGGGAATTGTCGAGCTTGTTCTCAGTGTCTCTGAGAATTGCTCTGATTATGCCTGTGACCTCTTTGCTAAGACTCTCCAGAGAGACGTCCTCAAAACAAACACACATCTTGACATATCTCCCGCATTGATCGCAGTGTCTCCAGAAACGGCATTCAAGGAGCCAGGACCTTTTCTCCCTACACTGTCCATTGAGTTGTCCTCAAAACCAATATACATCCTGCTATATCTCCCACATGGAAAGTGCCAGGAGGGAGAAGTGGGGATTATGTTTAGACTTTCTCGGAACTGCTTCAAATCAACTAGATATCTTTGTGCTGTAAATCTCCCAACAGCCAAACGCAAAAGCAGCAAACATCTCGCTGTATGTCCCACATCCAAAGTGCCAAGAGAGAGCTTGCTCTCCCTGTCTTTGAGTACTGTTTTCACTGTCCCGGTTACCTCTTTGCTAACATTCTCTTCAGAGCTGCAGTGAAACCAGGAACCACGTGGAGAAGGCACCCACACTGAAAGTGCCTGGACGGAACACTGGGGCTTCTTCTCAGTGTCTCTGACATAGGGTTTCACTGTCCCGGGAAAGTCTCTGCTAACACCCTGAAGAGCGCTGTGCCCAATATACAGAAACGTCTTGCGGTATCTCCTACAGGGAAAGTGCCAGGAGGGAATTGTCGAGCTTGTTCTCAGTGTCTCTGAGAATTGCTCTGATTATCCCTGTGACCTCTTTGCTAAGACTCTCCAGAGAGACGTCCTCAAAACAAACACACATCTTGACATATCTCCCGCATTGATCGCAGTGTCTCCAGAAACAGCATTCAAGGAGCCAGGACCTTTTCTCCCTACACTGTCCATTGAGTTGTCCTCAAAATCAATATACATCCTGCTATATCTCCCACATGGAAAGTGCCAGGAGGGAGAAGTGGGGATTATGTTTAGACTTTCTCGGAACTGCTTCAAATCAACTAGATATCTTTGTGCTGTAAATCTCCCAACAGCCAAACGCAAAAGCAGCAAACATCTCGCTGTATGTCCCACATCCAAAGTGCCAAGAGAGAGCTTGCTCTCCCTGTCTTTGAGTACTGTTTTTACTGTCCCGGTTACCTCTTTGCTAACATTCTCTTCAGAGCTGCAGTGAAACCAGGAACCACGTGGAGAAGGCACCCACACTGAAAGTGCCTGGACGGAACACTGGGGCTTCTTCTCAGTGTCTCTGACATAGGGTTTCACTGTCCCGCGAAAGTCTCTGCTAACACCGTGCAGAGCGCTGTGCCCAATATACAGAAACGTCTTGCGGTATCTCCTACAGGGAAAGTGCCAGGAGGGAATTGTCGAGCTTGTTCTCAGTGTCTCTGAGAATTGCTCTGATTATCCCTGTGACCTCTTTGCTAAGACTCTCCAGAGAGACGTCCTCAAAACAAACACACATCTTGACATATCTCCCGCATTGATCGCAGGGTCTCCAGAAACGGCATTCAAGGAGCCAGGACCTTTTCTCCCTACACTGTCCATTGAGTTGTCCTCAAAACCAATATACATCCTGCTATATCTCCCACATGGAAAGTGCCAGGAGGGAGAAGTGGGGATTATGTTTAGACTTTCTCAGAACTGCTTCAAATCAACTAGATATCTTTGTGCTGTAAATCTCCCAACAGCCAAACGCAAAAGCAGCAAACATCTCGCTGTATGTCCCACATCCAAAGTGCCAAGAGAGAGCTTGCTCTCCCTGTCTTTGAGTACTGTTTTCACTGTCCCGGTTACCTCTTTGCTAACATTCTCTTCAGAGCTGCAGTGAAACCAGGAACCACGTGGAGAAGGCACCCACACTGAAAGTGCCTGGAGGGAACATTGGGGCTTCTTCTCAGTGTCTCTGACATAGGGTTTCACTGTCCCGGGAAAGTCTCTGCTAACACCGTGCAGAGCGCTGTGCCCAATATACAGAAACGTCTTGCGGTATCTCCTACAGGGAAAGTGCCAGGAGGGAATTGTCGAGCTTGTTCTCAGTGTCTCTGAGAATTGCTCTGATTATCCCTGTGACCTCTTTGCTAAGACTCTCCAGAGAGACGTCCTCAAAACAAACACACATCTTGACATATCTCCCGCATTGATCGCAGGGTCTCCAGAAACGGCATTCAAGGAGCCAGGACCTTTTCTCCCTACACTGTCCATTGAGTTGTCCTCAAAACCAATATACATCCTGCTATATCTCCCACATGGAAAGTGCCAGGAGGGAGAAGTGGGGATTATGTTTAGACTTTCTCGGAACTGCTTCAAATCAACTAGATATCTTTGTGCTGTAAATCTCCCAACAGCCAAACGCAAAAGCAGCAAACATCTCGCTGTACGTCCCACATCCAAAGTGCCAAGAGAGAGCTTGCTCTCCCTGTCTTTGAGTACTGTTTTCACTGTCCCGGTTACCTCTTTGCTAACATTCTCTTCAGAGCTGCAGTGAAACCAGGAACCACGTGGAGAAGGCACCCACACTGAAAGTGCCTGGAGGGAACATTGGGGCTTCTTCTCAGTGTCTCTGACATAGGGTTTCACTGTCCCGGGAAAGTCTCTGCTAACACCCTGCAGAGCGCTGTGCCCAATATACAGAAACGTCTTGCGGTATCTCCTACAGGGAAAGTGCCAGGAGGGAATTGTGGAGCTTGTTCTCAGTGTCTCTGAGAATTGCTCTGATTATCCCTGTGACCTCTTTGCTAAGGCTCTCCAGAGAGACGTCCTCAAAACAAACACACATCTTGACATATCTCCCGCATTGATCGCAGTGTCTCCAGAAACGGCATTCAAGGAGCCAGGACCTTTTCTCCCTACACTGTCCATTGAGTTGTCCTCAAAACCAATATACATCCTGCTATATCTCCCACATGGAAAGTGCCAGGAGGGAGAAGTGGGGATTATGTTTAGACTTTCTCGGAACTGCTTCAAATCAACTAGATATCTTTGTGCTGTAAATCTCCCAACAGCCAAACGCAAAAGCAGCAAACATCTCGCTGTATGTCCCACATCCAAAGTGCCAAGAGAGAGCTTGCTCTCCCTGTCTTTGAGTACTGTTTTCACTGTCCCGGTTACCTCTTTGCTAACATTCTCTTCAGAGCTGCAGTGAAACCAGGAACCACGTGGAGAAGGCACCCACACTGAAAGTGCCTGGACGGAACACTGGGGCTTCTTCTCAGTGTCTCTGACATAGGGTTTCACTGTCCCGGGAAAGTCTCTGCTAACACCCTGAAGAGCGCTGTGCCCAATATACAGAAACGTCTTGCGGTATCTCCTACAGGGAAAGTGCCAGGAGGGAATTGTCGAGCTTGTTCTCAGTGTCTCTGAGAATTGCTCTGATTATCCCTGTGACCTCTTTGCTAAGACTCTCCAGAGAGACGTCCTCAAAACAAACACACATCTTGACATATCTCCCGCATTGATCGCAGTGTCTCCAGAAACAGCATTCAAGGAGCCAGGACCTTTTCTCCCTACACTGTCCATTGAGTTGTCCTCAAAATCAATATACATCCTGCTATATCTCCCACATGGAAAGTGCCAGGAGGGAGAAGTGGGGATTATGTTTAGACTTTCTCGGAACTGCTTCAAATCAACTAGATATCTTTGTGCTGTAAATCTCCCAACAGCCAAACGCAAAAGCAGCAAGCATCTCGCTGTATGTCCCACATCCAAAGTGCCAAGAGAGAGCTTGCTCTCCCTGTCTTTGAGTACTGTTTTTACTGTCCCGGTTACCTCTTTGCTAACATTCTCTTCAGAGCTGCAGTGAAACCAGGAACCACGTGGAGAAGGCACCCACACTGAAAGTGCCTGGAGGGAACATTGGGGCTTCTTCTCAGTGTCTCTGACATAGGGTTTCACTGTCCCGGGAAAGTCTCTGCTAACACCCTGCAGAGCGCTGTGCCCAATATACAGAAACGTCTTGCGGTATCTCCTACAGGGAAAGTGCCAGGAGGGAATTGTCGAGCTTGTTCTCAGTGTCTCTGAGAATTGCTCTGATTATCCCTGTGACCTCTTTGCTAAGACTCTCCAGAGAGACGTCCTCAAAACAAACACACATCTTGACATATCTACCGCATTGATCGCAGTGTCTCCAGAAACGGCATTCAAGGAGCCAGGACTTTTTCTCCCTACAATGTCCATTGAGTTGTCCTCAAAACCAATATACATCCTGCTATATCTCCCACATGGAAAGTGCCAGGAGGGAGAAGTGGGGATTATGTTTAGACTTTCTCGGAACTGCTTCAAATCAACTAGATATCTTTGTGCTGTAAATCTCCCAACAGCCAAACGCAAAAGCAGCAAGCATCTCGCTGTATGTCCCACATCCAAAGTGCCAAGAGAGCGCTTGCTCTCCCTGTCTTTGAGTACTGTTTTCACTGTCCCGGTTACCTCTTTGCTAACATTCTCTTCAGAGCTGCAGTGAAACCAGGAACCACGTGGAGAAGGCACCCACACTGAAAGTGCCTGGAGGGAACATTGGGGCTTCTTCTCAGTGTCTCTGACATAGGGTTTCACTGTCCCGCGAAAGTCTCTGCTAACACCCTGCAGAGCGCTGTGCCCAATATACAGAAACGTCTTGCGGTATCTCCTACAGGGGAAGTGCCAGGAGGGAATTGTCGAGCTTGTTCTCAGTGTCTCTGAGAATTGCTCTGATTATCCCTGTGACCTCTTTGCTAAGACTCTCCAGAGAGACGTCCTCAAAACAAACACACATCTTGACATATCTCCCGCATTGATCGCAGTGTCTCCAGAAACGGCATTCAAGGAGCCAGGACCTTTTCTCCCTACACTGTCCATTGAGTTGTCCTCAAAACCAATATACATCCTGCTATATCTCCCACATGGAAAGTGCCAGGAGGGAGAAGTGGGGATTATGTTTAGACTTTCTCGGAACTGCTTCAAATCAACTAGATATCTTTGTGCTGTAAATCTCCCAACAGCCAAACGCAAAAGCAGCAAGCATCTCGCTGTATGTCCCACATCCAAAGTGCCAAGAGAGCGCTTGCTCTCCCTGTCTTTGAGTACTGTTTTCACTGTCCCGGTTACCTCTTTGCTAACATTCTCTTCAGAGCTGCAGTGAAACCAGGAACCACGTGGAGAAGGCACCCACACTGAAAGTGCCTGGAGGGAACATTGGGGCTTCTTCTCAGTGTCTCTGACATAGGGTTTCACTGTCCCGGGAAAGTCTCTGCTAACACCCTGCAGAGCGCTGTGCCCAATATACAGAAACGTCTTGCGGTATCTCCTACAGGGAAAGTGCCAGGAGGGAATTGTGGAGCTTGTTCTCAGTGTCTCTGAGAATTGCTCTGATTATCCCTGTGACCTCTTTGCTAAGACTCTCCAGAGAGACGTCCTCAAAACAAACACACATCTTGACATATCTCCCGCATTGATCGCAGTGTCTCCAGAAACGGCATTCAAGGAGCCAGGACTTTTTCTCCCTAGAATGTCCATTGAGTTGTCCTCAAAACCAATATACATCCTGCTATATCTCCCACATGGAAAGTGCCAGGAGGGAGAAGTGGGGATTATGTTTAGACTTTCTCGGAACTGCTTCAAATCAACTAGATATCTGTGCTGTAAATCTCCCAACAGCCAAACGCAAAAGCAGCAAACATCTCGCTGTATGTCCCACATCCAAAGTGCCAAGAGAGAGCTTGCTCTCCCTGTCTTTGAGTACTGTTTTCACTGTCCCGGTTACCTCTTTGCTAACATTCTCTTCAGAGCTGCAGTGAAACCAGGAACCACGTGGAGAAGGCACCCACACTGAAAGTGCCTGGAGGGAACATTGGGGCTTCTTCTCAGTGTCTCTGACATAGGGTTTCACTGTCCCGGGAAAGTCTCTGCTAACACCCTGCAGAGCGCTGTGCCCAATATACAGAAACGTCTTGCGGTATCTCCTACAGGGAAAGTGCCAGGAGGGAATTGTGGAGCTTGTTCTCAGTGTCTCTGAGAATTGCTCTGATTATCCCTGTGACCTCTTTGCTAAGACTCTCCAGAGAGACGTCCTCAAAACAAACACACATCTTGACATATCTCCCGCATTGATCGCAGTGTCTCCAGAAACGGCATTCAAGGAGCCAGGACTTTTTCTCCCTAGAATGTCCATTGAGTTGTCCTCAAAACCAATATACATCCTGCTATATCTCCCACATGGAAAGTGCCAGGAGGGAGAAGTGGGGATTATGTTTAGACTTTCTCGGAACTGCTTCAAATCAACTAGATATCTGTGCTGTAAATCTCCCAACAGCCAAATGCAAAAGCAGCAAGCATCTCGCTGTATGTCCCACATCCAAAGTGCCAAGAGAGCGCTTGCTCTCCCTGTCTTTGAGTACTGTTTTCACTGTCCCGGTTACCTCTTTGCTAACATTCTCTTCAGAGCTGCAGTGAAACCAGGAACCACGTGGAGAAGGCACCCACACTGAAAGTGCCTGGAGGGAACATTGGGGCTTCTTCTCAGTGTCTCTGACATAGGGTTTCACTGTCCCGCGAAAGTCTCTGCTAACACCCTGCAGAGCGCTGTGCCCAATATACAGAAACGTCTTGCGGTATCTCCTACAGGGGAAGTGCCAGGAGGGAATTGTGGAGCTTGTTCTCAGTGTCTCTGAGAATTGCTCTGATTATCCCTGTGACCTCTTTGCTAAGGCTCTCCAGAGAGACGTCCTCAAAACAAACACACATCTTGACATATCTCCCGCATTGATCGCAGTGTCTCCAGAAACGGCATTCAAGGAGCCAGGACCTTTTCTCCCTACACTGTCCATTGAGTTGTCCTCAAAACCAATATACATCCTGCTATATCTCCCACATGGAAAGTGCCAGGAGGGAGAAGTGGGGATTATGTTTAGACTTTCTCGGAACTGCTTCAAATCAACTAGATATCTTTGTGCTGTAAATCTCCCAACAGCCAAACGCAAAAGCAGCAAACATCTCGCTGTATGTCCCACATCCAAAGTGCCAAGAGAGAGCTTGCTCTCCCTGTCTTTGAGTACTGTTTTCACTGTCCCGGTTACCTCTTTGCTAACATTCTCTTCAGAGCTGCAGTGAAACCAGGAACCACGTGGAGAAGGCACCCACACTGAAAGTGCCTGGAGGGAACATTGGGGCTTCTTCTCAGTGTCTCTGACATAGGGTTTCACTGTCCCGGGGAAGTCTCTGCTAACACCCTGCAGAGCGCTGTGCCCAATATACAGAAACGTCTTGCGGTATCTCCTACAGGGGAAGTGCCAGGAGGGAATTGTCGAGCTTGTTCTCAGTGTCTCTGAGAATTGCTCTGATTATGCCTGTGACCTCTTTGCTAAGACTCTCCAGAGAGACGTCCTCAAAACAAACACACATCTTGACATATCTCCCACACTGATCGCAGTGTCTCCAGAAACGGCATTCAAGGAGCCAGGACCTTTTCTCCCTACACTGTCCATTGAGTTGTCCTCAAAACCAATATACATCCTGCTATATCTCCCACGTGGAAAGTGCCAGGAGGGAGAAGTGGGGATTATGTTTAGACTTTCTCGGAACTGCTTCAAATCAACTAGATATCTTTGTGCTGTAAATCTCCCAACAGCCAAACGCAAAAGCAGCAAACATCTCGCTGTATGTCCCACATCCAAAGTGCCAAGAGAGAGCTTGCTCTCCCTGTCTTTGAGTACTGTTTTCACTGTCCCGGTTACCTCTTTGCTAACATTCTCTTCAGAGCTGCAGTGAAACCAGGAACCACGTGGAGAAGGCACCCACACTGAAAGTGCCTGGAGGGAACATTGGGGCTTCTTCTCAGTGTCTCTGACATAGGGTTTCACTGTCCCGGGAAAGTCTCTGCTAACACCGTGCAGAGCGCTGTGCCCAATATACAGAAACGTCTTGCGGTATCTCCTACAGGGAAAGTGCCAGGAGGGAATTGTGGAGCTTGTTCTCAGTGTCTCTGAGAATTGCTCTGATTATCCCTGTGACCTCTTTGCTAAGGCTCTCCAGAGAGACGTCCTCAAAACAAACACACATCTTGACATATCTCCCGCATTGATCGCAGTGTCTCCAGAAACGGCATTCAAGGAGCCAGGAACTTTTCTCCCTACACTGTCCATTGAGTTGTCCTCAAAACCAATATACATCCTGCTATATCTCCCACATGGAAAGTGCCAGGAGGGAGAAGTGGGGATTATGTTTAGACTTTCTCGGAACTGCTTCAAATCAACTAGATATCTTTGTGCTGTAAATCTCCCAACAGCCAAACGCAAAAGCAGCAAACATCTCGCTGTATGTCCCACATCCAAAGTGCCAAGAGAGAGCTTGCTCTCCCTGTCTTTGAGTACTGTTTTCACTGTCCCGGTTACCTCTTTGCTAACATTCTCTTCAGAGCTGCAGTGAAACCAGGAACCACGTGGAGAAGGCACCCACACTGAAAGTGCCTGGAGGGAACATTGGGGCTTCTTCTCAGTGTCTCTGACATAGGGTTTCACTGGTCCCGGGAAAGTCTCTGCTAACACCCTGCAGAGCGCTGTGCCCAATATACAGAAACGTCTTGCGGTATCTCCTACAGGGAAAGTGCCAGGAGGGAATTGTGGAGCTTGTTCTCAGTGTCTCTGAGAATTGCTCTGATTATCCCTGTGACCTCTTTGCTAAGGCTCTCCAGAGAGACGTCCTCAAAACAAACACACATCTTGACATATCTCCCGCATTGATCGCAGTGTCTCCAGAAACGGCATTCAAGGAGCCAGGACCTTTTCTCCCTACACTGTCCATTGAGTTGTCCTCAAAACCAATATACATCCTGCTATATCTCCCACATGGAAAGTGCCAGGAGGGAGAAGTGGGGATTATGTTTAGACTTTCTCGGAACTGCTTCAAATCAACTAGATATCTTTGTGCTGTAAATCTCCCAACAGCCAAACGCAAAAGCAGCAAACATCTCGCTGTATGTCCCACATCCAAAGTGCCAAGAGAGAGCTTGCTCTCCCTGTCTTTGAGTACTGTTTTCACTGTCCCGGTTACCTCTTTGCTAACATTCTCTTCAGAGCTGCAGTGAAACCAGGAACCACGTGGAGAAGGCACCCACACTGAAAGTGCCTGGAGGGAACATTGGGGCTTCTTCTCAGTGTCTCTGACATAGGGTTTCACTGTCCCGCGAAAGTCTCTGCTAACACCCTGCAGAGCGCTGTGCCCAATATACAGAAACGTCTTGCGGTATCTCCTACAGGGAAAGTGCCAGGAGGGAATTGTGGAGCTTGTTCTCAGTGTCTCTGAGAATTGCTCTGATTATCCCTGTGACCTCTTTGCTAAGGCTCTCCAGAGAGACGTCCTCAAAACAAACACACATCTTGACATATCTCCCGCATTGATCGCAGTGTCTCCAGAAACGGCATTCAAGGAGCCAGGACCTTTTCTCCCTACACTGTCCATTGAGTTGTCCTCAAAACCAATATACATCCTGCTATATCTCCCACATGGAAAGTGCCAGGAGGGAGAAGTGGGGATTATGTTTAGACTTTCTCGGAACTGCTTCAAATCAACTAGATATCTTTGTGCTGTAAATCTCCCAACAGCCAAACGCAAAAGCAGCAAGCATCTCGCTGTATGTCCCACATCCAAAGTGCCAAGAGAGCGCTTGCTCTCCCTGTCTTTGAGTACTGTTTTCACTGTCCCGGTTACCTCTTTGCTAACATTCTCTTCAGAGCTGCAGTGAAACCAGGAACCACGTGGAGAAGGCACCCACACTGAAAGTGCCTGGAGGGAACATTGGGGCTTCTTCTCAGTGTCTCTGACATAGGGTTTCACTGTCCCGGGAAAGTCTCTGCTAACACCCTGCAGAGCGCTGTGCCCAATATACAGAAACGTCTTGCGGTATCTCCTACAGGGAAGGTGCCAGGAGGGAATTGTCGAGCTTGTTCTCAGTGTCTCTGAGAATTGCTCTGATTATGCCTGTGACCTCTTTGCTAAGGCTCTCCAGAGAGACGTCCTCAAAACAAACACACATCTTGACATATCTCCCGCATTGATCGCAGTGTCTCCAGAAACGGCATTCAAGGAGCCAGGACCTTTTCTCCCTACACTGTCCATTGAGTTGTCCTCAAAACCAATATACATCCTGCTATATCTCCCACATGGAAAGTGCCAGGAGGGAGAAGTGGGGATTATGTTTAGACTTTCTCGGAACTGCTTCAAATCAACTAGATATCTTTGTGCTGTAAATCTCCCAACAGCCAAACGCAAAAGCAGCAAACATCTCGCTGTATGTCCCACATCCAAAGTGCCAAGAGAGAGCTTGCTCTCCCTGTCTTTGAGTACTGTTTTCACTGTCCCGGTTACCTCTTTGCTAACATTCTCTTCAGAGCTGCAGTGAAACCAGGAACCACGTGGAGAAGGCACCCACACTGAAAGTGCCTGGAGGGAACATTGGGGCTTCTTCTCAGTGTCTCTGACATAGGGTTTCACTGTCCCGCGAAAGTCTCTGCTAACACCCTGCAGAGCGCTGTCCCAATATACAGAAACGTCTTGCGGTATCTCCTACAGGGAAAGTGCCAGGAGGGAATTGTGGAGCTTGTTCTCAGTGTCTCTGAGAATTGCTCTGATTATCCCTGTGACCTCTTTGCTAAGGCTCTCCAGAGAGACGTCCTCAAAACAAACACACATCTTGACATATCTCCCGCATTGATCGCAGTGTCTCCAGAAACGGCATTCAAGGAGCCAGGACCTTTTCTCCCTACACTGTCCATTGAGTTGTCCTCAAAACCAATATACATCCTGCTATATCTCCCACATGGAAAGTGCCAGGAGGGAGAAGTGGGGATTATGTTTAGACTTTCTCGGAACTGCTTCAAATCAACTAGATATCTTTGTGCTGTAAATCTCCCAACAGCCAAACGCAAAAGCAGCAAACATCTCGCTGTATGTCCCACATCCAAAGTGCCAAGAGAGAGCTTGCTCTCCCTGTCTTTGAGTACTGTTTTCACTGTCCCGGTTACCTCTTTGCTAACATTCTCTTCAGAGCTGCAGTGAAACCAGGAACCACGTGGAGAAGGCACCCACACTGAAAGTGCCTGGAGGGAACATTGGGGCTTCTTCTCAGTGTCTCTGACATAGGGTTTCACTGTCCCGGGAAAGTCTCTGCTAACACCCTGCAGAGCGCTGTGCCCAATATACAGAAACGTCTTGCGGTATCTCCTACAGGGAAGGTGCCAGGAGGGAATTGTGGAGCTTGTTCTCAGTGTCTCTGAGAATTGCTCTGATTATGCCTGTGACCTCTTTGCTAAGACTCTCCAGAGAGACGTCCTCAAAACAAACACACATCTTGACATATCTCCCGCATTGATCGCAGTGTCTCCAGAAACGGCATTCAAGGAGCCAGGACCTTTTCTCCCTACACTGTCCATTGAGTTGTCCTCAAAACCAATATACATCCTGCTATATCTCCCACATGGAAAGTGCCAGGAGGGAGAAGTGGGGATTATGTTTAGACTTTCTCGGAACTGCTTCAAATCAACTAGATATCTTTGTGCTGTAAATCTCCCAACAGCCAAACGCAAAAGCAGCAAACATCTCGCTGTATGTCCCACATCCAAAGTGCCAAGAGAGAGCTTGCTCTCCCTGTCTTTGAGTACTGTTTTCACTGTCCCGGTTACCTCTTTGCTAACATTCTCTTCAGAGCTGCAGTGAAACCAGGAACCACGTGGAGAAGGCACCCACACTGAAAGTGCCTGGAGGGAACATTGGGGCTTCTTCTCAGTGTCTCTGACATAGGGTTTCACTGTCCCGGGAAAGTCTCTGCTAACACCCTGCAGAGCGCTGTGCCCAATATACAGAAACGTCTTGCGGTATCTCCTACAGGGAAAGTGCCAGGAGGGAGAATTGGGGATTATGTTTAGACTTTCTCGGAACTGCTTGAAATCAACTAGATATCTTTGTGCTGTAAATCTCCCAACAGCCAAACGCAAAAGCAGCAAACATCTCGCTGTATGTCCCACATCCAAAGTGCCAAGAGAGAGCTTGCTCTCCCTGTCTTTGAGTACTGTTTTCACTGTCCCGGTTACCTCTTTGCTAACATTCTCTTCAGAGCTGCAGTGAAACCAGGAACCACGTGGAGAAGGCACCCACACTGAAAGTGCCTGGAGGGAACATTGGGGCTTCTTCTCAGTGTCTCTGACATAGGGTTTCACTGTCCCGGGAAAGTCTCTGCTAACACCGTGCAGAGCGCTGTCCCAATATACAGAAACGTCTTGCGGTATCTCCTACAGGGAAAGTGCCAGGAGGGAATTGTGGAGCTTGTTCTCAGTGTCTCTGAGAATTGCTCTGATTATCCCTGTGACCTCTTTGCTAAGGCTCTCCAGAGAGACGTCCTCAAAACAAACACACATCTTGACATATCTCCCGCATTGATCGCAGTGTCTCCAGAAACGGCATTCAAGGAGCCAGGACCTTTTCTCCCTACACTGTCCATTGAGTTGTCCTCAAAACCAATATACATCCTGCTATATCTCCCACATGGAAAGTGCCAGGAGGGAGAATTGGGGATTATGTTTAGACTTTCTCGGAACTGCTTGAAATCAACTAGATATCTTTGTGCTGTAAATCTCCCAACAGCCAAACGCAAAAGCAGCAAACATCTCGCTGTATGTCCCACATCCAAAGTGCCAAGAGAGAGCTTGCTCTCCCTGTCTTTGAGTACTGTTTTCACTGTCCCGGTTACCTCTTTGCTAACATTCTCTTCAGAGCTGCAGTGAAACCAGGAACCACGTGGAGAAGGCACCCACACTGAAAGTGCCTGGAGGGAACATTGGGGCTTCTTCTCAGTGTCTCTGACATAGGGTTTCACTGTCCCGGGAAAGTCTCTGCTAACACCCTGCAGAGCGCTGTGCCCAATATACAGAAACGTCTTGCGGTATCTCCTACAGGGAAAGTGCCAGGAGGGAATTGTGGAGCTTGTTCTCAGTGTCTCTGAGAATTGCTCTGATTATCCCTGTGACCTCTTTGCTAAGGCTCTCCAGAGAGACGTCCTCAAAACAAACACACATCTTGACATATCTCCCGCATTGATCGCAGTGTCTCCAGAAACGGCATTCAAGGAGCCAGGACCTTTTCTCCCTACACTGTCCATTGAGTTGTCCTCAAAACCAATATACATCCTGCTATATCTCCCACATGGAAAGTGCCAGGAGGGAGAAGTGGGGATTATGTTTAGACTTTCTCGGAACTGCTTCAAATCAACTAGATATCTTTGTGCTGTAAATCTCCCAACAGCCAAACGCAAAAGCAGCAAACATCTCGCTGTATGTCCCACATCCAAAGTGCCAAGAGAGAGCTTGCTCTCCCTGTCTTTGAGTACTGTTTTCACTGTCCCGGTTACCTCTTTGCTAACATTCTCTTCAGAGCTGCAGTGAAACCATGAACCACGTGGAGAAGGCACCCACACTGAAAGTGCCTGGAGGGAACATTGGGGCTTCTTCTCAGTGTCTCTGACATAGGGTTTCACTGTCCCGGGAAAGTCTCTGCTAACACCCTGCAGAGCGCTGTGCCCAATATACAGAAACGTCTTGCGGTATCTCCTACAGGGAAAGTGCCAGGAGGGAGAATTGGGGATTATGTTTAGACTTTCTCGGAACTGCTTCAAATCAACTAGATATCTTTGTGCTGTAAATCTCCCAACAGCCAAACGCAAAAGCAGCAAACATCTCGCTGTATGTCCCACATCCAAAGTGCCAAGAGAGAGCTTGCTCTCCCTGTCTTTGAGTACTGTTTTCACTGTCCCGGTTACCTCTTTGCTAACATTCTCTTCAGAGCTGCAGTGAAACCAGGAACCACGTGGAGAAGGCACCCACACTGAAAGTGCCTGGAGGGAACATTGGGGCTTCTTCTCAGTGTCTCTGACATAGGGTTTCACTGTCCCGGGAAAGTCTCTGCTAACACCCTGCAGAGCGCTGTGCCCAATATACAGAAACGTCTTGCGGTATCTCCTACAGGGAAAGTGCCAGGAGGGAATTGTCGAGCTTGTTCTCAGTGTCTCTGAGAATTGCTCTGATTATGCCTGTGACCTCTTTGCTAAGACTCTCCAGAGAGACGTCCTCAAAACAAACACACATCTTGACATATCTCCCGCATTGATCGCAGTGTCTCCAGAAACGGCATTCAAGGAGCCAGGACCTTTTCTCCCTACACTGTCCATTGAGTTGTCCTCAAAACCAATATACATCCTGCTATATCTCCCACATGGAAAGTGCCAGGAGGGAGAAGTGGGGATTATGTTTAGACTTTCTCGGAACTGCTTCAAATCAACTAGATATCTTTGTGCTGTAAATCTCCCAACAGCCAAACGCAAAAGCAGCAAACATCTCGCTGTATGTCCCACATCCAAAGTGCCAAGAGAGAGCTTGCTCTCCCTGTCTTTGAGTACTGTTTTCACTGTCCCGGTTACCTCTTTGCTAACATTCTCTTCAGAGCTGCAGTGAAACCATGAACCACGTGGAGAAGGCACCCACACTGAAAGTGCCTGGAGGGAACATTGGGGCTTCTTCTCAGTGTCTCTGACATAGGGTTTCACTGTCCCGGGAAAGTCTCTGCTAACACCCTGCAGAGCGCTGTGCCCAATATACAGAAACGTCTTGCGGTATCTCCTACAGGGAAAGTGCCAGGAGGGAGAATTGGGGATTATGTTTAGACTTTCTCGGAACTGCTTCAAATCAACTAGATATCTTTGTGCTGTAAATCTCCCAACAGCCAAACGCAAAAGCAGCAAACATCTCGCTGTATGTCCCACATCCAAAGTGCCAAGAGAGAGCTTGCTCTCCCTGTCTTTGAGTACTGTTTTCACTGTCCCGGTTACCTCTTTGCTAACATTCTCTTCAGAGCTGCAGTGAAACCAGGAACCACGTGGAGAAGGCACCCACACTGAAAGTGCCTGGAGGGAACATTGGGGCTTCTTCTCAGTGTCTCTGACATAGGGTTTCACTGTCCCGCGAAAGTCTCTGCTAACACCCTGCAGAGCGCTGTGCCCAATATACAGAAACGTCTTGCGGTATCTCCTACAGGGAAGGTGCCAGGAGGGAATTGTCGAGCTTGTTCTCAGTGTCTCTGAGAATTGCTCTGATTATGCCTGTGAACTCTTTGCTAAGACTCTCCAGAGAGACGTCCTCAAAACAAACACACATCTTGACATATCTCCCGCATTGATCGCAGTGTCTCCAGAAACGGCATTCAAGGAGCCAGGACCTTTTCTCCCTACACTGTCCATTGAGTTGTCCTCAAAACCAATATACATCCTGCTATATCTCCCACATGGAAAGTGCCAGGAGGGAGAAGTGGGGATTATGTTTAGACTTTCTCGGAACTGCTTCAAATCAACTAGATATCTTTGTGCTGTAAATCTCCCAACAGCCAAACGCAAAAGCAGCAAACATCTCGCTGTATGTCCCACATCCAAAGTGCCAAGAGAGAGCTTGCTCTCCCTGTCTTTGAGTACTGTTTTCACTGTCCCGGTTACCTCTTTGCTATCATTCTCTTCAGAGCTGCAGTGAAACCAGGAACCACGTGGAGAAGGCACCCACACTGAAAGTGCCTGGAGGGAACATTGGGGCTTCTTCTCAGTGTCTCTGACATAGGGTTTCACTGTCCCGGGAAAGTCTCTGCTAACACCCTGCAGAGCGCCGTGCCCAATATACAGAAACGTCTTGCGGTATCTCCTACAGGGAAAGTGCCAGGAGGGAGAATTGGGGATTATGTTTAGACTTTCTCGGAACTGCTTCAAATCAACTAGATATCTTTGTGCTGTAAATCTCCCAACAGCCAAACGCAAAAGCAGCAAACATCTCGCTGTATGTCCCACATCCAAAGTGCCAAGAGAGAGCTTGCTCTCCCTGTCTTTGAGTACTGTTTTCACTGTCCCGGTTACCTCTTTGCTAACATTCTCTTCAGAGCTGCAGTGAAACCAGGAACCACGTGGAGAAGGCACCCACACTGAAAGTGCCTGGACGGAACACTGGGGCTTCTTCTCAGTGTCTCTGACATAGGGTTTCACTGTCCCGCGAAAGTCTCTGCTAACACCGTGCAGAGCGCTGTGCCCAATATACAGAAACGTCTTGCGGTATCTCCTACAGGGAAAGTGCCAGGAGGGAATTGTCGAGCTTGTTCTCAGTGTCTCTGAGAATTGCTCTGATTATCCCTGTGACCTCTTTGCTAAGACTCTCCAGAGAGACGTCCTCAAAACAAACACACATCTTGACATATCTCCCGCATTGATCGCAGTGTCTCCAGAAACGGCATTCAAGGAGCCAGGACCTTTTCTCCCTACACTGTCCATTGAGTTGTCCTCAAAATCAATATACATCCTGCTATATCTCCCACATGGAAAGTGCCAGGAGGGAGAAGTGGGGATTATGTTTAGACTTTCTCGGAACTGCTTCAAATCAACTAGATATCTTTGTGCTGTAAATCTCCCAACAGCCAAACGCAAAAGCAGCAAACATCTCGCTGTATGTCCCACATCCAAAGTGCCAAGAGAGAGCTTGCTCTCCCTGTCTTTGAGTACTGTTTTCACTGTCCCGGTTACCTCTTTGCTAACATTCTCTTCAGAGCTGCAGTGAAACCAGGAACCACGTGGAGAAGGCACCCACACTGAAAGTGCCTGGAGGGAACATTGGGGCTTCTTCTCAGTGTCTCTGACATAGGGTTTCACTGTCCCGGGAAAGTCTCTGCTAACACCGTGCAGAGCGCTGTGCCCAATATACAGAAACGTCTTGCGGTATCTCCTACAGGGAAAGTGCCAGGAGGGAATTGTGGAGCTTGTTCTCAGTGTCTCTGAGAATTGCTCTGATTATCTGTGTGACCTCTTTGCTAAGACTCTCCAGAGAGACGTCCTCAAAACAAACACACATCTTGACATATCTCCCGCATTGATCGCAGTGTCTCCAGAAACGGCATTCAAGGAGCCAGGACCTTTTCTCCCTACACTGTCCATTGAGTTGTCCTCAAAACCAATATACATCCTGCTATATCTCCCACATGGAAAGTGCCAGGAGGGAGAAGTGGGGATTATGTTTAGACTTTCTCGGAACTGCTTCAAATCAACTAGATATCTTTGTGCTGTAAATCTCCCAACAGCCAAACGCAAAAGCAGCAAACATCTCGCTGTATGTCCCACATCCAAAGTGCCAAGAGAGAGCTTGCTCTCCCTGTCTTTGAGTACTGTTTTCACTGTCCCGGTTACCTCTTTGCTAACATTCTCTTCAGAGCTGCAGTGAAACCAGGAACCACGTGGAGAAGGCACCCACACTGAAAGTGCCTGGACGGAACACTGGGGCTTCTTCTCAGTGTCTCTGACATAGGGTTTCACTGTCCCGCGAAAGTCTCTGCTAACACCGTGCAGAGCGCTGTGCCCAATATACAGAAACGTCTTGCGGTATCTCCTACAGGGAAAGTGCCAGGAGGGAATTGTCGAGCTTGTTCTCAGTGTCTCTGAGAATTGCTCTGATTATCCCTGTGACCTCTTTGCTAAGACTCTCCAGAGAGACGTCCTCAAAACAAACACACATCTTGACATATCTCCCGCATTGATCGCAGTGTCTCCAGAAACGGCATTCAAGGAGCCAGGACCTTTTCTCCCTACACTGTCCATTGAGTTGTCCTCAAAACCAATATACATCCTGCTATATCTCCCACATGGAAAGTGCCAGGAGGGAGAAGTGGGGATTATGTTTAGACTTTCTCGGAACTGCTTCAAATCAACTAGATATCTTTGTGCTGTAAATCTCCCAACAGCCAAACGCAAAAGCAGCAAACATCTCGCTGTATGTCCCACATCCAAAGTGCCAAGAGAGAGCTTGCTCTCCCTGTCTTTGAGTACTGTTTTCACTGTCCCGGTTACCTCTTTGCTAACATTCTCTTCAGAGCTGCAGTGAAACCAGGAACCACGTGGAGAAGGCACGCACACTGAAAGTGCCTGGAGGGAACATTGGGGCTTCTTCTCAGTGTCTCTGACATAGGGTTTCACTGTCCCGGGAAAGTCTCTGCTAACACCGTGCAGAGCGCTGTGCCCAATATACAGAAACGTCTTGCGGTATCTCCTACAGGGACGGTGCCAGGAGGGAATTGTGGAGCTTGTTCTCAGTGTCTCTGAGAATTGCTCTGATTATCCCTGTGACCTCTTTGCTAAGACTCTCCAGAGAGACGTCCTCAAAACAAACACACATCTTGACATATCTCCCGCATTGATCGCAGTGTCTCCAGAAACGGCATTCAAGGAGCCAGGACCTTTTCTCCCTACACTGTCCATTGAGTTGTCCTCAAAACCAATATACATCCTGCTATATCTCCCACATGGAAAGTGCCAGGAGGGAGAAGTGGGGATTATGTTTAGACTTTCTCGGAACTGCTTCAAATCAACTAGATATCTTTGTGCTGTAAATCTCCCAACAGCCAAACGCAAAAGCAGCAAACATCTCGCTGTATGTCCCACATCCAAAGTGCCAAGAGAGAGCTTGCTCTCCCTGTCTTTGAGTACTGTTTTCACTGTCCCGGTTACCTCTTTGCTAACATTCTCTTCAGAGCTGCAGTGAAACCAGGAACCACGTGGAGAAGGCACCCACACTGAAAGTGCCTGGAGGGAACATTGGGGCTTCTTCTCAGTGTCTCTGACATAGGGTTTCACTGTCCCGCGAAAGTCTCTGCTAACACCCTGCAGAGCGCTGTGCCCAATATACAGAAACGTCTTGCGGTATCTCCTACAGGGAAAGTGCCAGGAGGGAATTGTCGAGCTTGTTCTCAGTGTCTCTGAGAATTGCTCTGATTATCCCTGTGACCTCTTTGCTAAGACTCTCCAGAGAGACGTCCTCAAAACAAACACACATCTTGACATATCTCCCGCATTGATCGCAGTGTCTCCAGAAACGGCATTCAAGGAGCCAGGACCTTTTCTCCCTACACTGTCCATTGAGTTGTCCTCAAAACCAATATACATCCTGCTATATCTCCCACATGGAAAGTGCCAGGAGGGAGAAGTGCGGATTATGTTTAGACTTTCTCGGAACTGCTTCAAATCAACTAGATATCTTTGTGCTGTAAATCTCCCAACAGCCAAACGCAAAAGCAGCAAACATCTCGCTGTATGTCCCACATCCAAAGTGCCAAGAGAGAGCTTGCTCTCCCTGTCTTTGAGTACTGTTTTCACTGTCCCGGTTACCTCTTTGCTAACATTCTCTTCAGAGCTGCAGTGAAACCAGGAACCACGTGGAGAAGGCACCCACACTGAAAGTGCCTGGAGGGAACATTGGGGCTTCTTCTCAGTGTCTCTGACATAGGGTTTCACTGTCCCGGGAAAGTCTCTGCTAACACCCTGCAGAGCGCTGTGCCCAATATACAGAAACGTCTTGCGGTATCTCCTACAGGGAAAGTGCCAGGAGGGAATTGTGGAGCTTGTTCTCAGTGTCTCTGAGAATTGCTCTGATTATCCCTGTGACCTCTTTGCTAAGACTCTCCAGAGAGACGTCCTCAAAACAAACACACATCTTGACATATCTCCCGCATTGATCGCAGTGTCTCCAGAAACGGCATTCAAGGAGCCAGGACCTTTTCTCCCTACACTGTCCATTGAGTTGTCCTCAAAACCAATATACATCCTGCTATATCTCCCACATGGAAAGTGCCAGGAGGGAGAAGTGGGGATTATGTTTAGACTTTCTCGGAACTGCTTCAAATCAACTAGATATCTTTGTGCTGTAAATCTCCCAACAGCCAAATGCAAAAGCAGCAAACATCTCGCTGTATGTCCCACATCCAAAGTGCCAAGAGAGAGCCTGCTCTCCCTGTCTTTGAGTACTGTTTTCACTGTCCCGGTTACCTCTTTGCTAACATTCTCTTCAGAGCTGCAGTGAAACCAGGAACCACGTGGAGAAGGCACGCACACTGAAAGTGCCTGGAGGGAACATTGGGGCTTCTTCTCAGTGTCTCTGACATAGGGTTTCACTGTCCCGGGAAAGTCTCTGCTAACACCCTGCAGAGCGCTGTGCCCAATATACAGAAACGTCTTGCGGTATCTCCTACAGGGAAGGTGCCAGGAGGGAATTGTGGAGCTTGTTCTCAGTGTCTCTGAGAATTGCTCTGATTATCCCTGTGACCTCTTTGCTAAGACTCTCCAGAGAGACGTCCTCAAAACAAACACACATCTTGACATATCTCCCGCATTGATCGCAGTGTCTCCAGAAACGGCATTCAAGGAGCCAGGACCTTTTCTCCCTACACTGTCCATTGAGTTGTCCTCAAAACCAATATACATCCTGCTATATCTCCCACATGGAAAGTGCCAGGAGGGAGAAGTGGGGATTATGTTTAGACTTTCTCGGAACTGCTTCAAATCAACTAGATATCTTTGTGCTGTAAATCTCCCAACAGCCAAACGCAAAAGCAGCAAACATCTCGCTGTATGTCCCACATCCAAAGTGCCAAGAGAGAGCTTGCTCTCCCTGTCTTTGAGTACTGTTTTCACTGTCCTGGTTACCTCTTTGCTAACATTCTCTTCAGAGCTGCAGGGAAACCAGGAACCACGTGGAGAAGGCACCCACACTGAAAGTGCCTGGAGGGAACATTGGGGCTTCTTCTCAGTGTCTCTGACATAGGGTTTCACTGTCCCAGGAAAGTCTCTGCTAACACCGTGCAGAGCGCTGTGCCCAATATACAGAAACATCTTGCGGTATCTCCTACAGGGAAAGTGCCAGGAGGGAGAATTGGGGATTATGTTTAGACTTTCTCGGAACTGCTTCAAATCAACTAGATATCTTTGTGCTGTAAATCTCCCAACAGCCAAACGCAAAAGCAGCAAACATCTCGCTGTATGTCCCACATCCAAAGTGCCAAGAGAGAGCTTGCTCTCCCTGTCTTTGAGTACTGTTTTCACTGTCCCGGTTACCTCTTTGCTAACATTCTCTTCAGAGCTGCAGTGAAACCAGGAACCACGTGGAGAAGGCACCCACACTGAAAGTGCCTGGAGGGAACATTGGGGCTTCTTCTCAGTGTCTCTGACATAGGGTTTCACTGTCCCGGGAAAGTCTCTGCTAACACCCTGCAGAGCGCTGTGCCCAATATACAGAAACGTCTTGCGGTATCTCCTACAGGGAAAGTGCCAGGAGGGAATTGTGGAGCTTGTTCTCAGTGTCTCTGAGAATTGCTCTGATTATCCCTGTGACCTCTTTGCTAAGACTCTCCAGAGAGACGTCCTCAAAACAAACACACATCTTGACATATCTCCCGCATTGATCGCAGTGTCTCCAGAAACGGCATTCAAGGAGCCAGGACCTTTTCTCCCTACACTGTCCATTGAGTTGTCCTCAAAACCAATATACATCCTGCTATATCTCCCACATGGAAAGTGCCAGGAGGGAGAAGTGGGGATTATGTTTAGACTTTCTCGGAACTGCTTCAAATCAACTAGATATCTTTGTGCTGTAAATCTCCCAACAGCCAAATGCAAAAGCAGCAAACATCTCGCTGTATGTCCCACATCCAAAGTGCCAAGAGAGAGCCTGCTCTCCCTGTCTTTGAGTACTGTTTTCACTGTCCCGGTTACCTCTTTGCTAACATTCTCTTCAGAGCTGCAGTGAAACCAGGAACCACGTGGAGAAGGCACGCACACTGAAAGTGCCTGGAGGGAACATTGGGGCTTCTTCTCAGTGTCTCTGACATAGGGTTTCACTGTCCCGCGAAAGTCTCTGCTAACACCGTGCAGAGCGCTGTGCCCAATATACAGAAACGTCTTGCGGTATCTCCTACAGGGAAGGTGCCAGGAGGGAATTGTGGAGCTTGTTCTCAGTGTCTCTGAGAATTGCTCTGATTATCCCTGTGACCTCTTTGCTAAGACTCTCCAGAGAGACGTCCTCAAAACAAACACACATCTTGACATATCTCCCGCATTGATCGCAGTGTCTCCAGAAACGGCATTCAAGGAGCCAGGACCTTTTCTCCCTACACTGTCCATTGAGTTGTCCTCAAAACCAATATACATCCTGCTATATCTCCCACATGGAAAGTGCCAGGAGGGAGAAGTGGGGATTATGTTTAGACTTTCTCGGAACTGCTTCAAATCAACTAGATATCTTTGTGCTGTAAATCTCCCAACAGCCAAACGCAAAAGCAGCAAACATCTCGCTGTATGTCCCACATCCAAAGTGCCAAGAGAGAGCTTGCTCTCCCTGTCTTTGAGTACTGTTTTCACTGTCCCGGTTACCTCTTTGCTATCATTCTCTTCAGAGCTGCAGTGAAACCAGGAACCACGTGGAGAAGGCACCCACACTGAAAGTGCCTGGAGGGAACATTGGGGCTTCTTCTCAGTGTCTCTGACATAGGGTTTCACTGTCCCGGGAAAGTCTCTGCTAACACCGTGCAGAGCGCTGTGCCCAATATACAGAAACGTCTTGCGGTATCTCCTACAGGGAAAGTGCCAGGAGGGAATTGTGGAGCTTGTTCTCAGTGTCTCTGAGAATTGCTCTGATTATGCCTGTGACCTCTTTGCTAAGACTCTCCAGAGAGACGTCCTCAAAACAAACACACATCTTGACATATCTCCCGCATTGATCGCAGTGTCTCCAGAAACGGCATTCAAGGAGCCAGGACCTTTTCTCCCTACACTGTCCATTGAGTTGTCCTCAAAACCAATATACATCCTGCTATATCTCCCACATGGAAAGTGCCAGGAGGGAGAAGTGGGGATTATGTTTAGACTTTCTCGGAACTGCTTCAAATCAACTAGATATCTTTGTGCTGTAAATCTCCCAACAGCCAAACGCAAAAGCAGCAAACATCTCGCTGTATGTCCCACATCCAAAGTGCCAAGAGAGAGCTTGCTCTCCCTGTCTTTGAGTACTGTTTTCACTGTCCCGGTTACCTCTTTGCTAACATTCTCTTCAGAGCTGCAGGGAAACCAGGAACCACGTGGAGAAGGCACCCACACTGAAAGTGCCTGGAGGGAACATTGGGGCTTCTACTCAGTGTCTCTGACATAGGGTTTCACTGTCCCAGGAAAGTCTCTGCTAACACCGTGCAGAGCGCTGTGCCCAATATACAGAAACATCTTGCGGTATCTCCTACAGGGAAAGTGCCAGGAGGGAGAATTGGGGATTATGTTTAGACTTTCTCGGAACTGCTTCAAATCAACTAGATATCTTTGTGCTGTAAATCTCCCAACAGCCAAACGCAAAAGCAGCAAACATCTCGCTGTATGTCCCACATCCAAAGTGCCAAGAGAGAGCTTGCTCTCCCTGTCTTTGAGTACTGTTTTCACTGTCCCGGTTACCTCTTTGCTAACATTCTCTTCAGAGCTGCAGTGAAACCAGGAACCACGTGGAGAAGGCACCCACACTGAAAGTGCCTGGAGGGAACATTGGGGCTTCTTCTCAGTGTCTCTGACATAGGGTTTCACTGTCCCGGGAAAGTCTCTGCTAACACCCTGCAGAGCGCTGTGCCCAATATACAGAAACGTCTTGCGGTATCTCCTACAGGGAAAGTGCCAGGAGGGAATTGTGGAGCTTGTTCTCAGTGTCTCTGAGAATTGCTCTGATTATCCCTGTGACCTCTTTGCTAAGACTCTCCAGAGAGACGTCCTCAAAACAAACACACATCTTGACATATCTCCCGCATTGATCGCAGTGTCTCCAGAAACGGCATTCAAGGAGCCAGGACCTTTTCTCCCTACACTGTCCATTGAGTTGTCCTCAAAATCAATATACATCCTGCTATATCTCCCACATGGAAAGTGCCAGGAGGGAGAAGTGGGGATTATGTTTAGACTTTCTCGGAACTGCTTCAAATCAACTAGATATCTTTGTGCTGTAAATCTCCCAACAGCCAAACGCAAAAGCAGCAAACATCTCGCTGTATGTCCCACATCCAAAGTGCCAAGAGAGAGCTTGCTCTCCCTGTCTTTGAGTACTGTTTTCACTGTCCCGGTTACCTCTTTGCTAACATTCTCTTCAGAGCTGCAGTGAAACCAGGAACCACGTGGAGAAGGCACCCACACTGAAAGTGCCTGGAGGGAACATTGGGGCTTCTTCTCAGTGTCTCTGACATAGGGTTTCACTGTCCCGGGAAAGTCTCTGCTAACACCGTGCAGAGCGCTGTGCCCAATATACAGAAACGTCTTGCGGTATCTCCTACAGGGAAAGTGCCAGGAGGGAATTGTGGAGCTTGTTCTCAGTGTCTCTGAGAATTGCTCTGATTATCCCTGTGACCTCTTTGCTAAGGCTCTCCAGAGAGACGTCCTCAAAACAAACACACATCTTGACATATCTCCCGCATTGATCGCAGTGTCTCCAGAAACGGCATTCAAGGAGCCAGGACCTTTTCTCCCTACACTGTCCATTGAGTTGTCCTCAAAACCAATATACATCCTGCTATATCTCCCACATGGAAAGTGCCAGGAGGGAGAAGTGGGGATTATGTTTAGACTTTCTCGGAACTGCTTCAAATCAACTAGATATCTTTGTGCTGTAAATCTCCCAACAGCCAAACGCAAAAGCAGCAAACATCTCGCTGTATGTCCCACATCCAAAGTGCCAAGAGAGAGCTTGCTCTCCCTGTCTTTGAGTACTGTTTTCACTGTCCCGGTTACCTCTTTGCTAACATTCTCTTCAGAGCTGCAGTGAAACCAGGAACCACGTGGAGAAGGCACCCACACTGAAAGTGCCTGGAGGGAACATTGGGGCTTCTTCTCAGTGTCTCTGACATAGGGTTTCACTGTCCCGGGAAAGTCTCTGCTAACACCCTGCAGAGCGCTGTGCCCAATATACAGAAACGTCTTGCGGTATCTCCTACAGGGAAAGTGCCAGGAGGGAATTGTGGAGCTTGTTCTCAGTGTCTCTGAGAATTGCTCTGATTATCCCTGTGACCTCTTTGCTAAGGCTCTCCAGAGAGACGTCCTCAAAACAAACACACATCTTGACATATCTCCCGCATTGATCGCAGTGTCTCCAGAAACGGCATTCAAGGAGCCAGGACCTTTTCTCCCTACACTGTCCATTGAGTTGTCCTCAAAACCAATATACATCCTGCTATATCTCCCACATGGAAAGTGCCAGGAGGGAGAAGTGGGGATTATGTTTAGACTTTCTCGGAACTGCTTCAAATCAACTAGATATCTTTGTGCTGTAAATCTCCCAACAGCCAAATGCAAAAGCAGCAAACATCTCGCTGTATGTCCCACATCCAAAGTGCCAAGAGAGAGCTTGCTCTCCCTGTCTTTGAGTACTGTTTTCACTGTCCCGGTTACCTCTTTGCTAACATTCTCTTCAGAGCTGCAGTGAAACCAGGAACCACGTGGAGAAGGCACGCACACTGAAAGTGCCTGGAGGGAACATTGGGGCTTCTTCTCAGTGTCTCTGACATAGGGTTTCACTGTCCCGCGAAAGTCTCTGCTAACACCGTGCAGAGCGCTGTGCCCAATATACAGAAACGTCTTGCGGTATCTCCTACAGGGAAGGTGCCAGGAGGGAATTGTGGAGCTTGTTCTCAGTGTCTCTGAGAATTGCTCTGATTATCCCTGTGACCTCTTTGCTAAGACTCTCCAGAGAGACGTCCTCAAAACAAACACACATCTTGACATATCTCCCGCATTGATCGCAGTGTCTCCAGAAACGGCATTCAAGGAGCCAGGACCTTTTCTCCCTACACTGTCCATTGAGTTGTCCTCAAAACCAATATACATCCTGCTATATCTCCCACATGGAAAGTGCCAGGAGGGAGAAGTGGGGATTATGTTTAGACTTTCTCGGAACTGCTTCAAATCAACTAGATATCTTTGTGCTGTAAATCTCCCAACAGCCAAACGCAAAAGCAGCAAACATCTCGCTGTATGTCCCACATCCAAAGTGCCAAGAGAGAGCTTGCTCTCCCTGTCTTTGAGTACTGTTTTCACTGTCCCGGTTACCTCTTTGCTAACATTCTCTTCAGAGCTGCAGTGAAACCAGGAACCACGTGGAGAAGGCACCCACACTGAAAGTGCCTGGAGGGAACATTGGGGCTTCTTCTCAGTGTCTCTGACATAGGGTTTCACTGTCCCGGGAAAGTCTCTGCTAACACCGTGCAGAGCGCTGTGCCCAATATACAGAAACGTCTTGCGGTATCTCCTACAGGGAAAGTGCCAGGAGGGAATTGTCGAGCTTGTTCTCAGTGTCTCTGAGAATTGCTCTGATTATGCCTGTGACCTCTTTGCTAAGACTCTCCAGAGAGACGTCCTCAAAACAAACACACATCTTGACATATCTCCCGCATTGATCGCAGTGTCTCCAGAAACGGCATTCAAGGAGCCAGGACCTTTTCTCCCTACACTGTCCATTGAGTTGTCCTCAAAACCAATATACATCCTGCTATATCTCCCACATGGAAAGTGCCAGGAGGGAGAAGTGGGGATTATGTTTAGACTTTCTCGGAACTGCTTCAAATCAACTAGATATCTTTGTGCTGTAAATCTCCCAACAGCCAAACGCAAAAGCAGCAAACATCTCGCTGTATGTCCCACATCCAAAGTGCCAAGAGAGAGCTTGCTCTCCCTGTCTTTGAGTACTGTTTTCACTGTCCCGGTTACCTCTTTGCTAACATTCTCTTCAGAGCTGCAGGGAAACCAGAAACCACGTGGAGAAGGCACCCACACTGAAAGTGCCTGGAGGGAACATTGGGGCTTCTACTCAGTGTCTCTGACATAGGGTTTCACTGTCCCAGGAAAGTCTCTGCTAACACCGTGCAGAGCGCTGTGCCCAATATACAGAAACATCTTGCGGTATCTCCTACAGGGAAAGTGCCAGGAGGGAGAATTGGGGATTATGTTTAGACTTTCTCGGAACTGCTTCAAATCAACTAGATATCTTTGTGCTGTAAATCTCCCAACAGCCAAACGCAAAAGCAGCAAACATCTCGCTGTATGTCCCACATCCAAAGTGCCAAGAGAGAGCTTGCTCTCCCTGTCTTTGAGTACTGTTTTCACTGTCCCGGTTACCTCTTTGCTAACATTCTCTTCAGAGCTGCAGTGAAACCAGGAACCACGTGGAGAAGGCACCCACACTGAAAGTGCCTGGAGGGAACATTGGGGCTTCTTCTCAGTGTCTCTGACATAGGGTTTCACTGTCCCGGGAAAGTCTCTGCTAACACCGTGCAGAGCGCTGTGCCCAATATACAGAAACGTCTTGCGGTATCTCCTACAGGGAAAGTGCCAGGAGGGAATTGTGGAGCTTGTTCTCAGTGTCTCTGAGAATTGCTCTGATTATCCCTGTGACCTCTTTGCTAAGGCTCTCCAGAGAGACGTCCTCAAAACAAACACACATCTTGACATATCTCCCGCATTGATCGCAGTGTCTCCAGAAACGGCATTCAAGGAGCCAGGACCTTTTCTCCCTACACTGTCCATTGAGTTGTCCTCAAAACCAATATACATCCTGCTATATCTCCCACATGGAAAGTGCCAGGAGGGAGAAGTGGGGATTATGTTTAGACTTTCTCGGAACTGCTTCAAATCAACTAGATATCTTTGTGCTGTAAATCTCCCAACAGCCAAACGCAAAAGCAGCAAACATCTCGCTGTATGTCCCACATCCAAAGTGCCAAGAGAGAGCTTGCTCTCCCTGTCTTTGAGTACTGTTTTCACTGTCCCGGTTACCTCTTTGCTAACATTCTCTTCAGAGCTGCAGTGAAACCAGGAACCACGTGGAGAAGGCACCCACACTGAAAGTGCCTGGAGGGAACATTGGGGCTTCTTCTCAGTGTCTCTGACATAGGGTTTCACTGTCCCGGGAAAGTCTCTGCTAACACCGTGCAGAGCGCTGTGCCCAATATACAGAAACGTCTTGCGGTATCTCCTACAGGGAAAGTGCCAGGAGGGAATTGTGGAGCTTGTTCTCAGTGTCTCTGAGAATTGCTCTGATTATCCCTGTGACCTCTTTGCTAAGACTCTCCAGAGAGACGTCCTCAAAACCAACACACATCTTGACATATCTCCCGCATTGATCGCAGTGTGTCCAGAAACGGCATTCAAGGAGCCAGGACCTTTTCTCCCTACACTGTCCATTGAGTTGTCCTCAAAACCAATATACATCCTGCTATATCTCCCACATGGAAAGTGCCAGGAGGGAGAAGTGGGGATTATGTTTAGACTTTCTCGGAACTGCTTCAAATCAACTAGATATCTTTGTGCTGTAAATCTCCCAACAGCCAAACGCAAAAGCAGCAAACATCTCGCTGTATGTCCCACATCCAAAGTGCCAAGAGAGAGCTTGCTCTCCCTGTCTTTGAGTACTGTTTTCACTGTCCCGGTTACCTCTTTGCTAACATTCTCTTCAGAGCTGCAGTGAAACCAGGAACCACGTGGAGAAGGCACCCACACTGAAAGTGCCTGGAGGGAACATTGGGGCTTCTTCTCAGTGTCTCTGACATAGGGTTTCACTGTCCCAGGAAAGTCTCTGCTAACACCCTGCAGAGCGCTGTGCCCAATATACAGAAACGTCTTGCGGTATCTCCTACAGGGAAAGTGCCAGGAGGGAATTGTGGAGCTTGTTCTCAGTGTCTCTGAGAATTGCTCTGATTATCCCTGTGACCTCTTTGCTAAGGCTCTCCAGAGAGACGTCCTCAAAACAAACACACATCTTGACATATCTCCCGCATTGATCGCAGTGTCTCCAGAAACGGCATTCAAGGAGCCAGGACCTTTTCTCCCTACACTGTCCATTGAGTTGTCCTCAAAACCAATATACATCCTGCTATATCTCCCACATGGAAAGTGCCAGGAGGGAGAAGTGGGGATTATGTTTAGACTTTCTCGGAACTGCTTCAAATCAACTAGATATCTTTGTGCTGTAAATCTCCCAACAGCCAAACGCAAAAGCAGCAAACATCTCGCTGTATGTCCCACATCCAAAGTGCCAAGAGAGAGCTTGCTCTCCCTGTCTTTGAGTACTGTTTTCACTGTCCCGGTTACCTCTTTGCTAACATTCTCTTCAGAGCTGCAGGGAAACCAGGAACCACGTGGAGAAGGCACCCACACTGAAAGTGCCTGGAGGGAACATTGGGGCTTCTACTCAGTGTCTCTGACATAGGGTTTCACTGTCCCAGGAAAGTCTCTGCTAACACCGTGCAGAGCGCTGTGCCCAATATACAGAAACATCTTGCGGTATCTCCTACAGGGAAAGTGCCAGGAGGGAGAATTGGGGATTATGTTTAGACTTTCTCGGAACTGCTTCAAATCAACTAGATATCTTTGTGCTGTAAATCTCCCAACAGCCAAACGCAAAAGCAGCAAACATCTCGCTGTATGTCCCACATCCAAAGTGCCAAGAGAGAGCTTGCTCTCCCTGTCTTTGAGTACTGTTTTCACTGTCCCGGTTACCTCTTTGCTAACATTCTCTTCAGAGCTGCAGGGAAACCAGGAACCACGTGGAGAAGGCACCCACACTGAAAGTGCCTGGAGGGAACATTGGGGCTTCTTCTCAGTGTCTCTGACATAGGGTTTCACTGTCCCGGGAAAGTCTCTGCTAACACCCTGCAGAGCGCTGTGCCCAATATACAGAAACGTCTTGCGGTATCTCCTACAGGGAAAGTGCCAGGAGGGAATTGTCGAGCTTGTTCTCAGTGTCTCTGAGAATTGCTCTGATTATCCCTGTGACCTCTTTGCTAAGACTCTCCAGAGAGACGTCCTCAAAACAAACACACATCTTGACATATCTCCCGCATTGATCGCAGTGTCTCCAGAAACGGCATTCAAGGAGCCAGGACCTTTTCTCCCTACACTGTCCATTGAGTTGTCCTCAAAATCAATATACATCCTGCTATATCTCCCACATGGAAAGTGCCAGGAGGGAGAAGTGGGGATTATGTTTAGACTTTCTCGGAACTGCTTCAAATCAACTAGATATCTTTGTGCTGTAAATCTCCCAACAGCCAAACGCAAAAGCAGCAAACATCTCGCTGTATGTCCCACATCCAAAGTGCCAAGAGAGAGCTTGCTCTCCCTGTCTTTGAGTACTGTTTTCACTGTCCCGGTTACCTCTTTGCTAACATTCTCTTCAGAGCTGCAGTGAAACCAGGAACCACGTGGAGAAGGCACCCACACTGAAAGTGCCTGGAGGGAACATTGGGGCTTCTTCTCAGTGTCTCTGACATAGGGTTTCACTGTCCCGGGAAAGTCTCTGCTAACACCGTGCAGAGCGCTGTGCCCAATATACAGAAACGTCTTGCGGTATCTCCTACAGGGAAAGTGCCAGGAGGGAATTGTGGAGCTTGTTCTCAGTGTCTCTGAGAATTGCTCTGATTATCCCTGTGACCTCTTTGCTAAGGCTCTCCAGAGAGACGTCCTCAAAACAAACACACATCTTGACATATCTCCCGCATTGATCGCAGTGTCTCCAGAAACGGCATTCAAGGAGCCAGGACCTTTTCTCCCTACACTGTCCATTGAGTTGTCCTCAAAACCAATATACATCCTGCTATATCTCCCACATGGAAAGTGCCAGGAGGGAGAAGTGGGGATTATGTTTAGACTTTCTCGGAACTGCTTCAAATCAACTAGATATCTTTGTGCTGTAAATCTCCCAACAGCCAAACGCAAAAGCAGCAAACATCTCGCTGTATGTCCCACATCCAAAGTGCCAAGAGAGAGCTTGCTCTCCCTGTCTTTGAGTACTGTTTTCACTGTCCCGGTTACCTCTTTGCTAACATTCTCTTCAGAGCTGCAGTGAAACCAGGAACCACGTGGAGAAGGCACCCACACTGAAAGTGCCTGGAGGGAACATTGGGGCTTCTTCTCAGTGTCTCTGACATAGGGTTTCACTGTCCCGCGAAAGTCTCTGCTAACACCCTGCAGAGCGCTGTGCCCAATATACAGAAACGTCTTGCGGTATCTCCTACAGGGAAAGTGCCAGGAGGGAATTGTGGAGCTTGTTCTCAGTGTCTCTGAGAATTGCTCTGATTATCCCTGTGACCTCTTTGCTAAGGCTCTCCAGAGAGACGTCCTCAAAACAAACACACATCTTGACATATCTCCCGCATTGATCGCAGTGTCTCCAGAAACGGCATTCAAGGAGCCAGGACCTTTTCTCCCTACACTGTCCATTGAGTTGTCCTCAAAACCAATATACATCCTGCTATATCTCCCACATGGAAAGTGCCAGGAGGGAGAAGTGGGGATTATGTTTAGACTTTCTCGGAACTGCTTCAAATCAACTAGATATCTTTGTGCTGTAAATCTCCCAACAGCCAAATGCAAAAGCAGCAAACATCTCGCTGTATGTCCCACATCCAAAGTGCCAAGAGAGAGCTTGCTCTCCCTGTCTTTGAGTACTGTTTTCACTGTCCCGGTTACCTCTTTGCTAACATTCTCTTCAGAGCTGCAGTGAAACCAGGAACCACGTGGAGAAGGCACGCACACTGAAAGTGCCTGGAGGGAACATTGGGGCTTCTTCTCAGTGTCTCTGACATAGGGTTTCACTGTCCCGCGAAAGTCTCTGCTAACACCGTGCAGAGCGCTGTGCCCAATATACAGAAACGTCTTGCGGTATCTCCTACAGGGAAGGTGCCAGGAGGGAATTGTGGAGCTTGTTCTCAGTGTCTCTGAGAATTGCTCTGATTATCCCTGTGACCTCTTTGCTAAGACTCTCCAGAGAGACGTCCTCAAAACAAACACACATCTTGACATATCTCCCGCATTGATCGCAGTGTCTCCAGAAACGGCATTCAAGGAGCCAGGACCTTTTCTCCCTACACTGTCCATTGAGTTGGCCTCAAAACCAATATACATCCTGCTATATCTCCCACATGGAAAGTGCCAGGAGGGAGAAGTGGGGATTATGTTTAGACTTTCTCGGAACTGCTTCAAATCAACTAGATATCTTTGTGCTGTAAATCTCCCAACAGCCAAACGCAAAAGCAGCAAACATCTCGCTGTATGTCCCACATCCAAAGTGCCAAGAGAGAGCTTGCTCTCCCTGTCTTTGAGTACTGTTTTCACTGTCCCGGTTACCTCTTTGCTAACATTCTCTTCAGAGCTGCAGTGAAACCAGGAACCACGTGGAGAAGGCACCCACACTGAAAGTGCCTGGAGGGAACATTGGGGCTTCTTCTCAGTGTCTCTGACATAGGGTTTCACTGTCCCGGGAAAGTCTCTGCTAACACCGTGCAGAGCGCTGTGCCCAATATACAGAAACGTCTTGCGGTATCTCCTACAGGGAAAGTGCCAGGAGGGAATTGTCGAGCTTGTTCTCAGTGTCTCTGAGAATTGCTCTGATTATGCCTGTGACCTCTTTGCTAAGACTCTCCAGAGAGACGTCCTCAAAACAAACACACATCTTGACATATCTCCCGCATTGATCGCAGTGTCTCCAGAAACGGCATTCAAGGAGCCAGGACCTTTTCTCCCTACACTGTCCATTGAGTTGTCCTCAAAACCAATATACATCCTGCTATATCTCCCACATGGAAAGTGCCAGGAGGGAGAAGTGGGGATTATGTTTAGACTTTCTCGGAACTGCTTCAAATCAACTAGATATCTTTGTGCTGTAAATCTCCCAACAGCCAAACGCAAAAGCAGCAAACATCTCGCTGTATGTCCCACATCCAAAGTGCCAAGAGAGAGCTTGCTCTCCCTGTCTTTGAGTACTGTTTTCACTGTCCCGGTTACCTCTTTGCTAACATTCTCTTCAGAGCTGCAGGGAAACCAGGAACCACGTGGAGAAGGCACCCACACTGAAAGTGCCTGGAGGGAACATTGGGGCTTCTACTCAGTGTCTCTGACATAGGGTTTCACTGTCCCAGGAAAGTCTCTGCTAACACCGTGCAGAGCGCTGTGCCCAATATACAGAAACATCTTGCGGTATCTCCTACAGGGAAAGTGCCAGGAGGGAGAATTGGGGATTATGTTTAGACTTTCTCGGAACTGCTTCAAATCAACTAGATATCTTTGTGCTGTAAATCTCCCAACAGCCAAACGCAAAAGCAGCAAACATCTCGCTGTATGTCCCACATCCAAAGTGCCAAGAGAGAGCTTGCTCTCCCTGTCTTTGAGTACTGTTTTCACTGTCCCGGTTACCTCTTTGCTAACATTCTCTTCAGAGCTGCAGTGAAACCAGGAACCACGTGGAGAAGGCACCCACACTGAAAGTGCCTGGAGGGAACATTGGGGCTTCTTCTCAGTGTCTCTGACATAGGGTTTCACTGTCCCGGGAAAGTCTCTGCTAACACCGTGCAGAGCGCTGTGCCCAATATACAGAAACGTCTTGCGGTATCTCCTACAGGGAAAGTGCCAGGAGGGAATTGTGGAGCTTGTTCTCAGTGTCTCTGAGAATTGCTCTGATTATCCCTGTGACCTCTTTGCTAAGGCTCTCCAGAGAGACGTCCTCAAAACAAACACACATCTTGACATATCTCCCGCATTGATCGCAGTGTCTCCAGAAACGGCATTCAAGGAGCCAGGACCTTTTCTCCCTACACTGTCCATTGAGTTGTCCTCAAAACCAATATACATCCTGCTATATCTCCCACATGGAAAGTGCCAGGAGGGAGAAGTGGGGATTATGTTTAGACTTTCTCGGAACTGCTTCAAATCAACTAGATATCTTTGTGCTGTAAATCTCCCAACAGCCAAACGCAAAAGCAGCAAACATCTCGCTGTATGTCCCACATCCAAAGTGCCAAGAGAGAGCTTGCTCTCCCTGTCTTTGAGTACTGTTTTCACTGTCCCGGTTACCTCTTTGCTAACATTCTCTTCAGAGCTGCAGTGAAACCAGGAACCACGTGGAGAAGGCACCCACACTGAAAGTGCCTGGAGGGAACATTGGGGCTTCTTCTCAGTGTCTCTGACATAGGGTTTCACTGTCCCGCGAAAGTCTCTGCTAACACCGTGCAGAGCGCTGTGCCCAATATACAGAAACGTCTTGCGGTATCTCCTACAGGGAAAGTGCCAGGAGGGAATTGTGGAGCTTGTTCTCAGTGTCTCTGAGAATTGCTCTGATTATCCCTGTGACCTCTTTGCTAAGGCTCTCCAGAGAGACGTCCTCAAAACAAACACACATCTTGACATATCTCCCGCATTGATCGCAGTGTCTCCAGAAACGGCATTCAAGGAGCCAGGACCTTTTCTCCCTACACTGTCCATTGAGTTGTCCTCAAAATCAATATACATCCTGCTATATCTCCCACATGGAAAGTGCCAGGAGGGAGAAGTGGGGATTATGTTTAGACTTTCTCGGAACTGCTTCAAATCAACTAGATATCTTTGTGCTGTAAATCTCCCAACAGCCAAACGCAAAAGCAGCAAACATCTCGCTGTATGTCCCACATCCAAAGTGCCAAGAGAGAGCTTGCTCTCCCTGTCTTTGAGTACTGTTTTCACTGTCCCGGTTACCTCTTTGCTAACATTCTCTTCAGAGCTGCAGTGAAACCAGGAACCACGTGGAGAAGGCACCCACACTGAAAGTGCCTGGAGGGAACATTGGGGCTTCTTCTCAGTGTCTCTGACATAGGGTTTCACTGTCCCGGGAAAGTCTCTGCTAACACCGTGCAGAGCGCTGTGCCCAATATACAGAAACGTCTTGCGGTATCTCCTACAGGGAAAGTGCCAGGAGGGAATTGTGGAGCTTGTTCTCAGTGTCTCTGAGAATTGCTCTGATTATCCCTGTGACCTCTTTGCTAAGACTCTCCAGAGAGACGTCCTCAAAACCAACACACATCTTGACATATCTCCCGCATTGATCGCAGTGTGTCCAGAAACGGCATTCAAGGAGCCAGGACCTTTTCTCCCTACACTGTCCATTGAGTTGTCCTCAAAACCAATATACATCCTGCTATATCTCCCACATGGAAAGTGCCAGGAGGGAGAAGTGGGGATTATGTTTAGACTTTCTCGGAACTGCTTCAAATCAACTAGATATCTTTGTGCTGTAAATCTCCCAACAGCCAAACGCAAAAGCAGCAAACATCTCGCTGTATGTCCCACATCCAAAGTGCCAAGAGAGAGCTTGCTCTCCCTGTCTTTGAGTACTGTTTTCACTGTCCCGGTTACCTCTTTGCTAACATTCTCTTCAGAGCTGCAGTGAAACCAGGAACCACGTGGAGAAGGCACCCACACTGAAAGTGCCTGGAGGGAACATTGGGGCTTCTTCTCAGTGTCTCTGACATAGGGTTTCACTGTCCCAGGAAAGTCTCTGCTAACACCCTGCAGAGCGCTGTGCCCAATATACAGAAACGTCTTGCGGTATCTCCTACAGGGAAAGTGCCAGGAGGGAATTGTGGAGCTTGTTCTCAGTGTCTCTGAGAATTGCTCTGATTATCCCTGTGACCTCTTTGCTAAGGCTCTCCAGAGAGACGTCCTCAAAACAAACACACATCTTGACATATCTCCCGCATTGATCGCAGTGTCTCCAGAAACGGCATTCAAGGAGCCAGGACCTTTTCTCCCTACACTGTCCATTGAGTTGTCCTCAAAACCAATATACATCCTGCTATATCTCCCACATGGAAAGTGCCAGGAGGGAGAAGTGGGGATTATGTTTAGACTTTCTCGGAACTGCTTCAAATCAACTAGATATCTTTGTGCTGTAAATCTCCCAACAGCCAAACGCAAAAGCAGCAAACATCTCGCTGTATGTCCCACATCCAAAGTGCCAAGAGAGAGCTTGCTCTCCCTGTCTTTGAGTACTGTTTTCACTGTCCCGGTTACCTCTTTGCTAACATTCTCTTCAGAGCTGCAGGGAAACCAGGAACCACGTGGAGAAGGCACCCACACTGAAAGTGCCTGGAGGGAACATTGGGGCTTCTTCTCAGTGTCTCTGACATAGGGTTTCACTGTCCCAGGAAAGTCTCTGCTAACACCGTGCAGAGCGCTGTGCCCAATATACAGAAACATCTTGCGGTATCTCCTACAGGGAAAGTGCCAGGAGGGAGAATTGGGGATTATGTTTAGACTTTCTCGGAACTGCTTCAAATCAACTAGATATCTTTGTGCTGTAAATCTCCCAACAGCCAAACGCAAAAGCAACAAACATCTCGCTGTATGTCCCACATCCAAAGTGCCAAGAGAGAGCTTGCTCTCCCTGTCTTTGAGTACTGTTTTCACTGTCCCGGTTACCTCTTTGCTAACATTCTCTTCAGAGCTGCAGTGAAACCAGGAACCACGTGGAGAAGGCACCCACACTGAAAGTGCCTGGAGGGAACATTGGGGCTTCTTCTCAGTGTCTCTGACATAGGGTTTCACTGTCCCGCGAAAGTCTCTGCTAACACCGTGCAGAGCGCTGTGCCCAATATACAGAAACGTCTTGCGGTATCTCCTACAGGGAAAGTGCCAGGAGGGAATTGTGGAGCTTGTTCTCAGTGTCTCTGAGAATTGCTCTGATTATGCCTGTGACCTCTTTGCTAAGACTCTCCAGAGAGACGTCCTCAAAACAAACACACATCTTGACATATCTCCCACATTGATCGCAGTGTCTCCAGAAACGGCATTCAAGGAGCCAGGACCTTTTCTCCCTACACTGTCCATTGAGTTGTCCTCAAAATCAATATACATCCTGCTATATCTCCCACATGGAAAGTGCCAGGAGGGAGAAGTGGGGATTATGTTTAGACTTTCTCGGAACTGCTTCAAATCAACTAGATATCTTTGTGCTGTAAATCTCCCAACAGCCAAACGCAAAAGCAGCAAACATCTCGCTGTATGTCCCACATCCAAAGTGCCAAGAGAGAGCTTGCTCTCCCTGTCTTTGAGTACTGTTTTCACTGTCCCGGTTACCTCTTTGCTAACATTCTCTTCAGAGCTGCAGTGAAACCAGGAACCACGTGGAGAAGGCACCCACACTGAAAGTGCCTGGAGGGAACATTGGGGCTTCTTCTCAGTGTCTCTGACATAGGGTTTCACTGTCCCGGGAAAGTCTCTGCTAACACCGTGCAGAGCGCTGTGCCCAATATACAGAAATGTCTTGCGGTATCTCCTACAGGGAAAGTGCCAGGAGGGAATTGTGGAGCTTGTTCTCAGTGTCTCTGAGAATTGCTCTGATTATCCCTGTGACCTCTTTGCTAAGACTCTCCAGAGAGACGTCCTCAAAACAAACACACATCTTGACATATCTCCCGGATTGATCGCAGTGTCTCCAGAAACGGCATTCAAGGAGCCAGGACCTTTTCTCCCTACACTGTCCATTGAGTTGTCCTCAAAACCAATATACATCCTGCTATATCTCCCACATGGAAAGTGCCAGGAGGGAGAAGTGGGGATTATGTTTAGACTTTCTCGGAACTGCTTCAAATCAACTAGATATCTTTGTGCTGTAAATCTCCCAACAGCCAAACGCAAAAGCAGCAAACATCTCGCTGTATGTCCCACATCCAAAGTGCCAAGAGAGAGCTTGCTCTCCCTGTCTTTGAGTACTGTTTTCACTGTCCCGGTTACCTCTTTGCTAACATTCTCTTCAGAGCTGCAGTGAAACCAGGAACCACGTGGAGAAGGCACCCACACTGAAAGTGCCTGGAGGGAACATTGGGGCTTCTTCTCAGTGTCTCTGACATAGGGTTTCACTGTCCCGGGAAAGTCTCTGCTAACACCGTGCAGAGCGCTGTGCCCAATATACAGAAACGTCTTGCGGTATCTCCTACAGGGAAAGTGCCAGGAGGGAATTGTCGAGCTTGTTCTCAGTGTCTCTGAGAATTGCTCTGATTATCCCTGTGACCTCTTTGCTAAGACTCTCCAGAGAGACGTCCTCAAAACAAACACACATCTTGACATATCTCCCGCATTGATCGCAGTGTCTCCAGAAACGGCATTCAAGGAGCCAGGACCTTTTCTCCCTACACTGTCCATTGAGTTGTCCTCAAAACCAATATACATCCTGCTATATCTCCCACATGGAAAGTGCCAGGAGGGAGAAGTGGGGATTATGTTTAGACTTTCTCGGAACTGCTTCAAATCAACTAGATATCTTTGTGCTGTAAATCTCCCAACAGCCAAACGCAAAAGCAGCAAACATCTCGCTGTATGTCCCACATCCAAAGTGCCAAGAGAGAGCTTGCTCTCCCTGTCTTTGAGTACTGTTTTCACTGTCCCGGTTACCTCTTTGCTAACATTCTCTTCAGAGCTGCAGTGAAACCAGGAACCACGTGGAGAAGGCACCCACACTGAAAGTGCCTGGAGGGAACATTGGGGCTTCTTCTCAGTGTCTCTGACATAGGGTTTCACTGTCCCGGGAAAGTCTCTGCTAACACCGTGCAGAGCGCTGTGCCCAATATACAGAAACGTCTTGCGGTATCTCCTACAGGGAAAGTGCCAGGAGGGAATTGTGGAGCTTGTTCTCAGTGTCTCTGAGAATTGCTCTGATTATCCCTGTGACCTCTTTGCTAAGACTCTCCAGAGAGACGTCCTCAAAACAAACACACATCTTGACATATCTCCCGCATTGATCGCAGTGTCTCCAGAAACAGCATTCAAGGAGCCAGGACCTTTTCTCCCTACACTGTCCATTGAGTTGTCCTCAAAACCAATATACATCCTGCTATATCTCCCACATGGAAAGTGCCAGGAGGGAGAAGTGGGGATTATGTTTAGACTTTCTCGGAACTGCTTCAAATCAACTAGATATCTTTGTGCTGTAAATCTCCCAACAGCCAAACGCAAAAGCAGCAAACATCTCGCTGTATGTCCCACATCCAAAGTGCCAAGAGAGAGCTTGCTCTCCCTGTCTTTGAGTACTGTTTTCACTGTCCCGGTTACCTCTTTGCTAACATTCTCTTCAGAGCTGCAGTGAAACCAGGAACCACGTGGAGAAGGCACCCACACTGAAAGTGCCTGGAGGGAACATTGGGGCTTCTTCTCAGTGTCTCTGACATAGGGTTTCACTGTCCCAGGAAAGTCTCTGCTAACACCCTGCAGAGCGCTGTGCCCAATATACAGAAACGTCTTGCGGTATCTCCTACAGGGAAAGTGCCAGGAGGGAATTGTGGAGCTTGTTCTCAGTGTCTCTGAGAATTGCTCTGATTATCCCTGTGACCTCTTTGCTAAGGCTCTCCAGAGAGACGTCCTCAAAACAAACACACATCTTGACATATCTCCCGCATTGATCGCAGTGTCTCCAGAAACGGCATTCAAGGAGCCAGGACCTTTTCTCCCTACACTGTCCATTGAGTTGTCCTCAAAACCAATATACATCCTGCTATATCTCCCACATGGAAAGTGCCAGGAGGGAGAAGTGGGGATTATGTTTAGACTTTCTCGGAACTGCTTCAAATCAACTAGATATCTTTGTGCTGTAAATCTCCCAACAGCCAAACGCAAAAGCAGCAAACATCTCGCTGTATGTCCCACATCCAAAGTGCCAAGAGAGAGCTTGCTCTCCCTGTCTTTGAGTACTGTTTTCACTGTCCCGGTTACCTCTTTGCTAACATTCTCTTCAGAGCTGCAGTGAAACCAGGAACCACGTGGAGAAGGCACCCACACTGAAAGTGCCTGGAGGGAACATTGGGGCTTCTTCTCAGTGTCTCTGACATAGGGTTTCACTGTCCCGGGAAAGTCTCTGCTAACACCGTGCAGAGCGCTGTGCCCAATATACAGAAACGTCTTGCGGTATCTCCTACAGGGAAAGTGCCAGGAGGGAATTGTCGAGCTTGTTCTCAGTGTCTCTGAGAATTGCTCTGATTATCCCTGTGACCTCTTTGCTAAGACTCTCCAGAGAGACGTCCTCAAAACAAACACACATCTTGACATATCTCCCGCATTGATCGCAGTGTCTCCAGAAATGGCATTCAAGGAGCCAGGACCTTTTCTCCCTACACTGTCCATTGAGTTGTCCTCAAAACCAATATACATCCTGCTATATCTCCCACATGGAAAGTGCCAGGAGGGAGAAGTGGGGATTATGTTTAGACTTTCTCGGAACTGCTTCAAATCAACTAGATATCTTTGTGCTGTAAATCTCCCAACAGCCAAACGCAAAAGCAGCAAACATCTCGCTGTATGTCCCACATCCAAAGTGCCAAGAGAGAGCTTGCTCTCCCTGTCTTTGAGTACTGTTTTCACTGTCCCGGTTACCTCTTTGCTAACATTCTCTTCAGAGCTGCAGTGAAACCAGGAACCACGTGGAGAAGGCACCCACACTGAAAGTGCCTGGAGGGAACATTGGGGCTTCTTCTCAGTGTCTCTGACATAGGGTTTCACTGTCCCAGGAAAGTCTCTGCTAACACCCTGCAGAGCGCTGTGCCCAATATACAGAAACGTCTTGCGGTATCTCCTACAGGGAAAGTGCCAGGAGGGAATTGTGGAGCTTGTTCTCAGTGTCTCTGAGAATTGCTCTGATTATCCCTGTGACCTCTTTGCTAAGGCTCTCCAGAGAGACGTCCTCAAAACAAACACACATCTTGACATATCTCCCGCATTGATCGCAGTGTCTCCAGAAACGGCATTCAAGGAGCCAGGACCTTTTCTCCCTACACTGTCCATTGAGTTGTCCTCAAAACCAATATACATCCTGCTATATCTCCCACATGGACAGTGCCAGGAGGGAGAAGTGGGGATTATGTTTAGACTTTCTCGGAACTGCTTCAAATCAACTAGATATCTTTGTGCTGTAAATCTCCCAACAGCCAAACGCAAAAGCAGCAAACATCTCGCTGTATGTCCCACATCCAAAGTGCCAAGAGAGAGCTTGCTCTCCCTGTCTTTGAGTACTGTTTTCACTGTCCCGGTTACCTCTTTGCTAACATTCTCTTCAGAGCTGCAGTGAAACCAGGAACCACGTGGAGAAGGCACCCACACTGAAAGTGCCTGGAGGGAACATTGGGGCTTCTTCTCAGTGTCTCTGACATAGGGTTTCACTGTCCCGCGAAAGTCTCTGCTAACACCCTGCAGAGCGCTGTGCCCAATATACAGAAACGTCTTGCGGTATCTCCTACAGGGAAAGTGCCAGGAGGGAATTGTCGAGCTTGTTCTCAGTGTCTCTGAGAATTGCTCTGATTATCCCTGTGACCTCTTTGCTAAGACTCTCCAGAGAGACGTCCTCAAAACAAACACACATCTTGACATATCTCCCGCATTGATCGCAGTGTCTCCAGAAACGGCATTCAAGGAGCCAGGACCTTTTCTCCCTACACTGTCCATTGAGTTGTCCTCAAAACCAATATACATCCTGCTATATCTCCCACATGGAAAGTGCCAGGAGGGAGAAGTGGGGATTATGTTTAGACTTTCTCGGAACTGCTTCAAATCAACTAGATATCTTTGTGCTGTAAATCTCCCAACAGCCAAACGCAAAAGCAGCAAACATCTCGCTGTATGTCCCACATCCAAAGTGCCAAGAGAGAGCTTGCTCTCCCTGTCTTTGAGTACTGTTTTCACTGTCCCGGTTACCTCTTTGCTAACATTCTCTTCAGAGCTGCAGTGAAACCAGGAACCACGTGGAGAAGGCACCCACACTGAAAGTGCCTGGAGGGAACATTGGGGCTTCTTCTCAGTGTCTCTGACATAGGGTTTCACTGTCCCAGGAAAGTCTCTGCTAACACCCTGCAGAGCGCTGTGCCCAATATACAGAAACGTCTTGCGGTATCTCCTACAGGGAAAGTGCCAGGAGGGAATTGTGGAGCTTGTTCTCAGTGTCTCTGAGAATTGCTCTGATTATCCCTGTGACCTCTTTGCTAAGGCTCTCCAGAGAGACGTCCTCAAAACAAACACACATCTTGACATATCTCCCGCATTGATCGCAGTGTCTCCAGAAACGGCATTCAAGGAGCCAGGACCTTTTCTCCCTACACTGTCCATTGAGTTGTCCTCAAAACCAATATACATCCTGCTATATCTCCCACACGGAAAGTGCCAGGAGGGAGAAGTGGGGATTATGTTTAGACTTTCTCGGAACTGCTTCAAATCAACTAGATATCTTTGTGCTGTAAATCTCCCAACAGCCAAACGCAAAAGCAGCAAACATCTCGCTGTATGTCCCACATCCAAAGTGCCAAGAGAGAGCTTGCTCTCCCTGTCTTTGAGTACTGTTTTCACTGTCCCGGTTACCTCTTTGCTAACATTCTCTTCAGAGCTGCAGTGAAACCAGGAACCACGTGGAGAAGGCACCCACACTGAAAGTGCCTGGAGGGAACATTGGGGCTTCTTCTCAGTGTCTCTGACATAGGGTTTCACTGTCCCGCGAAAGTCTCTGCTAACACCGTGCAGAGCGCTGTGCCCAATATACAGAAACGTCTTGCGGTATCTCCTACAGGGAAAGTGCCAGGAGGGAATTGTCGAGCTTGTTCTCAGTGTCTCTGAGAATTGCTCTGATTATCCCTGTGACCTCTTTGCTAAGACTCTCCAGAGAGACGTCCTCAAAACAAACACACATCTTGACATATCTCCCGCATTGATCGCAGTGTCTCCAGAAACGGCATTCAAGGAGCCAGGACCTTTTCTCCCTACACTGTCCATTGAGTTGTCCTCAAAATCAATATACATCCTGCTATATCTCCCACATGGAAAGTGCCAGGAGGGAGAAGTGGGGATTATGTTTAGACTTTCTCGGAACTGCTTCAAATCAACTAGATATCTTTGTGCTGTAAATCTCCCAACAGCCAAACGCAAAAGCAGCAAACATCTCGCTGTATGTCCCACATCCAAAGTGCCAAGAGAGAGCTTGCTCTCCCTGTCTTTGAGTACTGTTTTCACTGTCCCGGTTACCTCTTTGCTAACATTCTCTTCAGAGCTGCAGTGAAACCAGGAACCACGTGGAGAAGGCACCCACACTGAAAGTGCCTGGAGGGAACATTGGGGCTTCTTCTCAGTGTCTCTGACATAGGGTTTCACTGTCCCGCGAAAGTCTCTGCTAACACCCTGCAGAGCGCTGTGCCCAATATACAGAAACGTCTTGCGGTATCTCCTACAGGGAAAGTGCCAGGAGGGAATTGTCGAGCTTGTTCTCAGTGTCTCTGAGAATTGCTCTGATTATCCCTGTGACCTCTTTGCTAAGACTCTCCAGAGAGACGTCCTCAAAACAAACACACATCTTGACATATCTCCCGCATTGATCGCAGTGTCTCCAGAAACGGCATTCAAGGAGCCAGGACCTTTTCTCCCTACACTGTCCATTGAGTTGTCCTCAAAACCAATATACATCCTGCTATATCTCCCACATGGAAAGTGCCAGGAGGGAGAAGTGGGGATTATGTTTAGACTTTCTCGGAACTGCTTCAAATCAACTAGATATCTTTGTGCTGTAAATCTCCCAACAGCCAAACGCAAAAGCAGCAAACATCTCGCTGTATGTCCCACATCCAAAGTGCCAAGAGAGAGCTTGCTCTCCCTGTCTTTGAGTACTGTTTTCACTGTCCCGGTTACCTCTTTGCTAACATTCTCTTCAGAGCTGCAGTGAAACCAGGAACCACGTGGAGAAGGCACCCACACTGAAAGTGCCTGGAGGGAACATTGGGGCTTCTTCTCAGTGTCTCTGACATAGGGTTTCACTGTCCCAGGAAAGTCTCTGCTAACACCCTGCAGAGCGCTGTGCCCAATATACAGAAACGTCTTGCGGTATCTCCTACAGGGAAAGTGCCAGGAGGGAATTGTGGAGCTTGTTCTCAGTGTCTCTGAGAATTGCTCTGATTATCCCTGTGACCTCTTTGCTAAGGCTCTCCAGAGAGACGTCCTCAAAACAAACACACATCTTGACATATCTCCCGCATTGATCGCAGTGTCTCCAGAAACGGCATTCAAGGAGCCAGGACCTTTTCTCCCTACACTGTCCATTGAGTTGTCCTCAAAACCAATATACATCCTGCTATATCTCCCACATGGACAGTGCCAGGAGGGAGAAGTGGGGATTATGTTTAGACTTTCTCGGAACTGCTTCAAATCAACTAGATATCTTTGTGCTGTAAATCTCCCAACAGCCAAACGCAAAAGCAGCAAACATCTCGCTGTATGTCCCACATCCAAAGTGCCAAGAGAGAGCTTGCTCTCCCTGTCTTTGAGTACTGTTTTCACTGTCCCGGTTACCTCTTTGCTAACATTCTCTTCAGAGCTGCAGTGAAACCAGGAACCACGTGGAGAAGGCACCCACACTGAAAGTGCCTGGAGGGAACATTGGGGCTTCTTCTCAGTGTCTCTGACATAGGGTTTCACTGTCCCGCGAAAGTCTCTGCTAACACCGTGCAGAGCGCTGTGCCCAATATACAGAAACGTCTTGCGGTATCTCCTACAGGGAAAGTGCCAGGAGGGAATTGTCGAGCTTGTTCTCAGTGTCTCTGAGAATTGCTCTGATTATCCCTGTGACCTCTTTGCTAAGACTCTCCAGAGAGACGTCCTCAAAACAAACACACATCTTGACATATCTCCCGCATTGATCGCAGTGTCTCCAGAAACGGCATTCAAGGAGCCAGGACCTTTTCTCCCTACACTGTCCATTGAGTTGTCCTCAAAATCAATATACATCCTGCTATATCTCCCACATGGAAAGTGCCAGGAGGGAGAAGTGGGGATTATGTTTAGACTTTCTCGGAACTGCTTCAAATCAACTAGATATCTTTGTGCTGTAAATCTCCCAACAGCCAAACGCAAAAGCAGCAAACATCTCGCTGTATGTCCCACATCCAAAGTGCCAAGAGAGAGCTTGCTCTCCCTGTCTTTGAGTACTGTTTTCACTGTCCCGGTTACCTCTTTGCTAACATTCTCTTCAGAGCTGCAGTGAAACCAGGAACCACGTGGAGAAGGCACCCACACTGAAAGTGCCTGGAGGGAACATTGGGGCTTCTTCTCAGTGTCTCTGACATAGGGTTTCACTGTCCCGGGAAAGTCTCTGCTAACACCGTGCAGAGCGCTGTGCCCAATATACAGAAACGTCTTGCGGTATCTCCTACAGGGAAAGTGCCAGGAGGGAATTGTCGAGCTTGTTCTCAGTGTCTCTGAGAATTGCTCTGATTATCCCTGTGACCTCTTTGCTAAGACTCTCCAGAGAGACGTCCTCAAAACAAACACACATCTTGACATATCTCCCGCATTGATCGCAGTGTCTCCAGAAACGGCATTCAAGGAGCCAGGACCTTTTCTCCCTACACTGTCCATTGAGTTGTCCTCAAAACCAATATACATCCTGCTATATCTCCCACATGGAAAGTGCCAGGAGGGAGAAGTGGGGATTATGTTTAGACTTTCTCGGAACTGCTTCAAATCAACTAGATATCTTTGTGCTGTAAATCTCCCAACAGCCAAACGCAAAAGCAGCAAACATCTCGCTGTATGTCCCACATCCAAAGTGCCAAGAGAGAGCTTGCTCTCCCTGTCTTTGAGTACTGTTTTCACTGTCCCGGTTACCTCTTTGCTAACATTCTCTTCAGAGCTGCAGTGAAACCAGGAACCACGTGGAGAAGGCACCCACACTGAAAGTGCCTGGAGGGAACATTGGGGCTTCTTCTCAGTGTCTCTGACATAGGGTTTCACTGTCCCAGGAAAGTCTCTGCTAACACCCTGCAGAGCGCTGTGCCCAATATACAGAAACGTCTTGCGGTATCTCCTACAGGGAAAGTGCCAGGAGGGAATTGTGGAGCTTGTTCTCAGTGTCTCTGAGAATTGCTCTGATTATCCCTGTGACCTCTTTGCTAAGGCTCTCCAGAGAGACGTCCTCAAAACAAACACACATCTTGACATATCTCCCGCATTGATCGCAGTGTCTCCAGAAACGGCATTCAAGGAGCCAGGACCTTTTCTCCCTACACTGTCCATTGAGTTGTCCTCAAAACCAATATACATCCTGCTATATCTCCCACATGGACAGTGCCAGGAGGGAGAAGTGGGGATTATGTTTAGACTTTCTCGGAACTGCTTCAAATCAACTAGATATCTTTGTGCTGTAAATCTCCCAACAGCCAAACGCAAAAGCAGCAAACATCTCGCTGTATGTCCCACATCCAAAGTGCCAAGAGAGAGCTTGCTCTCCCTGTCTTTGAGTACTGTTTTCACTGTCCCGGTTACCTCTTTGCTAACATTCTCTTCAGAGCTGCAGTGAAACCAGGAACCACGTGGAGAAGGCACCCACACTGAAAGTGCCTGGAGGGAACATTGGGGCTTCTTCTCAGTGTCTCTGACATAGGGTTTCACTGTCCCGCGAAAGTCTCTGCTAACACCGTGCAGAGCGCTGTGCCCAATATACAGAAACGTCTTGCGGTATCTCCTACAGGGAAAGTGCCAGGAGGGAATTGTCGAGCTTGTTCTCAGTGTCTCTGAGAATTGCTCTGATTATCCCTGTGACCTCTTTGCTAAGACTCTCCAGAGAGACGTCCTCAAAACAAACACACATCTTGACATATCTCCCGCATTGATCGCAGTGTCTCCAGAAACGGCATTCAAGGAGCCAGGACCTTTTCTCCCTACACTGTCCATTGAGTTGTCCTCAAAACCAATATACATCCTGCTATATCTCCCACATGGAAAGTGCCAGGAGGGAGAAGTGGGGATTATGTTTAGACTTTCTCGGAACTGCTTCAAATCAACTAGATATCTTTGTGCTGTAAATCTCCCAACAGCCAAACGCAAAAGCAGCAAACATCTCGCTGTATGTCCCACATCCAAAGTGCCAAGAGAGAGCTTGCTCTCCCTGTCTTTGAGTACTGTTTTCACTGTCCCGGTTACCTCTTTGCTAACATTCTCTTCAGAGCTGCAGTGAAACCAGGAACCACGTGGAGAAGGCACCCACACTGAAAGTGCCTGGAGGGAACATTGGGGCTTCTTCTCAGTGTCTCTGACATAGGGTTTCACTGTCCCAGGAAAGTCTCTGCTAACACCCTGCAGAGCGCTGTGCCCAATATACAGAAACGTCTTGCGGTATCTCCTACAGGGAAAGTGCCAGGAGGGAATTGTCGAGCTTGTTCTCAGTGTCTCTGAGAATTGCTCTGATTATCCCTGTGACCTCTTTGCTAAGGCTCTCCAGAGAGACGTCCTCAAAACAAACACACATCTTGACATATCTCCCGCATTGATCGCAGTGTCTCCAGAAACGGCATTCAAGGAGCCAGGACCTTTTCTCCCTACACTGTCCATTGAGTTGTCCTCAAAACCAATATACATCCTGCTATATCTCCCACATGGAAAGTGCCAGGAGGGAGAAGTGGGGATTATGTTTAGACTTTCTCGGAACTGCTTCAAATCAACTAGATATCTTTGTGCTGTAAATCTCCCAACAGCCAAACGCAAAAGCAGCAAACATCTCGCTGTATGTCCCACATCCAAAGTGCCAAGAGAGAGCTTGCTCTCCCTGTCTTTGAGTACTGTTTTCACTGTCCCGGTTACCTCTTTGCTAACATTCTCTTCAGAGCTGCAGTGAAACCAGGAACCACGTGGAGAAGGCACCCACACTGAAAGTGCCTGGAGGGAACACTGGGGCTTCTTCTCAGTGTCTCTGACATAGGGTTTCACTGTCCCGGGAAAGTCTCTGCTAACACCCTGCAGAGCGCTGTGCCCAATATACAGAAACGTCTTGCGGTATCTCCTACAGGGAAAGTGCCAGGAGGGAATTGTGGAGCTTGTTCTCAGTGTCTCTGAGAATTGCTCTGATTATCCCTGTGACCTCTTTGCTAAGATTCTCCAGAGAGACGTCCTCAAAACAAACACACATCTTGACATATCTCCCGCATTGATCGCAGTGTCTCCAGAAACGGCATTCAAGGAGCCAGGACCTTTTCTCCCTACACTGTCCATTGAGTTGTCCTCAAAACCAATATACATCCTGCTATATCTCCCACATGGAAAGTGCCAGGAGGGAGAAGTGGGGATTATGTTTAGACTTTCTTGGAACTGCTTCAAATCAACTAGATATCTTTGTGCTGTAAATCTCCCAACAGCCAAATGCAAAAGCAGCAAACATCTCGCTGTATGTCCCACATCCAAAGTGCCAAGAGAGAGCTTGCTCTCCCTGTCTTTGAGTACTGTTTTCACTGTCCCGGTTACCTCTTTGCTAACATTCTCTTCAGAGCTGCAGTGAAACCAGGAACCACGTGGAGAAGGCACCCACACTGAAAGTGCCTGGAGGGAACATTGGGGCTTCTTCTCAGTGTCTCTGACATAGGGTTTCACTGTCCCGGGAAAGTCTCTGCTAACACCGTGCAGAGCGCTGTGCCCAATATACAGAAACGTCTTGCGGTATCTCCTACAGGGAAAGTGCCAGGAGGGAATTGTGGAGCTTGTTCTCAGTGTCTCTGAGAATTGCTCTGATTATCCCTGTGACCTCTTTGCTAAGGCTCTCCAGAGAGACGTCCTCAAAACAAACACACATCTTGACATATCTCCCGCATTGATCGCAGTGTCTCCAGAAACGGCATTCAAGGAGCCAGGACCTTTTCTCCCTACACTGTCCATTGAGTTGTCCTCAAAACCAATATACATCCTGCTATATCTCCCACATGGAAAGTGCCAGGAGGGAGAAGTGGGGATTATGTTTAGACTTTCTCGGAACTGCTTCAAATCAACTAGATATCTTTGTGCTGTAAATCTCCCAACAGCCAAACGCAAAAGCAGCAAACATCTCGCTGTATGTCCCACATCCAAAGTGCCAAGAGAGAGCTTGCTCTCCCTGTCTTTGAGTACTGTTTTCACTGTCCCGGTTACCTCTTGGCTAACATTCTCTTCAGAGCTGCAGTGAAACCAGGAACCACGTGGAGAAGGCACCCACACTGAAAGTGCCTGGAGGGAACACTGGGGCTTCTTCTCAGTGTCTCTGACATAGGGTTTCACTGTCCCGCGAAAGTCTCTGCTAACACCCTGCAGAGCGCTGTGCCCAATATACAGAAACGTCTTGCGGTATCTCCTACAGGGAAAGTGCCAGGAGGGAACTGTCGAGCTTGTTCTCAGTGTCTCTGAGAATTGCTCTGATTATCCCTGTGACCTCTTTGCTAAGACCCTCCAGAGAGACGTCCTCAAAACAAACACACATCTTGACATATCTCCCACATTGATCGCAGTGTCTCCAGAAACGGCATTCAAGGAGCCAGGACCTTTTCTCCCTACACTGTCCATTGAGTTGTCCTCAAAACCAATATACATCCTGCTATATCTCCCACATGGAAAGTGCCAGGAGGGAGAAGTGGGGATTATGTTTAGACTTTCTCGGAACTGCTTCAAATCAACTAGATATCTTTCTGCTGTAAATCTCCCAACAGCCAAACGCAAAAGCAGCAAACATCTCGCTGTATGTCCCACATCCAAAGTGCCAAGAGAGAGCTTGCTCTCCCTGTCTTTGAGTACTGTTTTCACTGTCCCGGTTACCTCTTTGCTAACATTCTCTTCAGAGCTGCAGTGAAACCAGGAACCACGTGGAGAAGGCACCCACACTGAAAGTGCCTGGAGGGAACATTGGGGCTTCTACTCAGTGTCTCTGACATAGGGTTTCACTGTCCCAGGAAAGTCTCTGCTAACACCGTGCAGAGCGCTGTGCCCAATATACAGAAACATCTTGCGGTATCTCCTACAGGGAAAGTGCCAGGAGGGAGAATTGGGGATTATGTTTAGACTTTCTCGGAACTGCTTCAAATCAACTAGATATCTTTGTGCTGTAAATCTCCCAACAGCCAAACGCAAAAGCAGCAAACATCTCGCTGTATGTCCCACATCCAAAGTGCCAAGAGAGAGCTTGCTCTCCCTGTCTTTGAGTACTGTTTTCACTGTCCCGGTTACCTCTTTGCTAACATTCTCTTCAGAGCTGCAGTGAAACCAGGAACCACGTGGAGAAGGCACCCACACTGAAAGTGCCTGGAGGGAACACTGGGGCTTCTTCTCAGTGTCTCTGACATAGGGTTTCACTGTCCCGCGAAAGTCTCTGCTAACACCCTGCAGAGCGCTGTGCCCAATATACAGAAACGTCTTGCGGTATCTCCTACAGGGAAAGTGCCAGGAGGGAATTGTCGAGCTTGTTCTCAGTGTCTCTGAGAATTGCTCTGATTATCCCTGTGACCTCTTTGCTAAGACTCTCCAGAGAGACGTCCTCAAAACAAACACACATCTTGACATATCTCCCACATTGATCGCAGTGTCTCCAGAAACGGCATTCAAGGAGCCAGGAACTTTTCTCCCTACACTGTCCATTGAGTTGTCCTCAAAATCAATATACATCCTGCTATATCTCCCACATGGAAAGTGCCAGGAGGGAGAAGTGGGGATTATGTTTAGACTTTCTCGGAACTGCTTCAAATCAACTAGATATCTTTGTGCTGTAAATCTCCCAACAGCCAAACGCAAAAGCAGCAAACATCTCGCTGTATGTCCCACATCCAAAGTGCCAAGAGAGAGCTTGCTCTCCCTGTCTTTGAGTACTGTTTTCACTGTCCCGGTTACCTCTTTGCTAACATTCTCTTCAGAGCTGCAGTGAAACCAGGAACCACGTGGAGAAGGCACCCACACTGAAAGTGCCTGGAGGGAACATTGGGGCTTCTTCTCAGTGTCTCTGACATAGGGTTTCACTGTCCCGCGAAAGTCTCTGCTAACACCGTGCAGAGCGCTGTGCCCAATATACAGAAACGTCTTGCGGTATCTCCTACAGGGAAAGTGCCAGGAGGGAATTGTCGAGCTTGTTCTCAGTGTCTCTGAGAATTGCTCTGATTATCCCTGTGACCTCTTTGCTAAGACTCTCCAGAGAGACGTCCTCAAAACAAACACACATCTTGACATATCTCCCGCATTGATCGCAGTGTCTCCAGAAACGGCATTCAAGGAGCCAGGACCTTTTCTCCCTACACTGTCCATTGAGTTGTCCTCAAAACCAATATACATCCTGCTATATCTCCCACATGGAAAGTGCCAGGAGGGAGAAGTGGGGATTATGTTTAGACTTTCTCGGAACTGCTTCAAATCAACTAGATATCTTTGTGCTGTAAATCTCCCAACAGCCAAACGCAAAAGCAGCAAACATCTCGCTGTATGTCCCACATCCAAAGTGCCAAGAGAGAGCTTGCTCTCCCTGTCTTTGAGTACTGTTTTCACTGTCCCGGTTACCTCTTTGCTAACATTCTCTTCAGAGCTGCAGTGAAACCAGGAACCACGTGGAGAAGGCACCCACACTGAAAGTGCCTGGAGGGAACATTGGGGCTTCTACTCAGTGTCTCTGACATAGGGTTTCACTGTCCCAGGAAAGTCTCTGCTAACACCGTGCAGAGCGCTGTGCCCAATATACAGAAACATCTTGCGGTATCTCCTACAGGGAAAGTGCCAGGAGGGAGAATTGGGGATTATGTTTAGACTTTCTCGGAACTGCTTCAAATCAACTAGATATCTTTGTGCTGTAAATCTCCCAACAGCCAAACGCAAAAGCAGCAAACATCTCGCTGTATGTCCCACATCCAAAGTGCCAAGAGAGAGCTTGCTCTCCCTGTCTTTGAGTACTGTTTTCACTGTCCCGGTTACCTCTTTTCTAACATTCTCTTCAGAGCTGCAGTGAAACCAGGAACCACGTGGAGAAGGCACCCACACTGAAAGTGCCTGGAGGGAACACTGGGGCTTCTTCTCAGTGTCTCTGACATAGGGTTTCACTGTCCCGCGAAAGTCTCTGCTAACACCCTGCAGAGCGCTGTGCCCAATATACAGAAACGTCTTGCGGTATCTCCTACAGGGAAAGTGCCAGGAGGGAATTGTCGAGCTTGTTCTCAGTGTCTCTGAGAATTGCTCTGATTATCCCTGTGACCTCTTTGCTAAGACTCTCCAGAGAGACGTCCTCAAAACAAACACACATCTTGACATATCTCCCACATTGATCGCAGTGTCTCCAGAAACGGCATTCAAGGAGCCAGGAACTTTTCTCCCTACACTGTCCATTGAGTTGTCCTCAAAATCAATATACATCCTGCTATATCTCCCACATGGAAAGTGCCAGGAGGGAGAAGTGGGGATTATGTTTAGACTTTCTCGGAACTGCTTCAAATCAACTAGATATCTTTGTGCTGTAAATCTCCCAACAGCCAAACGCAAAAGCAGCAAACATCTCGCTGTATGTCCCACATCCAAAGTGCCAAGAGAGAGCTTGCTCTCCCTGTCTTTGAGTACTGTTTTCACTGTCCCGGTTACCTCTTTGCTAACATTCTCTTCAGAGCTGCAGTGAAACCAGGAACCACGTGGAGAAGGCACCCACACTGAAAGTGCCTGGAGGGAACACTGGGGCTTCTTCTCAGTGTCTCTGACATAGGGTTTCACTGTCCCGCGAAAGTCTCTGCTAACACCCTGCAGAGCGCTGTGCCCAATATACAGAAACGTCTTGCGGTATCTCCTACAGGGAAAGTGCCAGGAGGGAACTGTCGAGCTTGTTCTCAGTGTCTCTGAGAATTGCTCTGATTATCCCTGTGACCTCTTTGCTAAGACCCTCCAGAGAGACGTCCTCAAAACAAACACACATCTTGACATATCTCCCACATTGATCGCAGTGTCTCCAGAAACGGCATTCAAGGAGCCAGGACCTTTTCTCCCTACACTGTCCATTGAGTTGTCCTCAAAACCAATATACATCCTGCTATATCTCCCACATGGAAAGTGCCAGGAGGGAGAAGTGGGGATTATGTTTAGACTTTCTCGGAACTGCTTCAAATCAACTAGATATCTTTGTGCTGTAAATCTCCCAACAGCCAAACGCAAAAGCAGCAAACATCTCGCTGTATGTCCCACATCCAAAGTGCCAAGAGAGAGCTTGCTCTCCCTGTCTTTGAGTACTGTTTTCACTGTCCCGGTTACCTCTTTGCTAACATTCTCTTCAGAGCTGCAGTGAAACCAGGAACCACGTGGAGAAGGCACCCACACTGAAAGTGCCTGGAGGGAACATTGGGGCTTCTTCTCAGTGTCTCTGACATAGGGTTTCACTGTCCCGGGAAAGTCTCTGCTAACACCCTGCAGAGCGCTGTGCCCAATATACAGAAACGTCTTGCGGTATCTCCTACAGGGAAAGTGCCAGGAGGGAATTGTGGAGCTTGTTCTCAGTGTCTCTGAGAATTGCTCTGATTATGCCTGTGACCTCTTTGCTAAGGCTCTCCAGAGAGACGTCCTCAAAACAAACACACATCTTGACATATCTCCCGCATTGATCGCAGTGTCTCCAGAAACGGCATTCAAGGAGCCAGGACCTTTTCTCCCTACACTGTCCATTGAGTTGTCCTCAAAACCAATATACATCCTGCTATATCTCCCACATGGAAAGTGCCAGGAGGGAGAAGTGGGGATTATGTTTAGACTTTCTCGGAACTGCTTCAAATCAACTAGATATCTTTGTGCTGTAAATCTCCCAACAGCCAAACGCAAAAGCAGCAAACATCTCGCTGTATGTCCCACATCCAAAGTGCCAAGAGAGAGCTTGCTCTCCCTGTCTTTGAGTACTGTTTTCACTGTCCCGGTTACCTCTTTGCTAACATTCTCTTCAGAGCTGCAGTGAAACCAGGAACCACGTGGAGAAGGCACCCACACTGAAAGTGCCTGGAGGGAACATTGGGGCTTCTTCTCAGTGTCTCTGACATAGGGTTTCACTGTCCCGGGAAAGTCTCTGCTAACACCGTGCAGAGCGCTGTGCCCAATATACAGAAACATCTTGCGGTATCTCCTACAGGGAAAGTGCCAGGAGGGAGAATTGGGGATTATGTTTAGACTTTCTCGGAACTGCTTCAAATCAACTAGATATCTTTGTGCTGTAAATCTCCCAACAGCCAAACGCAAAAGCAGCAAACATCTCGCTGTATGTCCCACATCCAAAGTGCCAAGAGAGAGCTTGCTCTCCCTGTCTTTGAGTACTGTTTTCACTGTCCCGGTTACCTCTTTGCTAACATTCTCTTCAGAGCTGCAGTGAAACCAGGAACCACGTGGAGAAGGCACCCACACTGAAAGTGCCTGGAGGGAACACTGGGGCTTCTTCTCAGTGTCTCTGACATAGGGTTTCACTGTCCCGGGAAAGTCTCTGCTAACACCCTGCAGAGCGCTGTGCCCAATATACAGAAACGTCTTGCGGTATCTCCTACAGGGAAAGTGCCAGGAGGGAATTGTCGAGCTTGTTCTCAGTGTCTCTGAGAATTGCTCTGATTATCCCTGTGACCTCTTTGCTAAGACTCTCCAGAGAGACGTCCTCAAAACAAACACACATCTTGACATATCTCCCACATTGATCGCAGTGTCTCCAGAAACGGCATTCAAGGAGCCAGGAACTTTTCTCCCTACACTGTCCATTGAGTTGTCCTCAAAATCAATATACATCCTGCTATATCTCCCACATGGAAAGTGCCAGGAGGGAGAAGTGGGGATTATGTTTAGACTTTCTCGGAACTGCTTCAAATCAACTAGATATCTTTGTGCTGTAAATCTCCCAACAGCCAAACGCAAAAGCAGCAAACATCTCGCTGTATGTCCCACATCCAAAGTGCCAAGAGAGAGCTTGCTCTCCCTGTCTTTGAGTACTGTTTTCACTGTCCCGGTTACCTCTTTGCTAACATTCTCTTCAGAGCTGCAGGGAAACCAGGAACCACGTGGAGAAGGCACCCACACTGAAAGTGCCTGGAGGGAACATTGGGGCTTCTTCTCAGTGTCTCTGACATAGGGTTTCACTGTCCCGGGAAAGTCTCTGCTAACACCGTGCAGAGCGCTGTGCCCAATATACAGAAACGTCTTGCGGTATCTCCTACAGGGAAAGTGCCAGGAGGGAATTGTGGAGCTTGTTCTCAGTGTCTCTGAGAATTGCTCTGATTATGCCTGTGACCTCTTTGCTAAGACTCTCCAGAGAGACGTCCTCAAAACAAACACACATCTTGACATATCTCCCGCATTGATCGCAGTGTCTCCAGAAACGGCATTCAAGGAGCCAGGACCTTTTCTCCCTACACTGTCCATTGAGTTGTCCTCAAAACCAATATACATCCTGCTATATCTCCCACATGGAAAGTGCCAGGAGGGAGAATTGGGGATTATGTTTAGACTTTCTCGGAACTGCTTCAAATCAACTAGATATCTTTGTGCTGTAAATCTCCCAACAGCCAAACGCAAAAGCAGCAAACATCTCGCTGTATGTCCCACATCCAAAGTGCCAAGAGAGAGCTTGCTCTCCCTGTCTTTGAGTACTGTTTTCACTGTCCCGGTTACCTCTTTGCTAACATTCTCTTCAGAGCTGCAGTGAAACCAGGAACCACGTGGAGAAGGCACCCACACTGAAAGTGCCTGGAGGGAACATTGGGGCTTCTTCTCAGTGTCTCTGACATAGGGTTTCACTGTCCCGCGAAAGTCTCTGCTAACACCCTGCAGAGCGCTGTGCCCAATATACAGAAACGTCTTGCGGTATCTCCTACAGGGAAAGTGCCAGGAGGGAATTGTGGAGCTTGTTCTCAGTGTCTCTGAGAATTGCTCTGATTATGCCTGTGACCTCTTTGCTAAGGCTCTCCAGAGAGACGTCCTCAAAACAAACACACATCTTGACATATCTCCCGCATTGATCGCAGTGTCTCCAGAAACGGCATTCAAGGAGCCAGGACCTTTTCTCCCTACACTGTCCATTGAGTTGTCCTCAAAACCAATATACATCCTGCTATATCTCCCACATGGAAAGTGCCAGGAGGGAGAAGTGGGGATTATGTTTAGACTTTCTCGGAACTGCTTCAAATCAACTAGATATCTTTGTGCTGTAAATCTCCCAACAGCCAAACGCAAAAGCAGCAAACATCTCGCTGTATGTCCCACATCCAAAGTGCCAAGAGAGAGCTTGCTCTCCCTGTCTTTGAGTACTGTTTTCACTGTCCCGGTTACCTCTTTGCTAACATTCTCTTCAGAGCTGCAGTGAAACCAGGAACCACGTGGAGAAGGCACCCACACTGAAAGTGCCTGGAGGGAACATTGGGGCTTCTTCTCAGTGTCTCTGACATAGGGTTTCACTGTCCCGGGAAAGTCTCTGCTAACACCGTGCAGAGCGCTGTGCCCAATATACAGAAACATCTTGCGGTATCTCCTACAGGGAAAGTGCCAGGAGGGAGAATTGGGGATTATGTTTAGACTTTCTCGGAACTGCTTCAAATCAACTAGATATCTTTGTGCTGTAAATCTCCCAACAGCCAAACGCAAAAGCAGCAAACATCTCGCTGTATGTCCCACATCCAAAGTGCCAAGAGAGAGCTTGCTCTCCCTGTCTTTGAGTACTGTTTTCACTGTCCCGTTTACCTCTTTGCTAACATTCTCTTCAGAGCTGCAGTGAAACCAGGAACCACGTGGAGAAGGCACCCACACTGAAAGTGCCTGGAGGGAACACTGGGGCTTCTTCTCAGTGTCTCTGACATAGGGTTTCACTGTCCCGCGAAAGTCTCTGCTAACACCCTGCAGAGCGCTGTGCCCAATATACAGAAACGTCTTGCGGTATCTCCTACAGGGAAAGTGCCAGGAGGGAATTGTCGAGCTTGTTCTCAGTGTCTCTGAGAATTGCTCTGATTATCCCTGTGACCTCTTTGCTAAGACTCTCCAGAGAGACGTCCTCAAAACAAACACACATCTTGACATATCTCCCACATTGATCGCAGTGTCTCCAGAAACGGCATTCAAGGAGCCAGGAACTTTTCTCCCTACACTGTCCATTGAGTTGTCCTCAAAATCAATATACATCCTGCTATATCTCCCACATGGAAAGTGCCAGGAGGGAGAAGTGGGGATTATGTTTAGACTTTCTCGGAACTGCTTCAAATCAACTAGATATCTTTGTGCTGTAAATCTCCCAACAGCCAAACGCAAAAGCAGCAAACATCTCGCTGTATGTCCCACATCCAAAGTGCCAAGAGAGAGCTTGCTCTCCCTGTCTTTGAGTACTGTTTTCACTGTCCCGGTTACCTCTTTGCTAACATTCTCTTCAGAGCTGCAGTGAAACCAGGAACCACGTGGAGAAGGCACCCACACTGAAAGTGCCTGGAGGGAACATTGGGGCTTCTTCTCAGTGTCTCTGACATAGGGTTTCACTGTCCCAGGAAAGTCTCTGCTAACACCGTGCAGAGCGCTGTGCCCAATATACAGAAACGTCTTGCGGTATCTCCTACAGGGAAAGTGCCAGGAGGGAATTGTGGAGCTTGTTCTCAGTGTCTCTGAGAATTGCTCTGATTATCCTTGTGACCTCTTTGCTAAGGCTCTCCAGAGAGACGTCCTCAAAACAAACACACATCTTGACATATCTCCCGCATTGATCGCAGTGTCTCCAGAAACGGCATTCAAGGAGCCAGGACCTTTTCTCCCTACACTGTCCATTGAGTTGTCCTCAAAACCAATATACATCCTGCTATATCTCCCACATGGAAAGTGCCAGGAGGGAGAAGTGGGGATTATGTTTAGACTTTCTCGGAACTGCTTCAAATCAACTAGATATCTTTGTGCTGTAAATCTCCCAACAGCCAAACGCAAAAGCAGCAAACATCTCGCTGTATGTCCCACATCCAAAGTGCCAAGAGAGAGCTTGCTCTCCCTGTCTTTGAGTACTGTTTTCACTGTCCCGGTTACCTCTTTGCTAACATTCTCTTCAGAGCTGCAGTGAAACCAGGAACCACGTGGAGAAGGCACGCACACTGAAAGTGCCTGGACGGAACATTGGGGCTTCTTCTCAGTGTCTCTGACATAGGGTTTCACTGTCCCGGGAAAGTCTCTGCTAACACCGTGCAGAGCGCTGTGCCCAATATACAGAAACGTCTTGCGGTATCTCCTACAGGGAAAGTGCCAGGAGGGAATTGTGGAGCTTGTTCTCAGTGTCTCTGAGAATTGCTCTGATTATCCCTGTGACCTCTTTGCTAAGACTCTCCAGAGAGACGTCCTCAAAACAAACACACATCTTGACATATCTCCCGCATTGATCGCAGTGTCTCCAGAAACGGCATTCAAGGAGCCAGGACCTTTTCTCCCTACACTGTCCATTGAGTTGTCCTCAAAACCAATATACATCCTGCTATATCTCCCACATGGAAAGTGCCAGGAGGGAGAAGTGGGGATTATGTTTAGACTTTCTCGGAACTGCTTCAAATCAACTAGATATCTTTGTGCTGTAAATCTCCCAACAGCCAAACGCAAAAGCAGCAAACATCTCGCTGTATGTCCCACATCCAAAGTGCCAAGAGAGAGCTTGCTCTCCCTGTCTTTGAGTACTGTTTTCACTGTCCCGTTTACCTCTTTGCTAACATTCTCTTCAGAGCTGCAGTGAAACCAGGAACCACGTGGAGAAGGCACCCACACTGAAAGTGCCTGGAGGGAACACTGGGGCTTCTTCTCAGTGTCTCTGACATAGGGTTTCACTGTCCCGGGAAAGTCTCTGCTAACACCCTGCAGAGCGCTGTGCCCAATATACAGAAACGTCTTGCGGTATCTCCTACAGGGAAAGTGCCAGGAGGGAATTGTCGAGCTTGTTCTCAGTGTCTCTGAGAATTGCTCTGATTATCCCTGTGACCTCTTTGCTAAGACTCTCCAGAGAGACGTCCTCAAAACAAACACACATCTTGACATATCTCCCACATTGATCGCAGTGTCTCCAGAAACGGCATTCAAGGAGCCAGGAACTTTTCTCCCTACACTGTCCATTGAGTTGTCCTCAAAATCAATATACATCCTGCTATATCTCCCACATGGAAAGTGCCAGGAGGGAGAAGTGGGGATTATGTTTAGACTTTCTCGGAACTGCTTCAAATCAACTAGATATCTTTGTGCTGTAAATCTCCCAACAGCCAAACGCAAAAGCAGCAAACATCTCGCTGTATGTCCCACATCCAAAGTGCCAAGAGAGAGCTTGCTCTCCCTGTCTTTGAGTACTGTTTTCACTGTCCCGGTTACCTCTTTGCTAACATTCTCTTCAGAGCTGCAGTGAAACCAGGAACCACGTGGAGAAGGCACCCACACTGAAAGTGCCTGGAGGGAACATTGGGGCTTCTTCTCAGTGTCTCTGACATAGGGTTTCACTGTCCCGGGAAAGTCTCTGCTAACACCCTGCAGAGCGCTGTGCCCAATATACAGAAACGTCTTGCGGTATCTCCTACAGGGAAAGTGCCAGGAGGGAATTGTGGAGCTTGTTCTCAGTGTCTCTGAGAATTGCTCTGATTATCCTTGTGACCTCTTTGCTAAGGCTCTCCAGAGAGACGTCCTCAAAACAAACACACATCTTGACATATCTCCCGCATTGATCGCAGTGTCTCCAGAAACGGCATTCAAGGAGCCAGGACCTTTTCTCCCTACACTGTCCATTGAGTTGTCCTCAAAACCAATATACATCCTGCTATATCTCCCACATGGAAAGTGCCAGGAGGGAGAAGTGGGGATTATGTTTAGACTTTCTCGGAACTGCTTCAAATCAACTAGATATCTTTGTGCTGTAAATCTCCCAACAGCCAAACGCAAAAGCAGCAAACATCTCGCTGTATGTCCCACATCCAAAGTGCCAAGAGAGAGCTTGCTCTCCCTGTCTTTGAGTACTGTTTTCACTGTCCCGGTTACCTCTTTGCTAACATTCTCTTCAGAGCTGCAGTGAAACCAGGAACCACGTGGAGAAGGCACCCACACTGAAAGTGCCTGGACGGAACATTGGGGCTTCTTCTCAGTGTCTCTGACATAGGGTTTCACTGTCCCGGGAAAGTCTCTGCTAACACCGTGCAGAGCGCTGTGCCCAATATACAGAAACGTCTTGCGGTATCTCCTACAGGGAAAGTGCCAGGAGGGAATTGTGGAGCTTGTTCTCAGTGTCTCTGAGAATTGCTCTGATTATCCCTGTGACCTCTTTGCTAAGACTCTCCAGAGAGACGTCCTCAAAACAAACACACATCTTGACATATCTCCCGCATTGATCGCAGTGTCTCCAGAAACGGCATTCAAGGAGCCAGGACCTTTTCTCCCTACACTGTCCATTGAGTTGTCCTCAAAACCAATATACATCCTGCTATATCTCCCACATGGAAAGTGCCAGGAGGGAGAAGTGGGGATTATGTTTAGACTTTCTCGGAACTGCTTCAAATCAACTAGATATCTTTGTGCTGTAAATCTCCCAACAGCCAAACGCAAAAGCAGCAAACATCTCGCTGTATGTCCCACATCCAAAGTGCCAAGAGAGAGCTTGCTCTCCCTGTCTTTGAGTACTGTTTTCACTGTCCCGTTTACCTCTTTGCTAACATTCTCTTCAGAGCTGCAGTGAAACCAGGAACCACGTGGAGAAGGCACCCACACTGAAAGTGCCTGGAGGGAACACTGGGGCTTCTTCTCAGTGTCTCTGACATAGGGTTTCACTGTCCCGGGAAAGTCTCTGCTAACACCGTGCAGAGCGCTGTGCCCAATATACAGAAACGTCTTGCGGTATCTCCTACAGGGAAAGTGCCAGGAGGGAATTGTGGAGCTTGTTCTCAGTGTCTCTGAGAATTGCTCTGATTATCCTTGTGACCTCTTTGCTAAGGCTCTCCAGAGAGACGTCCTCAAAACAAACACACATCTTGACATATCTCCCACATTGATCGCAGTGTCTCCAGAAACGGCATTCAAGGAGCCAGGACCTTTTCTCCCTACACTGTCCATTGAGTTGTCCTCAAAACCAATATACATCCTGCTATATCTCCCACATGGAAAGTGCCAGGAGGGAGAAGTGGGGATTATGTTTAGACTTTCTCGGAACTGCTTCAAATCAACTAGATATCTTTGTGCTGTAAATCTCCCAACAGCCAAACGCAAAAGCAGCAAACATCTCGCTGTATGTCCCACATCCAAAGTGCCAAGAGAGAGCTTGCTCTCCCTGTCTTTGAGTACTGTTTTCACTGTCCCGGTTACCTCTTTGCTAACATTCTCTTCAGAGCTGCAGTGAAACCAGGAACCACGTGGAGAAGGCACGCACACTGAAAGTGCCTGGACGGAACATTGGGGCTTCTTCTCAGTGTCTCTGACATAGGGTTTCACTGTCCCGGGAAAGTCTCTGCTAACACCGTGCAGAGCGCTGTGCCCAATATACAGAAACGTCTTGCGGTATCTCCTACAGGGAAAGTGCCAGGAGGGAATTGTGGAGCTTGTTCTCAGTGTCTCTGAGAATTGCTCTGATTATCCCTGTGACCTCTTTGCTAAGACTCTCCAGAGAGACGTCCTCAAAACAAACACACATCTTGACATATCTCCCGCATTGATCGCAGTGTCTCCAGAAACGGCATTCAAGGAGCCAGGACCTTTTCTCCCTACACTGTCCATTGAGTTGTCCTCAAAACCAATATACATCCTGCTATATCTCCCACATGGAAAGTGCCAGGAGGGAGAAGTGGGGATTATGTTTAGACTTTCTCGGAACTGCTTCAAATCAACTAGATATCTTTGTGCTGTAAATCTCCCAACAGCCAAACGCAAAAGCAGCAAACATCTCGCTGTATGTCCCACATCCAAAGTGCCAAGAGAGAGCTTGCTCTCCCTGTCTTTGAGTACTGTTTTCACTGTCCCGGTTACCTCTTTGCTAACATTCTCTTCAGAGCTGCAGTGAAACCAGGAACCACGTGGAGAAGGCACCCACACTGAAAGTGCCTGGAGGGAACATTGGGGCTTCTTCTCAGTGTCTCTGACATAGGGTTTCACTGTCCCGGGAAAGTCTCTGCTAACACCCTGCAGAGCGCTGTGCCCAATATACAGAAACGTCTTGCGGTATCTCCTACAGGGAAAGTGCCAGGAGGGAATTGTCGAGCTTGTTCTCAGTGTCTCTGAGAATTGCTCTGATTATCCCTGTGACCTCTTTGCTAAGACTCTCCAGAGAGACGTCCTCAAAACAAACACACATCTTGACATATCTCCCGCATTGATCGCAGTGTCTCCAGAAACGGCATTCAAGGAGCCAGGACCTTTTCTCCCTACACTGTCCATTGAGTTGTCCTCAAAACCAATATACATCCTGCTATATCTCCCACATGGAAAGTGCCAGGAGGGAGAAGTGGGGATTATGTTTAGACTTTCTCGGAACTGCTTCAAATCAACTAGATATCTTTGTGCTGTAAATCTCCCAACAGCCAAACGCAAAAGCAGCAAACATCTCGCTGTATGTCCCACATCCAAAGTGCCAAGAGAGCGCTTGCTCTTCCTGTCTTTGAGTACTGTTTTCACTGTCCCGGTTACCTCTTTGCTAACATTCTCTTCAGAGCTGCAGTGAAACCAGGAACCACGTGGAGAAGGCACCCACACTGAAAGTGCCTGGAGGGAACATTGGGGCTTCTTCTCAGTGTCTCTGACATAGGGTTTCACTGTCCCGGGAAAGTCTCTGCTAACACCGTGCAGAGCGCTGTGCCCAATATACAGAAACGTCTTGCGGTATCTCCTACAGGGAAAGTGCCAGGAGGGAATTGTGGAGCTTGTTCTCAGTGTCTCTGAGAATTGCTCTGATTATCCGTGTGACCTCTTTGCTAAGGCTCTCCAGAGAGACGTCCTCAAAACAAACACACATCTTGACATATCTCCCGCATTGATCGCAGTGTCTCCAGAAACGGCATTCAAGGAGCCAGGACCTTTTCTCCCTACACTGTCCATTGAGTTGTCCTCAAAACCAATATACATCCTGCTATATCTCCCACATGGAAAGTGCCAGGAGGGAGAAGTGGGGATTATGTTTAGACTTTCTCGGAACTGCTTCAAATCAACTAGATATCTTTGTGCTGTAAATCTCCCAACAGCCAAACGCAAAAGCAGCAAACATCTCGCTGTATGTCCCACATCCAAAGTGCCAAGAGAGAGCTTGCTCTCCCTGTCTTTGAGTACTGTTTTCACTGTCCCAGTTACCTCTTTGCTAACGTTCTCTTCAGAGCTGCAGTGAAACCAGGAACCACGTGGAGAAGGCACCCACACTGAAAGTGCCTGGAGGGAACATTGGGGCTTCTTCTCAGTGTCTCTGACATAGGGTTTCACTGTCCCGCGAAAGTCTCTGCTAACACCGTGCAGAGCGCTGTGCCCAATATACAGAAACGTCTTGCGGTATCTCCTACAGGGAAAGTGCCAGGAGGGAATTGTGGAGCTTGTTCTCAGTGTCTCTGAGAATTGCTCTGATTATCCCTGTGACCTCTTTGCTAAGACTCTCCAGAGAGACGTCCTCAAAACAAACACACATCTTGACATATCTCCCGCATTGATCGCAGTGTCTCCAGAAACGGCATTCAAGGAGCCAGGACCTTTTCTCCCTACACTGTCCATTGAGTTGTCCTCAAAACCAATATACATCCTGCTATATCTCCCACATGGAAAGTGCCAGGAGGGAGAAGTGGGGATTATGTTTAGACTTTCTCGGAACTGCTTCAAATCAACTAGATATCTTTGTGCTGTAAATCTCCCAACAGCCAAACGCAAAAGCAGCAAACATCTCGCTGTATGTCCCACATCCAAAGTGCCAAGAGAGAGCTTGCTCTCCCTGTCTTTGAGTACTGTTTTCACTGTCCCGGTTACCTCTTTGCTAACATTCTCTTCAGAGCTGCAGTGAAACCAGGAACCACGTGGAGAAGGCACCCACACTGAAAGTGCCTGGAGGGAACACTGGGGCTTCTTCTCAGTGTCTCTGACATAGGGTTTCACTGTCCCGCGAAAGTCTCTGCTAACACCCTGCAGAGCGCTGTGCCCAATATACAGAAACGTCTTGCGGTATCTCCTACAGGGAAAGTGCCAGGAGGGAATTGTGGAGCTTGTTCTCAGTGTCTCTGAGAATTGCTCTGATTATCCCTGTGACCTCTTTGCTAAGACTCTCCAGAGAGACGTCCTCAAAACAAACACACATCTTGACATATCTCCCGCATTGATCGCAGTGTCTCCAGAAACGGCATTCAAGGAGCCAGGACCTTTTCTCCCTACACTGTCCATTGAGTTGTCCTCAAAACCAATATACATCCTGCTATATCTCCCACATGGAAAGTGCCAGGAGGGAGAAGTGGGGATTATGTTTAGACTTTCTCGGAACTGCTTCAAATCAACTAGATATCTTTGTGCTGTAAATCTCCCAACAGCCAAACGCAAAAGCAGCAAACATCTCGCTGTATGTCCCACATCCAAAGTGCCAAGAGAGCGCTTGCTCTCCCTGTGTTTGAGTACTGTTTTCACTGTCCCGGTTACCTCTTTGCTAACATTCTCTTCAGAGCTGCAGTGAAACCAGGAACCACGTGGAGAAGGCACCCACACTGAAAGTGCCTGGAGGGAACATTGGGGCTTCTTCTCAGTGTCTCTGACATAGGGTTTCACTGTCCCGCGAAAGTCTCTGCTAACACCCTGCAGAGCGCTGTGCCCAATATACAGAAACGTCTTGCGGTATCTCCTACAGGGAAAGTGCCAGGAGGGAATTGTGGAGCTTGTTCTCAGTGTCTCTGAGAATTGCTCTGATTATCCCTGTGACCTCTTTGCTAAGACTCTCCAGAGAGACGTCCTCAAAACAAACACACATCTTGACATATCTCCCGCATTGATCGCAGTGTCTCCAGAAACGGCATTCAAGGAGCCAGGACCTTTTCTCCCTACACTGTCCATTGAGTTGTCCTCAAAACCAATATACATCCTGCTATATCTCCCACATGGAAAGTGCCAGGAGGGAGAAGTGGGGATTATGTTTAGACTTTCTCGGAACTGCTTCAAATCAACTAGATATCTTTGTGCTGTAAATCTCCCAACAGCCAAACGCAAAAGCAGCAAACATCTCGCTGTATGTCCCACATCCAAAGTGCCAAGAGAGCGCTTGCTCTCCCTGTCTTTGAGTACTGTTTTCACTGTCCCGGTTACCTCTTTGCTAACATTCTCTTCAGAGCTGCAGTGAAACCAGGAACCACGTGGAGAAGGCACCCACACTGAAAGTGCCTGGAGGGAACATTGGGGCTTCTTCTCAGTGTCTCTGACATAGGGTTTCACTGTCCCGCGAAAGTCTCTGCTAACACCGTGCAGAGCGCTGTGCCCAATATACAGAAACGTCTTGCGGTATCTCCTACAGGGAAAGTGCCAGGAGGGAATTGTGGAGCTTGTTCTCAGTGTCTCTGAGAATTGCTCTGATTATCCCTGTGACCTCTTTGCTAAGACTCTCCAGAGAGACGTCCTCAAAACAAACACACATCTTGACATATCTCCCGCATTGATCGCAGTGTCTCCAGAAACGGCATTCAAGGAGCCAGGACCTTTTCTCCCTACACTGTCCATTGAGTTGTCCTCAAAACCAATATACATCCTGCTATATCTCCCACATGGAAAGTGCCAGGAGGGAGAAGTGGGGATTATGTTTAGACTTTCTCGGAACTGCTTCAAATCAACTAGATATCTTTGTGCTGTAAATCTCCCAACAGCCAAACGCAAAAGCAGCAAACATCTCGCTGTATGTCCCACATCCAAAGTGCCAAGAGAGAGCTTGCTCTCCCTGTCTTTGAGTACTGTTTTCACTGTCCCGGTTACCTCTTTGCTAACATTCTCTTCAGAGCTGCAGTGAAACCAGGAACCACGTGGAGAAGGCACCCACACTGAAAGTGCCTGGAGGGAACATTGGGGCTTCTACTCAGTGTCTCTGACATAGGGTTTCACTGTCCCAGGAAAGTCTCTGCTAACACCGTGCAGAGCGCTGTGCCCAATATACAGAAACATCTTGCGGTATCTCCTACAGGGAAAGTGCCAGGAGGGAATTGTGGAGCTTGTTCTCAGTGTCTCTGAGAATTGCTCTGATTATCCCTGTGACCTCTTTGCTAAGACTCTCCAGAGAGACGTCCTCAAAACAAACACACATCTTGACATATCTCCCGCATTGATCGCAGTGTCTCCAGAAACGGCATTCAAGGAGCCAGGACCTTTTCTCCCTACACTGTCCATTGAGTTGTCCTCAAAACCAATATACATCCTGCTATATCTCCCACATGGAAAGTGCCAGGAGGGAGAAGTGGGGATTATGTTTAGACTTTCTCGGAACTGCTTCAAATCAACTAGATATCTTTGTGCTGTAAATCTCCCAACAGCCAAACGCAAAAGCAGCAAACATCTCGCTGTATGTCCCACATCCAAAGTGCCAAGAGAGAGCTTGCTCTCCCTGTCTTTGAGTACTGTTTTCACTGTCCCGGTTACCTCTTTGCTAACATTCTCTTCAGAGCTGCAGTGAAACCAGGAAACACGTGGAGAAGGCACCCACACTGAAAGTGCCTGGAGGGAACATTGGGGCTTCTTCTCAGTGTCTCTGACATAGGGTTTCACTGTCCCGCGAAAGTCTCTGCTAACACCGTGCAGAGCGCTGTGCCCAATATACAGAAACGTCTTGCGGTATCTCCTACAGGGAAAGTGCCAGGAGGGAATTGTCGAGCTTGTTCTCAGTGTCTCTGAGAATTGCTCTGATTATCCCTGTGACCTCTTTGCTAAGACTCTCCAGAGAGACGTCCTCAAAACAAACACACATCTTGACATATCTCCCACATTGATCGCAGTGTCTCCAGAAACGGCATTCAAGGAGCCAGGACCTTTTCTCCCTACACTGTCCATTGAGTTGTCCTCAAAACCAATATACATCCTGCTATATCTCCCACATGGAAAGTGCCAGGAGGGAGAAGTGGGGATTATGTTTAGACTTTCTCGGAACTGCTTCAAATCAACTAGATATCTTTGTGCTGTAAATCTCCCAACAGCCAAACGCAAAAGCAGCAAACATCTCGCTGTATGTCCCACATCCAAAGTGCCAAGAGAGAGCTTGCTCTCCCTGTCTTTGAGTACTGTTTTCACTGTCCCGGTTACCTCTTTGCTAACATTCTCTTCAGAGCTGCAGTGAAACCAGGAACCACGTGGAGAAGGCACCCACACTGAAAGTGCCTGGAGGGAACATTGGGGCTTCTTCTCAGTGTCTCTGACATAGGGTTTCACTGTCCCGGGAAAGTCTCTGCTAACACCCTGCAGAGCGCTGTGCCCAATATACAGAAACGTCTTGCGGTATCTCCTACAGGGAAAGTGCCAGGAGGGAATTGTGGAGCTTGTTCTCAGTGTCTCTGAGAATTGCTCTGATTATCCCTGTGACCTCTTTGCTAAGACTCTCCAGAGAGACGTCCTCAAAACAAACACACATCTTGACATATCTCCCGCATTGATCGCAGTGTCTCCAGAAACGGCATTCAAGGAGCCAGGACCTTTTCTCCCTACACTGTCCATTGAGTTGTCCTCAAAACCAATATACATCCTGCTATATCTCCCACATGGAAAGTGCCAGGAGGGAGAAGTGGGGATTATGTTTAGACTTTCTCGGAACTGCTTCAAATCAACTAGATATCTTTGTGCTGTAAATCTCCCAACAGCCAAACGCAAAAGCAGCAAACATCTCGCTGTATGTCCCACATCCAAAGTGCCAAGAGAGCGCTTGCTCTCCCTGTCTTTGAGTACTGTTTTCACTGTCCCGGTTACCTCTTTGCTAACATTCTCTTCAGAGCTGCAGTGAAACCAGGAACCACGTGGAGAAGGCACCCACACTGAAAGTGCCTGGACGGAACATTGGGGCTTCTTCTCAGTGTCTCTGACATAGGGTTTCACTGTCCCGGGAAAGTCTCTGCTAACACCGTGCAGAGCGCTGTGCCCAATATACAGAAACGTCTTGCGGTATCTCCTACAGGGAAAGTGCCAGGAGGGAATTGTGGAGCTTGTTCTCAGTGTCTCTGAGAATTGCTCTGATTATCCCTGTGACCTCTTTGCTAAGACTCTCCAGAGAGACGTCCTCAAAACAAACACACATCTTGACATATCTCCCGCATTGATCGCAGTGTCTCCAGAAACGGCATTCAAGGAGCCAGGACCTTTTCTCCCTACACTGTCCATTGAGTTGTCCTCAAAACCAATATACATCCTGCTATATCTCCCACATGGAAAGTGCCAGGAGGGAGAAGTGGGGATTATGTTTAGACTTTCTCGGAACTGCTTCAAATCAACTAGATATCTTTGTGCTGTAAATCTCCCAACAGCCAAACGCAAAAGCAGCAAACATCTCGCTGTATGTCCCACATCCAAAGTGCCAAGAGAGAGCTTGCTCTCCCTGTCTTTGAGTACTGTTTTCACTGTCCCGGTTACCTCTTTGCTAACATTCTCTTCAGAGCTGCAGTGAAACCAGGAACCACGTGGAGAAGGCACGCACACTGAAAGTGCCTGGACGGAACATTGGGGCTTCTTCTCAGTGTCTCTGACATAGGGTTTCACTGTCCCGGGAAAGTCTCTGCTAACACCGTGCAGAGCGCTGTGCCCAATATACAGAAACGTCTTGCGGTATCTCCTACAGGGAAAGTGCCAGGAGGGAATTGTGGAGCTTGTTCTCAGTGTCTCTGAGAATTGCTCTGATTATCCCTGTGACCTCTTTGCTAAGACTCTCCAGAGAGACGTCCTCAAAACAAACACACATCTTGACATATCTCCCGCATTGATCGCAGTGTCTCCAGAAACGGCATTCAAGGAGCCAGGACCTTTTCTCCCTACACTGTCCATTGAGTTGTCCTCAAAACCAATATACATCCTGCTATATCTCCCACATGGAAAGTGCCAGGAGGGAGAAGTGGGGATTATGTTTAGACTTTCTCGGAACTGCTTCAAATCAACTAGATATCTTTGTGCTGTAAATCTCCCAACAGCCAAACGCAAAAGCAGCAAACATCTCGCTGTATGTCCCACATCCAAAGTGCCAAGAGAGAGCTTGCTCTCCCTGTCTTTGAGTACTGTTTTCACTGTCCCGGTTACCTCTTTGCTAACATTCTCTTCAGAGCTGCAGTGAAACCAGGAACCACGTGGAGAAGGCACCCACACTGAAAGTGCCTGGAGGGAACATTGGGGCTTCTTCTCAGTGTCTCTGACATAGGGTTTCACTGTCCCGGGAAAGTCTCTGCTAACACCCTGCAGAGCGCTGTGCCCAATATACAGAAACGTCTTGCGGTATCTCCTACAGGGAAAGTGCCAGGAGGGAATTGTCGAGCTTGTTCTCAGTGTCTCTGAGAATTGCTCTGATTATCCCTGTGACCTCTTTGCTAAGACTCTCCAGAGAGACGTCCTCAAAACAAACACACATCTTGACATATCTCCCGCATTGATCGCAGTGTCTCCAGAAACGGCATTCAAGGAGCCAGGACCTTTTCTCCCTACACTGTCCATTGAGTTGTCCTCAAAACCAATATACATCCTGCTATATCTCCCACATGGAAAGTGCCAGGAGGGAGAAGTGGGGATTATGTTTAGACTTTCTCGGAACTGCTTCAAATCAACTAGATATCTTTGTGCTGTAAATCTCCCAACAGCCAAACGCAAAAGCAGCAAACATCTCGCTGTATGTCCCACATCCAAAGTGCCAAGAGAGCGCTTGCTCTCCCTGTCTTTGAGTACTGTTTTCACTGTCCCGGTTACCTCTTTGCTAACATTCTCTTCAGAGCTGCAGTGAAACCAGGAACCACGTGGAGAAGGCACCCACACTGAAAGTGCCTGGAGGGAACATTGGGGCTTCTTCTCAGTGTCTCTGACATAGGGTTTCACTGTCCCGGGAAAGTCTCTGCTAACACCCTGCAGAGCGCTGTGCCCAATATACAGAAACGTCTTGCGGTATCTCCTACAGGGAAAGTGCCAGGAGGGAATTGTGGAGCTTGTTCTCAGTGTCTCTGAGAATTGCTCTGATTATCCGTGTGACCTCTTTGCTAAGGCTCTCCAGAGAGACGTCCTCAAAACAAACACACATCTTGACATATCTCCCGCATTGATCGCAGTGTCTCCAGAAACGGCATTCAAGGAGCCAGGACCTTTTCTCCCTACACTGTCCATTGAGTTGTCCTCAAAACCAATATACATCCTGCTATATCTCCCACATGGAAAGTGCCAGGAGGGAGAAGTGGGGATTATGTTTAGACTTTCTCGGAACTGCTTCAAATCAACTAGATATCTTTGTGCTGTAAATCTCCCAACAGCCAAACGCAAAAGCAGCAAACATCTCGCTGTATGTCCCACATCCAAAGTGCCAAGAGAGAGCTTGCTCTCCCTGTCTTTGAGTACTGTTTTCACTGTCCCGGTTACCTCTTTGCTAACGTTCTCTTCAGAGCTGCAGTGAAACCAGGAACCACGTGGAGAAGGCACCCACACTGAAAGTGCCTGGAGGGAACATTGGGGCTTCTTCTCAGTGTCTCTGACATAGGGTTTCACTGTCCCGCGAAAGTCTCTGCTAACACCCTGCAGAGCGCTGTGCCCAATATACAGAAACGTCTTGCGGTATCTCCTACAGGGAAAGTGCCAGGAGGGAATTGTGGAGCTTGTTCTCAGTGTCTCTGAGAATTGCTCTGATTATCCCTGTGACCTCTTTGCTAAGACTCTCCAGAGAGACGTCCTCAAAACAAACACACATCTTGACATATCTCCCGCATTGATCGCAGTGTCTCCAGAAACGGCATTCAAGGAGCCAGGACCTTTTCTCCCTACACTGTCCATTGAGTTGTCCTCAAAACCAATATACATCCTGCTATATCTCCCACATGGAAAGTGCCAGGAGGGAGAAGTGGGGATTATGTTTAGACTTTCTCGGAACTGCTTCAAATCAACTAGATATCTTTGTGCTGTAAATCTCCCAACAGCCAAACGCAAAAGCAGCAAACATCTCGCTGTATGTCCCACATCCAAAGTGCCAAGAGAGAGCTTGCTCTCCCTGTCTTTGAGTACTGTTTTCACTGTCCCGGTTACCTCTTTGCTAACATTCTCTTCAGAGCTGCAGTGAAACCAGGAACCACGTGGAGAAGGCACCCACACTGAAAGTGCCTGGAGGGAACACTGGGGCTTCTTCTCAGTGTCTCTGACATAGGGTTTCACTGTCCCGCGAAAGTCTCTGCTAACACCCTGCAGAGCGCTGTGCCCAATATACAGAAACGTCTTGCGGTATCTCCTACAGGGAAAGTGCCAGGAGGGAATTGTGGAGCTTGTTCTCAGTGTCTCTGAGAATTGCTCTGATTATCCCTGTGACCTCTTTGCTAAGACTCTCCAGAGAGACGTCCTCAAAACAAACACACATCTTGACATATCTCCCGCATTGATCGCAGTGTCTCCAGAAACGGCATTCAAGGAGCCAGGACCTTTTCTCCCTACACTGTCCATTGAGTTGTCCTCAAAACCAATATACATCCTGCTATATCTCCCACATGGAAAGTGCCAGGAGGGAGAAGTGGGGATTATGTTTAGACTTTCTCGGAACTGCTTCAAATCAACTAGATATCTTTGTGCTGTAAATCTCCCAACAGCCAAACGCAAAAGCAGCAAACATCTCGCTGTATGTCCCACATCCAAAGTGCCAAGAGAGCGCTTGCTCTCCCTGTGTTTGAGTACTGTTTTCACTGTCCCGGTTACCTCTTTGCTAACATTCTCTTCAGAGCTGCAGTGAAACCAGGAACCACGTGGAGAAGGCACCCACACTGAAAGTGCCTGGAGGGAACATTGGGGCTTCTTCTCAGTGTCTCTGACATAGGGTTTCACTGTCCCGCGAAAGTCTCTGCTAACACCCTGCAGAGCGCTGTGCCCAATATACAGAAACGTCTTGCGGTATCTCCTACAGGGAAAGTGCCAGGAGGGAATTGTGGAGCTTGTTCTCAGTGTCTCTGAGAATTGCTCTGATTATCCCTGTGACCTCTTTGCTAAGACTCTCCAGAGAGACGTCCTCAAAACAAACACACATCTTGACATATCTCCCGCATTGATCGCAGTGTCTCCAGAAACGGCATTCAAGGAGCCAGGACCTTTTCTCCCTACACTGTCCATTGAGTTGTCCTCAAAACCAATATACATCCTGCTATATCTCCCACATGGAAAGTGCCAGGAGGGAGAAGTGGGGATTATGTTTAGACTTTCTCGGAACTGCTTCAAATCAACTAGATATCTTTGTGCTGTAAATCTCCCAACAGCCAAACGCAAAAGCAGCAAACATCTCGCTGTATGTCCCACATCCAAAGTGCCAAGAGAGCGCTTGCTCTCCCTGTCTTTGAGTACTGTTTTCACTGTCCCGGTTACCTCTTTGCTAACATTCTCTTCAGAGCTGCAGTGAAACCAGGAACCACGTGGAGAAGGCACCCACACTGAAAGTGCCTGGAGGGAACATTGGGGCTTCTTCTCAGTGTCTCTGACATAGGGTTTCACTGTCCCGCGAAAGTCTCTGCTAACACCGTGCAGAGCGCTGTGCCCAATATACAGAAACGTCTTGCGGTATCTCCTACAGGGAAAGTGCCAGGAGGGAATTGTGGAGCTTGTTCTCAGTGTCTCTGAGAATTGCTCTGATTATCCCTGTGACCTCTTTGCTAAGACTCTCCAGAGAGACGTCCTCAAAACAAACACACATCTTGACATATCTCCCGCATTGATCGCAGTGTCTCCAGAAACGGCATTCAAGGAGCCAGGACCTTTTCTCCCTACACTGTCCATTGAGTTGTCCTCAAAACCAATATACATCCTGCTATATCTCCCACATGGAAAGTGCCAGGAGGGAGAAGTGGGGATTATGTTTAGACTTTCTCGGAACTGCTTCAAATCAACTAGATATCTTTGTGCTGTAAATCTCCCAACAGCCAAACGCAAAAGCAGCAAACATCTCGCTGTATGTCCCACATCCAAAGTGCCAAGAGAGAGCTTGCTCTCCCTGTCTTTGAGTACTGTTTTCACTGTCCCGGTTACCTCTTTGCTAACATTCTCTTCAGAGCTGCAGTGAAACCAGGAACCACGTGGAGAAGGCACCCACACTGAAAGTGCCTGGAGGGAACATTGGGGCTTCTACTCAGTGTCTCTGACATAGGGTTTCACTGTCCCAGGAAAGTCTCTGCTAACACCGTGCAGAGCGCTGTGCCCAATATACAGAAACATCTTGCGGTATCTCCTACAGGGAAAGTGCCAGGAGGGAATTGTGGAGCTTGTTCTCAGTGTCTCTGAGAATTGCTCTGATTATCCCTGTGACCTCTTTGCTAAGACTCTCCAGAGAGACGTCCTCAAAACAAACACACATCTTGACATATCTCCCGCATTGATCGCAGTGTCTCCAGAAACGGCATTCAAGGAGCCAGGACCTTTTCTCCCTACACTGTCCATTGAGTTGTCCTCAAAACCAATATACATCCTGCTATATCTCCCACATGGAAAGTGCCAGGAGGGAGAAGTGGGGATTATGTTTAGACTTTCTCGGAACTGCTTCAAATCAACTAGATATCTTTGTGCTGTAAATCTCCCAACAGCCAAACGCAAAAGCAGCAAACATCTCGCTGTATGTCCCACATCCAAAGTGCCAAGAGAGAGCTTGCTCTCCCTGTCTTTGAGTACTGTTTTCACTGTCCCGGTTACCTCTTTGCTAACATTCTCTTCAGAGCTGCAGTGAAACCAGGAACCACGTGGAGAAGGCACCCACACTGAAAGTGCCTGGAGGGAACATTGGGGCTTCTTCTCAGTGTCTCTGACATAGGGTTTCACTGTCCCGCGAAAGTCTCTGCTAACACCGTGCAGAGCGCTGTGCCCAATATACAGAAACGTCTTGCGGTATCTCCTACAGGGAAAGTGCCAGGAGGGAATTGTCGAGCTTGTTCTCAGTGTCTCTGAGAATTGCTCTGATTATCCCTGTGACCTCTTTGCTAAGACTCTCCAGAGAGACGTCCTCAAAACAAACACACATCTTGACATATCTCCCACATTGATCGCAGTGTCTCCAGAAACGGCATTCAAGGAGCCAGGACCTTTTCTCCCTACACTGTCCATTGAGTTGTCCTCAAAACCAATATACATCCTGCTATATCTCCCACATGGAAAGTGCCAGGAGGGAGAAGTGGGGATTATGTTTAGACTTTCTCGGAACTGCTTCAAATCAACTAGATATCTTTGTGCTGTAAATCTCCCAACAGCCAAACGCAAAAGCAGCAAACATCTCGCTGTATGTCCCACATCCAAAGTGCCAAGAGAGAGCTTGCTCTCCCTGTCTTTGAGTACTGTTTTCACTGTCCCGGTTACCTCTTTGCTAACATTCTCTTCAGAGCTGCAGTGAAACCAGGAACCACGTGGAGAAGGCACCCACACTGAAAGTGCCTGGAGGGAACATTGGGGCTTCTTCTCAGTGTCTCTGACATAGGGTTTCACTGTCCCGCGAAAGTCTCTGCTAACACCCTGCAGAGCGCTGTGCCCAATATACAGAAACGTCTTGCGGTATCTCCTACAGGGAAAGTGCCAGGAGGGAATTGTGGAGCTTGTTCTCAGTGTCTCTGAGAATTGCTCTGATTATCCCTGTGACCTCTTTGCTAAGACTCTCCAGAGAGACGTCCTCAAAACAAACACACATCTTGACATATCTCCCGCATTGATCGCAGTGTCTCCAGAAACGGCATTCAAGGAGCCAGGACCTTTTCTCCCTACACTGTCCATTGAGTTGTCCTCAAAACCAATATACATCCTGCTATATCTCCCACATGGAAAGTGCCAGGAGGGAGAAGTGGGGATTATGTTTAGACTTTCTCGGAACTGCTTCAAATCAACTAGATATCTTTGTGCTGTAAATCTCCCAACAGCCAAACGCAAAAGCAGCAAACATCTCGCTGTATGTCCCACATCCAAAGTGCCAAGAGAGCGCTTGCTCTCCCTGTCTTTGAGTACTGTTTTCACTGTCCCGGTTACCTCTTTGCTAACATTCTCTTCAGAGCTGCAGTGAAACCAGGAACCACGTGGAGAAGGCACCCACACTGAAAGTGCCTGGAGGGAACATTGGGGCTTCTTCTCAGTGTCTCTGACATAGGGTTTCACTGTCCCGCGAAAGTCTCTGCTAACACCGTGCAGAGCGCTGTGCCCAATATACAGAAACGTCTTGCGGTATCTCCTACAGGGAAAGTGCCAGGAGGGAATTGTGGAGCTTGTTCTCAGTGTCTCTGAGAATTGCTCTGATTATCCCTGTGACCTCTTTGCTAAGACTCTCCAGAGAGACGTCCTCAAAACAAACACACATCTTGACATATCTCCCGCATTGATCGCAGTGTCTCCAGAAACGGCATTCAAGGAGCCAGGACCTTTTCTCCCTACACTGTCCATTGAGTTGTCCTCAAAACCAATATACATGCTGCTATATCTCCCACATGGAAAGTGCCAGCAGGGAGAAGTGGGGATTATGTTTAGACTTTCTCGGAACTGCTTCAAATCAACTAGATATCTTTGTGCTGTAAATCTCCCAACAGCCAAACGCAAAAGCAGCAAACATCTCGCTGTATGTCCCACATCCAAAGTGCCAAGAGAGCGCTTGCTCTCCCTGTCTTTGAGTACTGTTTTCACTGTCCCGGTTACCTCTTTGCTAACATTCTCTTCAGAGCTGCAGTGAAACCAGGAACCACGTGGAGAAGGCACCCACACTGAAAGTGCCTGGAGGGAAACATTGGGGCTTCTTCTCAGTGTCTCTGACATAGGGTTTCACTGTCCCGCGAAAGTCTCTGCTAACACCGTGCAGAGCGCTGTGCCCAATATACAGAAACGTCTTGCGGTATCTCCTACAGGGAAAGTGCCAGGAGGGAATTGTGGAGCTTGTTCTCAGTGTCTCTGAGAATTGCTCTGATTATCCGTGTGACCTCTTTGCTAAGACTCTCCAGAGAGACGTCCTCAAAACAAACACACATCTTGACATATCTCCCACATTGATCGCAGTGTCTCCAGAAACGGCATTCAAGGAGCCAGGACCTTTTCTCCCTACACTGTCCATTGAGTTGTCCTCAAAACCAATATACATCCTGCTATATCTCCCACATGGAAAGTGCCAGGAGGGAGAAGTGGGGATTATGTTTAGACTTTCTCGGAACTGCTTCAAATCAACTAGATATCTTTGTGCTGTAAATCTCCCAACAGCCAAACGCAAAAGCAGCAAACATCTCGCTGTATGTCCCACATCCAAAGTGCCAAGAGAGAGCTTGCTCTCCCTGTCTTTGAGTACTGTTTTCACTGTCCCGGTTACCTCTTTGCTAACATTCTCTTCAGAGCTGCAGTGAAACCAGGAACCACGTGGAGAAGGCACCCACACTGAAAGTGCCTGGAGGGAACATTGGGGCTTCTTCTCAGTGTCTCTGACATAGGGTTTCACTGTCCCGCGAAAGTCTCTGCTAACACCGTGCAGAGCGCTGTGCCCAATATACAGAAACGTCTTGCGGTATCTCCTACAGGGAAAGTGCCAGGAGGGAATTGTCGAGCTTGTTCTCAGTGTCTCTGAGAATTGCTCTGATTATCCCTGTGACCTCTTTGCTAAGGCTCTCCAGAGAGACGTCCTCAAAACAAACACACATCTTGACATATCTCCCGCATTGATCGCAGTGTCTCCAGAAACGGCATTCAAGGAGCCAGGACCTTTTCTCCCTACACTGTCCATTGAGTTGTCCTCAAAATCAATATACATCCTGCTATATCTCCCACATGGAAAGTGCCAGGAGGGAGAAGTGGGGATTATGTTTAGACTTTCTCGGAACTGCTTCAAATCAACTAGATATCTTTGTGCTGTAAATCTCCCAACAGCCAAACGCAAAAGCAGCAAACATCTCGCTGTATGTCCCACATCCAAAGTGCCAAGAGAGCGCTTGCTCTCCCTGTCTTTGAGTACTGTTTTCACTGTCCCGGTTACCTCTTTGCTAACATTCTCTTCAGAGCTGCAGTGAAACCAGGAACCACGTGGAGAAGGCACCCACACTGAAAGTGCCTGGAGGGAACATTGGGGCTTCTTCTCAGTGTCTCTGACATAGGGTTTCACTGTCCCGCGAAAGTCTCTGCTAACACCGTGCAGAGCGCTGTGCCCAATATACAGAAACGTCTTGCGGTATCTCCTACAGGGAAAGTGCCAGGAGGGAATTGTCGAGCTTGTTCTCAGTGTCTCTGAGAATTGCTCTGATTATCCCTGTGACCTCTTTGCTAAGGCTCTCCAGAGAGACGTCCTCAAAACAAACACACATCTTGACATATCTCCCGCATTGATCGCAGTGTCTCCAGAAACGGCATTCAAGGAGCCAGGACCTTTTCTCCCTACACTGTCCATTGAGTTGTCCTCAAAACCAATATACATCCTGCTATATCTCCCACATGGAAAGTGCCAGGAGGGAGAAGTGGGGATTATGTTTAGACTTTCTCGGAACTGCTTCAAATCAACTAGATATCTTTGTGCTGTAAATCTCCCAACAGCCAAACGCAAAAGCAGCAAACATCTCGCTGTATGTCCCACATCCAAAGTGCCAAGAGAGCGCTTGCTCTCCCTGTCTTTGAGTACTGTTTTCACTGTCCCGGTTACCTCTTTGCTAACATTCTCTTCAGAGCTGCAGTGAAACCAGGAACCACGTGGAGAAGGCACCCACACTGAAAGTGCCTGGAGGGAACATTGGGGCTTCTTCTCAGTGTCTCTGACATAGGGTTTCACTGTCCCGCGAAAGTCTCTGCTAACACCGTGCAGAGCGCTGTGCCCAATATACAGAAACGTCTTGCGGTATCTCCTACAGGGAAAGTGCCAGGAGGGAATTGTCGAGCTTGTTCTCAGTGTCTCTGAGAATTGCTCTGATTATCCCTGTGACCTCTTTGCTAAGGCTCTCCAGAGAGACGTCCTCAAAACAAACACACATCTTGACATATCTCCCGCATTGATCGCAGTGTCTCCAGAAACGGCATTCAAGGAGCCAGGACCTTTTCTCCCTACACTGTCCATTGAGTTGTCCTCAAAACCAATATACATCCTGCTATATCTCCCACATGGAAAGTGCCAGGAGGGAGAAGTGGGGATTATGTTTAGACTTTCTCGGAACTGCTTCAAATCAACTAGATATCTTTGTGCTGTAAATCTCCCAACAGCCAAACGCAAAAGCAGCAAACATCTCGCTGTATGTCCCACATCCAAAGTGCCAAGAGAGAGCTTGCTCTCCCTGTCTTTGAGTACTGTTTTCACTGTCCCGGTTACCTCTTTGCTAACATTCTCTTCAGAGCTGCAGTGAAACCAGGAACCACGTGGAGAAGGCACCCACACTGAAAGTGCCTGGAGGGAACATTGGGGCTTCTTCTCAGTGTCTCTGACATAGGGTTTCACTGTCCCGCGAAAGTCTCTGCTAACACCGTGCAGAGCGCTGTGCCCAATATACAGAAACGTCTTGCGGTATCTCCTACAGGGAAAGTGCCAGGAGGGAATTGTCGAGCTTGTTCTCAGTGTCTCTGAGAATTGCTCTGATTATCCCTGTGACCTCTTTGCTAAGACTCTCCAGAGAGACGTCCTCAAAACAAACACACATCTTGACATATCTCCCGCATTGATCGCAGTGTCTCCAGAAACGGCATTCAAGGAGCCAGGACCTTTTCTCCCTACACTGTCCATTGAGTTGTCCTCAAAATCAATATACATCCTGCTATATCTCCCACATGGAAAGTGCCAGGAGGGAGAAGTGGGGATTATGTTTAGACTTTCTCGGAACTGCTTCAAATCAACTAGATATCTTTGTGCTGTAAATCTCCCAACAGCCAAACGCAAAAGCAGCAAACATCTCGCTGTATGTCCCACATCCAAAGTGCCAAGAGAGCGCTTGCTCTCCCTGTCTTTGAGTACTGTTTTCACTGTCCCGGTTACCTCTTTGCTAACATTCTCTTCAGAGCTGCAGTGAAACCAGGAACCACGTGGAGAAGGCACCCACACTGAAAGTGCCTGGAGGGAACATTGGGGCTTCTTCTCAGTGTCTCTGACATAGGGTTTCACTGTCCCGCGAAAGTCTCTGCTAACACCGTGCAGAGCGCTGTGCCCAATATACAGAAACGTCTTGCGGTATCTCCTACAGGGAAAGTGCCAGGAGGGAATTGTCGAGCTTGTTCTCAGTGTCTCTGAGAATTGCTCTGATTATCGCTGTGACCTCTTTGCTAAGGCTCTCCAGAGAGACGTCCTCAAAACAAACACACATCTTGACATATCTCCCGCATTGATCGCAGTGTCTCCAGAAACGGCATTCAAGGAGCCAGGACCTTTTCTCCCTACACTGTCCATTGAGTTGTCCTCAAAACCAATATACATCCTGCTATATCTCCCACATGGAAAGTGCCAGGAGGGAGAAGTGGGGATTATGTTTAGACTTTCTCGGAACTGCTTCAAATCAACTAGATATCTTTGTGCTGTAAATCTCCCAACAGCCAAACGCAAAAGCAGCAAACATCTCGCTGTATGTCCCACATCCAAAGTGCCAAGAGAGCGCTTGCTCTCCCTGTCTTTGAGTACTGTTTTCACTGTCCCGGTTACCTCTTTGCTAACATTCTCTTCAGAGCTGCAGTGAAACCAGGAACCACGTGGAGAAGGCACCCACACTGAAAGTGCCTGGAGGGAACATTGGGGCTTCTTCTCAGTGTCTCTGACATAGGGTTTCACTGTCCCGCGAAAGTCTCTGCTAACACCGTGCAGAGCGCTGTGCCCAATATACAGAAACGTCTTGCGGTATCTCCTACAGGGAAAGTGCCAGGAGGGAATTGTCGAGCTTGTTCTCAGTGTCTCTGAGAATTGCTCTGATTATCCCTGTGACCTCTTTGCTAAGGCTCTCCAGAGAGACGTCCTCAAAACAAACACACATCTTGACATATCTCCCGCATTGATCGCAGTGTCTCCAGAAACGGCATTCAAGGAGCCAGGACCTTTTCTCCCTACACTGTCCATTGAGTTGTCCTCAAAACCAATATACATCCTGCTATATCTCCCACATGGAAAGTGCCAGGAGGGAGAAGTGGGGATTATGTTTAGACTTTCTCGGAACTGCTTCAAATCAACTAGATATCTTTGTGCTGTAAATCTCCCAACAGCCAAACGCAAAAGCAGCAAACATCTCGCTGTATGTCCCACATCCAAAGTGCCAAGAGAGAGCTTGCTCTCCCTGTCTTTGAGTACTGTTTTCACTGTCCCGGTTACCTCTTTGCTAACATTCTCTTCAGAGCTGCAGTGAAACCAGGAACCACGTGGAGAAGGCACCCACACTGAAAGTGCCTGGAGGGAACATTGGGGCTTCTTCTCAGTGTCTCTGACATAGGGTTTCACTGTCCCGCGAAAGTCTCTGCTAACACCGTGCAGAGCGCTGTGCCCAATATACAGAAACGTCTTGCGGTATCTCCTACAGGGAAAGTGCCAGGAGGGAATTGTGGAGCTTGTTCTCAGTGTCTCTGAGAATTGCTCTGATTATCCCTGTGACCTCTTTGCTAAGGCTCTCCAGAGAGACGTCCTCAAAACAAACACACATCTTGACATATCTCCCGCATTGATCGCAGTGTCTCCAGAAACGGCATTCAAGGAGCCAGGACCTTTTCTCCCTACACTGTCCATTGAGTTGTCCTCAAAACCAATATACATCCTGCTATATCTCCCACATGGAAAGTGCCAGGAGGGAGAAGTGGGGATTATGTTTAGACTTTCTCGGAACTGCTTCAAATCAACTAGATATCTTTGTGCTGTAAATCTCCCAACAGCCAAACGCAAAAGCAGCAAACATCTCGCTGTATGTCCCACATCCAAAGTGCCAAGAGAGAGCTTGCTCTCCCTGTCTTTGAGTACTGTTTTCACTGTCCCGGTTACCTCTTTGCTAACATTCTCTTCAGAGCTGCAGTGAAACCAGGAACCACGTGGAGAAGGCACCCACACTGAAAGTGCCTGGAGGGAACATTGGGGCTTCTTCTCAGTGTCTCTGACATAGGGTTTCACTGTCCCGGGAAAGTCTCTGCTAACACCCTGCAGAGCGCTGTGCCCAATATACAGAAAAGTCTTGCGGTATCTCCTACAGGGAAAGTGCCAGGAGGGAATTGTCGAGCTTGTTCTCAGTGTCTCTGAGAATTGCTCTGATTATCCCTGTGACCTCTTTGCTAAGACTCTCCAGAGAGACGTCCTCAAAACAAACACACATCTTGACATATCTCCCGCATTGATCGCAGTGTCTCCAGAAACGGCATTCAAGGAGCCAGGACCTTTTCTCCCTACACTGTCCATTGAGTTGTCCTCAAAATCAATATACATCCTGCTATATCTCCCACATGGAAAGTGCCAGGAGGGAGAAGTGGGGATTATGTTTAGACTTTCTCGGAACTGCTTCAAATCAACTAGATATCTTTGTGCTGTAAATCTCCCAACAGCCAAACGCAAAAGCAGCAAACATCTCGCTGTATGTCCCACATCCAAAGTGCCAAGAGAGAGCTTGCTCTCCCTGTCTTTGAGTACTGTTTTCACTGTCCCGGTTACCTCTTTGCTAACATTCTCTTCAGAGCTGCAGTGAAACCAGGAACCACGTGGAGAAGGCACCCACACTGAAAGTGCCTGGAGGGAACATTGGGGCTTCTTCTCAGTGTCTCTGACATAGGGTTTCACTGTCCCGCGAAAGTCTCTGCTAACACCGTGCAGAGCGCTGTGCCCAATATACAGAAACGTCTTGCGGTATCTCCTACAGGGAAAGTGCCAGGAGGGAATTGTCGAGCTTGTTCTCAGTGTCTCTGAGAATTGCTCTGATTATCCCTGTGACCTCTTTGCTAAGGCTCTCCAGAGAGACGTCCTCAAAACAAACACACATCTTGACATATCTCCCGCATTGATCGCAGTGTCTCCAGAAACGGCATTCAAGGAGCCAGGACCTTTTCTCCCTACACTGTCCATTGAGTTGTCCTCAAAATCAATATACATCCTGCTATATCTCCCACATGGAAAGTGCCAGGAGGGAGAAGTGGGGATTATGTTTAGACTTTCTCGGAACTGCTTCAAATCAACTAGATATCTTTGTGCTGTAAATCTCCCAACAGCCAAACGCAAAAGCAGCAAACATCTCGCTGTATGTCCCACATCCAAAGTGCCAAGAGAGAGCTTGCTCTCCCTGTCTTTGAGTACTGTTTTCACTGTCCCGGTTACCTCTTTGCTAACATTCTCTTCAGAGCTGCAGTGAAACCAGGAACCACGTGGAGAAGGCACCCACACTGAAAGTGCCTGGAGGGAACATTGGGGCTTCTTCTCAGTGTCTCTGACATAGGGTTTCACTGTCCCGCGAAAGTCTCTGCTAACACCGTGCAGAGCGCTGTGCCCAATATACAGAAACGTCTTGCGGTATCTCCTACAGGGAAAGTGCCAGGAGGGAATTGTCGAGCTTGTTCTCAGTGTCTCTGAGAATTGCTCTGATTATCCCTGTGACCTCTTTGCTAAGGCTCTCCAGAGAGACGTCCTCAAAACAAACACACATCTTGACATATCTCCCGCATTGATCGCAGTGTCTCCAGAAACGGCATTCAAGGAGCCAGGACCTTTTCTCCCTACACTGTCCATTGAGTTGTCCTCAAAATCAATATACATCCTGCTATATCTCCCACATGGAAAGTGCCAGGAGGGAGAAGTGGGGATTATGTTTAGACTTTCTCGGAACTGCTTCAAATCAACTAGATATCTTTGTGCTGTAAATCTCCCAACAGCCAAACGCAAAAGCAGCAAACATCTCGCTGTATGTCCCACATCCAAAGTGCCAAGAGAGCGCTTGCTCTCCCTGTCTTTGAGTACTGTTTTCACTGTCCCGGTTACCTCTTTGCTAACATTCTCTTCAGAGCTGCAGTGAAACCAGGAACCACGTGGAGAAGGCACCCACACTGAAAGTGCCTGGAGGGAACATTGGGGCTTCTTCTCAGTGTCTCTGACATAGGGTTTCACTGTCCCGCGAAAGTCTCTGCTAACACCGTGCAGAGCGCTGTGCCCAATATACAGAAACGTCTTGCGGTATCTCCTACAGGGAAAGTGCCAGGAGGGAATTGTGGAGCTTGTTCTCAGTGTCTCTGAGAATTGCTCTGATTATGCCTGTGACCTCTTTGCTAAGACTCTCCAGAGAGACGTCCTCAAAACAAACACACATCTTGACATATCTCCCGCATTGATCGCAGTGTCTCCAGAAACGGCATTCAAGGAGCCAGGACCTTTTCTCCCTACACTGTCCATTGAGTTGTCCTCAAAACCAATATACATCCTGCTATATCTCCCACATGGAAAGTGCCAGGAGGGAGAAGTGGGGATTATGTTTAGACTTTCTCGGAACTGCTTCAAATCAACTAGATATCTTTGTGCTGTAAATCTCCCAACAGCCAAATGCAAAAGCAGCAAACATCTCGCTGTATGTCCCACATCCAAAGTGCCAAGAGAGAGCTTGCTCTCCCTGTCTTTGAGTACTGTTTTCACTGTCCCGGTTACCTCTTTGCTAACATTCTCTTCAGAGCTGCAGTGAAACCAGGAACCACGTGGAGAAGGCACCCACACTGAAAGTGCCTGGAGGGAACATTGGGGCTTCTTCTCAGTGTCTCTGACATAGGGTTTCACTGTCCCAGGAAAGTCTCTGCTAACACCGTGCAGAGCGCTGTGCCCAATATACAGAAACATCTTGCGGTATCTCCTACAGGGAAAGTGCCAGGAGGGAGAATTGGGGATTATGTTTAGACTTTCTCGGAACTGCTTCAAATCAACTAGATATCTTTGTGCTGTAAATCTCCCAACAGCCAAACGCAAAAGCAGCAAACATCTCGCTGTATGTCCCACATCCAAAGTGCCAAGAGAGAGCTTGCTCTCCCTGTCTTTGAGTACTGTTTTCACTGTCCCGGTTACCTCTTTGCTAACATTCTCTTCAGAGCTGCAGTGAAACCAGGAACCACGTGGAGAAGGCACCCACACTGAAAGTGCCTGGAGGGAACACTGGGGCTTCTTCTCAGTGTCTCTGACATAGGGTTTCACTGTCCCGCGAAAGTCTCTGCTAACACCGTGCAGAGCGCTGTGCCCAATATACAGAAACGTCTTGCGGTATCTCCTACAGGGAAAGTGCCAGGAGGGAATTGTGGAGCTTGTTCTCAGTGTCTCTGAGAATTGCTCTGATTATCCCTGTGACCTCTTTGCTAAGACTCTCCAGAGAGACGTCCTCAAAACAAACACACATCTTGACATATCTCCCACATTGATCGCAGTGTCTCCAGAAACGGCATTCAAGGAGCCAGGACCTTTTCTCCCTACACTGTCCATTGAGTTGTCCTCAAAATCAATATACATCCTGCTATATCTCCCACATGGAAAGTGCCAGGAGGGAGAAGTGGGGATTATGTTTAGACTTTCTCGGAACTGCTTCAAATCAACTAGATATCTTTGTGCTGTAAATCTCCCAACAGCCAAACGCAAAAGCAGCAAACATCTTGCTGTATGTCCCACATCCAAAGTGCCAAGAGAGAGCTTGCTCTCCCTGTCTTTGAGTACTGTTTTCACTGTCCCGGTTACCTCTTTGCTAACATTCTCTTCAGAGCTGCAGTGAAACCAGGAACCACGTGGAGAAGGCACCCACACTGAAAGTGCCTGGAGGGAACATTGGGGCTTCTTCTCAGTGTCTCTGACATAGGGTTTCACTGTCCCGGGAAAGTCTCTGCTAACACCGTGCAGAGCGCTGTGCCCAATATACAGAAACGTCTTGCGGTATCTCCTACAGGGAAAGTGCCAGGAGGGAATTGTCGAGCTTGTTCTCAGTGTCTCTGAGAATTGCTCTGATTATGCCTGTGACCTGTTTGCTAAGACTCTCCAGAGAGACGTCCTCAAAACAAACACACATCTTGACATATCTCCCGCATTGATCGCAGTGTCTCCAGAAACGGCATTCAAGGAGCCAGGACCTTTTCTCCCTACACTGTCCATTGAGTTGTCCTCAAAACCAATATACATCCTGCTATATCTCCCACATGGAAAGTGCCAGGAGGGAGAAGTGGGGATTATGTTTAGACTTTCTCGGAACTGCTTCAAATCAACTAGATATCTTTGTGCTGTAAATCTCCCAACAGCCAAACGCAAAAGCAGCAAACATCTCGCTGTATGTCCCACATCCAAAGTGCCAAGAGAGAGCTTGCTCTCCCTGTCTTTGAGTACTGTTTTCACTGTCCCGGTTACCTCTTTGCTAACATTCTCTTCAGAGCTGCAGTGAAACCAGGAACCACGTGGAGAAGGCACCCACACTGAAAGTGCCTGGAGGGAACACTGGGGCTTCTTCTCAGTGTCTCTGACATAGGGTTTCACTGTCCCGCGAAAGTCTCTGCTAACACCGTGCAGAGCGCTGTGCCCAATATACAGAAACGTCTTGCGGTATCTCCTACAGGGAAAGTGCCAGGAGGGAATTGTCGAGCTTGTTCTCAGTGTCTCTGAGAATTGCTCTGATTATCCCTGTGACCTCTTTGCTAAGACTCTCCAGAGAGACGTCCTCAAAACAAACACACATCTTGACATATCTCCCACATTGATCGCAGTGTCTCCAGAAACGGCATTCAAGGAGCCAGGACCTTTTCTCCCTACACTGTCCATTGAGTTGTCCTCAAAATCAATATACATCCTGCTATATCTCCCACATGGAAAGTGCCAGGAGGGAGAAGTGGGGATTATGTTTAGACTTTCTCGGAACTGCTTCAAATCAACTAGATATCTTTGTGCTGTAAATCTCCCAACAGCCAAACGCAAAAGCAGCAAACATCTCGCTGTATGTCCCACATCCAAAGTGCCAAGAGAGCGCTTGCTCTCCCTGTCTTTGAGTACTGTTTTCACTGTCCCGGTTACCTCTTTGCTAACATTCTCTTCAGAGCTGCAGTGAAACCAGGAACCACGTGGAGAAGGCACCCACACTGAAAGTGCCTGGAGGGAACATTGGGGCTTCTTCTCAGTGTCTCTGACATAGGGTTTCACTGTCCCGGGAAAGTCTCTGCTAACACCGTGCAGAGCGCTGTGCCCAATATACAGAAACATCTTGCGGTATCTCCTACAGGGAAAGTGCCAGGAGGGAATTGTGGAGCTTGTTCTCAGTGTCTCTGAGAATTGCTCTGATTATCCCTGTGACCTCTTTGCTAAGACTCTCCAGAGAGACGTCCTCAAAACCAACACACATCTTGACATATCTCCCGCATTGATCGCAGTGTCTCCAGAAACGGCATTCAAGGAGCCAGGACCTTTTCTCCCTACACTGTCCATTGAGTTGTCCTCAAAACCAATATACATCCTGCTATATCTCCCACATGGAAAGTGCCAGGAGGGAGAAGTGGGGATTATGTTTAGACTTTCTCGGAACTGCTTCAAATCAACTAGATATCTTTGTGCTGTAAATCTCCCAACAGCCAAATGCAAAAGCAGCAAACATCTCGCTGTATGTCCCACATCCAAAGTGCCAAGAGAGAGCTTGCTCTCCCTGTCTTTGAGTACTGTTTTCACTGTCCCGGTTACCTCTTTGCTAACATTCTCTTCAGAGCTGCAGTGAAACCAGGAACCACGTGGAGAAGGCACCCACACTGAAAGTGCCTGGAGGGAACATTGGGGCTTCTTCTCAGTGTCTCTGACATAGGGTTTCACTGTCCCAGGAAAGTCTCTGCTAACACCGTGCAGAGCGCTGTGCCCAATATACAGAAACATCTTGCGGTATCTCCTACAGGGAAAGTGCCAGGAGGGAGAATTGGGGATTATGTTTAGACTTTCTCGGAACTGCTTCAAATCAACTAGATATCTTTGTGCTGTAAATCTCCCAACAGCCAAACGCAAAAGCAGCAAACATCTCGCTGTATGTCCCACATCCAAAGTGCCAAGAGAGAGCTTGCTCTCCCTGTCTTTGAGTACTGTTTTCACTGTCCCGGTTACCTCTTTGCTAACATTCTCTTCAGAGCTGCAGTGAAACCAGGAACCACGTGGAGAAGGCACCCACACTGAAAGTGCCTGGAGGGAACACTGGGGCTTCTTCTCAGTGTCTCTGACATAGGGTTTCACTGTCCCGCGAAAGTCTCTGCTAACACCGTGCAGAGCGCTGTGCCCAATATACAGAAACGTCTTGCGGTATCTCCTACAGGGAAAGTGCCAGGAGGGAATTGTGGAGCTTGTTCTCAGTGTCTCTGAGAATTGCTCTGATTATCCCTGTGACCTGTTTGCTAAGACTCTCCAGAGAGACGTCCTCAAAACAAACACACATCTTGACATATCTCCCACATTGATCGCAGTGTCTCCAGAAACGGCATTCAAGGAGCCAGGACCTTTTCTCCCTACACTGTCCATTGAGTTGTCCTCAAAATCAATATACATCCTGCTATATCTCCCACATGGAAAGTGCCAGGAGGGAGAAGTGGGGATTATGTTTAGACTTTCTCGGAACTGCTTCAAATCAACTAGATATCTTTGTGCTGTAAATCTCCCAACAGCCAAACGCAAAAGCAGCAAACATCTTGCTGTATGTCCCACATCCAAAGTGCCAAGAGAGAGCTTGCTCTCCCTGTCTTTGAGTACTGTTTTCACTGTCCCGGTTACCTCTTTGCTAACATTCTCTTCAGAGCTGCAGTGAAACCAGGAACCACGTGGAGAAGGCACCCACACTGAAAGTGCCTGGAGGGAACATTGGGGCTTCTTCTCAGTGTCTCTGACATAGGGTTTCACTGTCCCGGGAAAGTCTCTGCTAACACCGTGCAGAGCGCTGTGCCCAATATACAGAAACGTCTTGCGGTATCTCCTACAGGGAAAGTGCCAGGAGGGAATTGTGGAGCTTGTTCTCAGTGTCTCTGAGAATTGCTCTGATTATGCCTGTGACCTCTTTGCTAAGACTCTCCAGAGAGACGTCCTCAAAACAAACACACATCTTGACATATCTCCCGCATTGATCGCAGTGTCTCCAGAAACGGCATTCAAGGAGCCAGGACCTTTTCTCCCTACACTGTCCATTGAGTTGTCCTCAAAACCAATATACATCCTGCTATATCTCCCACATGGAAAGTGCCAGGAGGGAGAAGTGGGGATTATGTTTAGACTTTCTCGGAACTGCTTCAAATCAACTAGATATCTTTGTGCTGTAAATCTCCCAACAGCCAAACGCAAAAGCAGCAAACATCTCGCTGTATGTCCCACATCCAAAGTGCCAAGAGAGAGCTTGCTCTCCCTGTCTTTGAGTACTGTTTTCACTGTCCCGGTTACCTCTTTGCTAACATTCTCTTCAGAGCTGCAGTGAAACCAGGAACCACGTGGAGAAGGCACCCACACTGAAAGTGCCTGGAGGGAACACTGGGGCTTCTTCTCAGTGTCTCTGACATAGGGTTTCACTGTCCCGCGAAAGTCTCTGCTAACACCGTGCAGAGCGCTGTGCCCAATATACAGAAACGTCTTGCGGTATCTCCTACAGGGAACGTGCCAGGAGGGAATTGTGGAGCTTGTTCTCAGTGTCTCTGAGAATTGCTCTGATTATCCCTGTGACCTCTTTGCTAAGGCTCTCCAGAGAGACGTCCTCAAAACAAACACACATCTTGACATATCTCCCGCATTGATCGCAGTGTCTCCAGAAACGGCATTCAAGGAGCCAGGACCTTTTCTCCCTACACTGTCCATTGAGTTGTCCTCAAAACCAATATACATCCTGCTATATCTCCCACATGGAAAGTGCCAGGAGGGAGAAGTGGGGATTATGTTTAGACTTTCTCGGAACTGCTTCAAATCAACTAGATATCTTTGTGCTGTAAATCTCCCAACAGCCAAACGCAAAAGCAGCAAACATCTCGCTGTATGTCCCACATCCAAAGTGCCAAGAGAGAGCTTGCTCTCCCTGTCTTTGAGTACTGTTTTCACTGTCCCGGTTACCTCTTTGCTAACATTCTCTTCAGAGCTGCAGTGAAACCAGGAACCACGTGGAGAAGGCACCCACACTGAAAGTGCCTGGAGGGAACACTGGGGCTTCTTCTCAGTGTCTCTGACATAGGGTTTCACTGTCCCGCGAAAGTCTCTGCTAACACCCTGCAGAGCGCTGTGCCCAATATACAGAAACGTCTTGCGGTATCTCCTACAGGGAAAGTGCCAGGAGGGAATTGTCGAGCTTGTTCTCAGTGTCTCTGAGAATTGCTCTGATTATCCCTGTGACCTCTTTGCTAAGACTCTCCAGAGAGACGTCCTCAAAACAAACACACATCTTGACATATCTCCCGCATTGATCGCAGTGTCTCCAGAAACGGCATTCAAGGAGCCAGGACCTTTTCTCCCTACACTGTCCATTGAGTTGTCCTCAAAACCAATATACATCCTGCTATATCTCCCACATGGAAAGTGCCAGGAGGGAGAAGTGGGGATTATGTTTAGACTTTCTCGGAACTGCTTCAAATCAACTAGATATCTTTGTGCTGTAAATCTCCCAACAGCCAAACGCAAAAGCAGCAAACATCTCGCTGTATGTCCCACATCCAAAGTGCCAAGAGAGAGCTTGCTCTCCCTGTCTTTGAGTACTGTTTTCACTGTCCCGGTTACCTCTTTGCTAACATTCTCTTCAGAGCTGCAGTGAAACCAGGAACCACGTGGAGAAGGCACCCACACTGAAAGTGCCTGGAGGGAACACTGGGGCTTCTTCTCAGTGTCTCTGACATAGGGTTTCACTGTCCCGCGAAAGTCTCTGCTAACACCCTGCAGAGCGCTGTGCCCAATATACAGAAACGTCTTGCGGTATCTCCTACAGGGAAAGTGCCAGGAGGGAATTGTCGAGCTTGTTCTCAGTGTCTCTGAGAATTGCTCTGATTATCCCTGTGACCTCTTTGCTAAGACTCTCCAGAGAGACGTCCTCAAAACAAACACACATCTTGACATATCTCCCACATTGATCGCAGTGTCTCCAGAAACGGCATTCAAGGAGCCAGGACCTTTTCTCCCTACACTGTCCATTGAGTTGTCCTCAAAATCAATATACATCCTGCTATATCTCCCACATGGAAAGTGCCAGGAGGGAGAAGTGGGGATTATGTTTAGACTTTCTCGGAACTGCTTCAAATCAACTAGATATCTTTGTGCTGTAAATCTCCCAACAGCCAAACGCAAAAGCAGCAAACATCTCGCTGTATGTCCCACATCCAAAGTGCCAAGAGAGCGCTTGCTCTCCCTGTCTTTGAGTACTGTTTTCACTGTCCCGGTTACCTCTTTGCTAACATTCTCTTCAGAGCTGCAGTGAAACCAGGAACCACGTGGAGAAGGCACCCACACTGAAAGTGCCTGGAGGGAACATTGGGGCTTCTTCTCAGTGTCTCTGACATAGGGTTTCACTGTCCCGCGAAAGTCTCTGCTAACACCGTGCAGAGCGCTGTGCCCAATATACAGAAACGTCTTGCGGTATCTCCTACAGGGAACGTGCCAGGAGGGAATTGTCGAGCTTGTTCTCAGTGTCTCTGAGAATTGCTCTGATTATCCCTGTGACCTCTTTGCTAAGGCTCTCCAGAGAGACGTCCTCAAAACCAACACACATCTTGACATATCTCCCGCATTGATCGCAGTGTCTCCAGAAACGGCATTCAAGGAGCCAGGACCTTTTCTCCCTACACTGTCCATTGAGTTGTCCTCAAAACCAATATACATCCTGCTATATCTCCCACATGGAAAGTGCCAGGAGGGAGAAGTGGGGATTATGTTTAGACTTTCTCGGAACTGCTTCAAATCAACTAGATATCTTTGTGCTGTAAATCTCCCAACAGCCAAACGCAAAAGCAGCAAACATCTCGCTGTATGTCCCACATCCAAAGTGCCAAGAGAGAGCTTGCTCTCCCTGTCTTTGAGTACTGTTTTCACTGTCCCGGTTACCTCTTTGCTAACATTCTCTTCAGAGCTGCAGTGAAACCAGGAACCACGTGGAGAAGGCACCCACACTGAAAGTGCCTGGAGGGAACATTGGGGCTTCTTCTCAGTGTCTCTGACATAGGGTTTCACTGTCCCGGGAAAGTCTCTGCTAACACCGTGCAGAGCGCTGTGCCCAATATACAGAAACGTCTTGCGGTATCTCCTACAGGGGAAGTGCCAGGAGGGAATTGTCGAGCTTGTTCTCAGTGTCTCTGAGAATTGCTCTGATTATCCCTGTGACCTCTTTGCTAAGACTCTCCAGAGAGACGTCCTCAAAACAAACACACATCTTGACATATCTCCCGCATTGATCGCAGTGTCTCCAGAAACGGCATTCAAGGAGCCAGGACCTTTTCTCCCTACACTGTCCATTGAGTTGTCCTCAAAACCAATATACATCCTGCTATATCTCCCACATGGAAAGTGCCAGGAGGGAGAAGTGGGGATTATGTTTAGACTTTCTCGGAACTGCTTCAAATCAACTAGATATCTTTGTGCTGTAAATCTCCCAACAGCCAAACGCAAAAGCAGCAAACATCTCGCTGTATGTCCCACATCCAAAGTGCCAAGAGAGAGCTTGCTCTCCCTGTCTTTGAGTACTGTTTTCACTGTCCCGGTTACCTCTTGGCTAACATTCTCTTCAGAGCTGCAGTGAAACCAGGAACCACGTGGAGAAGGCACCCACACTGAAAGTGCCTGGAGGGAACACTGGGGCTTCTTCTCAGTGTCTCTGACATAGGGTTTCACTGTCCCGGGAAAGTCTCTGCTAACACCCTGCAGAGCGCTGTGCCCAATATACAGAAACGTCTTGCGGTATCTCCTACAGGGAAAGTGCCAGGAGGGAATTGTCGAGCTTGTTCTCAGTGTCTCTGAGAATTGCTCTGATTATGCCTGTGACCTCTTTGCTAAGACTCTCCAGAGAGACGTCCTCAAAACAAACACACATCTTGACATATCTCCCACATTGATCGCAGTGTCTCCAGAAACGGCATTCAAGGAGCCAGGACCTTTTCTCCCTACACTGTCCATTGAGTTGTCCTCAAAACCAATATACATCCTGCTATATCTCCCACATGGAAAGTGCCAGGAGGGAGAAGTGGGGATTATGTTTAGACTTTCTCGGAACTGCTTCAAATCAACTAGATATCTTTGTGCTGTAAATCTCCCAACAGCCAAACGCAAAAGCAGCAAACATCTCGCTGTAAGTCCCACATCCAAAGTGCCAAGAGAGAGCTTGCTCTCCCTGTCTTTGAGTACTGTTTTCACTGTCCCGGTTACCTCTTTGCTAACATTCTCTTCAGAGCTGCAGTGAAACCAGGAACCACGTGGAGAAGGCACCCACACTGAAAGTGCCTGGAGGGAACATTGGGGCTTCTTCTCAGTGTCTCTGACATAGGGTTTCACTGTCCCGCGAAAGTCTCTGCTAACACCCTGCAGAGCGCTGTGCCCAATATACAGAAACGTCTTGCGGTATCTCCTACAGGGAAAGTGCCAGGAGGGAATTGTGGAGCTTGTTCTCAGTGTCTCTGAGAATTGCTCTGATTATCCCTGTGACCTCTTTGCTAAGACTCTCCAGAGAGACGTCCTCAAAACAAACACACATCTTGACATATCTCCCACATTGATCGCAGTGTCTCCAGAAACGGCATTCAAGGAGCCAGGACCTTTTCTCCCTACACTGTCCATTGAGTTGTCCTCAAAACCAATATACATGCTGCTATATCTCCCACATGGAAAGTGCCAGCAGGGAGAAGTGGGGATTATGTTTAGACTTTCTCGGAACTGCTTCAAATCAACTAGATATCTTTGTGCTGTAAATCTCCCAACAGCCAAACGCAAAAGCAGCAAACATCTCGCTGTATGTCCCACATCCAAAGTGCCAAGAGAGAGCTTGCTCTCCCTGTGTTTGAGTACTGTTTTCACTGTCCCGGTTACCTCTTTGCTAACATTCTCTTCAGAGCTGCAGTGAAACCAGGAACCACGTGGAGAAGGCACCCACACTGAAAGTGCCTGGAGGGAACATTGGGGCTTCTTCTCAGTGTCTCTGACATAGGGTTTCACTGTCCCGGGAAAGTCTCTGCTAACACCGTGCAGAGCGCTGTGCCCAATATACAGAAACGTCTTGCGGTATCTCCTACAGGGGAAGTGCCAGGAGGGAATTGTGGAGCTTGTTCTCAGTGTCTCTGAGAATTGCTCTGATTATCCCTGTGACCTCTTTGCTAAGACTCTCCAGAGAGACGTCCTCAAAACAAACACACATCTTGACATATCTCCCACATTGATCGCAGTGTCTCCAGAAACGGCATTCAAGGAGCCAGGACCTTTTCTCCCTACACTGTCCATTGAGTTGTCCTCAAAACCAATATACATCCTGCTATATCTCCCACATGGAAAGTGCCAGGAGGGAGAAGTGGGGATTATGTTTAGACTTTCTCGGAACTGCTTCAAATCAACTAGATATCTTTGTGCTGTAAATCTCCCAACAGCCAAACGCAAAAGCAGCAAACATCTCGCTGTATGTCCCACATCCAAAGTGCCAAGAGAGAGCTTGCTCTCCCTGTCTTTGAGTACTGTTTTCACTGTCCCGGTTACCTCTTTGCTAACATTCTCTTCAGAGCTGCAGTGAAACCAGGAACCACGTGGAGAAGGCACCCACACTGAAAGTGCCTGGAGGGAACACTGGGGCTTCTTCTCAGTGTCTCTGACATAGGGTTTCACTGTCCCGCGAAAGTCTCTGCTAACACCGTGCAGAGCGCTGTGCCCAATATACAGAAACGTCTTGCGGTATCTCCTACAGGGAAAGTGCCAGGAGGGAATTGTCGAGCTTGTTCTCAGTGTCTCTGAGAATTGCTCTGATTATCCCTGTGACCTCTTTGCTAAGACTCTCCAGAGAGACGTCCTCAAAACAAACACACATCTTGACATATCTCCCGCATTGATCGCAGTGTCTCCAGAAACGGCATTCAAGGAGCCAGGACCTTTTCTCCCTACACTGTCCATTGAGTTGTCCTCAAAACCAATATACATCCTGCTATATCTCCCACATGGAAAGTGCCAGGAGGGAGAAGTGGGGATTATGTTTAGACTTTCTCGGAACTGCTTCAAATCAACTAGATATCTTTGTGCTGTAAATCTCCCAACAGCCAAACGCAAAAGCAGCAAACATCTCGCTGTATGTCCCACATCCAAAGTGCCAAGAGAGAGCTTGCTCTCCCTGTCTTTGAGTACTGTTTTCACTGTCCCGGTTACCTCTTTGCTAACATTCTCTTCAGAGCTGCAGTGAAACCAGGAACCACGTGGAGAAGGCACCCACACTGAAAGTGCCTGGAGGGAACACTGGGGCTTCTTCTCAGTGTCTCTGACATAGGGTTTCACTGTCCCGCGAAAGTCTCTGCTAACACCGTGCAGAGCGCTGTGCCCAATATACAGAAACGTCTTGCGGTATCTCCTACAGGGAAAGTGCCAGGAGGGAATTGTCGAGCTTGTTCTCAGTGTCTCTGAGAATTGCTCTGATTATGCCTGTGACCTCTTTGCTAAGACTCTCCAGAGAGACGTCCTCAAAACAAACACACATCTTGACATATCTCCCGCATTGATCGCAGTGTCTCCAGAAACGGCATTCAAGGAGCCAGGACCTTTTCTCCCTACACTGTCCATTGAGTTGTCCTCAAAACCAATATACATCCTGCTATATCTCCCACATGGAAAGTGCCAGGAGGGAGAAGTGGGGATTATGTTTAGACTTTCTCGGAACTGCTTCAAATCAACTAGATATCTTTGTGCTGTAAATCTCCCAACAGCCAAACGCAAAAGCAGCAAACATCTCGCTGTATGTCCCACATCCAAAGTGCCAAGAGAGAGCTTGCTCTCCCTGTCTTTGAGTACTGTTTTCACTGTCCCGGTTACCTCTTTGCTAACATTCTCTTCAGAGCTGCAGTGAAACCAGGAACCACGTGGAGAAGGCACCCACACTGAAAGTGCCTGGAGGGAACACTGGGGCTTCTTCTCAGTGTCTCTGACATAGGGTTTCACTGTCCCGCGAAAGTCTCTGCTAACACCGTGCAGAGCGCTGTGCCCAATATACAGAAACGTCTTGCGGTATCTCCTACAGGGAAAGTGCCAGGAGGGAATTGTCGAGCTTGTTCTCAGTGTCTCTGAGAATTGCTCTGATTATCCCTGTGACCTCTTTGCTAAGACTCTCCAGAGAGACGTCCTCAAAACAAACACACATCTTGACATATCTCCCACATTGATCGCAGTGTCTCCAGAAACGGCATTCAAGGAGCCAGGACCTTTTCTCCCTACACTGTCCATTGAGTTGTCCTCAAAATCAATATACATCCTGCTATATCTCCCACATGGAAAGTGCCAGGAGGGAGAAGTGGGGATTATGTTTAGACTTTCTCGGAACTGCTTCAAATCAACTAGATATCTTTGTGCTGTAAATCTCCCAACAGCCAAACGCAAAAGCAGCAAACATCTCGCTGTATGTCCCACATCCAAAGTGCCAAGAGAGCGCTTGCTCTCCCTGTCTTTGAGTACTGTTTTCACTGTCCCGGTTACCTCTTTGCTAACATTCTCTTCAGAGCTGCAGTGAAACCAGGAACCACGTGGAGAAGGCACCCACACTGAAAGTGCCTGGAGGGAACATTGGGGCTTCTTCTCAGTGTCTCTGACATAGGGTTTCACTGTCCCGGGAAAGTCTCTGCTAACACCGTGCAGAGCGCTGTGCCCAATATACAGAAACATCTTGCGGTATCTCCTACAGGGAAAGTGCCAGGAGGGAATTGTGGAGCTTGTTCTCAGTGTCTCTGAGAATTGCTCTGATTATCCCTGTGACCTCTTTGCTAAGACTCTCCAGAGAGACGTCCTCAAAACCAACACACATCTTGACATATCTCCCGCATTGATCGCAGTGTCTCCAGAAACGGCATTCAAGGAGCCAGGACCTTTTCTCCCTACACTGTCCATTGAGTTGTCCTCAAAACCAATATACATCCTGCTATATCTCCCACATGGAAAGTGCCAGGAGGGAGAAGTGGGGATTATGTTTAGACTTTCTCGGAACTGCTTCAAATCAACTAGATATCTTTGTGCTGTAAATCTCCCAACAGCCAAATGCAAAAGCAGCAAACATCTCGCTGTATGTCCCACATCCAAAGTGCCAAGAGAGAGCTTGCTCTCCCTGTCTTTGAGTACTGTTTTCACTGTCCCGGTTACCTCTTTGCTAACATTCTCTTCAGAGCTGCAGTGAAACCAGGAACCACGTGGAGAAGGCACCCACACTGAAAGTGCCTGGAGGGAACATTGGGGCTTCTTCTCAGTGTCTCTGACATAGGGTTTCACTGTCCCAGGAAAGTCTCTGCTAACACCGTGCAGAGCGCTGTGCCCAATATACAGAAACATCTTGCGGTATCTCCTACAGGGAAAGTGCCAGGAGGGAGAATTGGGGATTATGTTTAGACTTTCTCGGAACTGCTTCAAATCAACTAGATATCTTTGTGCTGTAAATCTCCCAACAGCCAAACGCAAAAGCAGCAAACATCTCGCTGTATGTCCCACATCCAAAGTGCCAAGAGAGAGCTTGCTCTCCCTGTCTTTGAGTACTGTTTTCACTGTCCCGGTTACCTCTTTGCTAACATTCTCTTCAGAGCTGCAGTGAAACCAGGAACCACGTGGAGAAGGCACCCACACTGAAAGTGCCTGGAGGGAACACTGGGGCTTCTTCTCAGTGTCTCTGACATAGGGTTTCACTGTCCCGCGAAAGTCTCTGCTAACACCGTGCAGAGCGCTGTGCCCAATATACAGAAACGTCTTGCGGTATCTCCTACAGGGAAAGTGCCAGGAGGGAATTGTGGAGCTTGTTCTCAGTGTCTCTGAGAATTGCTCTGATTATCCCTGTGACCTGTTTGCTAAGACTCTCCAGAGAGACGTCCTCAAAACAAACACACATCTTGACATATCTCCCACATTGATCGCAGTGTCTCCAGAAACGGCATTCAAGGAGCCAGGACCTTTTCTCCCTACACTGTCCATTGAGTTGTCCTCAAAATCAATATACATCCTGCTATATCTCCCACATGGAAAGTGCCAGGAGGGAGAAGTGGGGATTATGTTTAGACTTTCTCGGAACTGCTTCAAATCAACTAGATATCTTTGTGCTGTAAATCTCCCAACAGCCAAACGCAAAAGCAGCAAACATCTTGCTGTATGTCCCACATCCAAAGTGCCAAGAGAGAGCTTGCTCTCCCTGTCTTTGAGTACTGTTTTCACTGTCCCGGTTACCTCTTTGCTAACATTCTCTTCAGAGCTGCAGTGAAACCAGGAACCACGTGGAGAAGGCACCCACACTGAAAGTGCCTGGAGGGAACATTGGGGCTTCTTCTCAGTGTCTCTGACATAGGGTTTCACTGTCCCGGGAAAGTCTCTGCTAACACCGTGCAGAGCGCTGTGCCCAATATACAGAAACGTCTTGCGGTATCTCCTACAGGGAAAGTGCCAGGAGGGAATTGTGGAGCTTGTTCTCAGTGTCTCTGAGAATTGCTCTGATTATGCCTGTGACCTCTTTGCTAAGACTCTCCAGAGAGACGTCCTCAAAACAAACACACATCTTGACATATCTCCCGCATTGATCGCAGTGTCTCCAGAAACGGCATTCAAGGAGCCAGGACCTTTTCTCCCTACACTGTCCATTGAGTTGTCCTCAAAACCAATATACATCCTGCTATATCTCCCACATGGAAAGTGCCAGGAGGGAGAAGTGGGGATTATGTTTAGACTTTCTCGGAACTGCTTCAAATCAACTAGATATCTTTGTGCTGTAAATCTCCCAACAGCCAAACGCAAAAGCAGCAAACATCTCGCTGTATGTCCCACATCCAAAGTGCCAAGAGAGAGCTTGCTCTCCCTGTCTTTGAGTACTGTTTTCACTGTCCCGGTTACCTCTTTGCTAACATTCTCTTCAGAGCTGCAGTGAAACCAGGAACCACGTGGAGAAGGCACCCACACTGAAAGTGCCTGGAGGGAACACTGGGGCTTCTTCTCAGTGTCTCTGACATAGGGTTTCACTGTCCCGCGAAAGTCTCTGCTAACACCGTGCAGAGCGCTGTGCCCAATATACAGAAACGTCTTGCGGTATCTCCTACAGGGAACGTGCCAGGAGGGAATTGTGGAGCTTGTTCTCAGTGTCTCTGAGAATTGCTCTGATTATCCCTGTGACCTCTTTGCTAAGGCTCTCCAGAGAGACGTCCTCAAAACAAACACACATCTTGACATATCTCCCGCATTGATCGCAGTGTCTCCAGAAACGGCATTCAAGGAGCCAGGACCTTTTCTCCCTACACTGTCCATTGAGTTGTCCTCAAAACCAATATACATCCTGCTATATCTCCCACATGGAAAGTGCCAGGAGGGAGAAGTGGGGATTATGTTTAGACTTTCTCGGAACTGCTTCAAATCAACTAGATATCTTTGTGCTGTAAATCTCCCAACAGCCAAACGCAAAAGCAGCAAACATCTCGCTGTATGTCCCACATCCAAAGTGCCAAGAGAGAGCTTGCTCTCCCTGTCTTTGAGTACTGTTTTCACTGTCCCGGTTACCTCTTTGCTAACATTCTCTTCAGAGCTGCAGTGAAACCAGGAACCACGTGGAGAAGGCACCCACACTGAAAGTGCCTGGAGGGAACACTGGGGCTTCTTCTCAGTGTCTCTGACATAGGGTTTCACTGTCCCGCGAAAGTCTCTGCTAACACCCTGCAGAGCGCTGTGCCCAATATACAGAAACGTCTTGCGGTATCTCCTACAGGGAAAGTGCCAGGAGGGAATTGTCGAGCTTGTTCTCAGTGTCTCTGAGAATTGCTCTGATTATCCCTGTGACCTCTTTGCTAAGACTCTCCAGAGAGACGTCCTCAAAACAAACACACATCTTGACATATCTCCCGCATTGATCGCAGTGTCTCCAGAAACGGCATTCAAGGAGCCAGGACCTTTTCTCCCTACACTGTCCATTGAGTTGTCCTCAAAACCAATATACATCCTGCTATATCTCCCACATGGAAAGTGCCAGGAGGGAGAAGTGGGGATTATGTTTAGACTTTCTCGGAACTGCTTCAAATCAACTAGATATCTTTGTGCTGTAAATCTCCCAACAGCCAAACGCAAAAGCAGCAAACATCTCGCTGTATGTCCCACATCCAAAGTGCCAAGAGAGAGCTTGCTCTCCCTGTCTTTGAGTACTGTTTTCACTGTCCCGGTTACCTCTTTGCTAACATTCTCTTCAGAGCTGCAGTGAAACCAGGAACCACGTGGAGAAGGCACCCACACTGAAAGTGCCTGGAGGGAACACTGGGGCTTCTTCTCAGTGTCTCTGACATAGGGTTTCACTGTCCCGCGAAAGTCTCTGCTAACACCCTGCAGAGCGCTGTGCCCAATATACAGAAACGTCTTGCGGTATCTCCTACAGGGAAAGTGCCAGGAGGGAATTGTCGAGCTTGTTCTCAGTGTCTCTGAGAATTGCTCTGATTATCCCTGTGACCTCTTTGCTAAGACTCTCCAGAGAGACGTCCTCAAAACAAACACACATCTTGACATATCTCCCACATTGATCGCAGTGTCTCCAGAAACGGCATTCAAGGAGCCAGGACCTTTTCTCCCTACACTGTCCATTGAGTTGTCCTCAAAATCAATATACATCCTGCTATATCTCCCACATGGAAAGTGCCAGGAGGGAGAAGTGGGGATTATGTTTAGACTTTCTCGGAACTGCTTCAAATCAACTAGATATCTTTGTGCTGTAAATCTCCCAACAGCCAAACGCAAAAGCAGCAAACATCTCGCTGTATGTCCCACATCCAAAGTGCCAAGAGAGCGCTTGCTCTCCCTGTCTTTGAGTACTGTTTTCACTGTCCCGGTTACCTCTTTGCTAACATTCTCTTCAGAGCTGCAGTGAAACCAGGAACCACGTGGAGAAGGCACCCACACTGAAAGTGCCTGGAGGGAACATTGGGGCTTCTTCTCAGTGTCTCTGACATAGGGTTTCACTGTCCCGCGAAAGTCTCTGCTAACACCGTGCAGAGCGCTGTGCCCAATATACAGAAACGTCTTGCGGTATCTCCTACAGGGAACGTGCCAGGAGGGAATTGTCGAGCTTGTTCTCAGTGTCTCTGAGAATTGCTCTGATTATCCCTGTGACCTCTTTGCTAAGGCTCTCCAGAGAGACGTCCTCAAAACCAACACACATCTTGACATATCTCCCGCATTGATCGCAGTGTCTCCAGAAACGGCATTCAAGGAGCCAGGACCTTTTCTCCCTACACTGTCCATTGAGTTGTCCTCAAAACCAATATACATCCTGCTATATCTCCCACATGGAAAGTGCCAGGAGGGAGAAGTGGGGATTATGTTTAGACTTTCTCGGAACTGCTTCAAATCAACTAGATATCTTTGTGCTGTAAATCTCCCAACAGCCAAACGCAAAAGCAGCAAACATCTCGCTGTATGTCCCACATCCAAAGTGCCAAGAGAGAGCTTGCTCTCCCTGTCTTTGAGTACTGTTTTCACTGTCCCGGTTACCTCTTTGCTAACATTCTCTTCAGAGCTGCAGTGAAACCAGGAACCACGTGGAGAAGGCACCCACACTGAAAGTGCCTGGAGGGAACATTGGGGCTTCTTCTCAGTGTCTCTGACATAGGGTTTCACTGTCCCGGGAAAGTCTCTGCTAACACCGTGCAGAGCGCTGTGCCCAATATACAGAAACGTCTTGCGGTATCTCCTACAGGGGAAGTGCCAGGAGGGAATTGTCGAGCTTGTTCTCAGTGTCTCTGAGAATTGCTCTGATTATCCCTGTGACCTCTTTGCTAAGACTCTCCAGAGAGACGTCCTCAAAACAAACACACATCTTGACATATCTCCCGCATTGATCGCAGTGTCTCCAGAAACGGCATTCAAGGAGCCAGGACCTTTTCTCCCTACACTGTCCATTGAGTTGTCCTCAAAACCAATATACATCCTGCTATATCTCCCACATGGAAAGTGCCAGGAGGGAGAAGTGGGGATTATGTTTAGACTTTCTCGGAACTGCTTCAAATCAACTAGATATCTTTGTGCTGTAAATCTCCCAACAGCCAAACGCAAAAGCAGCAAACATCTCGCTGTATGTCCCACATCCAAAGTGCCAAGAGAGAGCTTGCTCTCCCTGTCTTTGAGTACTGTTTTCACTGTCCCGGTTACCTCTTGGCTAACATTCTCTTCAGAGCTGCAGTGAAACCAGGAACCACGTGGAGAAGGCACCCACACTGAAAGTGCCTGGAGGGAACACTGGGGCTTCTTCTCAGTGTCTCTGACATAGGGTTTCACTGTCCCGGGAAAGTCTCTGCTAACACCCTGCAGAGCGCTGTGCCCAATATACAGAAACGTCTTGCGGTATCTCCTACAGGGAAAGTGCCAGGAGGGAATTGTGGAGCTTGTTCTCAGTGTCTCTGAGAATTGCTCTGATTATGCCTGTGACCTCTTTGCTAAGACTCTCCAGAGAGACGTCCTCAAAACAAACACACATCTTGACATATCTCCCACATTGATCGCAGTGTCTCCAGAAACGGCATTCAAGGAGCCAGGACCTTTTCTCCCTACACTGTCCATTGAGTTGTCCTCAAAACCAATATACATCCTGCTATATCTCCCACATGGAAAGTGCCAGGAGGGAGAAGTGGGGATTATGTTTAGACTTTCTCGGAACTGCTTCAAATCAACTAGATATCTTTGTGCTGTAAATCTCCCAACAGCCAAACGCAAAAGCAGCAAACATCTCGCTGTAAGTCCCACATCCAAAGTGCCAAGAGAGAGCTTGCTCTCCCTGTCTTTGAGTACTGTTTTCACTGTCCCGGTTACCTCTTTGCTAACATTCTCTTCAGAGCTGCAGTGAAACCAGGAACCACGTGGAGAAGGCACCCACACTGAAAGTGCCTGGAGGGAACATTGGGGCTTCTTCTCAGTGTCTCTGACATAGGGTTTCACTGTCCCGGGAAAGTCTCTGCTAACACCCTGCAGAGCGCTGTGCCCAATATACAGAAACGTCTTGCGGTATCTCCTACAGGGAAAGTGCCAGGAGGGAATTGTGGAGCTTGTTCTCAGTGTCTCTGAGAATTGCTCTGATTATCCCTGTGACCTCTTTGCTAAGACTCTCCAGAGAGACGTCCTCAAAACAAACACACATCTTGACATATCTCCCACATTGATCGCAGTGTCTCCAGAAACGGCATTCAAGGAGCCAGGACCTTTTCTCCCTACACTGTCCATTGAGTTGTCCTCAAAATCAATATACATCCTGCTATATCTCCCACATGGAAAGTGCCAGGAGGGAGAAGTGGGGATTATGTTTAGACTTTCTCGGAACTGCTTCAAATCAACTAGATATCTTTGTGCTGTAAATCTCCCAACAGCCAAACGCAAAAGCAGCAAACATCTCGCTGTATGTCCCACATCCAAAGTGCCAAGAGAGAGCTTGCTCTCCCTGTGTTTGAGTACTGTTTTCACTGTCCCGGTTACCTCTTTGCTAACATTCTCTTCAGAGCTGCAGTGAAACCAGGAACCACGTGGAGAAGGCACCCACACTGAAAGTGCCTGGAGGGAACATTGGGGCTTCTTCTCAGTGTCTCTGACATAGGGTTTCACTGTCCCGGGAAAGTCTCTGCTAACACCGTGCAGAGCGCTGTGCCCAATATACAGAAACGTCTTGCGGTATCTCCTACAGGGGAAGTGCCAGGAGGGAATTGTGGAGCTTGTTCTCAGTGTCTCTGAGAATTGCTCTGATTATCCCTGTGACCTCTTTGCTAAGACTCTCCAGAGAGACGTCCTCAAAACAAACACACATCTTGACATATCTCCCACATTGATCGCAGTGTCTCCAGAAACGGCATTCAAGGAGCCAGGACCTTTTCTCCCTACACTGTCCATTGAGTTGTCCTCAAAACCAATATACATCCTGCTATATCTCCCACATGGAAAGTGCCAGGAGGGAGAAGTGGGGATTATGTTTAGACTTTCTCGGAACTGCTTCAAATCAACTAGATATCTTTGTGCTGTAAATCTCCCAACAGCCAAACGCAAAAGCAGCAAACATCTCGCTGTATGTCCCACATCCAAAGTGCCAAGAGAGAGCTTGCTCTCCCTGTCTTTGAGTACTGTTTTCACTGTCCCGGTTACCTCTTGGCTAACATTCTCTTCAGAGCTGCAGTGAAACCAGGAACCACGTGGAGAAGGCACCCACACTGAAAGTGCCTGGAGGGAACACTGGGGCTTCTTCTCAGTGTCTCTGACATAGGGTTTCACTGTCCCGGGAAAGTCTCTGCTAACACCCTGCAGAGCGCTGTGCCCAATATACAGAAACGTCTTGCGGTATCTCCTACAGGGGAAGTGCCAGGAGGGAATTGTCGAGCTTGTTCTCAGTGTCTCTGAGAATTGCTCTGATTATCCCTGTGACCTCTTTGCTAAGACTCTCCAGAGAGACGTCCTCAAAACAAACACACATCTTGACATATCTCCCGCATTGATCGCAGTGTCTCCAGAAACGGCATTCAAGGAGCCAGGACCTTTTCTCCCTACACTGTCCATTGAGTTGTCCTCAAAATCAATATACATCCTGCTATATCTCCCACATGGAAAGTGCCAGGAGGGAGAAGTGGGGATTATGTTTAGACTTTCTCGGAACTGCTTCAAATCAACTAGATATCTTTGTGCTGTAAATCTCCCAACAGCCAAACGCAAAAGCAGCAAACATCTCGCTGTATGTCCCACATCCAAAGTGCCAAGAGAGAGCTTGCTCTCCCTGTCTTTGAGTACTGTTTTCACTGTCCCGGTTACCTCTTTGCTAACATTCTCTTCAGAGCTGCAGTGAAACCAGGAACCACGTGGAGAAGGCACCCACACTGAAAGTGCCTGGAGGGAACATTGGGGCTTCTTCTCAGTGTCTCTGACATAGGGTTTCACTGTCCCGCGAAAGTCTCTGCTAACACCGTGCAGAGCGCTGTGCCCAATATACAGAAACGTCTTGCGGTATCTCCTACAGGGAAAGTGCCAGGAGGGAATTGTGGAGCTTGTTCTCAGTGTCTCTGAGAATTGCTCTGATTATCCCTGTGACCTGTTTGCTAAGACTCTCCAGAGAGACGTCCTCAAAACAAACACACATCTTGACATATCTCCCACATTGATCGCAGTGTCTCCAGAAACGGCATTCAAGGAGCCAGGACCTTTTCTCCCTACACTGTCCATTGAGTTGTCCTCAAAATCAATATACATCCTGCTATATCTCCCACATGGAAAGTGCCAGGAGGGAGAAGTGGGGATTATGTTTAGACTTTCTCGGAACTGCTTCAAATCAACTAGATATCTTTGTGCTGTAAATCTCCCAACAGCCAAACGCAAAAGCAGCAAACATCTTGCTGTATGTCCCACATCCAAAGTGCCAAGAGAGAGCTTGCTCTCCCTGTCTTTGAGTACTGTTTTCACTGTCCCGGTTACCTCTTTGCTAACATTCTCTTCAGAGCTGCAGTGAAACCAGGAACCACGTGGAGAAGGCACCCACACTGAAAGTGCCTGGAGGGAACATTGGGGCTTCTTCTCAGTGTCTCTGACATAGGGTTTCACTGTCCCGGGAAAGTCTCTGCTAACACCCTGCAGAGCGCTGTGCCCAATATACAGAAACGTCTTGCGGTATCTCCTACAGGGAAAGTGCCAGGAGGGAATTGTGGAGCTTGTTCTCAGTGTCTCTGAGAATTGCTCTGATTATGCCTGTGACCTCTTTGCTAAGACTCTCCAGAGAGACGTCCTCAAAACAAACACACATCTTGACATATCTCCCGCATTGATCGCAGTGTCTCCAGAAACGGCATTCAAGGAGCCAGGACCTTTTCTCCCTACACTGTCCATTGAGTTGTCCTCAAAACCAATATACATCCTGCTATATCTCCCACATGGAAAGTGCCAGGAGGGAGAAGTGGGGATTATGTTTAGACTTTCTCGGAACTGCTTCAAATCAACTAGATATCTTTGTGCTGTAAATCTCCCAACAGCCAAACGCAAAAGCAGCAAACATCTCGCTGTATGTCCCACATCCAAAGTGCCAAGAGAGAGCTTGCTCTCCCTGTCTTTGAGTACTGTTTTCACTGTCCCGGTTACCTCTTTGCTAACATTCTCTTCAGAGCTGCAGTGAAACCAGGAACCACGTGGAGAAGGCACCCACACTGAAAGTGCCTGGAGGGAACACTGGGGCTTCTTCTCAGTGTCTCTGACATAGGGTTTCACTGTCCCGCGAAAGTCTCTGCTAACACCGTGCAGAGCGCTGTGCCCAATATACAGAAACGTCTTGCGGTATCTCCTACAGGGAACGTGCCAGGAGGGAATTGTGGAGCTTGTTCTCAGTGTCTCTGAGAATTGCTCTGATTATCCCTGTGACCTCTTTGCTAAGGCTCTCCAGAGAGACGTCCTCAAAACAAACACACATCTTGACATATCTCCCGCATTGATCGCAGTGTCTCCAGAAACGGCATTCAAGGAGCCAGGACCTTTTCTCCCTACACTGTCCATTGAGTTGTCCTCAAAACCAATATACATCCTGCTATATCTCCCACATGGAAAGTGCCAGGAGGGAGAAGTGGGGATTATGTTTAGACTTTCTCGGAACTGCTTCAAATCAACTAGATATCTTTGTGCTGTAAATCTCCCAACAGCCAAACGCAAAAGCAGCAAACATCTCGCTGTATGTCCCACATCCAAAGTGCCAAGAGAGAGCTTGCTCTCCCTGTCTTTGAGTACTGTTTTCACTGTCCCGGTTACCTCTTTGCTAACATTCTCTTCAGAGCTGCAGTGAAACCAGGAACCACGTGGAGAAGGCACCCACACTGAAAGTGCCTGGAGGGAACACTGGGGCTTCTTCTCAGTGTCTCTGACATAGGGTTTCACTGTCCCGCGAAAGTCTCTGCTAACACCCTGCAGAGCGCTGTGCCCAATATACAGAAACGTCTTGCGGTATCTCCTACAGGGAAAGTGCCAGGAGGGAATTGTCGAGCTTGTTCTCAGTGTCTCTGAGAATTGCTCTGATTATCCCTGTGACCTCTTTGCTAAGACTCTCCAGAGAGACGTCCTCAAAACAAACACACATCTTGACATATCTCCCACATTGATCGCAGTGTCTCCAGAAACGGCATTCAAGGAGCCAGGACCTTTTCTCCCTACACTGTCCATTGAGTTGTCCTCAAAATCAATATACATCCTGCTATATCTCCCACATGGAAAGTGCCAGGAGGGAGAAGTGGGGATTATGTTTAGACTTTCTCGGAACTGCTTCAAATCAACTAGATATCTTTGTGCTGTAAATCTCCCAACAGCCAAACGCAAAAGCAGCAAACATCTCGCTGTATGTCCCACATCCAAAGTGCCAAGAGAGCGCTTGCTCTCCCTGTCTTTGAGTACTGTTTTCACTGTCCCGGTTACCTCTTTGCTAACATTCTCTTCAGAGCTGCAGTGAAACCAGGAACCACGTGGAGAAGGCACCCACACTGAAAGTGCCTGGAGGGAACATTGGGGCTTCTTCTCAGTGTCTCTGACATAGGGTTTCACTGTCCCGCGAAAGTCTCTGCTAACACCGTGCAGAGCGCTGTGCCCAATATACAGAAACGTCTTGCGGTATCTCCTACAGGGAACGTGCCAGGAGGGAATTGTCGAGCTTGTTCTCAGTGTCTCTGAGAATTGCTCTGATTATCCCTGTGACCTCTTTGCTAAGGCTCTCCAGAGAGACGTCCTCAAAACCAACACACATCTTGACATATCTCCCGCATTGATCGCAGTGTCTCCAGAAACGGCATTCAAGGAGCCAGGACCTTTTCTCCCTACACTGTCCATTGAGTTGTCCTCAAAACCAATATACATCCTGCTATATCTCCCACATGGAAAGTGCCAGGAGGGAGAAGTGGGGATTATGTTTAGACTTTCTCGGAACTGCTTCAAATCAACTAGATATCTTTGTGCTGTAAATCTCCCAACAGCCAAACGCAAAAGCAGCAAACATCTCGCTGTATGTCCCACATCCAAAGTGCCAAGAGAGAGCTTGCTCTCCCTGTCTTTGAGTACTGTTTTCACTGTCCCGGTTACCTCTTTGCTAACATTCTCTTCAGAGCTGCAGTGAAACCAGGAACCACGTGGAGAAGGCACCCACACTGAAAGTGCCTGGAGGGAACATTGGGGCTTCTTCTCAGTGTCTCTGACATAGGGTTTCACTGTCCCGGGAAAGTCTCTGCTAACACCGTGCAGAGCGCTGTGCCCAATATACAGAAACGTCTTGCGGTATCTCCTACAGGGGAAGTGCCAGGAGGGAATTGTCGAGCTTGTTCTCAGTGTCTCTGAGAATTGCTCTGATTATCCCTGTGACCTCTTTGCTAAGACTCTCCAGAGAGACGTCCTCAAAACAAACACACATCTTGACATATCTCCCGCATTGATCGCAGTGTCTCCAGAAACGGCATTCAAGGAGCCAGGACCTTTTCTCCCTACACTGTCCATTGAGTTGTCCTCAAAACCAATATACATCCTGCTATATCTCCCACATGGAAAGTGCCAGGAGGGAGAAGTGGGGATTATGTTTAGACTTTCTCGGAACTGCTTCAAATCAACTAGATATCTTTGTGCTGTAAATCTCCCAACAGCCAAACGCAAAAGCAGCAAACATCTCGCTGTATGTCCCACATCCAAAGTGCCAAGAGAGAGCTTGCTCTCCCTGTCTTTGAGTACTGTTTTCACTGTCCCGGTTACCTCTTGGCTAACATTCTCTTCAGAGCTGCAGTGAAACCAGGAACCACGTGGAGAAGGCACCCACACTGAAAGTGCCTGGAGGGAACACTGGGGCTTCTTCTCAGTGTCTCTGACATAGGGTTTCACTGTCCCGGGAAAGTCTCTGCTAACACCCTGCAGAGCGCTGTGCCCAATATACAGAAACGTCTTGCGGTATCTCCTACAGGGAAAGTGCCAGGAGGGAATTGTCGAGCTTGTTCTCAGTGTCTCTGAGAATTGCTCTGATTATGCCTGTGACCTCTTTGCTAAGACTCTCCAGAGAGACGTCCTCAAAACAAACACACATCTTGACATATCTCCCACATTGATCGCAGTGTCTCCAGAAACGGCATTCAAGGAGCCAGGACCTTTTCTCCCTACACTGTCCATTGAGTTGTCCTCAAAACCAATATACATCCTGCTATATCTCCCACATGGAAAGTGCCAGGAGGGAGAAGTGGGGATTATGTTTAGACTTTCTCGGAACTGCTTCAAATCAACTAGATATCTTTGTGCTGTAAATCTCCCAACAGCCAAACGCAAAAGCAGCAAACATCTCGCTGTAAGTCCCACATCCAAAGTGCCAAGAGAGAGCTTGCTCTCCCTGTCTTTGAGTACTGTTTTCACTGTCCCGGTTACCTCTTTGCTAACATTCTCTTCAGAGCTGCAGTGAAACCAGGAACCACGTGGAGAAGGCACCCACACTGAAAGTGCCTGGAGGGAACATTGGGGCTTCTTCTCAGTGTCTCTGACATAGGGTTTCACTGTCCCGGGAAAGTCTCTGCTAACACCCTGCAGAGCGCTGTGCCCAATATACAGAAACGTCTTGCGGTATCTCCTACAGGGAAAGTGCCAGGAGGGAATTGTCGAGCTTGTTCTCAGTGTCTCTGAGAATTGCTCTGATTATCCCTGTGACCTCTTTGCTAAGACTCTCCAGAGAGACGTCCTCAAAACAAACACACATCTTGACATATCTCCCGCATTGATCGCAGTGTCTCCAGAAACGGCATTCAAGGAGCCAGGACCTTTTCTCCCTACACTGTCCATTGAGTTGTCCTCAAAATCAATATACATCCTGCTATATCTCCCACATGGAAAGTGCCAGGAGGGAGAAGTGGGGATTATGTTTAGACTTTCTCGGAACTGCTTCAAATCAACTAGATATCTTTGTGCTGTAAATCTCCCAACAGCCAAACGGAAAAGCAGCAAACATCTCGCTGTATGTCCCACATCCAAAGTGCCAAGAGAGAGCTTGCTCTCCCTGTGTTTGAGTACTGTTTTCACTGTCCCGGTTACCTCTTTGCTAACATTCTCTTCAGAGCTGCAGTGAAACCAGGAACCACGTGGAGAAGGCACCCACACTGAAAGTGCCTGGAGGGAACATTGGGGCTTCTTCTCAGTGTCTCTGACATAGGGTTTCACTGTCCCGGGAAAGTCTCTGCTAACACCGTGCAGAGCGCTGTGCCCAATATACAGAAACGTCTTGCGGTATCTCCTACAGGGGAAGTGCCAGGAGGGAATTGTGGAGCTTGTTCTCAGTGTCTCTGAGAATTGCTCTGATTATCCCTGTGACCTCTTTGCTAAGACTCTCCAGAGAGACGTCCTCAAAACAAACACACATCTTGACATATCTCCCACATTGATCGCAGTGTCTCCAGAAACGGCATTCAAGGAGCCAGGACCTTTTCTCCCTACACTGTCCATTGAGTTGTCCTCAAAACCAATATACATCCTGCTATATCTCCCACATGGAAAGTGCCAGGAGGGAGAAGTGGGGATTATGTTTAGACTTTCTCGGAACTGCTTCAAATCAACTAGATATCTTTGTGCTGTAAATCTCCCAACAGCCAAACGCAAAAGCAGCAAACATCTCGCTGTATGTCCCACATCCAAAGTGCCAAGAGAGAGCTTGCTCTCCCTGTCTTTGAGTACTGTTTTCACTGTCCCGGTTACCTCTTTGCTAACATTCTCTTCAGAGCTGCAGTGAAACCAGGAACCACGTGGAGAAGGCACCCACACTGAAAGTGCCTGGAGGGAACATTGGGGCTTCTTCTCAGTGTCTCTGACATAGGGTTTCACTGTCCCGGGAAAGTCTCTGCTAACACCGTGCAGAGCGCTGTGCCCAATATACAGAAACGTCTTGCGGTATCTCCTACAGGGGAAGTGCCAGGAGGGAATTGTCGAGCTTGTTCTCAGTGTCTCTGAGAATTGCTCTGATTATCCCTGTGACCTCTTTGCTAAGACTCTCCAGAGAGACGTCCTCAAAACAAACACACATCTTGACATATCTCCCGCATTGATCGCAGTGTCTCCAGAAACGGCATTCAAGGAGCCAGGACCTTTTCTCCCTACACTGTCCATTGAGTTGTCCTCAAAACCAATATACATCCTGCTATATCTCCCACATGGAAAGTGCCAGGAGGGAGAAGTGGGGATTATGTTTAGACTTTCTCGGAACTGCTTCAAATCAACTAGATATCTTTGTGCTGTAAATCTCCCAACAGCCAAACGCAAAAGCAGCAAACATCTCGCTGTATGTCCCACATCCAAAGTGCCAAGAGAGAGCTTGCTCTCCCTGTCTTTGAGTACTGTTTTCACTGTCCCGGTTACCTCTTGGCTAACATTCTCTTCAGAGCTGCAGTGAAACCAGGAACCACGTGGAGAAGGCACCCACACTGAAAGTGCCTGGAGGGAACACTGGGGCTTCTTCTCAGTGTCTCTGACATAGGGTTTCACTGTCCCGGGAAAGTCTCTGCTAACACCCTGCAGAGCGCTGTGCCCAATATACAGAAACGTCTTGCGGTATCTCCTACAGGGAACGTGCCAGGAGGGAATTGTCGAGCTTGTTCTCAGTGTCTCTGAGAATTGCTCTGATTATGCCTGTGACCTCTTTGCTAAGACTCTCCAGAGAGACGTCCTCAAAACAAACACACATCTTGACATATCTCCCACATTGATCGCAGTGTCTCCAGAAACGGCATTCAAGGAGCCAGGACCTTTTCTCCCTACACTGTCCATTGAGTTGTCCTCAAAACCAATATACATCCTGCTATATCTCCCACATGGAAAGTGCCAGGAGGGAGAAGTGGGGATTATGTTTAGACTTTCTCGGAACTGCTTCAAATCAACTAGATATCTTTGTGCTGTAAATCTCCCAACAGCCAAACGCAAAAGCAGCAAACATCTCGCTGTAAGTCCCACATCCAAAGTGCCAAGAGAGAGCTTGCTCTCCCTGTCTTTGAGTACTGTTTTCACTGTCCCGGTTACCTCTTTGCTAACATTCTCTTCAGAGCTGCAGTGAAACCAGGAACCACGTGGAGAAGGCACCCACACTGAAAGTGCCTGGAGGGAACATTGGGGCTTCTTCTCAGTGTCTCTGACATAGGGTTTCACTGTCCCGGGAAAGTCTCTGCTAACACCCTGCAGAGCGCTGTGCCCAATATACAGAAACGTCTTGCGGTATCTCCTACAGGGAAAGTGCCAGGAGGGAATTGTCGAGCTTGTTCTCAGTGTCTCTGAGAATTGCTCTGATTATCCCTGTGACCTCTTTGCTAAGACTCTCCAGAGAGACGTCCTCAAAACAAACACACATCTTGACATATCTCCCGCATTGATCGCAGTGTCTCCAGAAACGGCATTCAAGGAGCCAGGACCTTTTCTCCCTACACTGTCCATTGAGTTGTCCTCAAAATCAATATACATCCTGCTATATCTCCCACATGGAAAGTGCCAGGAGGGAGAAGTGGGGATTATGTTTAGACTTTCTCGGAACTGCTTCAAATCAACTAGATATCTTTGTGCTGTAAATCTCCCAACAGCCAAACGCAAAAGCAGCAAACATCTCGCTGTATGTCCCACATCCAAAGTGCCAAGAGAGAGCTTGCTCTCCCTGTCTTTGAGTACTGTTTTCACTGTCCCGGTTACCTCTTTGCTAACATTCTCTTCAGAGCTGCAGTGAAACCAGGAACCACGTGGAGAAGGCACCCACACTGAAAGTGCCTGGAGGGAACATTGGGGCTTCTTCTCAGTGTCTCTGACATAGGGTTTCACTGTCCCGGGAAAGTCTCTGCTAACACCGTGCAGAGCGCTGTGCCCAATATACAGAAACGTCTTGCGGTATCTCCTACAGGGGAAGTGCCAGGAGGGAATTGTGGAGCTTGTTCTCAGTGTCTCTGAGAATTGCTCTGATTATCCCTGTGACCTCTTTGCTAAGACTCTCCAGAGAGACGTCCTCAAAACAAACACACATCTTGACATATCTCCCACATTGATCGCAGTGTCTCCAGAAACGGCATTCAAGGAGCCAGGACCTTTTCTCCCTACACTGTCCATTGAGTTGTCCTCAAAACCAATATACATCCTGCTATATCTCCCACATGGAAAGTGCCAGGAGGGAGAAGTGGGGATTATGTTTAGACTTTCTCGGAACTGCTTCAAATCAACTAGATATCTTTGTGCTGTAAATCTCCCAACAGCCAAACGCAAAAGCAGCAAACATCTCGCTGTATGTCCCACATCCAAAGTGCCAAGAGAGAGCTTGCTCTCCCTGTCTTTGAGTACTGTTTTCACTGTCCCGGTTACCTCTTTGCTAACATTCTCTTCAGAGCTGCAGTGAAACCAGGAACCACGTGGAGAAGGCACCCACACTGAAAGTGCCTGGAGGGAACATTGGGGCTTCTTCTCAGTGTCTCTGACATAGGGTTTCACTGTCCCGCGAAAGTCTCTGCTAACACCGTGCAGAGCGCTGTGCCCAATATACAGAAACGTCTTGCGGTATCTCCTACAGGGAAAGTGCCAGGAGGGAATTGTGGAGCTTGTTCTCAGTGTCTCTGAGAATTGCTCTGATTATCCCTGTGACCTCTTTGCTAAGACTCTCCAGAGAGACGTCCTCAAAACAAACACACATCTTGACATATCTCCCGCATTGATCGCAGTGTCTCCAGAAACGGCATTCAAGGAGCCAGGACCTTTTCTCCCTACACTGTCCATTGAGTTGTCCTCAAAACCAATATACATCCTGCTATATCTCCCACATGGAAAGTGCCAGCAGGGAGAAGTGGGGATTATGTTTAGACTTTCTCGGAACTGCTTCAAATCAACTAGATATCTTTGTGCTGTAAATCTCCCAACAGCCAAACGCAAAAGCAGCAAACATCTCGCTGTATGTCCCACATCCAAAGTGCCAAGAGAGCGCTTGCTCTCCCTGTCTTTGAGTACTGTTTTCACTGTCCCGGTTACCTCTTTGCTAACATTCTCTTCAGAGCTGCAGTGAAACCAGGAACCACGTGGAGAAGGCACCCACACTGAAAGTGCCTGGAGGGAACATTGGGGCTTCTTCTCAGTGTCTCTGACATAGGGTTTCACTGTCCCGCGAAAGTCTCTGCTAACACCGTGCAGAGCGCTGTGCCCAATATACAGAAACGTCTTGCGGTATCTCCTACAGGGAAAGTGCCAGGAGGGAATTGTGGAGCTTGTTCTCAGTGTCTCTGAGAATTGCTCTGATTATCCCTGTGACCTCTTTGCTAAGACTCTCCAGAGAGACGTCCTCAAAACAAACACACATCTTGACATATCTCCCGCATTGATCGCAGTGTCTCCAGAAACGGCATTCAAGGAGCCAGGACCTTTTCTCCCTACACTGTCCATTGAGTTGTCCTCAAAACCAATATACATCCTGCTATATCTCCCACATGGAAAGTGCCAGGAGGGAGAAGTGGGGATTATGTTTAGACTTTCTCGGAACTGCTTCAAATCAACTAGATATCTTTGTGCTGTAAATCTCCCAACAGCCAAACGCAAAAGCAGCAAACATCTCGCTGTATGTCCCACATCCAAAGTGCCAAGAGAGCGCTTGCTCTCCCTGTCTTTGAGTACTATTTTCACTGTCCCGGTTACCTCTTTGCTAACGTTCTCTTCAGAGCTGCAGTGAAACCAGGAACCACGTGGAGAAGGCACCCACACTGAAAGTGCCTGGAGGGAACATTGGGGCTTCTTCTCAGTGTCTCTGACATAGGGTTTCACTGTCCCGCGAAAGTCTCTGCTAACACCCTGCAGAGCGCTGTGCCCAATATACAGAAACGTCTTGCGGTATCTCCTACAGGGAAAGTGCCAGGAGGGAATTGTGGAGCTTGTTCTCAGTGTCTCTGAGAATTGCTCTGATTATCCCTGTGACCTCTTTGCTAAGACTCTCCAGAGAGACGTCCTCAAAACAAACACACATCTTGACATATCTCCCGCATTGATCGCAGTGTCTCCAGAAACGGCATTCAAGGAGCCAGGACCTTTTCTCCCTACACTGTCCATTGAGTTGTCCTCAAAACCAATATACATCCTGCTATATCTCCCACATGGAAAGTGCCAGGAGGGAGAAGTGGGGATTATGTTTAGACTTTCTCGGAACTGCTTCAAATCAACTAGATATCTTTGTGCTGTAAATCTCCCAACAGCCAAACGCAAAAGCAGCAAACATCTCGCTGTATGTCCCACATCCAAAGTGCCAAGAGAGCGCTTGCTCTCCCTGTCTTTGAGTACTGTTTTCACTGTCCCGGTTACCTCTTTGCTAACATTCTCTTCAGAGCTGCAGTGAAACCAGGAACCACGTGGAGAAGGCACCCACACTGAAAGTGCCTGGAGGGAACATTGGGGCTTCTTCTCAGTGTCTCTGACATAGGGTTTCACTGTCCCGCGAAAGTCTCTGCTAACACCCTGCAGAGCGCTGTGCCCAATATACAGAAACGTCTTGCGGTATCTCCTACAGGGAAAGTGCCAGGAGGGAATTGTCGAGCTTGTTCTCAGTGTCTCTGAGAATTGCTCTGATTATCCCTGTGACCTCTTTGCTAAGACTCTCCAGAGAGACGTCCTCAAAACAAACACACATCTTGACATATCTCCCGCATTGATCGCAGTGTCTCCAGAAACGGCATTCAAGGAGCCAGGACCTTTTCTCCCTACACTGTCCATTGAATTGTCCTCAAAACCAATATACATCCTGCTATATCTCCCACATGGAAAGTGCCAGGAGGGAGAAGTGGGGATTATGTTTAGACTTTCTCGGAACTGCTTCAAATCAACTAGATATCTTTGTGCTGTAAATCTCCCAACAGCCAAACGCAAAAGCAGCAAACATCTCGCTGTATGTCCCACATCCAAAGTGCCAAGAGAGAGCTTGCTCTCCCTGTCTTTGAGTACTGTTTTCACTGTCCCGGTTACCTCTTTGCTAACGTTCTCTTCAGAGCTGCAGTGAAACCAGGAACCACGTGGAGAAGGCACCCACACTGAAAGTGCCTGGAGGGAACATTGGGGCTTCTTCTCAGTGTCTCTGACATAGGGTTTCACTGTCCCGGGAAAGTCTCTGCTAACACCCTGCAGAGCGCTGTGCCCAATATACAGAAACGTCTTGCGGTATCTCCTACAGGGAAAGTGCCAGGAGGGAATTGTCGAGCTTGTTCTCAGTGTCTCTGAGAATTGCTCTGATTATCCCTGTGACCTCTTTGCTAAGACTCTCCAGAGAGACGTCCTCAAAACAAACACACATCTTGACATATCTCCCGCATTGATCGCAGTGTCTCCAGAAACGGCATTCAAGGAGCCAGGACCTTTTCTCCCTACACTGTCCATTGAATTGTCCTCAAAACCAATATACATCCTGCTATATCTCCCACATGGAAAGTGCCAGGAGGGAGAAGTGGGGATTATGTTTAGACTTTCTCGGAACTGCTTCAAATCAACTAGATATCTTTGTGCTGTAAATCTCCCAACAGCCAAACGCAAAAGCAGCAAACATCTCGCTGTATGTCCCACATCCAAAGTGCCAAGAGAGAGCTTGCTCTCCCTGTCTTTGAGTACTGTTTTCACTGTCCCGGTTACCTCTTTGCTAACATTCTCTTCAGAGCTGCAGTGAAACCAGGAACCACGTGGAGAAGGCACGCACACTGAAAGTGCCTGGAGGGAACATTGGGGCTTCTTCTCAGTGTCTCTGACATAGGGTTTCACTGTCCCGGGAAAGTCTCTGCTAACACCGTGCAGAGCGCTGTGCCCAATATACAGAAACGTCTTGCGGTATCTCCTACAGGGAAAGTGCCAGGAGGGAATTGTGGAGCTTGTTCTCAGTGTCTCTGAGAATTGCTCTGATTATCCCTGTGACCTCTTTGCTAAGACTCTCCAGAGAGACGTCCTCAAAACAAACACACATCTTGACATATCTCCCGCATTGATCGCAGTGTCTCCAGAAACGGCATTCAAGGAGCCAGGACCTTTTCTCCCTACACTGTCCATTGAGTTGTCCTCAAAACCAATATACATCCTGCTATATCTCCCACATGGAAAGTGCCAGGAGGGAGAAGTGGGGATTATGTTTAGACTTTCTCGGAACTGCTTCAAATCAACTAGATATCTTTGTGCTGTAAATCTCCCAACAGCCAAACGCAAAAGCAGCAAACATCTCGCTGTATGTCCCACATCCAAAGTGCCAAGAGAGAGCTTGCTCTCCCTGTCTTTGAGTACTGTTTTCACTGTCCCGGTTACCTCTTTGCTAACATTCTCTTCAGAGCTGCAGTGAAACCAGGAACCACGTGGAGAAGGCACCCACACTGAAAGTGCCTGGAGGGAACATTGGGGCTTCTTCTCAGTGTCTCTGACATAGGGTTTCACTGTCCCGGGAAAGTCTCTGCTAACACCGTGCAGAGCGCTGTGCCCAATATACAGAAACGTCTTGCGGTATCTCCTACAGGGAAAGTGCCAGGAGGGAATTGTCGAGCTTGTTCTCAGTGTCTCTGAGAATTGCTCTGATTATCCCTGTGACCTCTTTGCTAAGACTCTCCAGAGAGACGTCCTCAAAACAAACACACATCTTGACATATCTCCCACATTGATCGCAGTGTCTCCAGAAACGGCATTCAAGGAGCCAGGACCTTTTCTCCCTACACTGTCCATTGAGTTGTCCTCAAAACCAATATACATCCTGCTATATCTCCCACATGGAAAGTGCCAGCAGGGAGAAGTGGGGATTATGTTTAGACTTTCTCGGAACTGCTTCAAATCAACTAGATATCTTTGTGCTGTAAATCTCCCAACAGCCAAACGCAAAAGCAGCAAACATCTCGCTGTATGTCCCACATCCAAAGTGCCAAGAGAGAGCTTGCTCTCCCTGTCTTTGAGTACTGTTTTCACTGTCCCGGTTACCTCTTTGCTAACATTCTCTTCAGAGCTGCAGTGAAACCAGGAACCACGTGGAGAAGGCACCCACACTGAAAGTGCCTGGAGGGAACATTGGGGCTTCTTCTCAGTGTCTCTGACATAGGGTTTCACTGTCCCGCGAAAGTCTCTGCTAACACCGTGCAGAGCGCTGTGCCCAATATACAGAAACGTCTTGCGGTATCTCCTACAGGGAAAGTGCCAGGAGGGAATTGTCGAGCTTGTTCTCAGTGTCTCTGAGAATTGCTCTGATTATCCCTGTGACCTCTTTGCTAAGACTCTCCAGAGAGACGTCCTCAAAACAAACACACATCTTGACATATCTCCCGCATTGATCGCAGTGTCTCCAGAAACGGCATTCAAGGAGCCAGGACCTTTTCTCCCTACACTGTCCATTGAGTTGTCCTCAAAACCAATATACATCCTGCTATATCTCCCACATGGAAAGTGCCAGGAGGGAGAAGTGGGGATTATGTTTAGACTTTCTCGGAACTGCTTCAAATCAACTAGATATCTTTGTGCTGTAAATCTCCCAACAGCCAAACGCAAAAGCAGCAAACATCTCGCTGTATGTCCCACATCCAAAGTGCCAAGAGAGCGCTTGCTCTCCCTGTCTTTGAGTACTGTTTTCACTGTCCCGGTTACCTCTTTGCTAACATTCTCTTCAGAGCTGCAGTGAAACCAGGAACCACGTGGAGAAGGCACCCACACTGAAAGTGCCTGGAGGGAACATTGGGGCTTCTTCTCAGTGTCTCTGACATAGGGTTTCACTGTCCCGCGAAAGTCTCTGCTAACACCCTGCAGAGCGCTGTGCCCAATATACAGAAACGTCTTGCGGTATCTCCTACAGGGAAAGTGCCAGGAGGGAATTGTGGAGCTTGTTCTCAGTGTCTCTGAGAATTGCTCTGATTATCCCTGTGACCTCTTTGCTAAGACTCTCCAGAGAGACGTCCTCAAAACAAACACACATCTTGACATATCTCCCGCATTGATCGCAGTGTCTCCAGAAACGGCATTCAAGGAGCCAGGACCTTTTCTCCCTACACTGTCCATTGAGTTGTCCTCAAAACCAATATACATCCTGCTATATCTCCCACATGGAAAGTGCCAGGAGGGAGAAGTGGGGATTATGTTTAGACTTTCTCGGAACTGCTTCAAATCAACTAGATATCTTTGTGCTGTAAATCTCCCAACAGCCAAACGCAAAAGCAGCAAACATCTCGCTGTATGTCCCACATCCAAAGTGCCAAGAGAGCGCTTGCTCTCCCTGTCTTTGAGTACTATTTTCACTGTCCCGGTTACCTCTTTGCTAACATTCTCTTCAGAGCTGCAGTGAAACCAGGAACCACGTGGAGAAGGCACCCACACTGAAAGTGCCTGGAGGGAACATTGGGGCTTCTTCTCAGTGTCTCTGACATAGGGTTTCACTGTCCCGCGAAAGTCTCTGCTAACACCGTGCAGAGCGCTGTGCCCAATATACAGAAACGTCTTGCGGTATCTCCTACAGGGAAAGTGCCAGGAGGGAATTGTCGAGCTTGTTCTCAGTGTCTCTGAGAATTGCTCTGATTATCCCTGTGACCTGTTTGCTAAGACTCTCCAGAGAGACGTCCTCAAAACAAACACACATCTTGACATATCTCCCGCATTGATCGCAGTGTCTCCAGAAACGGCATTCAAGGAGCCAGGACCTTTTCTCCCTACACTGTCCATTGAGTTGTCCTCAAAACCAATATACATCCTGCTATATCTCCCACATGGAAAGTGCCAGGAGGGAGAAGTGGGGATTATGTTTAGACTTTCTCGGAACTGCTTCAAATCAACTAGATATCTTTGTGCTGTAAATCTCCCAACAGCCAAACGCAAAAGCAGCAAACATCTCGCTGTAAGTCCCACATCCAAAGTGCCAAGAGAGAGCTTGCTCTCCCTGTCTTTGAGTACTGTTTTCACTGTCCCGGTTACCTCTTTGCTAACATTCTCTTCAGAGCTGCAGTGAAACCAGGAACCACGTGGAGAAGGCACCCACACTGAAAGTGCCTGGAGGGAACATTGGGGCTTCTTCTCAGTGTCTCTGACATAGGGTTTCACTGTCCCGGGAAAGTCTCTGCTAACACCCTGCAGAGCGCTGTGCCCAATATACAGAAACGTCTTGCGGTATCTCCTACAGGGAAAGTGCCAGGAGGGAATTGTGGAGCTTGTTCTCAGTGTCTCTGAGAATTGCTCTGATTATCCCTGTGACCTCTTTGCTAAGACTCTCCAGAGAGACGTCCTCAAAACAAACACACATCTTGACATATCTCCCGCATTGATCGCAGTGTCTCCAGAAACGGCATTCAAGGAGCCAGGACCTTTTCTCCCTACACTGTCCATTGAGTTGTCCTCAAAACCAATATACATCCTGCTATATCTCCCACATGGAAAGTGCCAGGAGGGAGAAGTGGGGATTATGTTTAGACTTTCTCGGAACTGCTTCAAATCAACTAGATATCTTTGTGCTGTAAATCTCCCAACAGCCAAACGCAAAAGCAGCAAACATCTCGCTGTATGTCCCACATCCAAAGTGCCAAGAGAGCGCTTGCTCTCCCTGTCTTTGAGTACTATTTTCACTGTCCCGGTTACCTCTTTGCTAACATTCTCTTCAGAGCTGCAGTGAAACCAGGAACCACGTGGAGAAGGCACCCACACTGAAAGTGCCTGGAGGGAACATTGGGGCTTCTTCTCAGTGTCTCTGACATAGGGTTTCACTGTCCCGCGAAAGTCTCTGCTAACACCGTGCAGAGCGCTGTGCCCAATATACAGAAACGTCTTGCGGTATCTCCTACAGGGAAAGTGCCAGGAGGGAATTGTCGAGCTTGTTCTCAGTGTCTCTGAGAATTGCTCTGATTATCCCTGTGACCTGTTTGCTAAGACTCTCCAGAGAGACGTCCTCAAAACAAACACACATCTTGACATATCTCCCGCATTGATCGCAGTGTCTCCAGAAACGGCATTCAAGGAGCCAGGACCTTTTCTCCCTACACTGTCCATTGAGTTGTCCTCAAAACCAATATACATCCTGCTATATCTCCCACATGGAAAGTGCCAGGAGGGAGAAGTGGGGATTATGTTTAGACTTTCTCGGAACTGCTTCAAATCAACTAGATATCTTTGTGCTGTAAATCTCCCAACAGCCAAACGCAAAAGCAGCAAACATCTCGCTGTAAGTCCCACATCCAAAGTGCCAAGAGAGAGCTTGCTCTCCCTGTCTTTGAGTACTGTTTTCACTGTCCCGGTTACCTCTTTGCTAACATTCTCTTCAGAGCTGCAGTGAAACCAGGAACCACGTGGAGAAGGCACCCACACTGAAAGTGCCTGGAGGGAACATTGGGGCTTCTTCTCAGTGTCTCTGACATAGGGTTTCACTGTCCCGGGAAAGTCTCTGCTAACACCCTGCAGAGCGCTGTGCCCAATATACAGAAACGTCTTGCGGTATCTCCTACAGGGAAAGTGCCAGGAGGGAATTGTGGAGCTTGTTCTCAGTGTCTCTGAGAATTGCTCTGATTATCCCTGTGACCTCTTTGCTAAGACTCTCCAGAGAGACGTCCTCAAAACAAACACACATCTTGACATATCTCCCGCATTGATCGCAGTGTCTCCAGAAACGGCATTCAAGGAGCCAGGACCTTTTCTCCCTACACTGTCCATTGAGTTGTCCTCAAAACCAATATACATCCTGCTATATCTCCCACATGGAAAGTGCCAGGAGGGAGAAGTGGGGATTATGTTTAGACTTTCTCGGAACTGCTTCAAATCAACTAGATATCTTTGTGCTGTAAATCTCCCAACAGCCAAACGCAAAAGCAGCAAACATCTCGCTGTATGTCCCACATCCAAAGTGCCAAGAGAGCGCTTGCTCTCCCTGTCTTTGAGTACTATTTTCACTGTCCCGGTTACCTCTTTGCTAACATTCTCTTCAGAGCTGCAGTGAAACCAGGAACCACGTGGAGAAGGCACCCACACTGAAAGTGCCTGGAGGGAACATTGGGGCTTCTTCTCAGTGTCTCTGACATAGGGTTTCACTGTCCCGCGAAAGTCTCTGCTAACACCCTGCAGAGCGCTGTGCCCAATATACAGAAACGTCTTGCGGAATCTCCTACAGGGAAAGTGCCAGGAGGGAATTGTCGAGCTTGTTCTCAGTGTCTCTGAGAATTGCTCTGATTATCCCTGTGACCTGTTTGCTAAGACTCTCCAGAGAGACGTCCTCAAAACAAACACACATCTTGACATATCTCCCGCATTGATCGCAGTGTCTCCAGAAACGGCATTCAAGGAGCCAGGACCTTTTCTCCCTACACTGTCCATTGAATTGTCCTCAAAACCAATATACATCCTGCTATATCTCCCACATGGAAAGTGCCAGGAGGGAGAAGTGGGGATTATGTTTAGACTTTCTCGGAACTGCTTCAAATCAACTAGATATCTTTGTGCTGTAAATCTCCCAACAGCCAAACGCAAAAGCAGCAAACATCTCGCTGTATGTCCCACATCCAAAGTGCCAAGAGAGAGCTTGCTCTCCCTGTCTTTGAGTACTGTTTTCACTGTCCCGGTTACCTCTTTGCTAACATTCTCTTCAGAGCTGCAGTGAAACCAGGAACCACGTGGAGAAGGCACCCACACTGAAAGTGCCTGGAGGGAACATTGGGGCTTCTTCTCAGTGTCTCTGACATAGGGTTTCACTGTCCCGGGAAAGTCTCTGCTAACACCGTGCAGAGCGCTGTGCCCAATATACAGAAACGTCTTGCGGTATCTCCTACAGGGAAAGTGCCAGGAGGGAATTGTGGAGCTTGTTCTCAGTGTCTCTGAGAATTGCTCTGATTATCCCTGTGACCTCTTTGCTAAGACTCTCCAGAGAGACGTCCTCAAAACAAACACACATCTTGACATATCTCCCGCATTGATCGCAGTGTCTCCAGAAACGGCATTCAAGGAGCCAGGACCTTTTCTCCCTACACTGTCCATTGAGTTGTCCTCAAAACCAATATACATCCTGCTATATCTCCCACATGGAAAGTGCCAGGAGGGAGAAGTGGGGATTATGTTTAGACTTTCTCGGAACTGCTTCAAATCAACTAGATATCTTTGTGCTGTAAATCTCCCAACAGCCAAACGCAAAAGCAGCAAACATCTCGCTGTATGTCCCACATCCAAAGTGCCAAGAGAGAGCTTGCTCTCCCTGTCTTTGAGTACTGTTTTCACTGTCCCGGTTACCTCTTTGCTAACATTCTCTTCAGAGCTGCAGTGAAACCAGGAACCACGTGGAGAAGGCACCCACACTGAAAGTGCCTGGAGGGAACATTGGGGCTTCTTCTCAGTGTCTCTGACATAGGGTTTCACTGTCCCGCGAAAGTCTCTGCTAACACCCTGCAGAGCGCTGTGCCCAATATACAGAAACGTCTTGCGGTATCTCCTACAGGGAAAGTGCCAGGAGGGAATTGTGGAGCTTGTTCTCAGTGTCTCTGAGAATTGCTCTGATTATCCCTGTGACCTCTTTGCTAAGACTCTCCAGAGAGACGTCCTCAAAACAAACACACATCTTGACATATCTCCCGCATTGATCGCAGTGTCTCCAGAAACGGCATTCAAGGAGCCAGGACCTTTTCTCCCTACACTGTCCATTGAGTTGTCCTCAAAACCAATATACATCCTGCTATATCTCCCACATGGAAAGTGCCAGGAGGGAGAAGTGGGGATTATGTTTAGACTTTCTCGGAACTGCTTCAAATCAACTAGATATCTTTGTGCTGTAAATCTCCCAACAGCCAAACGCAAAAGCAGCAAACATCTCGCTGTATGTCCCACATCCAAAGTGCCAAGAGAGCGCTTGCTCTCCCTGTCTTTGAGTACTATTTTCACTGTCCCGGTTACCTCTTTGCTAACATTCTCTTCAGAGCTGCAGTGAAACCAGGAACCACGTGGAGAAGGCACCCACACTGAAAGTGCCTGGAGGGAACATTGGGGCTTCTTCTCAGTGTCTCTGACATAGGGTTTCACTGTCCCGCGAAAGTCTCTGCTAACACCCTGCAGAGCGCTGTGCCCAATATACAGAAACGTCTTGCGGAATCTCCTACAGGGAAAGTGCCAGGAGGGAATTGTCGAGCTTGTTCTCAGTGTCTCTGAGAATTGCTCTGATTATCCCTGTGACCTGTTTGCTAAGACTCTCCAGAGAGACGTCCTCAAAACAAACACACATCTTGACATATCTCCCGCATTGATCGCAGTGTCTCCAGAAACGGCATTCAAGGAGCCAGGACCTTTTCTCCCTACACTGTCCATTGAATTGTCCTCAAAACCAATATACATCCTGCTATATCTCCCACATGGAAAGTGCCAGGAGGGAGAAGTGGGGATTATGTTTAGACTTTCTTGGAACTGCTTCAAATCAACTAGATATCTTTGTGCTGTAAATCTCCCAACAGCCAAACGCAAAAGCAGCAAACATCTCGCTGTATGTCCCACATCCAAAGTGCCAAGAGAGAGCTTGCTCTCCCTGTCTTTGAGTACTGTTTTCACTGTCCCGGTTACCTCTTTGCTAACATTCTCTTCAGAGCTGCAGTGAAACCAGGAACCACGTGGAGAAGGCACCCACACTGAAAGTGCCTGGAGGGAACATTGGGGCTTCTTCTCAGTGTCTCTGACATAGGGTTTCACTGTCCCGGGAAAGTCTCTGCTAACACCGTGCAGAGCGCTGTGCCCAATATACAGAAACGTCTTGCGGTATCTCCTACAGGGAAAGTGCCAGGAGGGAATTGTGGAGCTTGTTCTCAGTGTCTCTGAGAATTGCTCTGATTATCCCTGTGACCTCTTTGCTAAGACTCTCCAGAGAGACGTCCTCAAAACAAACACACATCTTGACATATCTCCCGCATTGATCGCAGTGTCTCCAGAAACGGCATTCAAGGAGCCAGGACCTTTTCTCCCTACACTGTCCATTGAGTTGTCCTCAAAACCAATATACATCCTGCTATATCTCCCACATGGAAAGTGCCAGGAGGGAGAAGTGGGGATTATGTTTAGACTTTCTCGGAACTGCTTCAAATCAACTAGATATCTTTGTGCTGTAAATCTCCCAACAGCCAAACGCAAAAGCAGCAAACATCTCGCTGTATGTCCCACATCCAAAGTGCCAAGAGAGAGCTTGCTCTCCCTGTCTTTGAGTACTGTTTTCACTGTCCCGGTTACCTCTTTGCTAACATTCTCTTCAGAGCTGCAGTGAAACCAGGAACCACGTGGAGAAGGCACCCACACTGAAAGTGCCTGGAGGGAACATTGGGGCTTCTTCTCAGTGTCTCTGACATAGGGTTTCACTGTCCCGCGAAAGTCTCTGCTAACACCGTGCAGAGCGCTGTGCCCAATATACAGAAACGTCTTGCGGTATCTCCTACAGGGAAAGTGCCAGGAGGGAATTGTGGAGCTTGTTCTCAGTGTCTCTGAGAATTGCTCTGATTATCCCTGTGACCTCTTTGCTAAGACTCTCCAGAGAGACGTCCTCAAAACAAACACACATCTTGACATATCTCCCGCATTGATCGCAGTGTCTCCAGAAACGGCATTCAAGGAGCCAGGACCTTTTCTCCCTACACTGTCCATTGAGTTGTCCTCAAAACCAATATACATCCTGCTATATCTCCCACATGGAAAGTGCCAGGAGGGAGAAGTGGGGATTATGTTTAGACTTTCTCGGAACTGCTTCAAATCAACTAGATATCTTTGTGCTGTAAATCTCCCAACAGCCAAACGCAAAAGCAGCAAACATCTCGCTGTATGTCCCACATCCAAAGTGCCAAGAGAGCGCTTGCTCTCCCTGTCTTTGAGTACTATTTTCACTGTCCCGGTTACCTCTTTGCTAACATTCTCTTCAGAGCTGCAGTGAAACCAGGAACCACGTGGAGAAGGCACCCACACTGAAAGTGCCTGGAGGGAACATTGGGGCTTCTTCTCAGTGTCTCTGACATAGGGTTTCACTGTCCCGCGAAAGTCTCTGCTAACACCGTGCAGAGCGCTGTGCCCAATATACAGAAACGTCTTGCGGTATCTCCTACAGGGAAAGTGCCAGGAGGGAATTGTCGAGCTTGTTCTCAGTGTCTCTGAGAATTGCTCTGATTATCCCTGTGACCTGTTTGCTAAGACTCTCCAGAGAGACGTCCTCAAAACAAACACACATCTTGACATATCTCCCGCATTGATCGCAGTGTCTCCAGAAACGGCATTCAAGGAGCCAGGACCTTTTCTCCCTACACTGTCCATTGAGTTGTCCTCAAAACCAATATACATCCTGCTATATCTCCCACATGGAAAGTGCCAGGAGGGAGAAGTGGGGATTATGTTTAGACTTTCTCGGAACTGCTTCAAATCAACTAGATATCTTTGTGCTGTAAATCTCCCAACAGCCAAACGCAAAAGCAGCAAACATCTCGCTGTAAGTCCCACATCCAAAGTGCCAAGAGAGAGCTTGCTCTCCCTGTCTTTGAGTACTGTTTTCACTGTCCCGGTTACCTCTTTGCTAACATTCTCTTCAGAGCTGCAGTGAAACCAGGAACCACGTGGAGAAGGCACCCACACTGAAAGTGCCTGGAGGGAACATTGGGGCTTCTTCTCAGTGTCTCTGACATAGGGTTTCACTGTCCCGGGAAAGTCTCTGCTAACACCCTGCAGAGCGCTGTGCCCAATATACAGAAACGTCTTGCGGTATCTCCTACAGGGAAAGTGCCAGGAGGGAATTGTGGAGCTTGTTCTCAGTGTCTCTGAGAATTGCTCTGATTATCCCTGTGACCTCTTTGCTAAGACTCTCCAGAGAGACGTCCTCAAAACAAACACACATCTTGACATATCTCCCGCATTGATTGCAGTGTCTCCAGAAACGGCATTCAAGGAGCCAGGACCTTTTCTCCCTACACTGTCCATTGAGTTGTCCTCAAAACCAATATACATCCTGCTATATCTCCCACATGGAAAGTGCCAGGAGGGAGAAGTGGGGATTATGTTTAGACTTTCTCGGAACTGCTTCAAATCAACTAGATATCTTTGTGCTGTAAATCTCCCAACAGCCAAACGCAAAAGCAGCAAACATCTCGCTGTATGTCCCACATCCAAAGTGCCAAGAGAGCGCTTGCTCTCCCTGTCTTTGAGTACTATTTTCACTGTCCCGGTTACCTCTTTGCTAACATTCTCTTCAGAGCTGCAGTGAAACCAGGAACCACGTGGAGAAGGCACCCACACTGAAAGTGCCTGGAGGGAACATTGGGGCTTCTTCTCAGTGTCTCTGACATAGGGTTTCACTGTCCCGCGAAAGTCTCTGCTAACACCCTGCAGAGCGCTGTGCCCAATATACAGAAACGTCTTGCGGAATCTCCTACAGGGAAAGTGCCAGGAGGGAATTGTCGAGCTTGTTCTCAGTGTCTCTGAGAATTGCTCTGATTATCCCTGTGACCTGTTTGCTAAGACTCTCCAGAGAGACGTCCTCAAAACAAACACACATCTTGACATATCTCCCGCATTGATCGCAGTGTCTCCAGAAACGGCATTCAAGGAGCCAGGACCTTTTCTCCCTACACTGTCCATTGAATTGTCCTCAAAACCAATATACATCCTGCTATATCTCCCACATGGAAAGTGCCAGGAGGGAGAAGTGGGGATTATGTTTAGACTTTCTCGGAACTGCTTCAAATCAACTAGATATCTTTGTGCTGTAAATCTCCCAACAGCCAAACGCAAAAGCAGCAAACATCTCGCTGTATGTCCCACATCCAAAGTGCCAAGAGAGAGCTTGCTCTCCCTGTCTTTGAGTACTGTTTTCACTGTCCCGGTTACCTCTTTGCTAACATTCTCTTCAGAGCTGCAGTGAAACCAGGAACCACGTGGAGAAGGCACCCACACTGAAAGTGCCTGGAGGGAACATTGGGGCTTCTTCTCAGTGTCTCTGACATAGGGTTTCACTGTCCCGGGAAAGTCTCTGCTAACACCGTGCAGAGCGCTGTGCCCAATATACAGAAACGTCTTGCGGTATCTCCTACAGGGAAAGTGCCAGGAGGGAATTGTGGAGCTTGTTCTCAGTGTCTCTGAGAATTGCTCTGATTATCCCTGTGACCTCTTTGCTAAGACTCTCCAGAGAGACGTCCTCAAAACAAACACACATCTTGACATATCTCCCGCATTGATCGCAGTGTCTCCAGAAACGGCATTCAAGGAGCCAGGACCTTTTCTCCCTACACTGTCCATTGAGTTGTCCTCAAAACCAATATACATCCTGCTATATCTCCCACATGGAAAGTGCCAGGAGGGAGAAGTGGGGATTATGTTTAGACTTTCTCGGAACTGCTTCAAATCAACTAGATATCTTTGTGCTGTAAATCTCCCAACAGCCAAACGCAAAAGCAGCAAACATCTCGCTGTATGTCCCACATCCAAAGTGCCAAGAGAGAGCTTGCTCTCCCTGTCTTTGAGTACTGTTTTCACTGTCCCGGTTACCTCTTTGCTAACGTTCTCTTCAGAGCTGCAGTGAAACCAGGAACCACGTGGAGAAGGCACCCACACTGAAAGTGCCTGGAGGGAACATTGGGGCTTCTTCTCAGTGTCTCTGACATAGGGTTTCACTGTCCCGGGAAAGTCTCTGCTAACACCCTGCAGAGCGCTGTGCCCAATATACAGAAACGTCTTGCGGTATCTCCTACAGGGAAAGTGCCAGGAGGGAATTGTCGAGCTTGTTCTCAGTGTCTCTGAGAATTGCTCTGATTATCCCTGTGACCTCTTTGCTAAGACTCTCCAGAGAGACGTCCTCAAAACAAACACACATCTTGACATATCTCCCGCATTGATCGCAGTGTCTCCAGAAACGGCATTCAAGGAGCCAGGACCTTTTCTCCCTACACTGTCCATTGAATTGTCCTCAAAACCAATATACATCCTGCTATATCTCCCACATGGAAAGTGCCAGGAGGGAGAAGTGGGGATTATGTTTAGACTTTCTCGGAACTGCTTCAAATCAACTAGATATCTTTGTGCTGTAAATCTCCCAACAGCCAAACGCAAAAGCAGCAAACATCTCGCTGTATGTCCCACATCCAAAGTGCCAAGAGAGAGCTTGCTCTCCCTGTCTTTGAGTACTGTTTTCACTGTCCCGGTTACCTCTTTGCTAACATTCTCTTCAGAGCTGCAGTGAAACCAGGAACCACGTGGAGAAGGCACGCACACTGAAAGTGCCTGGAGGGAACATTGGGGCTTCTTCTCAGTGTCTCTGACATAGGGTTTCACTGTCCCGGGAAAGTCTCTGCTAACACCGTGCAGAGCGCTGTGCCCAATATACAGAAACGTCTTGCGGTATCTCCTACAGGGAAAGTGCCAGGAGGGAATTGTGGAGCTTGTTCTCAGTGTCTCTGAGAATTGCTCTGATTATCCCTGTGACCTCTTTGCTAAGACTCTCCAGAGAGACGTCCTCAAAACAAACACACATCTTGACATATCTCCCGCATTGATCGCAGTGTCTCCAGAAACGGCATTCAAGGAGCCAGGACCTTTTCTCCCTACACTGTCCATTGAGTTGTCCTCAAAACCAATATACATCCTGCTATATCTCCCACATGGAAAGTGCCAGCAGGGAGAAGTGGGGATTATGTTTAGACTTTCTCGGAACTGCTTCAAATCAACTAGATATCTTTGTGCTGTAAATCTCCCAACAGCCAAACGCAAAAGCAGCAAACATCTCGCTGTATGTCCCACATCCAAAGTGCCAAGAGAGCGCTTGCTCTCCCTGTCTTTGAGTACTGTTTTCACTGTCCCGGTTACCTCTTTGCTAACATTCTCTTCAGAGCTGCAGTGAAACCAGGAACCACGTGGAGAAGGCACCCACACTGAAAGTGCCTGGAGGGAACATTGGGGCTTCTTCTCAGTGTCTCTGACATAGGGTTTCACTGTCCCGCGAAAGTCTCTGCTAACACCCTGCAGAGCGCTGTGCCCAATATACAGAAACGTCTTGCGGTATCTCCTACAGGGAAAGTGCCAGGAGGGAATTGTGGAGCTTGTTCTCAGTGTCTCTGAGAATTGCTCTGATTATCCCTGTGACCTCTTTGCTAAGACTCTCCAGAGAGACGTCCTCAAAACAAACACACATCTTGACATATCTCCCGCATTGATCGCAGTGTCTCCAGAAACGGCATTCAAGGAGCCAGGACCTTTTCTCCCTACACTGTCCATTGAGTTGTCCTCAAAACCAATATACATCCTGCTATATCTCCCACATGGAAAGTGCCAGGAGGGAGAAGTGGGGATTATGTTTAGACTTTCTCGGAACTGCTTCAAATCAACTAGATATCTTTGTGCTGTAAATCTCCCAACAGCCAAACGCAAAAGCAGCAAACATCTCGCTGTATGTCCCACATCCAAAGTGCCAAGAGAGAGCTTGCTCTCCCTGTCTTTGAGTACTGTTTTCACTGTCCCGGTTACCTCTTTGCTAACATTCTCTTCAGAGCTGCAGTGAAACCAGGAACCACGTGGAGAAGGCACCCACACTGAAAGTGCCTGGAGGGAACATTGGGGCTTCTTCTCAGTGTCTCTGACATAGGGTTTCACTGTCCCGCGAAAGTCTCTGCTAACACCCTGCAGAGCGCTGTGCCCAATATACAGAAACGTCTTGCGGTATCTCCTACAGGGAAAGTGCCAGGAGGGAATTGTCGAGCTTGTTCTCAGTGTCTCTGAGAATTGCTCTGATTATGCCTGTGACCTCTTTGCTAAGACTCTCCAGAGAGACGTCCTCAAAACAAACACACATCTTGACATATCTCCCGCATTGATCGCAGTGTCTCCAGAAACGGCATTCAAGGAGCCAGGACCTTTTCTCCCTACACTGTCCATTGAATTGTCCTCAAAACCAATATACATCCTGCTATATCTCCCACATGGAAAGTGCCAGGAGGGAGAAGTGGGGATTATGTTTAGACTTTCTCGGAACTGCTTCAAATCAACTAGATATCTTTGTGCTGTAAATCTCCCAACAGCCAAACGCAAAAGCAGCAAACATCTCGCTGTATGTCCCACATCCAAAGTGCCAAGAGAGAGCTTGCTCTCCCTGTCTTTGAGTACTGTTTTCACTGTCCCGGTTACCTCTTTGCTAACATTCTCTTCAGAGCTGCAGTGAAACCAGGAACCACGTGGAGAAGGCACGCACACTGAAAGTGCCTGGAGGGAACATTGGGGCTTCTTCTCAGTGTCTCTGACATAGGGTTTCACTGTCCCGGGAAAGTCTCTGCTAACACCGTGCAGAGCGCTGTGCCCAATATACAGAAACGTCTTGCGGTATCTCCTACAGGGAAAGTGCCAGGAGGGAATTGTGGAGCTTGTTCTCAGTGTCTCTGAGAATTGCTCTGATTATCCCTGTGACCTCTTTGCTAAGACTCTCCAGAGAGACGTCCTCAAAACAAACACACATCTTGACATATCTCCCGCATTGATCGCAGTGTCTCCAGAAACGGCATTCAAGGAGCCAGGACCTTTTCTCCCTACACTGTCCATTGAGTTGTCCTCAAAACCAATATACATCCTGCTATATCTCCCACATGGAAAGTGCCAGGAGGGAGAAGTGGGGATTATGTTTAGACTTTCTCGGAACTGCTTCAAATCAACTAGATATCTTTGTGCTGTAAATCTCCCAACAGCCAAACGCAAAAGCAGCAAACATCTCGCTGTATGTCCCACATCCAAAGTGCCAAGAGAGAGCTTGCTCTCCCTGTCTTTGAGTACTGTTTTCACTGTCCCGGTTACCTCTTTGCTAACGTTCTCTTCAGAGCTGCAGTGAAACCAGGAACCACGTGGAGAAGGCACCCACACTGAAAGTGCCTGGAGGGAACATTGGGGCTTCTTCTCAGTGTCTCTGACATAGGGTTTCACTGTCCCGGGAAAGTCTCTGCTAACACCGTGCAGAGCGCTGTGCCCAATATACAGAAACGTCTTGCGGTATCTCCTACAGGGGAAGTGCCAGGAGGGAATTGTGGAGCTTGTTCTCAGTGTCTCTGAGAATTGCTCTGATTATCCCTGTGACCTGTTTGCTAAGACTCTCCAGAGAGACGTCCTCAAAACAAACACACATCTTGACATATCTCCCGCATTGATCGCAGTGTCTCCAGAAACGGCATTCAAGGAGCCAGGACCTTTTCTCCCTACACTGTCCATTGAGTTGTCCTCAAAACCAATATACATCCTGCTATATCTCCCACATGGAAAGTGCCAGGAGGGAGAAGTGGGGATTATGTTTAGACTTTCTCGGAACTGCTTCAAATCAACTAGATATCTTTGTGCTGTAAATCTCCCAACAGCCAAACGCAAAAGCAGCAAACATCTCGCTGTATGTCCCACATCCAAAGTGCCAAGAGAGAGCTTGCTCTCCCTGTCTTTGAGTACTGTTTTCACTGTCCCGGTCACCTCTTTGCTAACATTCTCTTCAGAGCCGCAGTGAAACCAGGAACCACGTGGAGAAGGCACCCACACTGAAAGTGCCTGGAGGGAACATTGGGGCTTCTTCTCAGTGTCTCTGACATAGGGTTTCACTGTCCCGGGAAAGTCTCTGCTAACACCGTGCAGAGCGCTGTGCCCAATATACAGAAACGTCTTGCGGTATCTCCTACAGGGAAAGTGCCAGGAGGGAATTGTCGAGCTTGTTCTCAGTGTCTCTGAGAATTGCTCTGATTATCCCTGTGACCTCTTTGCTAAGACTCTCCAGAGAGACGTCCTCAAAACAAACACACATCTTGACATATCTCCCGCATTGATCGCAGTGTCTCCAGAAACGGCATTCAAGGAGCCAGGACCTTTTCTCCCTACACTGTCCATTGAATTGTCCTCAAAACCAATATACATCCTGCTATATCTCCCACATGGAAAGTGCCAGGAGGGAGAAGTGGGGATTATGTTTAGACTTTCTCGGAACTGCTTCAAATCAACTAGATATCTTTGTGCTGTAAATCTCCCAACAGCCAAACGCAAAAGCAGCAAACATCTCGCTGTATGTCCCACATCCAAAGTGCCAAGAGAGAGCTTGCTCTCCCTGTCTTTGAGTACTGTTTTCACTGTCCCGGTTACCTCTTTGCTAACATTCTCTTCAGAGCTGCAGTGAAACCAGGAACCACGTGGAGAAGGCACCCACACTGAAAGTGCCTGGAGGGAACATTGGGGCTTCTTCTCAGTGTCTCTGACATAGGGTTTCACTGTCCCGCGAAAGTCTCTGCTAACACCGTGCAGAGCGCTGTGCCCAATATACAGAAACGTCTTGCGGTATCTCCTACAGGGAAAGTGCCAGGAGGGAATTGTGGAGCTTGTTCTCAGTGTCTCTGAGAATTGCTCTGATTATCCCTGTGACCTCTTTGCTAAGACTCTCCAGAGAGACGTCCTCAAAACAAACACACATCTTGACATATCTCCCGCATTGATCGCAGTGTCTCCAGAAACGGCATTCAAGGAGCCAGGACCTTTTCTCCCTACACTGTCCATTGAGTTGTCCTCAAAACCAATATACATCCTGCTATATCTCCCACATGGAAAGTGCCAGGAGGGAGAAGTGGGGATTATGTTTAGACTTTCTCGGAACTGCTTCAAATCAACTAGATATCTTTGTGCTGTAAATCTCCCAACAGCCAAACGCAAAAGCAGCAAACATCTCGCTGTATGTCCCACATCCAAAGTGCCAAGAGAGAGCTTGCTCTCCCTGTCTTTGAGTACTGTTTTCACTGTCCCGGTTACCTCTTTGCTAACATTCTCTTCAGAGCTGCAGTGAAACCAGGAACCACGTGGAGAAGGCACCCACACTGAAAGTGCCTGGAGGGAACATTGGGGCTTCTTCTCAGTGTCTCTGACATAGGGTTTCACTGTCCCGGGAAAGTCTCTGCTAACACCGTGCAGAGCGCTGTGCCCAATATACAGAAACGTCTTGCGGTATCTCCTACAGGGAAAGTGCCAGGAGGGAATTGTGGAGCTTGTTCTCAGTGTCTCTGAGAATTGCTCTGATTATCCCTGTGACCTCTTTGCTAAGACTCTCCAGAGAGACGTCCTCAAAACAAACACACATCTTGACATATCTCCCGCATTGATCGCAGTGTCTCCAGAAACGGCATTCAAGGAGCCAGGACCTTTTCTCCCTACACTGTCCATTGAGTTGTCCTCAAAACCAATATACATCCTGCTATATCTCCCACATGGAAAGTGCCAGGAGGGAGAAGTGGGGATTATGTTTAGACTTTCTCGGAACTGCTTCAAATCAACTAGATATCTTTGTGCTGTAAATCTCCCAACAGCCAAACGCAAAAGCAGCAAACATCTCGCTGTATGTCCCACATCCAAAGTGCCAAGAGAGAGCTTGCTCTCCCTGTCTTTGAGTACTGTTTTCACTGTCCCGGTTACCTCTTTGCTAACATTCTCTTCAGAGCTGCAGTGAAACCAGGAACCACGTGGAGAATGCACCCACACTGAAAGTGCCTGGAGGGAACATTGGGGCTTCTTCTCAGTGTCTCTGACATAGGGTTTCACTGTCCCGCGAAAGTCTCTGCTAACACCCTGCAGAGCGCTGTGCCCAATATACAGAAACGTCTTGCGGTATCTCCTACAGGGAAAGTGCCAGGAGGGAATTGTCGAGCTTGTTCTCAGTGTCTCTGAGAATTGCTCTGATTATGCCTGTGACCTCTTTGCTAAGACTCTCCAGAGAGACGTCCTCAAAACAAACACACATCTTGACATATCTCCCGCATTGATCGCAGTGTCTCCAGAAACGGCATTCAAGGAGCCAGGACCTTTTCTCCCTACACTGTCCATTGAATTGTCCTCAAAACCAATATACATCCTGCTATATCTCCCACATGGAAAGTGCCAGGAGGGAGAAGTGGGGATTATGTTTAGACTTTCTCGGAACTGCTTCAAATCAACTAGATATCTTTGTGCTGTAAATCTCCCAACAGCCAAACGCAAAAGCAGCAAACATCTCGCTGTATGTCCCACATCCAAAGTGCCAAGAGAGAGCTTGCTCTCCCTGTCTTTGAGTACTGTTTTCACTGTCCCGGTTACCTCTTTGCTAACATTCTCTTCAGAGCTGCAGTGAAACCAGGAACCACGTGGAGAAGGCACGCACACTGAAAGTGCCTGGAGGGAACATTGGGGCTTCTTCTCAGTGTCTCTGACATAGGGTTTCACTGTCCCGGGAAAGTCTCTGCTAACACCGTGCAGAGCGCTGTGCCCAATATACAGAAACGTCTTGCGGTATCTCCTACAGGGAAAGTGCCAGGAGGGAATTGTGGAGCTTGTTCTCAGTGTCTCTGAGAATTGCTCTGATTATCCCTGTGACCTCTTTGCTAAGACTCTCCAGAGAGACGTCCTCAAAACAAACACACATCTTGACATATCTCCCGCATTGATCGCAGTGTCTCCAGAAACGGCATTCAAGGAGCCAGGACCTTTTCTCCCTACACTGTCCATTGAGTTGTCCTCAAAACCAATATACATCCTGCTATATCTCCCACATGGAAAGTGCCAGCAGGGAGAAGTGGGGATTATGTTTAGACTTTCTCGGAACTGCTTCAAATCAACTAGATATCTTTGTGCTGTAAATCTCCCAACAGCCAAACGCAAAAGCAGCAAACATCTCGCTGTATGTCCCACATCCAAAGTGCCAAGAGAGAGCTTGCTCTCCCTGTCTTTGAGTACTGTTTTCACTGTCCCGGTTACCTCTTTGCTAACGTTCTCTTCAGAGCTGCAGTGAAACCAGGAACCACGTGGAGAAGGCACCCACACTGAAAGTGCCTGGAGGGAACATTGGGGCTTCTTCTCAGTGTCTCTGACATAGGGTTTCACTGTCCCGCGAAAGTCTCTGCTAACACCGTGCAGAGCGCTGTGCCCAATATACAGAAACGTCTTGCGGTATCTCCTACAGGGGAAGTGCCAGGAGGGAATTGTGGAGCTTGTTCTCAGTGTCTCTGAGAATTGCTCTGATTATCCCTGTGACCTCTTTGCTAAGACTCTCCAGAGAGACGTCCTCAAAACAAACACACATCTTGACATATCTCCCGCATTGATCGCAGTGTCTCCAGAAACGGCATTCAAGGAGCCAGGACCTTTTCTCCCTACACTGTCCATTGAGTTGTCCTCAAAACCAATATACATCCTGCTATATCTCCCACATGGAAAGTGCCAGGAGGGAGAAGTGGGGATTATGTTTAGACTTTCTCGGAACTGCTTCAAATCAACTAGATATCTTTGTGCTGTAAATCTCCCAACAGCCAAACGCAAAAGCAGCAAACATCTCGCTGTATGTCCCACATCCAAAGTGCCAAGAGAGAGCTTGCTCTCCCTGTCTTTGAGTACTGTTTTCACTGTCCCGGTCACCTCTTTGCTAACATTCTCTTCAGAGCCGCAGTGAAACCAGGAACCACGTGGAGAAGGCACCCACACTGAAAGTGCCTGGAGGGAACATTGGGGCTTCTTCTCAGTGTCTCTGACATAGGGTTTCACTGTCCCGGGAAAGTCTCTGCTAACACCGTGCAGAGCGCTGTGCCCAATATACAGAAACGTCTTGCGGTATCTCCTACAGGGAAAGTGCCAGGAGGGAATTGTGGAGCTTGTTCTCAGTGTCTCTGAGAATTGCTCTGATTATCCCTGTGACCTCTTTGCTAAGACTCTCCAGAGAGACGTCCTCAAAACAAACACACATCTTGACATATCTCCCGCATTGATCGCAGTGTCTCCAGAAACGGCATTCAAGGAGCCAGGACCTTTTCTCCCTACACTGTCCATTGAGTTGTCCTCAAAACCAATATACATCCTGCTATATCTCCCACATGGAAAGTGCCAGGAGGGAGAAGTGGGGATTATGTTTAGACTTTCTCGGAACTGCTTCAAATCAACTAGATATCTTTGTGCTGTAAATCTCCCAACAGCCAAACGCAAAAGCAGCAAACATCTCACTGTATGTCCCACATCCAAAGTGCCAAGAGAGAGCTTGCTCTCCCTGTCTTTGAGTACTGTTTTCACTGTCCCGGTTACCTCTTTGCTAACATTCTCTTCAGAGCTGCAGTGAAACCAGGAACCACGTGGAGAAGGCACCCACACTGAAAGTGCCTGGAGGGAACACTGGGGCTTCTTCTCAGTGTCTCTGACATAGGGTTTCACTGTCCCGCGAAAGTCTCTGCTAACACCCTGCAGAGCGCTGTGCCCAATATACAGAAACGTCTTGCGGTATCTCCTACAGGGAAAGTGCCAGGAGGGAATTGTGGAGCTTGTTCTCAGTGTCTCTGAGAATTGCTCTGATTATCCCTGTGACCTCTTTGCTAAGACTCTCCAGAGAGACGTCCTCAAAACAAACACACATCTTGACATATCTCCCGCATTGATCGCAGTGTCTCCAGAAACGGCATTCAAGGAGCCAGGACCTTTTCTCCCTACACTGTCCATTGAGTTGTCCTCAAAACCAATATACATCCTGCTATATCTCCCACATGGAAAGTGCCAGGAGGGAGAAGTGGGGATTATGTTTAGACTTTCTCGGAACTGCTTCAAATCAACTAGATATCTTTGTGCTGTAAATCTCCCAACAGCCAAACGCAAAAGCAGCAAACATCTCGCTGTAAGTCCCACATCCAAAGTGCCAAGAGAGAGCTTGCTCTCCCTGTCTTTGAGTACTGTTTTCACTGTCCCGGTTACCTCTTTGCTAACATTCTCTTCAGAGCTGCAGTGAAACCAGGAACCACGTGGAGAAGGCACCCACACTGAAAGTGCCTGGAGGGAACATTGGGGCTTCTTCTCAGTGTCTCTGACATAGGGTTTCACTGTCCCGGGAAAGTCTCTGCTAACACCCTGCAGAGCGCTGTGCCAAATATACAGAAACGTCTTGCGGTATCTCCTACAGGGAAAGTGCCAGGAGGGAATTGTGGAGCTTGTTCTCAGTGTCTCTGAGAATTGCTCTGATTATCCCTGTGACCTCTTTGCTAAGACTCTCCAGAGAGACGTCCTCAAAACAAACACACATCTTGACATATCTCCCGCATTGATCGCAGTGTCTCCAGAAACGGCATTCAAGGAGCCAGGACCTTTTCTCCCTACACTGTCCATTGAGTTGTCCTCAAAACCAATATACATCCTGCTATATCTCCCACATGGAAAGTGCCAGCAGGGAGAAGTGGGGATTATGTTTAGACTTTCTCGGAACTGCTTCAAATCAACTAGATATCTTTGTGCTGTAAATCTCCCAACAGCCAAACGCAAAAGCAGCAAACATCTCGCTGTATGTCCCACATCCAAAGTGCCAAGAGAGAGCTTGCTCTCCCTGTCTTTGAGTACTGTTTTCACTGTCCCGGTTACCTCTTTGCTAACATTCTCTTCAGAGCTGCAGTGAAACCAGGAACCACGTGGAGAAGGCACCCACACTGAAAGTGCCTGGAGGGAACATTGGGGCTTCTTCTCAGTGTCTCTGACATAGGGTTTCACTGTCCCGGGAAAGTCTCTGCTAACACCCTGCAGAGCGCTGTGCCCAATATACAGAAACGTCTTGCGGTATCTCCTACAGGGAAATTGCCAGGAGGGAATTGTGGAGCTTGTTCTCAGTGTCTCTGAGAATTGCTCTGATTATCCCTGTGACCTCTTTGCTAAGACTCTCCAGAGAGACGTCCTCAAAACAAACACACATCTTGACATATCTCCCGCATTGATCGCAGTGTCTCCAGAAACGGCATTCAAGGAGCCAGGACCTTTTCTCCCTACACTGTCCATTGAGTTGTCCTCAAAACCAATATACATCCTGCTATATCTCCCACATGGAAAGTGCCAGGAGGGAGAAGTGGGGATTATGTTTAGACTTTCTCGGAACTGCTTCAAATCAACTAGATATCTTTGTGCTGTAAATCTCCCAACAGCCAAACGCAAAAGCAGCAAACATCTCGCTGTATGTCCCACATCCAAAGTGCCAAGAGAGAGCTTGCTCTCCCTGTCTTTGAGTACTGTTTTCACTGTCCCGGTTACCTCTTTGCTAACGTTCTCTTCAGAGCTGCAGTGAAACCAGGAACCACGTGGAGAAGGCACCCACACTGAAAGTGCCTGGAGGGAACATTGGGGCTTCTTCTCAGTGTCTCTGACATAGGGTTTCACTGTCCCGGGAAAGTCTCTGCTAACACCGTGCAGAGCGCTGTGCCCAATATACAGAAACGTCTTGCGGTATCTCCTACAGGGAAAGTGCCAGGAGGGAATTGTGGAGCTTGTTCTCAGTGTCTCTGAGAATTGCTCTGATTATCCCTGTGACCTCTTTGCTAAGACTCTCCAGAGAGACGTCCTCAAAACAAACACACATCTTGACATATCTCCCGCATTGATCGCAGTGTCTCCAGAAACGGCATTCAAGGAGCCAGGACCTTTTCTCCCTACACTGTCCATTGAGTTGTCCTCAAAACCAATATACATCCTGCTATATCTCCCACATGGAAAGTGCCAGCAGGGAGAAGTGGGGATTATGTTTAGACTTTCTCGGAACTGCTTCAAATCAACTAGATATCTTTGTGCTGTAAATCTCCCAACAGCCAAACGCAAAAGCAGCAAACATCTCGCTGTATGTCCCACATCCAAAGTGCCAAGAGAGCGCTTGCTCTCCCTGTCTTTGAGTACTGTTTTCACTGTCCCGGTTACCTCTTTGCTAACATTCTCTTCAGAGCTGCAGTGAAACCAGGAACCACGTGGAGAAGGCACCCACACTGAAAGTGCCTGGAGGGAACATTGGGGCTTCTTCTCAGTGTCTCTGACATAGGGTTTCACTGTCCCGGGAAAGTCTCTGCTAACACCCTGCAGAGCGCTGTGCCCAATATACAGAAACGTCTTGCGGTATCTCCTACAGGGAAAGTGCCAGGAGGGAATTGTGGAGCTTGTTCTCAGTGTCTCTGAGAATTGCTCTGATTATCCCTGTGACCTCTTTGCTAAGACTCTCCAGAGAGACGTCCTCAAAACAAACACACATCTTGACATATCTCCCGCATTGATCGCAGTGTCTCCAGAAACGGCATTCAAGGAGCCAGGACCTTTTCTCCCTACACTGTCCATTGAGTTGTCCTCAAAACCAATATACATCCTGCTATATCTCCCACATGGAAAGTGCCAGGAGGGAGAAGTGGGGATTATGTTTAGACTTTCTCGGAACTGCTTCAAATCAACTAGATATCTTTGTGCTGTAAATCTCCCAACAGCCAAACGCAAAAGCAGCAAACATCTCGCTGTATGTCCCACATCCAAAGTGCCAAGGGAGAGCTTGCTCTCCCTGTCTTTGAGTACTGTTTTCACTGTCCCGGTCACCTCTTTGCTAACATTCTCTTCAGAGCCGCAGTGAAACCAGGAACCACGTGGAGAAGGCACCCACACTGAAAGTGCCTGGAGGGAACATTGGGGCTTCTTCTCAGTGTCTCTGACATAGGGTTTCACTGTCCCGGGAAAGTCTCTGCTAACACCGTGCAGAGCGCTGTGCCCAATATACAGAAACGTCTTGCGGTATCTCCTACAGGGAAAGTGCCAGGAGGGAATTGTCGAGCTTGTTCTCAGTGTCTCTGAGAATTGCTCTGATTATCCCTGTGACCTCTTTGCTAAGACTCTCCAGAGAGACGTCCTCAAAACAAACACACATCTTGACATATCTCCCGCATTGATCGCAGTGTCTCCAGAAACGGCATTCAAGGAGCCAGGACCTTTTCTCCCTACACTGTCCATTGAGTTGTCCTCAAAACCAATATACATCCTGCTATATCTCCCACATGGAAAGTGCCAGGAGGGAGAAGTGGGGATTATGTTTAGACTTTCTCGGAACTGCTTCAAATCAACTAGATATCTTTGTGCTGTAAATCTCCCAACAGCCAAACGCAAAAGCAGCAAACATCTCGCTGTATGTCCCACATCCAAAGTGCCAAGAGAGAGCTTGCTCTCCCTGTCTTTGAGTACTGTTTTCACTGTCCCGGTTACCTCTTTGCTAACGTTCTCTTCAGAGCTGCAGTGAAACCAGGAACCACGTGGAGAAGGCACCCACACTGAAAGTGCCTGGAGGGAACATTGGGGCTTCTTCTCAGTGTCTCTGACATAGGGTTTCACTGTCCCGGGAAAGTCTCTGCTAACACCGTGCAGAGCGCTGTGCCCAATATACAGAAACGTCTTGCGGTATCTCCTACAGGGAAATTGCCAGGAGGGAATTGTGGAGCTTGTTCTCAGTGTCTCTGAGAATTGCTCTGATTATCCCTGTGACCTCTTTGCTAAGACTCTCCAGAGAGACGTCCTCAAAACAAACACACATCTTGACATATCTCCCGCATTGATCGCAGTGTCTCCAGAAACGGCATTCAAGGAGCCAGGACCTTTTCTCCCTACACTGTCCATTGAGTTGTCCTCAAAACCAATATACATCCTGCTATATCTCCCACATGGAAAGTGCCAGGAGGGAGAAGTGGGGATTATGTTTAGACTTTCTCGGAACTGCTTCAAATCAACTAGATATCTTTGTGCTGTAAATCTCCCAACAGCCAAACGCAAAAGCAGCAAACATCTCGCTGTATGTCCCACATCCAAAGTGCCAAGAGAGAGCTTGCTCTCCCTGTCTTTGAGTACTGTTTTCACTGTCCCGGTTACCTCTTTGCTAACGTTCTCTTCAGAGCTGCAGTGAAACCAGGAACCACGTGGAGAAGGCACCCACACTGAAAGTGCCTGGAGGGAACATTGGGGCTTCTTCTCAGTGTCTCTGACATAGGGTTTCACTGTCCCGGGAAAGTCTCTGCTAACACCGTGCAGAGCGCTGTGCCCAATATACAGAAACGTCTTGCGGTATCTCCTACAGGGAAAGTGCCAGGAGGGAATTGTGGAGCTTGTTCTCAGTGTCTCTGAGAATTGCTCTGATTATCCCTGTGACCTCTTTGCTAAGACTCTCCAGAGAGACGTCCTCAAAACAAACACACATCTTGACATATCTCCCGCATTGATCGCAGTGTCTCCAGAAACGGCATTCAAGGAGCCAGGACCTTTTCTCCCTACACTGTCCATTGAGTTGTCCTCAAAACCAATATACATCCTGCTATATCTCCCACATGGAAAGTGCCAGGAGGGAGAAGTGGGGATTATGTTTAGACTTTCTCGGAACTGCTTCAAATCAACTAGATATCTTTGTGCTGTAAATCTCCCAACAGCCAAACGCAAAAGCAGCAAACATCTCGCTGTATGTCCCACATCCAAAGTGCCAAGAGAGAGCTTGCTCTCCCTGTCTTTGAGTACTGTTTTCACTGTCCCGGTTACCTCTTTGCTAACATTCTCTTCAGAGCTGCAGTGAAACCAGGAACCACGTGGAGAAGGCACCCACACTGAAAGTGCCTGGAGGGAACATTGGGGCTTCTTCTCAGTGTCTCTGACATAGGGTTTCACTGTCCCGGGAAAGTCTCTGCTAACACCCTGCAGAGCGCTGTGCCCAATATACAGAAACGTCTTGCGGTATCTCCTACAGGGAAAGTGCCAGGAGGGAATTGTGGAGCTTGTTCTCAGTGTCTCTGAGAATTGCTCTGATTATCCCTGTGACCTCTTTGCTAAGACTCTCCAGAGAGACGTCCTCAAAACAAACACACATCTTGACATATCTCCCGCATTGATCGCAGTGTCTCCAGAAACGGCATTCAAGGAGCCAGGACCTTTTCTCCCTACACTGTCCATTGAGTTGTCCTCAAAACCAATATACATCCTGCTATATCTCCCACATGGAAAGTGCCAGGAGGGAGAAGTGGGGATTATGTTTAGACTTTCTCGGAACTGCTTCAAATCAACTAGATATCTTTGTGCTGTAAATCTCCCAACAGCCAAACGCAAAAGCAGCAAACATCTCGCTGTATGTCCCACATCCAAAGTGCCAAGGGAGAGCTTGCTCTCCCTGTCTTTGAGTACTGTTTTCACTGTCCCGGTCACCTCTTTGCTAACATTCTCTTCAGAGCCGCAGTGAAACCAGGAACCACGTGGAGAAGGCACCCACACTGAAAGTGCCTGGAGGGAACATTGGGGCTTCTTCTCAGTGTCTCTGACATAGGGTTTCACTGTCCCGGGAAAGTCTCTGCTAACACCCTGCAGAGCGCTGTGCCCAATATACAGAAACGTCTTGCGGTATCTCCTACAGGGAAAGTGCCAGGAGGGAATTGTCGAGCTTGTTCTCAGTGTCTCTGAGAATTGCTCTGATTATCCCTGTGACCTCTTTGCTAAGACTCTCCAGAGAGACGTCCTCAAAACAAACACACATCTTGACATATCTCCCGCATTGATCGCAGTGTCTCCAGAAACGGCATTCAAGGAGCCAGGACCTTTTCTCCCTACACTGTCCATTGAGTTGTCCTCAAAACCAATATACATCCTGCTATATCTCCCACATGGAAAGTGCCAGGAGGGAGAAGTGGGGATTATGTTTAGACTTTCTCGGAACTGCTTCAAATCAACTAGATATCTTTGTGCTGTAAATCTCCCAACAGCCAAACGCAAAAGCAGCAAACATCTCGCTGTATGTCCCACATCCAAAGTGCCAAGAGAGAGCTTGCTCTCCCTGTCTTTGAGTACTGTTTTCACTGTCCCGGTTACCTCTTTGCTAACGTTCTCTTCAGAGCTGCAGTGAAACCAGGAACCACGTGGAGAAGGCACCCACACTGAAAGTGCCTGGAGGGAACATTGGGGCTTCTTCTCAGTGTCTCTGACATAGGGTTTCACTGTCCCGGGAAAGTCTCTGCTAACACCCTGCAGAGCGCTGTGCCCAATATACAGAAACGTCTTGCGGTATCTCCTACAGGGAAAGTGCCAGGAGGGAATTGTCGAGCTTGTTCTCAGTGTCTCTGAGAATTGCTCTGATTATCCCTGTGACCTCTTTGCTAAGACTCTCCAGAGAGACGTCCTCAAAACAAACACACATCTTGACATATCTCCCGCATTGATCGCAGTGTCTCCAGAAACGGCATTCAAGGAGCCAGGACCTTTTCTCCCTACACTGTCCATTGAGTTGTCCTCAAAACCAATATACATCCTGCTATATCTCCCACATGGAAAGTGCCAGGAGGGAGAAGTGGGGATTATGTTTAGACTTTCTCGGAACTGCTTCAAATCAACTAGATATCTTTGTGCTGTAAATCTCCCAACAGCCAAACGCAAAAGCAGCAAACATCTCGCTGTAAGTCCCACATCCAAAGTGCCAAGAGAGAGCTTGCTCTCCCTGTCTTTGAGTACTGTTTTCACTGTCCCGGTTACCTCTTTGCTAACGTTCTCTTCAGAGCTGCAGTGAAACCAGGAACCACGTGGAGAAGGCACCCACACTGAAAGTGCCTGGAGGGAACATTGGGGCTTCTTCTCAGTGTCTCTGACATAGGGTTTCACTGTCCCGGGAAAGTCTCTGCTAACACCGTGCAGAGCGCTGTGCCCAATATACAGAAACGTCTTGCGGTATCTCCTACAGGGAAAGTGCCAGGAGGGAATTGTGGAGCTTGTTCTCAGTGTCTCTGAGAATTGCTCTGATTATCCCTGTGACCTCTTTGCTAAGACTCTCCAGAGAGACGTCCTCAAAACAAACACACATCTTGACATATCTCCCGCATTGATCGCAGTGTCTCCAGAAACGGCATTCAAGGAGCCAGGACCTTTTCTCCCTACACTGTCCATTGAGTTGTCCTCAAAACCAATATACATCCTGCTATATCTCCCACATGGAAAGTGCCAGGAGGGAGAAGTGGGGATTATGTTTAGACTTTCTCGGAACTGCTTCAAATCAACTAGATATCTTTGTGCTGTAAATCTCCCAACAGCCAAACGCAAAAGCAGCAAACATCTCGCTGTATGTCCCACATCCAAAGTGCCAAGAGAGAGCTTGCTCTCCCTGTCTTTGAGTACTGTTTTCACTGTCCCGGTTACCTCTTTGCTAACATTCTCTTCAGAGCTGCAGGGAAACCAGGAACCACGTGGAGAAGGCACCCACACTGAAAGTGCCTGGAGGGAACATTGGGGCTTCTTCTCAGTGTCTCTGACATAGGGTTTCACTGTCCCGGGAAAGTCTCTGCTAACACCGTGCAGAGCGCTGTGCCCAATATACAGAAACGTCTTGCGGTATCTCCTACAGGGAAAGTGCCAGGAGGGAATTGTCGAGCTTGTTCTCAGTGTCTCTGAGAATTGCTCTGATTATCCCTGTGACCTCTTTGCTAAGACTCTCCAGAGAGACGTCCTCAAAACAAACACACATCTTGACATATCTCCCGCATTGATCGCAGTGTCTCCAGAAACGGCATTCAAGGAGCCAGGACCTTTTCTCCCTACACTGTCCATTGAATTGTCCTCAAAACCAATATACATCCTGCTATATCTCCCACATGGAAAGTGCCAGGAGGGAGAAGTGGGGATTATGTTTAGACTTTCTCGGAACTGCTTCAAATCAACTAGATATCTTTGTGCTGTAAATCTCCCAACAGCCAAACGCAAAAGCAGCAAACATCTCGCTGTATGTCCCACATCCAAAGTGCCAAGAGAGAGCTTGCTCTCCCTGTCTTTGAGTACTGTTTTCACTGTCCCGGTTACCTCTTTGCTAACATTCTCTTCAGAGCTGCAGTGAAACCAGGAACCACGTGGAGAAGGCACCCACACTGAAAGTGCCTGGAGGGAACATTGGGGCTTCTTCTCAGTGTCTCTGACATAGGGTTTCACTGTCCCGGGAAAGTCTCTGCTAACACCGTGCAGAGCGCTGTGCCCAATATACAGAAACGTCTTGCGGTATCTGCTACAGGGAAAGTGCCAGGAGGGAATTGTGGAGCTTGTTCTCAGTGTCTCTGAGAATTGCTCTGATTATCCCTGTGACCTCTTTGCTAAGACTCTCCAGAGAGACGTCCTCAAAACAAACACACATCTTGACATATCTCCCGCATTGATCGCAGTGTCTCCAGAAACGGCATTCAAGGAGCCAGGACCTTTTCTCCCTACACTGTCCATTGAGTTGTCCTCAAAACCAATATACATCCTGCTATATCTCCCACATGGAAAGTGCCAGGAGGGAGAAGTGGGGATTATGTTTAGACTTTCTCGGAACTGCTTCAAATCAACTAGATATCTTTGTGCTGTAAATCTCCCAACAGCCAAACGCAAAAGCAGCAAACATCTCGCTGTATGTCCCACATCCAAAGTGCCAAGAGAGAGCTTGCTCTCCCTGTCTTTGAGTACTGTTTTCACTGTCCCGGTTACCTCTTTGCTAACATTCTCTTCAGAGCTGCAGTGAAACCAGGAACCACGTGGAGAAGGCACCCACACTGAAAGTGCCTGGAGGGAACATTGGGGCTTCTTCTCAGTGTCTCTGACATAGGGTTTCACTGTCCCGGGAAAGTCTCTGCTAACACCGTGCAGAGCGCTGTGCCCAATATACAGAAACGTCTTGCGGTATCTCCTACAGGGAAAGTGCCAGGAGGGAATTGTGGAGCTTGTTCTCAGTGTCTCTGAGAATTGCTCTGATTATCCCTGTGACCTCTTTGCTAAGACTCTCCAGAGAGACGTCCTCAAAACAAACACACATCTTGACATATCTCCCGCATTGATCGCAGTGTCTCCAGAAACGGCATTCAAGGAGCCAGGACCTTTTCTCCCTACACTGTCCATTGAGTTGTCCTCAAAACCAATATACATCCTGCTATATCTCCCACATGGAAAGTGCCAGGAGGGAGAAGTGGGGATTATGTTTAGACTTTCTCGGAACTGCTTCAAATCAACTAGATATCTTTGTGCTGTAAATCTCCCAACAGCCAAACGCAAAAGCAGCAAACATCTCGCTGTATGTCCCACATCCAAAGTGCCAAGAGAGAGCTTGCTCTCCCTGTCTTTGAGTACTGTTTTCACTGTCCCGGTTACCTCTTTGCTAACATTCTCTTCAGAGCTGCAGTGAAACCAGGAACCACGTGGAGAAGGCACCCACACTGAAAGTGCCTGGAGGGAACATTGGGGCTTCTTCTCAGTGTCTCTGACATAGGGTTTCACTGTCCCGGGAAAGTCTCTGCTAACACCCTGCAGAGCGCTGTGCCCAATATACAGAAACGTCTTGCGGTATCTCCTACAGGGAAAGTGCCAGGAGGGAATTGTCGAGCTTGTTCTCAGTGTCTCTGAGAATTGCTCTGATTATCCCTGTGACCTCTTTGCTAAGACTCTCCAGAGAGACGTCCTCAAAACAAACACACATCTTGACATATCTCCCGCATTGATCGCAGTGTCTCCAGAAACGGCATTCAAGGAGCCAGGACCTTTTCTCCCTACACTGTCCATTGAGTTGTCCTCAAAACCAATATACATCCTGCTATATCTCCCACATGGAAAGTGCCAGGAGGGAGAAGTGGGGATTATGTTTAGACTTTCTCGGAACTGCTTCAAATCAACTAGATATCTTTGTGCTGTAAATCTCCCAACAGCCAAACGCAAAAGCAGCAAACATCTCGCTGTATGTCCCACATCCAAAGTGCCAAGAGAGAGCTTGCTCTCCCTGTCTTTGAGTACTGTTTTCACTGTCCCGGTTACCTCTTTGCTAACATTCTCTTCAGAGCTGCAGTGAAACCAGGAACCACGTGGAGAAGGCACCCACACTGAAAGTGCCTGGAGGGAACATTGGGGCTTCTTCTCAGTGTCTCTGACATAGGGTTTCACTGTCCCGGGAAAGTCTCTGCTAACACCGTGCAGAGCGCTGTGCCCAATATACAGAAACGTCTTGCGGTATCTCCTACAGGGAAAGTGCCAGGAGGGAATTGTCGAGCTTGTTCTCAGTGTCTCTGAGAATTGCTCTGATTATCCCTGTGACCTCTTTGCTAAGACTCTCCAGAGAGACGTCCTCAAAACAAACACACATCTTGACATATCTCCCGCATTGATCGCAGTGTCTCCAGAAACGGCATTCAAGGAGCCAGGACCTTTTCTCCCTACACTGTCCATTGAGTTGTCCTCAAAACCAATATACATCCTGCTATATCTCCCACATGGAAAGTGCCAGGAGGGAGAAGTGGGGATTATGTTTAGACTTTCTCGGAACTGCTTCAAATCAACTAGATATCTTTGTGCTGTAAATCTCCCAACAGCCAAACGCAAAAGCAGCAAACATCTCGCTGTATGTCCCACATCCAAAGTGCCAAGAGAGAGCTTGCTCTCCCTGTCTTTGAGTACTGTTTTCACTGTCCCGGTTACCTCTTTGCTAACGTTCTCTTCAGAGCTGCAGTGAAACCAGGAACCACGTGGAGAAGGCACCCACACTGAAAGTGCCTGGAGGGAACATTGGGGCTTCTTCTCAGTGTCTCTGACATAGGGTTTCACTGTCCCGGGAAAGTCTCTGCTAACACCCTGCAGAGCGCTGTGCCCAATATACAGAAACGTCTTGCGGTATCTCCTACAGGGAAAGTGCCAGGAGGGAATTGTCGAGCTTGTTCTCAGTGTCTCTGAGAATTGCTCTGATTATCCCTGTGACCTCTTTGCTAAGACTCTCCAGAGAGACGTCCTCAAAACAAACACACATCTTGACATATCTCCCGCATTGATCGCAGTGTCTCCAGAAACGGCATTCAAGGAGCCAGGACCTTTTCTCCCTACACTGTCCATTGAGTTGTCCTCAAAACCAATATACATCCTGCTATATCTCCCACATGGAAAGTGCCAGGAGGGAGAAGTGGGGATTATGTTTAGACTTTCTCGGAACTGCTTCAAATCAACTAGATATCTTTGTGCTGTAAATCTCCCAACAGCCAAACGCAAAAGCAGCAAACATCTCGCTGTAAGTCCCACATCCAAAGTGCCAAGAGAGAGCTTGCTCTCCCTGTCTTTGAGTACTGTTTTCACTGTCCCGGTTACCTCTTTGCTAACGTTCTCTTCAGAGCTGCAGTGAAACCAGGAACCACGTGGAGAAGGCACCCACACTGAAAGTGCCTGGAGGGAACATTGGGGCTTCTTCTCAGTGTCTCTGACATAGGGTTTCACTGTCCCGGGAAAGTCTCTGCTAACACCGTGCAGAGCGCTGTGCCCAATATACAGAAACGTCTTGCGGTATCTCCTACAGGGAAAGTGCCAGGAGGGAATTGTGGAGCTTGTTCTCAGTGTCTCTGAGAATTGCTCTGATTATCCCTGTGACCTCTTTGCTAAGACTCTCCAGAGAGACGTCCTCAAAACAAACACACATCTTGACATATCTCCCGCATTGATCGCAGTGTCTCCAGAAACGGCATTCAAGGAGCCAGGACCTTTTCTCCCTACACTGTCCATTGAGTTGTCCTCAAAACCAATATACATCCTGCTATATCTCCCACATGGAAAGTGCCAGGAGGGAGAAGTGGGGATTATGTTTAGACTTTCTCGGAACTGCTTCAAATCAACTAGATATCTTTGTGCTGTAAATCTCCCAACAGCCAAACGCAAAAGCAGCAAACATCTCGCTGTATGTCCCACATCCAAAGTGCCAAGAGAGAGCTTGCTCTCCCTGTCTTTGAGTACTGTTTTCACTGTCCCGGTTACCTCTTTGCTAACATTCTCTTCAGAGCTGCAGGGAAACCAGGAACCACGTGGAGAAGGCACCCACACTGAAAGTGCCTGGAGGGAACATTGGGGCTTCTTCTCAGTGTCTCTGACATAGGGTTTCACTGTCCCGGGAAAGTCTCTGCTAACACCGTGCAGAGCGCTGTGCCCAATATACAGAAACGTCTTGCGGTATCTCCTACAGGGAAAGTGCCAGGAGGGAATTGTCGAGCTTGTTCTCAGTGTCTCTGAGAATTGCTCTGATTATCCCTGTGACCTCTTTGCTAAGACTCTCCAGAGAGACGTCCTCAAAACAAACACACATCTTGACATATCTCCCGCATTGATCGCAGTGTCTCCAGAAACGGCATTCAAGGAGCCAGGACCTTTTCTCCCTACACTGTCCATTGAGTTGTCCTCAAAACCAATATACATCCTGCTATATCTCCCACATGGAAAGTGCCAGGAGGGAGAAGTGGGGATTATGTTTAGACTTTCTCGGAACTGCTTCAAATCAACTAGATATCTTTGTGCTGTAAATCTCCCAACAGCCAAACGCAAAAGCAGCAAACATCTCGCTGTATGTCCCACATCCAAAGTGCCAAGAGAGAGCTTGCTCTCCCTGTCTTTGAGTACTGTTTTCACTGTCCCGGTTACCTCTTTGCTAACATTCTCTTCAGAGCTGCAGTGAAACCAGGAACCACGTGGAGAAGGCACCCACACTGAAAGTGCCTGGAGGGAACATTGGGGCTTCTTCTCAGTGTCTCTGACATAGGGTTTCACTGTCCCGGGAAAGTCTCTGCTAACACCGTGCAGAGCGCTGTGCCCAATATACAGAAACGTCTTGCGGTATCTGCTACAGGGAAAGTGCCAGGAGGGAATTGTGGAGCTTGTTCTCAGTGTCTCTGAGAATTGCTCTGATTATCCCTGTGACCTCTTTGCTAAGACTCTCCAGAGAGACGTCCTCAAAACAAACACACATCTTGACATATCTCCCGCATTGATCGCAGTGTCTCCAGAAACGGCATTCAAGGAGCCAGGACCTTTTCTCCCTACACTGTCCATTGAGTTGTCCTCAAAACCAATATACATCCTGCTATATCTCCCACATGGAAAGTGCCAGGAGGGAGAAGTGGGGATTATGTTTAGACTTTCTCGGAACTGCTTCAAATCAACTAGATATCTTTGTGCTGTAAATCTCCCAACAGCCAAACGCAAAAGCAGCAAACATCTCGCTGTATGTCCCACATCCAAAGTGCCAAGAGAGAGCTTGCTCTCCCTGTCTTTGAGTACTGTTTTCACTGTCCCGGTTACCTCTTTGCTAACATTCTCTTCAGAGCTGCAGTGAAACCAGGAACCACGTGGAGAAGGCACCCACACTGAAAGTGCCTGGAGGGAACATTGGGGCTTCTTCTCAGTGTCTCTGACATAGGGTTTCACTGTCCCGGGAAAGTCTCTGCTAACACCGTGCAGAGCGCTGTGCCCAATATACAGAAACGTCTTGCGGTATCTCCTACAGGGAAAGTGCCAGGAGGGAATTGTGGAGCTTGTTCTCAGTGTCTCTGAGAATTGCTCTGATTATCCCTGTGACCTCTTTGCTAAGACTCTCCAGAGAGACGTCCTCAAAACAAACACACATCTTGACATATCTCCCGCATTGATCGCAGTGTCTCCAGAAACGGCATTCAAGGAGCCAGGACCTTTTCTCCCTACACTGTTCATTGAGTTGTCCTCAAAACCAATATACATCCTGCTATATCTCCCACATGGAAAGTGCCAGGAGGGAGAAGTGGGGATTATGTTTAGACTTTCTCGGAACTGCTTCAAATCAACTAGATATCTTTGTGCTGTAAATCTCCCAACAGCCAAACGCAAAAGCAGCAAACATCTCGCTGTATGTCCCACATCCAAAGTGCCAAGAGAGAGCTTGCTCTCCCTGTCTTTGAGTACTGTTTTCACTGTCCCGGTTACCTCTTTGCTAACATTCTCTTCAGAGCTGCAGTGAAACCAGGAACCACGTGGAGAAGGCACCCACACTGAAAGTGCCTGGAGGGAACATTGGGGCTTCTTCTCAGTGTCTCTGACATAGGGTTTCACTGTCCCGGGAAAGTCTCTGCTAACACCCTGCAGAGCGCTGTGCCCAATATACAGAAACGTCTTGCGGTATCTCCTACAGGGAAAGTGCCAGGAGGGAATTGTCGAGCTTGTTCTCAGTGTCTCTGAGAATTGCTCTGATTATCCCTGTGACCTCTTTGCTAAGACTCTCCAGAGAGACGTCCTCAAAACAAACACACATCTTGACATATCTCCCGCATTGATCGCAGTGTCTCCAGAAACGGCATTCAAGGAGCCAGGACCTTTTCTCCCTACACTGTCCATTGAGTTGTCCTCAAAACCAATATACATCCTGCTATATCTCCCACATGGAAAGTGCCAGGAGGGAGAAGTGGGGATTATGTTTAGACTTTCTCGGAACTGCTTCAAATCAACTAGATATCTTTGTGCTGTAAATCTCCCAACAGCCAAACGCAAAAGCAGCAAACATCTCGCTGTATGTCCCACATCCAAAGTGCCAAGAGAGAGCTTGCTCTCCCTGTCTTTGAGTACTGTTTTCACTGTCCCGGTTACCTCTTTGCTAACATTCTCTTCAGAGCTGCAGTGAAACCAGGAACCACGTGGAGAAGGCACCCACACTGAAAGTGCCTGGAGGGAACATTGGGGCTTCTTCTCAGTGTCTCTGACATAGGGTTTCACTGTCCCGGGAAAGTCTCTGCTAACACCGTGCAGAGCGCTGTGCCCAATATACAGAAACGTCTTGCGGTATCTCCTACAGGGAAAGTGCCAGGAGGGAATTGTCGAGCTTGTTCTCAGTGTCTCTGAGAATTGCTCTGATTATCCCTGTGACCTCTTTGCTAAGACTCTCCAGAGAGACGTCCTCAAAACAAACACACATCTTGACATATCTCCCGCATTGATCGCAGTGTCTCCAGAAACGGCATTCAAGGAGCCAGGACCTTTTCTCCCTACACTGTCCATTGAGTTGTCCTCAAAACCAATATACATCCTGCTATATCTCCCACATGGAAAGTGCCAGGAGGGAGAAGTGGGGATTATGTTTAGACTTTCTCGGAACTGCTTCAAATCAACTAGATATCTTTGTGCTGTAAATCTCCCAACAGCCAAACGCAAAAGCAGCAAACATCTCGCTGTATGTCCCACATCCAAAGTGCCAAGAGAGAGCTTGCTCTCCCTGTCTTTGAGTACTGTTTTCACTGTCCCGGTTACCTCTTTGCTAACGTTCTCTTCAGAGCTGCAGTGAAACCAGGAACCACGTGGAGAAGGCACCCACACTGAAAGTGCCTGGAGGGAACATTGGGGCTTCTTCTCAGTGTCTCTGACATAGGGTTTCACTGTCCCGGGAAAGTCTCTGCTAACACCCTGCAGAGCGCTGTGCCCAATATACAGAAACGTCTTGCGGTATCTCCTACAGGGAAAGTGCCAGGAGGGAATTGTGGAGCTTGTTCTCAGTGTCTCTGAGAATTGCTCTGATTATCCCTGTGACCTCTTTGCTAAGACTCTCCAGAGAGACGTCCTCAAAACAAACACACATCTTGACATATCTCCCGCATTGATCGCAGTGTCTCCAGAAACGGCATTCAAGGAGCCAGGACCTTTTCTCCCTACACTGTCCATTGAGTTGTCCTCAAAACCAATATACATCCTGCTATATCTCCCACATGGAAAGTGCCAGGAGGGAGAAGTGGGGATTATGTTTAGACTTTCTCGGAACTGCTTCAAATCAACTAGATATCTTTGTGCTGTAAATCTCCCAACAGCCAAACGCAAAAGCAGCAAACATCTCGCTGTAAGTCCCACATCCAAAGTGCCAAGAGAGAGCTTGCTCTCCCTGTCTTTGAGTACTGTTTTCACTGTCCCGGTTACCTCTTTGCTAACGTTCTCTTCAGAGCTGCAGTGAAACCAGGAACCACGTGGAGAAGGCACCCACACTGAAAGTGCCTGGAGGGAACATTGGGGCTTCTTCTCAGTGTCTCTGACATAGGGTTTCACTGTCCCGGGAAAGTCTCTGCTAACACCGTGCAGAGCGCTGTGCCCAATATACAGAAACGTCTTGCGGTATCTCCTACAGGGAAAGTGCCAGGAGGGAATTGTGGAGCTTGTTCTCAGTGTCTCTGAGAATTGCTCTGATTATCCCTGTGACCTCTTTGCTAAGACTCTCCAGAGAGACGTCCTCAAAACAAACACACATCTTGACATATCTCCCGCATTGATCGCAGTGTCTCCAGAAACGGCATTCAAGGAGCCAGGACCTTTTCTCCCTACACTGTCCATTGAGTTGTCCTCAAAACCAATATACATCCTGCTATATCTCCCACATGGAAAGTGCCAGGAGGGAGAAGTGGGGATTATGTTTAGACTTTCTCGGAACTGCTTCAAATCAACTAGATATCTTTGTGCTGTAAATCTCCCAACAGCCAAACGCAAAAGCAGCAAACATCTCGCTGTATGTCCCACATCCAAAGTGCCAAGAGAGAGCTTGCTCTCCCTGTCTTTGAGTACTGTTTTCACTGTCCCGGTTACCTCTTTGCTAACATTCTCTTCAGAGCTGCAGGGAAACCAGGAACCACGTGGAGAAGGCACCCACACTGAAAGTGCCTGGAGGGAACATTGGGGCTTCTTCTCAGTGTCTCTGACATAGGGTTTCACTGTCCCGGGAAAGTCTCTGCTAACACCGTGCAGAGCGCTGTGCCCAATATACAGAAACGTCTTGCGGTATCTCCTACAGGGAAAGTGCCAGGAGGGAATTGTCGAGCTTGTTCTCAGTGTCTCTGAGAATTGCTCTGATTATCCCTGTGACCTCTTTGCTAAGACTCTCCAGAGAGACGTCCTCAAAACAAACACACATCTTGACATATCTCCCGCATTGATCGCAGTGTCTCCAGAAACGGCATTCAAGGAGCCAGGACCTTTTCTCCCTACACTGTCCATTGAGTTGTCCTCAAAACCAATATACATCCTGCTATATCTCCCACATGGAAAGTGCCAGGAGGGAGAAGTGGGGATTATGTTTAGACTTTCTCGGAACTGCTTCAAATCAACTAGATATCTTTGTGCTGTAAATCTCCCAACAGCCAAACGCAAAAGCAGCAAACATCTCGCTGTATGTCCCACATCCAAAGTGCCAAGAGAGAGCTTGCTCTCCCTGTCTTTGAGTACTGTTTTCACTGTCCCGGTTACCTCTTTGCTAACATTCTCTTCAGAGCTGCAGTGAAACCAGGAACCACGTGGAGAAGGCACCCACACTGAAAGTGCCTGGAGGGAACATTGGGGCTTCTTCTCAGTGTCTCTGACATAGGGTTTCACTGTCCCGGGAAAGTCTCTGCTAACACCGTGCAGAGCGCTGTGCCCAATATACAGAAACGTCTTGCGGTATCTGCTACAGGGAAAGTGCCAGGAGGGAATTGTGGAGCTTGTTCTCAGTGTCTCTGAGAATTGCTCTGATTATCCCTGTGACCTCTTTGCTAAGACTCTCCAGAGAGACGTCCTCAAAACAAACACACATCTTGACATATCTCCCGCATTGATCGCAGTGTCTCCAGAAACGGCATTCAAGGAGCCAGGACCTTTTCTCCCTACACTGTCCATTGAGTTGTCCTCAAAACCAATATACATCCTGCTATATCTCCCACATGGAAAGTGCCAGGAGGGAGAAGTGGGGATTATGTTTAGACTTTCTCGGAACTGCTTCAAATCAACTAGATATCTTTGTGCTGTAAATCTCCCAACAGCCAAACGCAAAAGCAGCAAACATCTCGCTGTATGTCCCACATCCAAAGTGCCAAGAGAGAGCTTGCTCTCCCTGTCTTTGAGTACTGTTTTCACTGTCCCGGTTACCTCTTTGCTAACATTCTCTTCAGAGCTGCAGTGAAACCAGGAACCACGTGGAGAAGGCACCCACACTGAAAGTGCCTGGAGGGAACATTGGGGCTTCTTCTCAGTGTCTCTGACATAGGGTTTCACTGTCCCGGGAAAGTCTCTGCTAACACCCTGCAGAGCGCTGTGCCCAATATACAGAAACGTCTTGCGGTATCTCCTACAGGGAAAGTGCCAGGAGGGAATTGTGGAGCTTGTTCTCAGTGTCTCTGAGAATTGCTCTGATTATCCCTGTGACCTCTTTGCTAAGACTCTCCAGAGAGACGTCCTCAAAACAAACACACATCTTGACATATCTCCCGCATTGATCGCAGTGTCTCCAGAAACGGCATTCAAGGAGCCAGGACCTTTTCTCCCTACACTGTCCATTGAGTTGTCCTCAAAACCAATATACATCCTGCTATATCTCCCACATGGAAAGTGCCAGGAGGGAGAAGTGGGGATTATGTTTAGACTTTCTCGGAACTGCTTCAAATCAACTAGATATCTTTGTGCTGTAAATCTCCCAACAGCCAAACGCAAAAGCAGCAAACATCTCGCTGTATGTCCCACATCCAAAGTGCCAAGAGAGAGCTTGCTCTCCCTGTCTTTGAGTACTGTTTTCACTGTCCCGGTTACCTCTTTGCTAACATTCTCTTCAGAGCTGCAGTGAAACCAGGAACCACGTGGAGAAGGCACCCACACTGAAAGTGCCTGGAGGGAACATTGGGGCTTCTTCTCAGTGTCTCTGACATAGGGTTTCACTGTCCCGGGAAAGTCTCTGCTAACACCCTGCAGAGCGCTGTGCCCAATATACAGAAACGTCTTGCGGTATCTCCTACAGGGAAAGTGCCAGGAGGGAATTGTCGAGCTTGTTCTCAGTGTCTCTGAGAATTGCTCTGATTATCCCTGTGACCTCTTTGCTAAGACTCTCCAGAGAGACGTCCTCAAAACAAACACACATCTTGACATATCTCCCGCATTGATCGCAGTGTCTCCAGAAACGGCATTCAAGGAGCCAGGACCTTTTCTCCCTACACTGTCCATTGAGTTGTCCTCAAAACCAATATACATCCTGCTATATCTCCCACATGGAAAGTGCCAGGAGGGAGAAGTGGGGATTATGTTTAGACTTTCTCGGAACTGCTTCAAATCAACTAGATATCTTTGTGCTGTAAATCTCCCAACAGCCAAACGCAAAAGCAGCAAACATCTCGCTGTATGTCCCACATCCAAAGTGCCAAGAGAGAGCTTGCTCTCCCTGTCTTTGAGTACTGTTTTCACTGTCCCGGTTACCTCTTTGCTAACATTCTCTTCAGAGCTGCAGTGAAACCAGGAACCACGTGGAGAAGGCACCCACACTGAAAGTGCCTGGAGGGAACATTGGGGCTTCTTCTCAGTGTCTCTGACATAGGGTTTCACTGTCCCGCGAAAGTCTCTGCTAACACCGTGCAGAGCGCTGTGCCCAATATACAGAAACGTCTTGCGGTATCTCCTACAGGGAAAGTGCCAGGAGGGAATTGTCGAGCTTGTTCTCAGTGTCTCTGAGAATTGCTCTGATTATCCCTGTGACCTCTTTGCTAAGACTCTCCAGAGAGACGTCCTCAAAACAAACACACATCTTGACATATCTCCCGCATTGATCGCAGTGTCTCCAGAAACGGCATTCAAGGAGCCAGGACCTTTTCTCCCTACACTGTCCATTGAGTTGTCCTCAAAACCAATATACATCCTGCTATATCTCCCACATGGAAAGTGCCAGGAGGGAGAAGTGGGGATTATGTTTAGACTTTCTCGGAACTGCTTCAAATCAACTAGATATCTTTGTGCTGTAAATCTCCCAACAGCCAAACGCAAAAGCAGCAAACATCTCGCTGTATGTCCCACATCCAAAGTGCCAAGAGAGAGCTTGCTCTTCCTGTCTTTGAGTACTGTTTTCACTGTCCCGGTTACCTCTTTGCTAACATTCTCTTCAGAGCTGCAGTGAAACCAGGAACCACGTGGAGAAGGCACCCACACTGAAAGTGCCTGGAGGGAACATTGGGGCTTCTTCTCAGTGTCTCTGACATAGGGTTTCACTGTCCCGGGAAAGTCTCTGCTAACACCGTGCAGAGCACTGTGCCCAATATACAGAAACGTCTTGCGGTATCTCCTACAGGGAAAGTGCCAGGAGGGAATTGTGGAGCTTGTTCTCAGTGTCTCTGAGAATTGCTCTGATTATCCGTGTGACCTCTTTGCTAAGACTCTCCAGAGAGACGTCCTCAAAACAAACACACATCTTGACATATCTCCCGCATTGATCGCAGTGTCTCCAGAAACGGCATTCAAGGAGCCAGGACCTTTTCTCCCTACACTGTCCATTGAGTTGTCCTCAAAACCAATATACATCCTGCTATATCTCCCACATGGAAAGTGCCAGGAGGGAGAAGTGGGGATTATGTTTAGACTTTCTCGGAACTGCTTCAAATCAACTAGATATCTTTGTGCTGTAAATCTCCCAACAGCCAAACGCAAAAGCAGCAAACATCTCGCTGTATGTCCCACATCCAAAGTGCCAAGAGAGAGCTTGCTCTCCCTGTCTTTGAGTACTGTTTTCACTGTCCCGGTTACCTCTTTGCTAACGTTCTCTTCAGAGCTGCAGTGAAACCAGGAACCACGTGGAGAAGGCACCCACACTGAAAGTGCCTGGAGGGAACATTGGGGCTTCTTCTCAGTGTCTCTGACATAGGGTTTCACTGTCCCGGGAAAGTCTCTGCTAACACCGTGCAGAGCGCTGTGCCCAATATACAGAAACGTCTTGCGGTATCTCCTACAGGGAAAGTGCCAGGAGGGAATTGTCGAGCTTGTTCTCAGTGTCTCTGAGAATTGCTCTGATTATCCCTGTGACCTCTTTGCTAAGACTCTCCAGAGAGACGTCCTCAAAACAAACACACATCTTGACATATCTCCCGCATTGATCGCAGTGTCTCCAGAAACGGCATTCAAGGAGCCAGGACCTTTTCTCCCTACACTGTCCATTGAGTTGTCCTCAAAACCAATATACATCCTGCTATATCTCCCACATGGAAAGTGCCAGGAGGGAGAAGTGGGGATTATGTTTAGACTTTCTCGGAACTGCTTCAAATCAACTAGATATCTTTGTGCTGTAAATCTCCCAACAGCCAAACGCAAAAGCAGCAAACATCTCGCTGTATGTCCCACATCCAAAGTGCCAAGAGAGCGCTTGCTCTCCCTGTCTTTGAGTACTGTTTTCACTGTCCCGGTTACCTCTTTGCTAACATTCTCTTCAGAGCTGCAGTGAAACCAGGAACCACATGGAGAAGGCACGCACACTGAAAGTGCCTGGAGGGAACATTGGGGCTTCTTCTCAGTGTCTCTGACATAGGGTTTCACTGTCCCGGGAAAGTCTCTGCTAACACCGTGCAGAGCGCTGTGCCCAATATACAGAAACGTCTTGCGGTATCTCCTACAGGGGAAGTGCCAGGAGGGAATTGTGGAGCTTGTTCTCAGTGTCTCTGAGAATTGCTCTGATTATCCCTGTGACCTCTTTGCTAAGACTCTCCAGAGAGACGTCCTCAAAACAAACACACATCTTGACATATCTCCCACATTGATCGCAGTGTCTCCAGAAACGGCATTCAAGGAGCCAGGACCTTTTCTCCCTACACTGTCCATTGAGTTGTCCTCAAAACCAATATACATCCTGCTATATCTCCCACATGGAAAGTGCCAGCAGGGAGAAGTGGGGATTATGTTTAGACTTTCTCGGAACTGCTTCAAATCAACTAGATATCTTTGTGCTGTAAATCTCCCAACAGCCAAACGCAAAAGCAGCAAACATCTCGCTGTATGTCCCACATCCAAAGTGCCAAGAGAGAGCTTGCTCTCCCTGTCTTTGAGTACTGTTTTCACTGTCCCGGTTACCTCTTTGCTAACGTTCTCTTCAGAGCTGCAGTGAAACCAGGAACCACGTGGAGAAGGCACCCACACTGAAAGTGCCTGGAGGGAACATTGGGGCTTCTTCTCAGTGTCTCTGACATAGGGTTTCACTGTCCCGGGAAAGTCTCTGCTAACACCGTGCAGAGCACTGTGCCCAATATACAGAAACGTCTTGCGGTATCTCCTACAGGGAAAGTGCCAGGAGGGAATTGTCGAGCTTGTTCTCAGTGTCTCTGAGAATTGCTCTGATTATCCCTGTGACCTCTTTGCTAAGACTCTCCAGAGAGACGTCCTCAAAACAAACACACATCTTGACATATCTCCCGCATTGATCGCAGTGTCTCCAGAAACGGCATTCAAGGAGCCAGGACCTTTTCTCCCTACACTGTCCATTGAGTTGTCCTCAAAACCAATATACATCCTGCTATATCTCCCACATGGAAAGTGCCAGGAGGGAGAAGTGGGGATTATGTTTAGACTTTCTCGGAACTGCTTCAAATCAACTAGATATCTTTGTGCTGTAAATCTCCCAACAGCCAAACGCAAAAGCAGCAAACATCTCGCTGTATGTCCCACATCCAAAGTGCCAAGAGAGAGCTTGCTCTCCCTGTCTTTGAGTACTGTTTTCACTGTCCCGGTTACCTCTTTGCTAACGTTCTCTTCAGAGCTGCAGTGAAACCAGGAACCACGTGGAGAAGGCACCCACACTGAAAGTGCCTGGACGGAACACTGGGGCTTCTTCTCAGTGTCTCTGACATAGGGTTTCACTGTCCCGGGAAAGTCTCTGCTAACACCGTGCAGAGCGCTGTGCCCAATATACAGAAACGTCTTGCGGTATCTCCTACAGGGAAAGTGCCAGGAGGGAATTGTCGAGCTTGTTCTCAGTGTCTCTGAGAATTGCTCTGATTATCCCTGTGACCTCTTTGCTAAGACTCTCCAGAGAGACGTCCTCAAAACAAACACACATCTTGACATATCTCCCGCATTGATCGCAGTGTCTCCAGAAACGGCATTCAAGGAGCCAGGACCTTTTCTCCCTACACTGTCCATTGAGTTGTCCTCAAAACCAATATACATCCTGCTATATCTCCCACATGGAAAGTGCCAGGAGGGAGAAGTGGGGATTATGTTTAGACTTTCTCGGAACTGCTTCAAATCAACTAGATATCTTTGTGCTGTAAATCTCCCAACAGCCAAACGCAAAAGCAGCAAACATCTCGCTGTATGTCCCACATCCAAAGTGCCAAGAGAGCGCTTGCTCTCCCTGTGTTTGAGTACTGTTTTCACTGTCCCGGTTACCTCTTGGCTAACATTCTCTTCAGAGCTGCAGTGAAACCAGGAACCACATGGAGAAGGCACGCACACTGAAAGTGCCTGGAGGGAACATTGGGGCTTCTTCTCAGTGTCTCTGACATAGGGTTTCACTGTCCCGGGAAAGTCTCTGCTAACACCGTGCAGAGCGCTGTGCCCAATATACAGAAACGTCTTGCAGTATCTCCTACAGGGAAAGTGCCAGGAGGGAATTGTGGAGCTTGTTCTCAGTGTCTCTGAGAATTGCTCTGATTATCCCTGTGACCTCTTTGCTAAGACTCTCCAGAGAGACGTCCTCAAAACAAACACACATCTTGACATATCTCCCGCATTGATCGCAGTGTCTCCAGAAACGGCATTCAAGGAGCCAGGACCTTTTCTCCCTACACTGTCCATTGAGTTGTCCTCAAAACCAATATACATCCTGCTATATCTCCCACATGGAAAGTGCCAGGAGGGAGAAGTGGGGATTATGTTTAGACTTTCTCGGAACTGCTTCAAATCAACTAGATATCTTTGTGCTGTAAATCTCCCAACAGCCAAACGCAAAAGCAGCAAACATCTCGCTGTATGTCCCACATCCAAAGTGCCAAGAGAGAGCTTGCTCTCCCTGTCTTTGAGTACTGTTTTCACTGTCCCGGTTACCTCTTTGCTAACGTTCTCTTCAGAGCTGCAGTGAAACCAGGAACCACGTGGAGAAGGCACCCACACTGAAAGTGCCTGGACGGAACACTGGGGCTTCTTCTCAGTGTCTCTGACATAGGGTTTCACTGTCCCGGGAAAGTCTCTGCTAACACCGTGCAGAGCGCTGTGCCCAATATACAGAAACGTCTTGCGGTATCTCCTACAGGGAAAGTGCCAGGAGGGAATTGTCGAGCTTGTTCTCAGTGTCTCTGAGAATTGCTCTGATTATCCCTGTGACCTCTTTGCTAAGACTCTCCAGAGAGACGTCCTCAAAACAAACACACATCTTGACATATCTCCCGCATTGATCGCAGTGTCTCCAGAAACGGCATTCAAGGAGCCAGGACCTTTTCTCCCTACACTGTCCATTGAGTTGTCCTCAAAACCAATATACATCCTGCTATATCTCCCACATGGAAAGTGCCAGGAGGGAGAAGTGGGGATTATGTTTAGACTTTCTCGGAACTGCTTCAAATCAACTAGATATCTTTGTGCTGTAAATCTCCCAACAGCCAAACGCAAAAGCAGCAAACATCTCGCTGTATGTCCCACATCCAAAGTGCCAAGAGAGCGCTTGCTCTCCCTGTGTTTGAGTACTGTTTTCACTGTCCCGGTTACCTCTTGGCTAACATTCTCTTCAGAGCTGCAGTGAAACCAGGAACCACATGGAGAAGGCACGCACACTGAAAGTGCCTGGAGGGAACATTGGGGCTTCTTCTCAGTGTCTCTGACATAGGGTTTCACTGTCCCGGGAAAGTCTCTGCTAACACCGTGCAGAGCGCTGTGCCCAATATACAGAAACGTCTTGCGGTATCTCCTACAGGGAAAGTGCCAGGAGGGAATTGTGGAGCTTGTTCTCAGTGTCTCTGAGAATTGCTCTGATTATCCCTGTGACCTCTTTGCTAAGACTCTCCAGAGAGACGTCCTCAAAACAAACACACATCTTGACATATCTCCCGCATTGATCGCAGTGTCTCCAGAAACGGCATTCAAGGAGCCAGGACCTTTTCTCCCTACACTGTCCATTGAGTTGTCCTCAAAACCAATATACATCCTGCTATATCTCCCACATGGAAAGTGCCAGGAGGGAGAAGTGGGGATTATGTTTAGACTTTCTCGGAACTGCTTCAAATCAACTAGATATCTTTGTGCTGTAAATCTCCCAACAGCCAAACGCAAAAGCAGCAAACATCTCGCTGTATGTCCCACATCCAAAGTGCCAAGAGAGAGCTTGCTCTCCCTGTCTTTGAGTACTGTTTTCACTGTCCCGGTTACCTCTTTGCTAACGTTCTCTTCAGAGCTGCAGTGAAACCAGGAACCACGTGGAGAAGGCACCCACACTGAAAGTGCCTGGAGGGAACATTGGGGCTTCTTCTCAGTGTCTCTGACATAGGGTTTCACTGTCCCGGGAAAGTCTCTGCTAACACCGTGCAGAGCGCTGTGCCCAATATACAGAAACGTCTTGCGGTATCTCCTACAGGGAAAGTGCCAGGAGGGAATTGTCGAGCTTGTTCTCAGTGTCTCTGAGAATTGCTCTGATTATCCCTGTGACCTCTTTGCTAAGACTCTCCAGAGAGACGTCCTCAAAACAAACACACATCTTGACATATCTCCCGCATTGATCGCAGTGTCTCCAGAAACGGCATTCAAGGAGCCAGGACCTTTTCTCCCTACACTGTCCATTGAGTTGTCCTCAAAACCAATATACATCCTGCTATATCTCCCACATGGAAAGTGCCAGGAGGGAGAAGTGGGGATTATGTTTAGACTTTCTCGGAACTGCTTCAAATCAACTAGATATCTTTGTGCTGTAAATCTCCCAACAGCCAAACGCAAAAGCAGCAAACATCTCGCTGTATGTCCCACATCCAAAGTGCCAAGAGAGCGCTTGCTCTCCCTGTCTTTGAGTACTGTTTTCACTGTCCCGGTTACCTCTTTGCTAACATTCTCTTCAGAGCTGCAGTGAAACCAGGAACCACATGGAGAAGGCACGCACACTGAAAGTGCCTGGAGGGAACATTGGGGCTTCTTCTCAGTGTCTCTGACATAGGGTTTCACTGTCCCGGGAAAGTCTCTGCTAACACCGTGCAGAGCGCTGTGCCCAATATACAGAAACGTCTTGCGGTATCTCCTACAGGGAAAGTGCCAGGAGGGAATTGTGGAGCTTGTTCTCAGTGTCTCTGAGAATTGCTCTGATTATCCCTGTGACCTCTTTGCTAAGACTCTCCAGAGAGACGTCCTCAAAACAAACACACATCTTGACATATCTCCCGCATTGATCGCAGTGTCTCCAGAAACGGCATTCAAGGAGCCAGGACCTTTTCTCCCTACACTGTCCATTGAGTTGTCCTCAAAACCAATATACATCCTGCTATATCTCCCACATGGAAAGTGCCAGGAGGGAGAAGTGGGGATTATGTTTAGACTTTCTCGGAACTGCTTCAAATCAACTAGATATCTTTGTGCTGTAAATCTCCCAACAGCCAAACGCAAAAGCAGCAAACATCTCGCTGTATGTCCCACATCCAAAGTGCCAAGAGAGAGCTTGCTCTCCCTGTCTTTGAGTACTGTTTTCACTGTCCCGGTTACCTCTTTGCTAACATTCTCTTCAGAGCTGCAGTGAAACCAGGAACCACGTGGAGAAGGCACCCACACTGAAAGTGCCTGGAGGGAACATTGGGGCTTCTTCTCAGTGTCTCTGACATAGGGTTTCACTGTCCCGCGAAAGTCTCTGCTAACACCCTGCAGAGCGCTGTGCCCAATATACAGAAACGTCTTGCGGTATCTCCTACAGGGAAAGTGCCAGGAGGGAATTGTGGAGCTTGTTCTCAGTGTCTCTGAGAATTGCTCTGATTATCCCTGTGACCTCTTTGCTAAGACTCTCCAGAGAGACGTCCTCAAAACAAACACACATCTTGACATATCTCCCGCATTGATCGCAGTGTCTCCAGAAACGGCATTCAAGGAGCCAGGACCTTTTCTCCCTACACTGTCCATTGAGTTGTCCTCAAAACCAATATACATCCTGCTATATCTCCCACATGGAAAGTGCCAGGAGGGAGAAGTGGGGATTATGTTTAGACTTTCTCGGAACTGCTTCAAATCAACTAGATATCTTTGTGCTGTAAATCTCCCAACAGCCAAACGCAAAAGCAGCAAACATCTCGCTGTATGTCCCACATCCAAAGTGCCAAGAGAGCGCTTGCTCTCCCTGTCTTTGAGTACTGTTTTCACTGTCCCGGTTACCTCTTTGCTAACATTCTCTTCAGAGCTGCAGTGAAACCAGGAACCACATGGAGAAGGCACGCACACTGAAAGTGCCTGGAGGGAACATTGGGGCTTCTTCTCAGTGTCTCTGACATAGGGTTTCACTGTCCCGGGAAAGTCTCTGCTAACACCGTGCAGAGCGCTGTGCCCAATATACAGAAACGTCTTGCGGTATCTCCTACAGGGAAAGTGCCAGGAGGGAATTGTGGAGCTTGTTCTCAGTGTCTCTGAGAATTGCTCTGATTATCCCTGTGACCTCTTTGCTAAGACTCTCCAGAGAGACGTCCTCAAAACAAACACACATCTTGACATATCTCCCGCATTGATCGCAGTGTCTCCAGAAACGGCATTCAAGGAGCCAGGACCTTTTCTCCCTACACTGTCCATTGAGTTGTCCTCAAAACCAATATACATCCTGCTATATCTCCCACATGGAAAGTGCCAGGAGGGAGAAGTGGGGATTATGTTTAGACTTTCTCGGAACTGCTTCAAATCAACTAGATATCTTTGTGCTGTAAATCTCCCAACAGCCAAACGCAAAAGCAGCAAACATCTCGCTGTATGTCCCACATCCAAAGTGCCAAGAGAGAGCTTGCTCTCCCTGTCTTTGAGTACTGTTTTCACTGTCCCGGTTACCTCTTTGCTAACATTCTCTTCAGAGCTGCAGTGAAACCAGGAACCACGTGGAGAAGGCACCCACACTGAAAGTGCCTGGAGGGAACATTGGGGCTTCTTCTCAGTGTCTCTGACATAGGGTTTCACTGTCCCGCGAAAGTCTCTGCTAACACCCTGCAGAGCGCTGTGCCCAATATACAGAAACGTCTTGCGGTATCTCCTACAGGGAAAGTGCCAGGAGGGAATTGTGGAGCTTGTTCTCAGTGTCTCTGAGAATTGCTCTGATTATCCCTGTGACCTCTTTGCTAAGACTCTCCAGAGAGACGTCCTCAAAACAAACACACATCTTGACATATCTCCCGCATTGATCGCAGTGTCTCCAGAAACGGCATTCAAGGAGCCAGGACCTTTTCTCCCTACACTGTCCATTGAGTTGTCCTCAAAACCAATATACATCCTGCTATATCTCCCACATGGAAAGTGCCAGGAGGGAGAAGTGGGGATTATGTTTAGACTTTCTCGGAACTGCTTCAAATCAACTAGATATCTTTGTGCTGTAAATCTCCCAACAGCCAAACGCAAAAGCAGCAAACATCTCGCTGTATGTCCCACATCCAAAGTGCCAAGAGAGAGCTTGCTCTCCCTGTCTTTGAGTACTGTTTTCACTGTCCCGGTTACCTCTTTGCTAACATTCTCTTCAGAGCTGCAGTGAAACCAGGAACCACGTGGAGAAGGCACCCACACTGAAAGTGCCTGGAGGGAACATTGGGGCTTCTTCTCAGTGTCTCTGACATAGGGTTTCACTGTCCCGCGAAAGTCTCTGCTAACACCGTGCAGAGCGCTGTGCCCAATATACAGAAACGTCTTGCGGTATCTCCTACAGGGAAAGTGCCAGGAGGGAATTGTCGAGCTTGTTCTCAGTGTCTCTGAGAATTGCTCTGATTATCCCTGTGACCTCTTTGCTAAGACTCTCCAGAGAGACGTCCTCAAAACAAACACACATCTTGACATATCTCCCGCATTGATCGCAGTGTCTCCAGAAACGGCATTCAAGGAGCCAGGACCTTTTCTCCCTACACTGTCCATTGAGTTGTCCTCAAAACCAATATACATCCTGCTATATCTCCCACATGGAAAGTGCCAGGAGGGAGAAGTGGGGATTATGTTTAGACTTTCTCGGAACTGCTTCAAATCAACTAGATATCTTTGTGCTGTAAATCTCCCAACAGCCAAACGCAAAAGCAGCAAACATCTCGCTGTATGTCCCACATCCAAAGTGCCAAGAGAGAGCTTGCTCTCCCTGTCTTTGAGTACTGTTTTCACTGTCCCGGTTACCTCTTTGCTAACATTCTCTTCAGAGCTGCAGTGAAACCAGGAACCACGTGGAGAAGGCACCCACACTGAAAGTGCCTGGAGGGAACATTGGGGCTTCTTCTCAGTGTCTCTGACATAGGGTTTCACTGTCCCGGGAAAGTCTCTGCTAACACCGTGCAGAGCGCTGTGCCCAATATACAGAAACGTCTTGCGGTATCTCCTACAGGGAAAGTGCCAGGAGGGAATTGTGGAGCTTGTTCTCAGTGTCTCTGAGAATTGCTCTGATTATCCCTGTGACCTCTTTGCTAAGACTCTCCAGAGAGACGTCCTCAAAACAAACACACATCTTGACATATCTCCCGCATTGATCGCAGTGTCTCCAGAAACGGCATTCAAGGAGCCAGGACCTTTTCTCCCTACACTGTCCATTGAGTTGTCCTCAAAACCAATATACATCCTGCTATATCTCCCACATGGAAAGTGCCAGGAGGGAGAAGTGGGGATTATGTTTAGACTTTCTCGGAACTGCTTCAAATCAACTAGATATCTTTGTGCTGTAAATCTCCCAACAGCCAAACGCAAAAGCAGCAAACATCTCGCTGTATGTCCCACATCCAAAGTGCCAAGAGAGAGCTTGCTCTCCCTGTCTTTGAGTACTGTTTTCACTGTCCCGGTTACCTCTTTGCTAACGTTCTCTTCAGAGCTGCAGTGAAACCAGGAACCACGTGGAGAAGGCACCCACACTGAAAGTGCCTGGAGGGAACATTGGGGCTTCTTCTCAGTGTCTCTGACATAGGGTTTCACTGTCCCGGGAAAGTCTCTGCTAACACCGTGCAGAGCGCTGTGCCCAATATACAGAAACGTCTTGCGGTATCTCCTACAGGGAAAGTGCCAGGAGGGAATTGTGGAGCTTGTTCTCAGTGTCTCTGAGAATTGCTCTGATTATCCCTGTGACCTCTTTGCTAAGACTCTCCAGAGAGACGTCCTCAAAACAAACACACATCTTGACATATCTCCCGCATTGATCGCAGTGTCTCCAGAAACGGCATTCAAGGAGCCAGGACCTTTTCTCCCTACACTGTCCATTGAGTTGTCCTCAAAACCAATATACATCCTGCTATATCTCCCACATGGAAAGTGCCAGGAGGGAGAAGTGGGGATTATGTTTAGACTTTCTCGGAACTGCTTCAAATCAACTAGATATCTTTGTGCTGTAAATCTCCCAACAGCCAAACGCAAAAGCAGCAAACATCTCGCTGTATGTCCCACATCCAAAGTGCCAAGAGAGCGCTTGCTCTCCCTGTGTTTGAGTACTGTTTTCACTGTCCCGGTTACCTCTTTGCTAACATTCTCTTCAGAGCTGCAGTGAAACCAGGAACCACATGGAGAAGGCACGCACACTGAAAGTGCCTGGAGGGAACATTGGGGCTTCTTCTCAGTGTCTCTGACATAGGGTTTCACTGTCCCGGGAAAGTCTCTGCTAACACCGTGCAGAGCGCTGTGCCCAATATACAGAAACGTCTTGCGGTATCTCCTACAGGGAAAGTGCCAGGAGGGAATTGTGGAGCTTGTTCTCAGTGTCTCTGAGAATTGCTCTGATTATCCCTGTGACCTCTTTGCTAAGACTCTCCAGAGAGACGTCCTCAAAACAAACACACATCTTGACATATCTCCCGCATTGATCGCAGTGTCTCCAGAAACGGCATTCAAGGAGCCAGGACCTTTTCTCCCTACACTGTCCATTGAGTTGTCCTCAAAACCAATATACATCCTGCTATATCTCCCACATGGAAAGTGCCAGGAGGGAGAAGTGGGGATTATGTTTAGACTTTCTCGGAACTGCTTCAAATCAACTAGATATCTTTGTGCTGTAAATCTCCCAACAGCCAAACGCAAAAGCAGCAAACATCTCGCTGTATGTCCCACATCCAAAGTGCCAAGAGAGCGCTTGCTCTCCCTGTCTTTGAGTACTGTTTTCACTGTCCCGGTTACCTCTTTGCTAACATTCTCTTCAGAGCTGCAGTGAAACCAGGAACCACGTGGAGAAGGCACCCACACTGAAAGTGCCTGGAGGGAACATTGGGGCTTCTTCTCAGTGTCTCTGACATAGGGTTTCACTGTCCCGGGAAAGTCTCTGCTAACACCGTGCAGAGCGCTGTGCCCAATATACAGAAACGTCTTGCGGTATCTCCTACAGGGAAAGTGCCAGGAGGGAATTGTCGAGCTTGTTCTCAGTGTCTCTGAGAATTGCTCTGATTATCCCTGTGACCTCTTTGCTAAGACTCTCCAGAGAGACGTCCTCAAAACAAACACACATCTTGACATATCTCCCGCATTGATCGCAGTGTCTCCAGAAACGGCATTCAAGGAGCCAGGACCTTTTCTCCCTACACTGTCCATTGAGTTGTCCTCAAAACCAATATACATCCTGCTATATCTCCCACATGGAAAGTGCCAGGAGGGAGAAGTGGGGATTATGTTTAGACTTTCTCGGAACTGCTTCAAATCAACTAGATATCTTTGTGCTGTAAATCTCCCAACAGCCAAATGCAAAAGCAGCAAACATCTCGCTGTATGTCCCACATCCAAAGTGCCAAGAGAGAGCTTGCTCTCCCTGTCTTTGAGTACTGTTTTCACTGTCCCGGTTACCTCTTTGCTAACATTCTCTTCAGAGCTGCAGTGAAACCAGGAACCACGTGGAGAAGGCACCCACACTGAAAGTGCCTGGAGGGAACATTGGGGCTTCTTCTCAGTGTCTCTGACATAGGGTTTCACTGTCCCGGGAAAGTCTCTGCTAACACCGTGCAGAGCGCTGTGCCCAATATACAGAAACGTCTTGCGGTATCTCCTACAGGGAAAGTGCCAGGAGGGAATTGTGGAGCTTGTTCTCAGTGTCTCTGAGAATTGCTCTGATTATCCCTGTGACCTCTTTGCTAAGACTCTCCAGAGAGACGTCCTCAAAACAAACACACATCTTGACATATCTCCCGCATTGATCGCAGTGTCTCCAGAAACGGCATTCAAGGAGCCAGGACCTTTTCTCCCTACACTGTCCATTGAGTTGTCCTCAAAACCAATATACATCCTGCTATATCTCCCACATGGAAAGTGCCAGGAGGGAGAAGTGGGGATTATGTTTAGACTTTCTCGGAACTGCTTCAAATCAACTAGATATCTTTGTGCTGTAAATCTCCCAACAGCCAAACGCAAAAGCAGCAAACATCTCGCTGTATGTCCCACATCCAAAGTGCCAAGAGAGAGCTTGCTCTCCCTGTCTTTGAGTACTGTTTTCACTGTCCCGGTTACCTCTTTGCTAACGTTCTCTTCAGAGCTGCAGTGAAACCAGGAACCACGTGGAGAAGGCACCCACACTGAAAGTGCCTGGAGGGAACATTGGGGCTTCTTCTCAGTGTCTCTGACATAGGGTTTCACTGTCCCGGGAAAGTCTCTGCTAACACCGTGCAGAGCGCTGTGCCCAATATACAGAAACGTCTTGCGGTATCTCCTACAGGGAAAGTGCCAGGAGGGAATTGTCGAGCTTGTTCTCAGTGTCTCTGAGAATTGCTCTGATTATCCCTGTGACCTCTTTGCTAAGACTCTCCAGAGAGACGTCCTCAAAACAAACACACATCTTGACATATCTCCCGCATTGATCGCAGTGTCTCCAGAAACGGCATTCAAGGAGCCAGGACCTTTTCTCCCTACACTGTCCATTGAGTTGTCCTCAAAACCAATATACATCCTGCTATATCTCCCACATGGAAAGTGCCAGGAGGGAGAAGTGGGGATTATGTTTAGACTTTCTCGGAACTGCTTCAAATCAACTAGATATCTTTGTGCTGTAAATCTCCCAACAGCCAAATGCAAAAGCAGCAAACATCTCGCTGTATGTCCCACATCCAAAGTGCCAAGAGAGCGCTTGCTCTCCCTGTCTTTGAGTACTGTTTTCACTGTCCCGGTTACCTCTTTGCTAACATTCTCTTCAGAGCTGCAGTGAAACCAGGAACCACATGGAGAAGGCACGCACACTGAAAGTGCCTGGAGGGAACATTGGGGCTTCTTCTCAGTGTCTCTGACATAGGGTTTCACTGTCCCGGGAAAGTCTCTGCTAACACCGTGCAGAGCGCTGTGCCCAATATACAGAAACGTCTTGCGGTATCTCCTACAGGGAAAGTGCCAGGAGGGAATTGTCGAGCTTGTTCTCAGTGTCTCTGAGAATTGCTCTGATTATCCCTGTGACCTCTTTGCTAAGACTCTCCAGAGAGACGTCCTCAAAACAAACACACATCTTGACATATCTCCCGCAATGATCGCAGTGTCTCCAGAAACGGCATTCAAGGAGCCAGGACCTTTTCTCCCTACACTGTCCATTGAGTTGTCCTCAAAACCAATATACATCCTGCTATATCTCCCACATGGAAAGTGCCAGGAGGGAGAAGTGGGGATTATGTTTAGACTTTCTCGGAACTGCTTCAAATCAACTAGATATCTTTGTGCTGTAAATCTCCCAACAGCCAAACGCAAAAGCAGCAAACATCTCGCTGTATGTCCCACATCCAAAGTGCCAAGAGAGCGCTTGCTCTCCCTGTGTTTGAGTACTGTTTTCACTGTCCCGGTTACCTCTTTGCTAACATTCTCTTCAGAGCTGCAGTGAAACCAGGAACCACATGGAGAAGGCACGCACACTGAAAGTGCCTGGAGGGAACATTGGGGCTTCTTCTCAGTGTCTCTGACATAGGGTTTCACTGTCCCGGGAAAGTCTCTGCTAACACCGTGCAGAGCGCTGTGCCCAATATACAGAAACGTCTTGCGGTATCTCCTACAGGGAAAGTGCCAGGAGGGAATTGTGGAGCTTGTTCTCAGTGTCTCTGAGAATTGCTCTGATTATCCCTGTGACCTCTTTGCTAAGACTCTCCAGAGAGACGTCCTCAAAACAAACACACATCTTGACATATCTCCCGCATTGATCGCAGTGTCTCCAGAAACGGCATTCAAGGAGCCAGGACCTTTTCTCCCTACACTGTCCATTGAGTTGTCCTCAAAACCAATATACATCCTGCTATATCTCCCACATGGAAAGTGCCAGGAGGGAGAAGTGGGGATTATGTTTAGACTTTCTCGGAACTGCTTCAAATCAACTAGATATCTTTGTGCTGTAAATCTCCCAACAGCCAAACGCAAAAGCAGCAAACATCTCGCTGTATGTCCCACATCCAAAGTGCCAAGAGAGAGCTTGCTCTCCCTGTCTTTGAGTACTGTTTTCACTGTCCCGGTTACCTCTTTGCTAACGTTCTCTTCAGAGCTGCAGTGAAACCAGGAACCACGTGGAGAAGGCACCCACACTGAAAGTGCCTGGAGGGAACATTGGGGCTTCTTCTCAGTGTCTCTGACATAGGGTTTCACTGTCCCGGGAAAGTCTCTGCTAACACCGTGCAGAGCGCTGTGCCCAATATACAGAAACGTCTTGCGGTATCTCCTACAGGGAAAGTGCCAGGAGGGAATTGTGGAGCTTGTTCTCAGTGTCTCTGAGAATTGCTCTGATTATCCCTGTGACCTCTTTGCTAAGACTCTCCAGAGAGACGTCCTCAAAACAAACACACATCTTGACATATCTCCCGCATTGATCGCAGTGTCTCCAGAAACGGCATTCAAGGAGCCAGGACCTTTTCTCCCTACACTGTCCATTGAGTTGTCCTCAAAACCAATATACATCCTGCTATATCTCCCACATGGAAAGTGCCAGGAGGGAGAAGTGGGGATTATGTTTAGACTTTCTCGGAACTGCTTCAAATCAACTAGATATCTTTGTGCTGTAAATCTCCCAACAGCCAAACGCAAAAGCAGCAAACATCTCGCTGTATGTCCCACATCCAAAGTGCCAAGAGAGAGCTTGCTCTCCCTGTCTTTGAGTACTGTTTTCACTGTCCCGGTTACCTCTTTGCTAACGTTCTCTTCAGAGCTGCAGTGAAACCAGGAACCACGTGGAGAAGGCACCCACACTGAAAGTGCCTGGAGGGAACATTGGGGCTTCTTCTCAGTGTCTCTGACATAGGGTTTCACTGTCCCGGGAAAGTCTCTGCTAACACCGTGCAGAGCGCTGTGCCCAATATACAGAAACGTCTTGCGGTATCTCCTACAGGGAAAGTGCCAGGAGGGAATTGTCGAGCTTGTTCTCAGTGTCTCTGAGAATTGCTCTGATTATCCCTGTGACCTCTTTGCTAAGACTCTCCAGAGAGACGTCCTCAAAACAAACACACATCTTGACATATCTCCCGCATTGATCGCAGTGTCTCCAGAAACGGCATTCAAGGAGCCAGGACCTTTTCTCCCTACACTGTCCATTGAGTTGTCCTCAAAACCAATATACATCCTGCTATATCTCCCACATGGAAAGTGCCAGGAGGGAGAAGTGGGGATTATGTTTAGACTTTCTCGGAACTGCTTCAAATCAACTAGATATCTTTGTGCTGTAAATCTCCCAACAGCCAAATGCAAAAGCAGCAAACATCTCGCTGTATGTCCCACATCCAAAGTGCCAAGAGAGCGCTTGCTCTCCCTGTCTTTGAGTACTGTTTTCACTGTCCCGGTTACCTCTTTGCTAACATTCTCTTCAGAGCTGCAGTGAAACCAGGAACCACATGGAGAAGGCACGCACACTGAAAGTGCCTGGAGGGAACATTGGGGCTTCTTCTCAGTGTCTCTGACATAGGGTTTCACTGTCCCGGGAAAGTCTCTGCTAACACCGTGCAGAGCGCTGTGCCCAATATACAGAAACGTCTTGCGGTATCTCCTACAGGGAAAGTGCCAGGAGGGAATTGTCGAGCTTGTTCTCAGTGTCTCTGAGAATTGCTCTGATTATCCCTGTGACCTCTTTGCTAAGACTCTCCAGAGAGACGTCCTCAAAACAAACACACATCTTGACATATCTCCCGCAATGATCGCAGTGTCTCCAGAAACGGCATTCAAGGAGCCAGGACCTTTTCTCCCTACACTGTCCATTGAGTTGTCCTCAAAACCAATATACATCCTGCTATATCTCCCACATGGAAAGTGCCAGGAGGGAGAAGTGGGGATTATGTTTAGACTTTCTCGGAACTGCTTCAAATCAACTAGATATCTTTGTGCTGTAAATCTCCCAACAGCCAAACGCAAAAGCAGCAAACATCTCGCTGTATGTCCCACATCCAAAGTGCCAAGAGAGCGCTTGCTCTCCCTGTGTTTGAGTACTGTTTTCACTGTCCCGGTTACCTCTTTGCTAACATTCTCTTCAGAGCTGCAGTGAAACCAGGAACCACGTGGAGAAGGCACCCACACTGAAAGTGCCTGGAGGGAACATTGGGGCTTCTTCTCAGTGTCTCTGACATAGGGTTTCACTGTCCCGGGAAAGTCTCTGCTAACACCGTGCAGAGCGCTGTGCCCAATATACAGAAACGTCTTGCGGTATCTCCTACAGGGAAAGTGCCAGGAGGGAATTGTGGAGCTTGTTCTCAGTGTCTCTGAGAATTGCTCTGATTATCCCTGTGACCTCTTTGCTAAGACTCTCCAGAGAGACGTCCTCAAAACAAACACACATCTTGACATATCTCCCGCATTGATCGCAGTGTCTCCAGAAACGGCATTCAAGGAGCCAGGACCTTTTCTCCCTACACTGTCCATTGAGTTGTCCTCAAAACCAATATACATCCTGCTATATCTCCCACATGGAAAGTGCCAGGAGGGAGAAGTGGGGATTATGTTTAGACTTTCTCGGAACTGCTTCAAATCAACTAGATATCTTTGTGCTGTAAATCTCCCAACAGCCAAACGCAAAAGCAGCAAACATCTCGCTGTATGTCCCACATCCAAAGTGCCAAGAGAGAGCTTGCTCTCCCTGTCTTTGAGTACTGTTTTCACTGTCCCGGTTACCTCTTTGCTAACGTTCTCTTCAGAGCTGCAGTGAAACCAGGAACCACGTGGAGAAGGCACCCACACTGAAAGTGCCTGGAGGGAACATTGGGGCTTCTTCTCAGTGTCTCTGACATAGGGTTTCACTGTCCCGGGAAAGTCTCTGCTAACACCGTGCAGAGCGCTGTGCCCAATATACAGAAACGTCTTGCGGTATCTCCTACAGGGAAAGTGCCAGGAGGGAATTGTCGAGCTTGTTCTCAGTGTCTCTGAGAATTGCTCTGATTATCCCTGTGACCTCTTTGCTAAGACTCTCCAGAGAGACGTCCTCAAAACAAACACACATCTTGACATATCTCCCGCATTGATCGCAGTGTCTCCAGAAACGGCATTCAAGGAGCCAGGACCTTTTCTCCCTACACTGTCCATTGAGTTGTCCTCAAAACCAATATACATCCTGCTATATCTCCCACATGGAAAGTGCCAGGAGGGAGAAGTGGGGATTATGTTTAGACTTTCTCGGAACTGCTTCAAATCAACTAGATATCTTTGTGCTGTAAATCTCCCAACAGCCAAATGCAAAAGCAGCAAACATCTCGCTGTATGTCCCACATCCAAAGTGCCAAGAGAGCGCTTGCTCTCCCTGTCTTTGAGTACTGTTTTCACTGTCCCGGTTACCTCTTTGCTAACATTCTCTTCAGAGCTGCAGTGAAACCAGGAACCACATGGAGAAGGCACGCACACTGAAAGTGCCTGGAGGGAACATTGGGGCTTCTTCTCAGTGTCTCTGACATAGGGTTTCACTGTCCCGGGAAAGTCTCTGCTAACACCGTGCAGAGCGCTGTGCCCAATATACAGAAACGTCTTGCGGTATCTCCTACAGGGAAAGTGCCAGGAGGGAATTGTCGAGCTTGTTCTCAGTGTCTCTGAGAATTGCTCTGATTATCCCTGTGACCTCTTTGCTAAGACTCTCCAGAGAGACGTCCTCAAAACAAACACACATCTTGACATATCTCCCGCAATGATCGCAGTGTCTCCAGAAACGGCATTCAAGGAGCCAGGACCTTTTCTCCCTACACTGTCCATTGAGTTGTCCTCAAAACCAATATACATCCTGCTATATCTCCCACATGGAAAGTGCCAGGAGGGAGAAGTGGGGATTATGTTTAGACTTTCTCGGAACTGCTTCAAATCAACTAGATATCTTTGTGCTGTAAATCTCCCAACAGCCAAACGCAAAAGCAGCAAACATCTCGCTGTATGTCCCACATCCAAAGTGCCAAGAGAGCGCTTGCTCTCCCTGTGTTTGAGTACTGTTTTCACTGTCCCGGTTACCTCTTTGCTAACATTCTCTTCAGAGCTGCAGTGAAACCAGGAACCACATGGAGAAGGCACGCACACTGAAAGTGCCTGGAGGGAACATTGGGGCTTCTTCTCAGTGTCTCTGACATAGGGTTTCACTGTCCCGGGAAAGTCTCTGCTAACACCGTGCAGAGCGCTGTGCCCAATATACAGAAACGTCTTGCGGTATCTCCTACAGGGAAAGTGCCAGGAGGGAATTGTGGAGCTTGTTCTCAGTGTCTCTGAGAATTGCTCTGATTATCCCTGTGACCTCTTTGCTAAGACTCTCCAGAGAGACGTCCTCAAAACAAACACACATCTTGACATATCTCCCGCATTGATCGCAGTGTCTCCAGAAACGGCATTCAAGGAGCCAGGACCTTTTCTCCCTACACTGTCCATTGAGTTGTCCTCAAAACCAATATACATCCTGCTATATCTCCCACATGGAAAGTGCCAGGAGGGAGAAGTGGGGATTATGTTTAGACTTTCTCGGAACTGCTTCAAATCAACTAGATATCTTTGTGCTGTAAATCTCCCAACAGCCAAACGCAAAAGCAGCAAACATCTCGCTGTATGTCCCACATCCAAAGTGCCAAGAGAGCGCTTGCTCTCCCTGTCTTTGAGTACTGTTTTCACTGTCCCGGTTACCTCTTTGCTAACATTCTCTTCAGAGCTGCAGTGAAACCAGGAACCACGTGGAGAAGGCACCCACACTGAAAGTGCCTGGAGGGAACATTGGGGCTTCTTCTCAGTGTCTCTGACATAGGGTTTCACTGTCCCGGGAAAGTCTCTGCTAACACCGTGCAGAGCGCTGTGCCCAATATACAGAAACGTCTTGCGGTATCTCCTACAGGGAAAGTGCCAGGAGGGAATTGTCGAGCTTGTTCTCAGTGTCTCTGAGAATTGCTCTGATTATCCCTGTGACCTCTTTGCTAAGACTCTCCAGAGAGACGTCCTCAAAACAAACACACATCTTGACATATCTCCCGCATTGATCGCAGTGTCTCCAGAAACGGCATTCAAGGAGCCAGGACCTTTTCTCCCTACACTGTCCATTGAGTTGTCCTCAAAACCAATATACATCCTGCTATATCTCCCACATGGAAAGTGCCAGGAGGGAGAAGTGGGGATTATGTTTAGACTTTCTCGGAACTGCTTCAAATCAACTAGATATCTTTGTGCTGTAAATCTCCCAACAGCCAAACGCAAAAGCAGCAAACATCTCGCTGTATGTCCCACATCCAAAGTGCCAAGAGAGCGCTTGCTCTCCCTGTCTTTGAGTACTGTTTTCACTGTCCCGGTTACCTCTTTGCTAACATTCTCTTCAGAGCTGCAGTGAAACCAGGAACCACATGGAGAAGGCACGCACACTGAAAGTGCCTGGAGGGAACATTGGGGCTTCTTCTCAGTGTCTCTGACATAGGGTTTCACTGTCCCGCGAAAGTCTCTGCTAACACCCTGCAGAGCGCTGTGCCCAATATACAGAAACGTCTTGCGGTATCTCCTACAGGGAAAGTGCCAGGAGGGAATTGTGGAGCTTGTTCTCAGTGTCTCTGAGAATTGCTCTGATTATCCCTGTGACCTCTTTGCTAAGACTCTCCAGAGAGACGTCCTCAAAACAAACACACATCTTGACATATCTCCCGCATTGATCGCAGTGTCTCCAGAAACGGCATTCAAGGAGCCAGGACCTTTTCTCCCTACACTGTCCATTGAGTTGTCCTCAAAACCAATATACATCCTGCTATATCTCCCACATGGAAAGTGCCAGGAGGGAGAAGTGGGGATTATGTTTAGACTTTCTCGGAACTGCTTCAAATCAACTAGATATCTTTGTGCTGTAAATCTCCCAACAGCCAAACGCAAAAGCAGCAAACATCTCGCTGTATGTCCCACATCCAAAGTGCCAAGAGAGCGCTTGCTCTCCCTGTGTTTGAGTACTGTTTTCACTGTCCCGGTTACCTCTTTGCTAACATTCTCTTCAGAGCTGCAGTGAAACCAGGAACCACATGGAGAAGGCACGCACACTGAAAGTGCCTGGAGGGAACATTGGGGCTTCTTCTCAGTGTCTCTGACATAGGGTTTCACTGTCCCGGGAAAGTCTCTGCTAACACCGTGCAAAGCGCTGTGCCCAATATACAGAAACGTCTTGCGGTATCTCCTACAGGGAAAGTGCCAGGAGGGAATTGTGGAGCTTGTTCTCAGTGTCTCTGAGAATTGCTCTGATTATCCCTGTGACCTCTTTGCTAAGACTCTCCAGAGAGACGTCCTCAAAACAAACACACATCTTGACATATCTCCCGCATTGATCGCAGTGTCTCCAGAAACGGCATTCAAGGAGCCAGGACCTTTTCTCCCTACACTGTCCATTGAGTTGTCCTCAAAACCAATATACATCCTGCTATATCTCCCACATGGAAAGTGCCAGGAGGGAGAAGTGGGGATTATGTTTAGACTTTCTCGGAACTGCTTCAAATCAACTAGATATCTTTGTGCTGTAAATCTCCCAACAGCCAAACGCAAAAGCAGCAAACATCTCGCTGTATGTCCCACATCCAAAGTGCCAAGAGAGCGCTTGCTCTCCCTGTCTTTGAGTACTGTTTTCACTGTCCCGGTTACCTCTTTGCTAACATTCTCTTCAGAGCTGCAGTGAAACCAGGAACCACATGGAGAAGGCACGCACACTGAAAGTGCCTGGAGGGAACATTGGGGCTTCTTCTCAGTGTCTCTGACATAGGGTTTCACTGTCCCGGGAAAGTCTCTGCTAACACCGTGCAGAGCGCTGTGCCCAATATACAGAAACGTCTTGCGGTATCTCCTACAGGGAAAGTGCCAGGAGGGAATTGTGGAGCTTGTTCTCAGTGTCTCTGAGAATTGCTCTGATTATCCCTGTGACCTCTTTGCTAAGACTCTCCAGAGAGACGTCCTCAAAACAAACACACATCTTGACATATCTCCCGCATTGATCGCAGTGTCTCCAGAAACGGCATTCAAGGAGCCAGGACCTTTTCTCCCTACACTGTCCATTGAGTTGTCCTCAAAACCAATATACATCCTGCTATATCTCCCACATGGAAAGTGCCAGGAGGGAGAAGTGGGGATTATGTTTAGACTTTCTCGGAACTGCTTCAAATCAACTAGATATCTTTGTGCTGTAAATCTCCCAACAGCCAAACGCAAAAGCAGCAAACATCTCGCTGTATGTCCCACATCCAAAGTGCCAAGAGAGCGCTTGCTCTCCCTGTCTTTGAGTACTGTTTTCACTGTCCCGGTTACCTCTTTGCTAACATTCTCTTCAGAGCTGCAGTGAAACCAGGAACCACATGGAGAAGGCACGCACACTGAAAGTGCCTGGAGGGAACATTGGGGCTTCTTCTCAGTGTCTCTGACATAGGGTTTCACTGTCCCGGGAAAGTCTCTGCTAACACCGTGCAGAGCGCTGTGCCCAATATACAGAAACGTCTTGCGGTATCTCCTACAGGGAAAGTGCCAGGAGGGAATTGTGGAGCTTGTTCTCAGTGTCTCTGAGAATTGCTCTGATTATCCCTGTGACCTCTTTGCTAAGACTCTCCAGAGAGACGTCCTCAAAACAAACACACATCTTGACATATCTCCCGCATTGATCGCAGTGTCTCCAGAAACGGCATTCAAGGAGCCAGGACCTTTTCTCCCTACACTGTCCATTGAGTTGTCCTCAAAACCAATATACATCCTGCTATATCTCCCACATGGAAAGTGCCAGGAGGGAGAAGTGGGGATTATGTTTAGACTTTCTCGGAACTGCTTCAAATCAACTAGATATCTTTGTGCTGTAAATCTCCCAACAGCCAAACGCAAAAGCAGCAAACATCTCGCTGTATGTCCCACATCCAAAGTGCCAAGAGAGCGCTTGCTCTCCCTGTCTTTGAGTACTGTTTTCACTGTCCCGGTTACCTCTTTGCTAACATTCTCTTCAGAGCTGCAGTGAAACCAGGAACCACATGGAGAAGGCACGCACACTGAAAGTGCCTGGAGGGAACATTGGGGCTTCTTCTCAGTGTCTCTGACATAGGGTTTCACTGTCCCGCGAAAGTCTCTGCTAACACCCTGCAGAGCGCTGTGCCCAATATACAGAAACGTCTTGCGGTATCTCCTACAGGGAAAGTGCCAGGAGGGAATTGTGGAGCTTGTTCTCAGTGTCTCTGAGAATTGCTCTGATTATCCCTGTGACCTCTTTGCTAAGACTCTCCAGAGAGACGTCCTCAAAACAAACACACATCTTGACATATCTCCCGCATTGATCGCAGTGTCTCCAGAAACGGCATTCAAGGAGCCAGGACCTTTTCTCCCTACACTGTCCATTGAGTTGTCCTCAAAACCAATATACATCCTGCTATATCTCCCACATGGAAAGTGCCAGGAGGGAGAAGTGGGGATTATGTTTAGACTTTCTCGGAACTGCTTCAAATCAACTAGATATCTTTGTGCTGTAAATCTCCCAACAGCCAAACGCAAAAGCAGCAAACATCTCGCTGTATGTCCCACATCCAAAGTGCCAAGAGAGCGCTTGCTCTCCCTGTGTTTGAGTACTGTTTTCACTGTCCCGGTTACCTCTTTGCTAACATTCTCTTCAGAGCTGCAGTGAAACCAGGAACCACATGGAGAAGGCACGCACACTGAAAGTGCCTGGAGGGAACATTGGGGCTTCTTCTCAGTGTCTCTGACATAGGGTTTCACTGTCCCGGGAAAGTCTCTGCTAACACCGTGCAGAGCGCTGTGCCCAATATACAGAAACGTCTTGCGGTATCTCCTACAGGGAAAGTGCCAGGAGGGAATTGTGGAGCTTGTTCTCAGTGTCTCTGAGAATTGCTCTGATTATCCCTGTGACCTCTTTGCTAAGACTCTCCAGAGAGACGTCCTCAAAACAAACACACATCTTGACATATCTCCCGCATTGATCGCAGTGTCTCCAGAAACGGCATTCAAGGAGCCAGGACCTTTTCTCCCTACACTGTCCATTGAGTTGTCCTCAAAACCAATATACATCCTGCTATATCTCCCACATGGAAAGTGCCAGGAGGGAGAAGTGGGGATTATGTTTAGACTTTCTCGGAACTGCTTCAAATCAACTAGATATCTTTGTGCTGTAAATCTCCCAACAGCCAAACGCAAAAGCAGCAAACATCTCGCTGTATGTCCCACATCCAAAGTGCCAAGAGAGCGCTTGCTCTCCCTGTGTTTGAGTACTGTTTTCACTGTCCCGGTTACCTCTTTGCTAACATTCTCTTCAGAGCTGCAGTGAAACCAGGAACCACATGGAGAAGGCACGCACACTGAAAGTGCCTGGAGGGAACATTGGGGCTTCTTCTCAGTGTCTCTGACATAGGGTTTCACTGTCCCGGGAAAGTCTCTGCTAACACCCTGCAGAGCGCTGTGCCCAATATACAGAAACGTCTTGCGGTATCTCCTACAGGGAAAGTGCCAGGAGGGAATTGTCGAGCTTGTTCTCAGTGTCTCTGAGAATTGCTCTGATTATCCCTGTGACCTCTTTGCTAAGACTCTCCAGAGAGACGTCCTCAAAACAAACACACATCTTGACATATCTCCCGCATTGATCGCAGTGTCTCCAGAAACGGCATTCAAGGAGCCAGGACCTTTTCTCCCTACACTGTCCATTGAGTTGTCCTCAAAACCAATATACATCCTGCTATATCTCCCACATGGAAAGTGCCAGGAGGGAGAAGTGGGGATTATGTTTAGACTTTCTCGGAACTGCTTCAAATCAACTAGATATCTTTGTGCTGTAAATCTCCCAACAGCCAAACGCAAAAGCAGCAAACATCTCGCTGTATGTCCCACATCCAAAGTGCCAAGAGAGAGCTTGCTCTCCCTGTCTTTGAGTACTGTTTTCACTGTCCCGGTTACCTCTTTGCTAACATTCTCTTCAGAGCTGCAGTGAAACCAGGAACCACATGGAGAAGGCACGCACACTGAAAGTGCCTGGAGGGAACATTGGGGCTTCTTCTCAGTGTCTCTGACATAGGGTTTCACTGTCCCGGGAAAGTCTCTGCTAACACCGTGCAGAGCGCTGTGCCCAATATACAGAAACGTCTTGCGGTATCTCCTACAGGGAAAGTGCCAGGAGGGAATTGTCGAGCTTGTTCTCAGTGTCTCTGAGAATTGCTCTGATTATCCCTGTGACCTCTTTGCTAAGACTCTCCAGAGAGACGTCCTCAAAACAAACACACATCTTGACATATCTCCCGCATTGATCGCAGTGTCTCCAGAAACGGCATTCAAGGAGCCAGGACCTTTTCTCCCTACACTGTCCATTGAGTTGTCCTCAAAACCAATATACATCCTGCTATATCTCCCACATGGAAAGTGCCAGGAGGGAGAAGTGGGGATTATGTTTAGACTTTCTCGGAACTGCTTCAAATCAACTAGATATCTTTGTGCTGTAAATCTCCCAACAGCCAAACGCAAAAGCAGCAAACATCTCGCTGTATGTCCCACATCCAAAGTGCCAAGAGAGCGCTTGCTCTCCCTGTCTTTGAGTACTGTTTTCACTGTCACGGTTACCTCTTTGCTAACATTCTCTTCAGAGCTGCAGTGAAACCAGGAACCACATGGAGAAGGCACGCACACTGAAAGTGCCTGGAGGGAACATTGGGGCTTCTTCTCAGTGTCTCTGACATAGGGTTTCACTGTCCCGGGAAAGTCTCTGCTAACACCGTGCAGAGCACTGTGCCCAATATACAGAAACGTCTTGCGGTATCTCCTACAGGGAAAGTGCCAGGAGGGAATTGTCGAGCTTGTTCTCAGTGTCTCTGAGAATTGCTCTGATTATCCCTGTGACCTCTTTGCTAAGACTCTCCAGAGAGACGTCCTCAAAACAAACACACATCTTGACATATCTCCCGCATTGATCGCAGTGTCTCCAGAAACGGCATTCAAGGAGCCAGGACCTTTTCTCCCTACACTGTCCATTGAGTTGTCCTCAAAACCAATATACATCCTGCTATATCTCCCACATGGAAAGTGCCAGGAGGGAGAAGTGGGGATTATGTTTAGACTTTCTCGGAACTGCTTCAAATCAACTAGATATCTTTGTGCTGTAAATCTCCCAACAGCCAAACGCAAAAGCAGCAAACATCTCGCTGTATGTCCCACATCCAAAGTGCCAAGAGAGCGCTTGCTCTCCCTGTCTTTGAGTACTGTTTTCACTGTCCCGGTTACCTCTTTGCTAACATTCTCTTCAGAGCTGCAGTGAAACCAGGAACCACATGGAGAAGGCACGCACACTGAAAGTGCCTGGAGGGAACATTGGGGCTTCTTCTCAGTGTCTCTGACATAGGGTTTCACTGTCCCGGGAAAGTCTCTGCTAACACCGTGCAGAGCGCTGTGCCCAATATACAGAAACGTCTTGCGGTATCTCCTACAGGGAAAGTGCCAGGAGGGAATTGTCGAGCTTGTTCTCAGTGTCTCTGAGAATTGCTCTGATTATCCCTGTGACCTCTTTGCTAAGACTCTCCAGAGAGACGTCCTCAAAACAAACACACATCTTGACATATCTCCCACATTGATCGCAGTGTCTCCAGAAACGGCATTCAAGGAGCCAGGACCTTTTCTCCCTACACTGTCCATTGAGTTGTCCTCAAAACCAATATACATCCTGCTATATCTCCCACATGGAAAGTGCCAGGAGGGAGAAGAGGGGATTATGTTTAGACTTTCTCGGAACTGCTTCAAATCAACTAGATATCTTTGTGCTGTAAATCTCCCAACAGCCAAACGCAAAAGCAGCAAACATCTCGCTGTATGTCCCACATCCAAAGTGCCAAGAGAGCGCTTGCTCTCCCTGTCTTTGAGTACTGTTTTCACTGTCCCGGTTACCTCTTTGCTAACATTCTCTTCAGAGCTGCAGTGAAACCAGGAACCACATGGAGAAGGCACGCACACTGAAAGTGCCTGGAGGGAACATTGGGGCTTCTTCTCAGTGTCTCTGACATAGGGTTTCACTGTCCCGGGAAAGTCTCTGCTAACACCGTGCAGAGCGCTGTGCCCAATATACAGAAACGTCTTGCGGTATCTCCTACAGGGAAAGTGCCAGGAGGGAATTGTCGAGCTTGTTCTCAGTGTCTCTGAGAATTGCTCTGATTATCCGTGTGACCTCTTTGCTAAGACTCTCCAGAGAGACGTCCTCAAAACAAACACACATCTTGACATATCTCCCGCATTGATCGCAGTGTCTCCAGAAACGGCATTCAAGGAGCCAGGACCTTTTCTCCCTACACTGTCCATTGAGTTGTCCTCAAAACCAATATACATCCTGCTATATCTCCCACATGGAAAGTGCCAGGAGGGAGAAGTGGGGATTATGTTTAGACTTTCTCGGAACTGCTTCAAATCAACTAGATATCTTTGTGCTGTAAATCTCCCAACAGCCAAACGCAAAAGCAGCAAACATCTCGCTGTATGTCCCACATCCAAAGTGCCAAGAGAGCGCTTGCTCTCCCTGTCTTTGAGTACTGTTTTCACTGTCCCGGTTACCTCTTTGCTAACATTCTCTTCAGAGCTGCAGTGAAACCAGGAACCACATGGAGAAGGCACGCACACTGAAAGTGCCTGGAGGGAACATTGGGGCTTCTTCTCAGTGTCTCTGACATAGGGTTTCACTGTCCCGGGAAAGTCTCTGCTAACACCGTGCAGAGCGCTGTGCCCAATATACAGAAACGTCTTGCGGTATCTCCTACAGGGAAAGTGCCAGGAGGGAATTGTCGAGCTTGTTCTCAGTGTCTCTGAGAATTGCTCTGATTATCCCTGTGACCTCTTTGCTAAGACTCTCCAGAGAGACGTCCTCAAAACAAACACACATCTTGACATATCTCCCACATTGATCGCAGTGTCTCCAGAAACGGCATTCAAGGAGCCAGGACCTTTTCTCCCTACACTGTCCATTGAGTTGTCCTCAAAACCAATATACATCCTGCTATATCTCCCACATGGAAAGTGCCAGGAGGGAGAAGAGGGGATTATGTTTAGACTTTCTCGGAACTGCTTCAAATCAACTAGATATCTTTGTGCTGTAAATCTCCCAACAGCCAAACGCAAAAGCAGCAAACATCTCGCTGTATGTCCCACATCCAAAGTGCCAAGAGAGCGCTTGCTCTCCCTGTCTTTGAGTACTGTTTTCACTGTCCCGGTTACCTCTTTGCTAACATTCTCTTCAGAGCTGCAGTGAAACCAGGAACCACATGGAGAAGGCACGCACACTGAAAGTGCCTGGAGGGAACATTGGGGCTTCTTCTCAGTGTCTCTGACATAGGGTTTCACTGTCCCGGGAAAGTCTCTGCTAACACCGTGCAGAGCGCTGTGCCCAATATACAGAAACGTCTTGCGGTATCTCCTACAGGGAAAGTGCCAGGAGGGAATTGTCGAGCTTGTTCTCAGTGTCTCTGAGAATTGCTCTGATTATCCCTGTGACCTCTTTGCTAAGACTCTCCAGAGAGACGTCCTCAAAACAAACACACATCTTGACATATCTCCCGCATTGATCGCAGTGTCTCCAGAAACGGCATTCAAGGAGCCAGGACCTTTTCTCCCTACACTGTCCATTGAGTTGTCCTCAAAACCAATATACATCCTGCTATATCTCCCACATGGAAAGTGCCAGGAGGGAGAAGTGGGGATTATGTTTAGACTTTCTCGGAACTGCTTCAAATCAACTAGATATCTTTGTGCTGTAAATCTCCCAACAGCCAAACGCAAAAGCAGCAAACATCTCGCTGTATGTCCCACATCCAAAGTGCCAAGAGAGCGCTTGCTCTCCCTGTGTTTGAGTACTGTTTTCACTGTCCCGGTTACCTCTTTGCTAACATTCTCTTCAGAGCTGCAGTGAAACCAGGAACCACATGGAGAAGGCACGCACACTGAAAGTGCCTGGAGGGAACATTGGGGCTTCTTCTCAGTGTCTCTGACATAGGGTTTCACTGTCCCGGGAAAGTCTCTGCTAACACCGTGCAGAGCGCTGTGCCCAATATACAGAAACGTCTTGCGGTATCTCCTACAGGGAAAGTGCCAGGAGGGAATTGTCGAGCTTGTTCTCAGTGTCTCTGAGAATTGCTCTGATTATCCCTGTGACCTCTTTGCTAAGACTCTCCAGAGAGACGTCCTCAAAACAAACACACATCTTGACATATCTCCCACATTGATCGCAGTGTCTCCAGAAACGGCATTCAAGGAGCCAGGACCTTTTCTCCCTACACTGTCCATTGAGTTGTCCTCAAAACCAATATACATCCTGCTATATCTCCCACATGGAAAGTGCCAGGAGGGAGAAGTGGGGATTATGTTTAGACTTTCTCGGAACTGCTTTAAATCAACTAGATATCTTTGTGCTGTAAATCTCCCAACAGCCAAACGCAAAAGCAGCAAACATCTCGCTGTATGTCCCACATCCAAAGTGCCAAGAGAGAGCTTGCTCTCCCTGTCTTTGAGTACTGTTTTCACTGTCCCGGTTACCTCTTTGCTAACATTCTCTTCAGAGCTGCAGTGAAACCAGGAACCACGTGGAGAAGGCACCCACACTGAAAGTGCCTGGAGGGAACATTGGGGCTTCTTCTCAGTGTCTCTGACATAGGGTTTCACTGTCCCGGGAAAGTCTCTGCTAACACCCTGCAGAGCGCTGTGCCCAATATACAGAAACGTCTTGCGGTATCTCCTACAGGGAAAGTGCCAGGAGGGAATTGTGGAGCTTGTTCTCAGTGTCTCTGAGAATTGCTCTGATTATCCCTGTGACCTCTTTGCTAAGACTCTCCAGAGAGACGTCCTCAAAACAAACACACATCTTGACATATCTCCCGCATTGATCGCAGTGTCTCCAGAAACGGCATTCAAGGAGCCAGGACCTTTTCTCCCTACATTGTCCATTGAGTTGTCCTCAAAACCAATATACATCCTGCTATATCTCCCACATGGAAAGTGCCAGGAGGGAGAAGTGGGGATTATGTTTAGACTTTCTCGGAACTGCTTCAAATCAACTAGATATCTTTGTGCTGTAAATCTCCCAACAGCCAAACGCAAAAGCAGCAAACATCTCGCTGTATGTCCCACATCCAAAGTGCCAAGAGAGCGCTTGCTCTCCCTGTCTTTGAGTACTGTTTTCACTGTCCCGGTTACCTCTTTGCTAACATTCTCTTCAGAGCTGCAGTGAAACCAGGAACCACATGGAGAAGGCACGCACACTGAAAGTGCCTGGAGGGAACATTGGGGCTTCTTCTCAGTGTCTCTGACATAGGGTTTCACTGTCCCGGGAAAGTCTCTGCTAACACCGTGCAGAGCGCTGTGCCCAATATACAGAAACGTCTTGCGGTATCTCCTACAGGGAAAGTGCCAGGAGGGAATTGTGGAGCTTGTTCTCAGTGTCTCTGAGAATTGCTCTGATTATCCCTGTGACCTCTTTGCTAAGACTCTCCAGAGAGACGTCCTCAAAACAAACACACATCTTGACATATCTCCCGCATTGATCGCAGTGTCTCCAGAAACGGCATTCAAGGAGCCAGGACCTTTTCTCCCTACACTGTCCATTGAGTTGTCCTCAAAACCAATATACATCCTGCTATATCTCCCACATGGAAAGTGCCAGGAGGGAGAAGTGGGGATTATGTTTAGACTTTCTCGGAACTGCTTCAAATCAACTAGATATCTTTGTGCTGTAAATCTCCCAACAGCCAAATGCAAAAGCAGCAAACATCTCGCTGTATGTCCCACATCCAAAGTGCCAAGAGAGCGCTTGCTCTCCCTGTGTTTGAGTACTGTTTTCACTGTCCCGGTTACCTCTTTGCTAACATTCTCTTCAGAGCTGCAGTGAAACCAGGAACCACATGGAGAAGGCACGCACACTGAAAGTGCCTGGAGGGAACATTGGGGCTTCTTCTCAGTGTCTCTGACATAGGGTTTCACTGTCCCGGGAAAGTCTCTGCTAACACCGTGCAGAGCGCTGTGCCCAATATACAGAAACGTCTTGCGGTATCTCCTACAGGGAAAGTGCCAGGAGGGAATTGTGGAGCTTGTTCTCAGTGTCTCTGAGAATTGCTCTGATTATCCCTGTGACCTCTTTGCTAAGACTCTCCAGAGAGACGTCCTCAAAACAAACACACATCTTGACATATCTCCCGCATTGATCGCAGTGTCTCCAGAAACGGCATTCAAGGAGCCAGGACCTTTTCTCCCTACACTGTCCATTGAGTTGTCCTCAAAACCAATATACATCCTGCTATATCTCCCACATGGAAAGTGCCAGGAGGGAGAAGTGGGGATTATGTTTAGACTTTCTCGGAACTGCTTCAAATCAACTAGATATCTTTGTGCTGTAAATCTCCCAACAGCCAAACGCAAAAGCAGCAAACATCTCGCTGTATGTCCCACATCCAAAGTGCCAAGAGAGAGCTTGCTCTCCCTGTCTTTGAGTACTGTTTTCACTGTCCCGGTTACCTCTTTGCTAACATTCTCTTCAGAGCTGCAGTGAAACCAGGAACCACGTGGAGAAGGCACCCACACTGAAAGTGCCTGGAGGGAACATTGGGGCTTCTTCTCAGTGTCTCTGACATAGGGTTTCACTGTCCCGGGAAAGTCTCTGCTAACACCGTGCAGAGCGCTGTGCCCAATATACAGAAACGTCTTGCGGTATCTCCTACAGGGAAAGTGCCAGGAGGGAATTGTGGAGCTTGTTCTCAGTGTCTCTGAGAATTGCTCTGATTATCCCTGTGACCTCTTTGCTAAGACTCTCCAGAGAGACGTCCTCAAAACAAACACACATCTTGACATATCTCCCGCATTGATCGCAGTGTCTCCAGAAACGGCATTCAAGGAGCCAGGACCTTTTCTCCCTACACTGTCCATTGAGTTGTCCTCAAAACCAATATACATCCTGCTATATCTCCCACATGGAAAGTGCCAGGAGGGAGAAGTGGGGATTATGTTTAGACTTTCTCGGAACTGCTTTAAATCAACTAGATATCTTTGTGCTGTAAATCTCCCAACAGCCAAACGCAAAAGCAGCAAACATCTCGCTGTATGTCCCACATCCAAAGTGCCAAGAGAGAGCTTGCTCTCCCTGTCTTTGAGTACTGTTTTCACTGTCCCGGTTACCTCTTTGCTAACATTCTCTTCAGAGCTGCAGTGAAACCAGGAACCACGTGGAGAAGGCACCCACACTGAAAGTGCCTGGAGGGAACATTGGGGCTTCTTCTCAGTGTCTCTGACATAGGGTTTCACTGTCCCGGGAAAGTCTCTGCTAACACCCTGCAGAGCGCTGTGCCCAATATACAGAAACGTCTTGCGGTATCTCCTACAGGGAAAGTGCCAGGAGGGAATTGTGGAGCTTGTTCTCAGTGTCTCTGAGAATTGCTCTGATTATCCCTGTGACCTCTTTGCTAAGACTCTCCAGAGAGACGTCCTCAAAACAAACACACATCTTGACATATCTCCCGCATTGATCGCAGTGTCTCCAGAAACGGCATTCAAGGAGCCAGGACCTTTTCTCCCTACACTGTCCATTGAGTTGTCCTCAAAACCAATATACATCCTGCTATATCTCCCACATGGAAAGTGCCAGGAGGGAGAAGAGGGGATTATGTTTAGACTTTCTCGGAACTGCTTCAAATCAACTAGATATCTTTGTGCTGTAAATCTCCCAACAGCCAAACGCAAAAGCAGCAAACATCTCGCTGTATGTCCCACATCCAAAGTGCCAAGAGAGCGCTTGCTCTCCCTGTCTTTGAGTACTGTTTTCACTGTCCCGGTTACCTCTTTGCTAACATTCTCTTCAGAGCTGCAGTGAAACCAGGAACCACATGGAGAAGGCACGCACACTGAAAGTGCCTGGAGGGAACATTGGGGCTTCTTCTCAGTGTCTCTGACATAGGGTTTCACTGTCCCGGGAAAGTCTCTGCTAACACCGTGCAGAGCGCTGTGCCCAATATACAGAAACGTCTTGCGGTATCTCCTACAGGGAAAGTGCCAGGAGGGAATTGTCGAGCTTGTTCTCAGTGTCTCTGAGAATTGCTCTGATTATCCCTGTGACCTCTTTGCTAAGACTCTCCAGAGAGACGTCCTCAAAACAAACACACATCTTGACATATCTCCCGCATTGATCGCAGTGTCTCCAGAAACGGCATTCAAGGAGCCAGGACCTTTTCTCCCTACACTGTCCATTGAGTTGTCCTCAAAACCAATATACATCCTGCTATATCTCCCACATGGAAAGTGCCAGGAGGGAGAAGTGGGGATTATGTTTAGACTTTCTCGGAACTGCTTCAAATCAACTAGATATCTTTGTGCTGTAAATCTCCCAACAGCCAAACGCAAAAGCAGCAAACATCTCGCTGTATGTCCCACATCCAAAGTGCCAAGAGAGCGCTTGCTCTCCCTGTCTTTGAGTACTGTTTTCACTGTCCCGGTTACCTCTTTGCTAACATTCTCTTCAGAGCTGCAGTGAAACCAGGAACCACGTGGAGAAGGCACCCACACTGAAAGTGCCTGGAGGGAACATTGGGGCTTCTTCTCAGTGTCTCTGACATAGGGTTTCACTGTCCCGGGAAAGTCTCTGCTAACACCGTGCAGAGCGCTGTGCCCAATATACAGAAACGTCTTGCGGTATCTCCTACAGGGAAAGTGCCAGGAGGGAATTGTGGAGCTTGTTCTCAGTGTCTCTGAGAATTGCTCTGATTATCCCTGTGACCTCTTTGCTAAGACTCTCCAGAGAGACGTCCTCAAAACAAACACACATCTTGACATATCTCCCGCATTGATCGCAGTGTCTCCAGAAACGGCATTCAAGGAGCCAGGACCTTTTCTCCCTACACTGTCCATTGAGTTGTCCTCAAAACCAATATACATCCTGCTATATCTCCCACATGGAAAGTGCCAGGAGGGAGAAGTGGGGATTATGTTTAGACTTTCTCGGAACTGCTTCAAATCAACTAGATATCTTTGTGCTGTAAATCTCCCAACAGCCAAACGCAAAAGCAGCAAACATCTCGCTGTATGTCCCACATCCAAAGTGCCAAGAGAGCGCTTGCTCTCCCTGTCTTTGAGTACTGTTTTCACTGTCCCGGTTACCTCTTTGCTAACATTCTCTTCAGAGCTGCAGTGAAACCAGGAACCACATGGAGAAGGCACGCACACTGAAAGTGCCTGGAGGGAACATTGGGGCTTCTTCTCAGTGTCTCTGACATAGGGTTTCACTGTCCCGGGAAAGTCTCTGCTAACACCGTGCAGAGCGCTGTGCCCAATATACAGAAACGTCTTGCGGTATCTCCTACAGGGAAAGTGCCAGGAGGGAATTGTCGAGCTTGTTCTCAGTGTCTCTGAGAATTGCTCTGATTATCCCTGTGACCTCTTTGCTAAGACTCTCCAGAGAGACGTCCTCAAAACAAACACACATCTTGACATATCTCCCACATTGATCGCAGTGTCTCCAGAAACGGCATTCAAGGAGCCAGGACCTTTTCTCCCTACACTGTCCATTGAGTTGTCCTCAAAACCAATATACATCCTGCTATATCTCCCACATGGAAAGTGCCAGGAGGGAGAAGTGGGGATTATGTTTAGACTTTCTCGGAACTGCTTTAAATCAACTAGATATCTTTGTGCTGTAAATCTCCCAACAGCCAAACGCAAAAGCAGCAAACATCTCGCTGTATGTCCCACATCCAAAGTGCCAAGAGAGAGCTTGCTCTCCCTGTCTTTGAGTACTGTTTTCACTGTCCCGGTTACCTCTTTGCTAACATTCTCTTCAGAGCTGCAGTGAAACCAGGAACCACGTGGAGAAGGCACCCACACTGAAAGTGCCTGGAGGGAACATTGGGGCTTCTTCTCAGTGTCTCTGACATAGGGTTTCACTGTCCCGGGAAAGTCTCTGCTAACACCCTGCAGAGCGCTGTGCCCAATATACAGAAACGTCTTGCGGTATCTCCTACAGGGAAAGTGCCAGGAGGGAATTGTGGAGCTTGTTCTCAGTGTCTCTGAGAATTGCTCTGATTATCCCTGTGACCTCTTTGCTAAGACTCTCCAGAGAGACGTCCTCAAAACAAACACACATCTTGACATATCTCCCGCATTGATCGCAGTGTCTCCAGAAACGGCATTCAAGGAGCCAGGACCTTTTCTCCCTACACTGTCCATTGAGTTGTCCTCAAAACCAATATACATCCTGCTATATCTCCCACATGGAAAGTGCCAGGAGGGAGAAGAGGGGATTATGTTTAGACTTTCTCGGAACTGCTTCAAATCAACTAGATATCTTTGTGCTGTAAATCTCCCAACAGCCAAACGCAAAAGCAGCAAACATCTCGCTGTATGTCCCACATCCAAAGTGCCAAGAGAGCGCTTGCTCTCCCTGTCTTTGAGTACTGTTTTCACTGTCCCGGTTACCTCTTTGCTAACATTCTCTTCAGAGCTGCAGTGAAACCAGGAACCACATGGAGAAGGCACGCACACTGAAAGTGCCTGGAGGGAACATTGGGGCTTCTTCTCAGTGTCTCTGACATAGGGTTTCACTGTCCCGGGAAAGTCTCTGCTAACACCGTGCAGAGCGCTGTGCCCAATATACAGAAACGTCTTGCGGTATCTCCTACAGGGAAAGTGCCAGGAGGGAATTGTCGAGCTTGTTCTCAGTGTCTCTGAGAATTGCTCTGATTATCCCTGTGACCTCTTTGCTAAGACTCTCCAGAGAGACGTCCTCAAAACAAACACACATCTTGACATATCTCCCGCATTGATCGCAGTGTCTCCAGAAACGGCATTCAAGGAGCCAGGACCTTTTCTCCCTACACTGTCCATTGAGTTGTCCTCAAAACCAATATACATCCTGCTATATCTCCCACATGGAAAGTGCCAGGAGGGAGAAGTGGGGATTATGTTTAGACTTTCTCGGAACTGCTTCAAATCAACTAGATATCTTTGTGCTGTAAATCTCCCAACAGCCAAACGCAAAAGCAGCAAACATCTCGCTGTATGTCCCACATCCAAAGTGCCAAGAGAGCGCTTGCTCTCCCTGTCTTTGAGTACTGTTTTCACTGTCCCGGTTACCTCTTTGCTAACATTCTCTTCAGAGCTGCAGTGAAACCAGGAACCACGTGGAGAAGGCACCCACACTGAAAGTGCCTGGAGGGAACATTGGGGCTTCTTCTCAGTGTCTCTGACATAGGGTTTCACTGTCCCGGGAAAGTCTCTGCTAACACCCTGCAGAGCGCTGTGCCCAATATACAGAAACGTCTTGCGGTATCTCCTACAGGGAAAGTGCCAGGAGGGAATTGTGGAGCTTGTTCTCAGTGTCTCTGAGAATTGCTCTGATTATCCCTGTGACCTCTTTGCTAAGACTCTCCAGAGAGACGTCCTCAAAACAAACACACATCTTGACATATCTCCCGCATTGATCGCAGTGTCTCCAGAAACGGCATTCAAGGAGCCAGGACCTTTTCTCCCTACACTGTCCATTGAGTTGTCCTCAAAACCAATATACATCCTGCTATATCTCCCACATGGAAAGTGCCAGGAGGGAGAAGTGGGGATTATGTTTAGACTTTCTCGGAACTGCTTCAAATCAACTAGATATCTTTGTGCTGTAAATCTCCCAACAGCCAAACGCAAAAGCAGCAAACATCTCGCTGTATGTCCCACATCCAAAGTGCCAAGAGAGCGCTTGCTCTCCCTGTCTTTGAGTACTGTTTTCACTGTCCCGGTTACCTCTTTGCTAACATTCTCTTCAGAGCTGCAGTGAAACCAGGAACCACATGGAGAAGGCACGCACACTGAAAGTGCCTGGAGGGAACATTGGGGCTTCTTCTCAGTGTCTCTGACATAGGGTTTCACTGTCCCGGGAAAGTCTCTGCTAACACCGTGCAGAGCGCTGTGCCCAATATACAGAAACGTCTTGCGGTATCTCCTACAGGGAAAGTGCCAGGAGGGAATTGTGGAGCTTGTTCTCAGTGTCTCTGAGAATTGCTCTGATTATCCCTGTGACCTCTTTGCTAAGACTCTCCAGAGAGACGTCCTCAAAACAAACACACATCTTGACATATCTCCCGCATTGATCGCAGTGTCTCCAGAAACGGCATTCAAGGAGCCAGGACCTTTTCTCCCTACACTGTCCATTGAGTTGTCCTCAAAACCAATATACATCCTGCTATATCTCCCACATGGAAAGTGCCAGGAGGGAGAAGTGGGGATTATGTTTAGACTTTCTCGGAACTGCTTCAAATCAACTAGATATCTTTGTGCTGTAAATCTCCCAACAGCCAAACGCAAAAGCAGCAAACATCTCGCTGTATGTCCCACATCCAAAGTGCCAAGAGAGCGCTTGCTCTCCCTGTGTTTGAGTACTGTTTTCACTGTCCCGGTTACCTCTTTGCTAACATTCTCTTCAGAGCTGCAGTGAAACCAGGAACCACATGGAGAAGGCACGCACACTGAAAGTGCCTGGAGGGAACATTGGGGCTTCTTCTCAGTGTCTCTGACATAGGGTTTCACTGTCCCGGGAAAGTCTCTGCTAACACCGTGCAGAGCGCTGTGCCCAATATACAGAAACGTCTTGCGGTATCTCCTACAGGGAAAGTGCCAGGAGGGAATTGTGGAGCTTGTTCTCAGTGTCTCTGAGAATTGCTCTGATTATCCCTGTGACCTCTTTGCTAAGACTCTCCAGAGAGACGTCCTCAAAACAAACACACATCTTGACATATCTCCCGCATTGATCGCAGTGTCTCCAGAAACGGCATTCAAGGAGCCAGGACCTTTTCTCCCTACACTGTCCATTGAGTTGTCCTCAAAACCAATATACATCCTGCTATATCTCCCACATGGAAAGTGCCAGGAGGGAGAAGTGGGGATTATGTTTAGACTTTCTCGGAACTGCTTCAAATCAACTAGATATCTTTGTGCTGTAAATCTCCCAACAGCCAAACGCAAAAGCAGCAAACATCTCGCTGTATGTCCCACATCCAAAGTGCCAAGAGAGAGCTTGCTCTCCCTGTCTTTGAGTACTGTTTTCACTGTCCCGGTTACCTCTTTGCTAACATTCTCTTCAGAGCTGCAGTGAAACCAGGAACCACGTGGAGAAGGCACCCACACTGAAAGTGCCTGGAGGGAACATTGGGGCTTCTTCTCAGTGTCTCTGACATAGGGTTTCACTGTCCCGGGAAAGTCTCTGCTAACACCGTGCAGAGCGCTGTGCCCAATATACAGAAACGTCTTGCGGTATCTCCTACAGGGAAAGTGCCAGGAGGGAATTGTGGAGCTTGTTCTCAGTGTCTCTGAGAATTGCTCTGATTATCCCTGTGACCTCTTTGCTAAGACTCTCCAGAGAGACGTCCTCAAAACAAACACACATCTTGACATATCTCCCGCATTGATCGCAGTGTCTCCAGAAACGGCATTCAAGGAGCCAGGACCTTTTCTCCCTACACTGTCCATTGAGTTGTCCTCAAAACCAATATACATCCTGCTATATCTCCCACATGGAAAGTGCCAGGAGGGAGAAGTGGGGATTATGTTTAGACTTTCTCGGAACTGCTTCAAATCAACTAGATATCTTTGTGCTGTAAATCTCCCAACAGCCAAACGCAAAAGCAGCAAACATCTCGCTGTATGTCCCACATCCAAAGTGCCAAGAGAGAGCTTGCTCTCCCTGTCTTTGAGTACTGTTTTCACTGTCCCGGTTACCTCTTTGCTAACATTCTCTTCAGAGCTGCAGTGAAACCAGGAACCACGTGGAGAAGGCACCCACACTGAAAGTGCCTGGAGGGAACACTGGGGCTTCTTCTCAGTGTCTCTGACATAGGGTTTCACTGTCCCGGGAAAGTCTCTGCTAACACCCTGCAGAGCGCTGTGCCCAATATACAGAAACGTCTTGCGGTATCTCCTACAGGGAAAGTGCCAGGAGGGAACTGTCGAGCTTGTTCTCAGTGTCTCTGAGAATTGCTCTGATTATCCCTGTGACCTCTTTGCTAAGACTCTCCAGAGAGACGTCCTCAAAACAAACACACATCTTGACATATCTCCCACATTGATCGCAGTGTCTCCAGAAACGGCATTCAAGGAGCCAGGACCTTTTCTCCCTACACTGTCCATTGAGTTGTCCTCAAAACCAATATACATCCTGCTATATCTCCCACATGGAAAGTGCCAGGAGGGAGAAGTGGGGATTATGTTTAGACTTTCTCGGAACTGCTTCAAATCAACTAGATATCTTTGTGCTGTAAATCTCCCAACAGCCAAACGCAAAAGCAGCAAACATCTCGCTGTATGTCCCACATCCAAAGTGCCAAGAGAGAGCTTGCTCTCCCTGTCTTTGAGTACTGTTTTCACTGTCCCGGTTACCTCTTTGCTAACATTCTCTTCAGAGCTGCAGTGAAACCAGGAACCACGTGGAGAAGGCACCCACACTGAAAGTGCCTGGAGGGAACACTGGGGCTTCTTCTCAGTGTCTCTGACATAGGGTTTCACTGTCCCGCGAAAGTCTCTGCTAACACCCTGCAGAGCGCTGTGCCCAATATACAGAAACGTCTTGCGGTATCTCCTACAGGGAAAGTGCCAGGAGGGAATTGTGGAGCTTGTTCTCAGTGTCTCTGAGAATTGCTCTGATTATCCCTGTGACCTCTTTGCTAAGACTCTCCAGAGAGACGTCCTCAAAACAAACACACATCTTGACATATCTCCCGCAATGATCGCAGTGTCTCCAGAAACGGCATTCAAGGAGCCAGGACCTTTTCTCCCTACACTGTCCATTGAGTTGTCCTCAAAACCAATATACATCCTGCTATATCTCCCACATGGAAAGTGCCAGGAGGGAGAAGTGGGGATTATGTTTAGACTTTCTCGGAACTGCTTCAAATCAACTAGATATCTTTGTGCTGTAAATCTCCCAACAGCCAAACGCAAAAGCAGCAAACATCTCGCTGTATGTCCCACATCCAAAGTGCCAAGAGAGAGCTTGCTCTCCCTGTCTTTGAGTACTGTTTTCACTGTCCCGGTTACCTCTTTGCTAACATTCTCTTCAGAGCTGCAGTGAAACCAGGAACCACGTGGAGAAGGCACCCACACTGAAAGTGCCTGGAGGGAACATTGGGGCTTCTTCTCAGTGTCTCTGACATAGGGTTTCACTGTCCCAGGAAAGTCTCTGCTAACACCCTGCAGAGCGCTGTGCCCAATATACAGAAACGTCTTGCGGTATCTCCTACAGGGAAAGTGCCAGGAGGGAATTGTCGAGCTTGTTCTCAGTGTCTCTGAGAATTGCTCTGATTATCCCTGTGACCTCTTTGCTAAGACTCTCCAGAGAGACGTCCTCAAAACAAACACACATCTTGACATATCTCCCGCATTGATCGCAGTGTCTCCAGAAACGGCATTCAAGGAGCCAGGACCTTTTCTCCCTACACTGTCCATTGAGTTGTCCTCAAAACCAATATACATCCTGCTATATCTCCCACATGGAAAGTGCCAGGAGGGAGAAGTGGGGATTATGTTTAGACTTTCTCGGAACTGCTTCAAATCAACTAGATATCTTTGTGCTGTAAATCTCCCAACAGCCAAACGCAAAAGCAGCAAACATCTCGCTGTATGTCCCACATCCAAAGTGCCAAGAGAGAGCTTGCTCTCCCTGTCTTTGAGTACTGTTTTCACTGTCCCGGTTACCTCTTTGCTAACATTCTCTTCAGAGCTGCAGTGAAACCAGGAACCACGTGGAGAAGGCACCCACACTGAAAGTGCCTGGAGGGAACACTGGGGCTTCTTCTCAGTGTCTCTGACATAGGGTTTCACTGTCCCGCGAAAGTCTCTGCTAACACCCTGCAGAGCGCTGTGCCCAATATACAGAAACGTCTTGCGGTATCTCCTACAGGGAAAGTGCCAGGAGGGAACTGTCGAGCTTGTTCTCAGTGTCTCTGAGAATTGCTCTGATTATCCCTGTGACCTCTTTGCTAAGACCCTCCAGAGAGACGTCCTCAAAACAAACACACATCTTGACATATCTCCCACATTGATCGCAGTGTCTCCAGAAACGGCATTCAAGGAGCCAGGACCTTTTCTCCCTACACTGTCCATTGAGTTGTCCTCAAAACCAATATACATCCTGCTATATCTCCCACATGGAAAGTGCCAGGAGGGAGAAGTGGGGATTATGTTTAGACTTTCTCGGAACTGCTTCAAATCAACTAGATATCTTTGTGCTGTAAATCTCCCAACAGCCAAAAGCAAAAGCAGCAAACATCTCGCTGTATGTCCCACATCCAAAGTGCCAAGAGAGAGCTTGCTCTCCCTGTCTTTGAGTACTGTTTTCACTGTCCCGGTTACCTCTTTGCTAACATTCTCTTCAGAGCTGCAGTGAAACCAGGAACCACGTGGAGAAGGCACCCACACTGAAAGTGCCTGGAGGGAACACTGGGGCTTCTTCTCAGTGTCTCTGACATAGGGTTTCACTGTCCCGCGAAAGTCTCTGCTAACACCCTGCAGAGCGCTGTGCCCAATATACAGAAACGTCTTGCGGTATCTCCTACAGGGGAAGTGCCAGGAGGGAATTGTCGAGCTTGTTCTCAGTGTCTCTGAGAATTGCTCTGATTATCCCTGTGACCTCTTTGCTAAGACTCTCCAGAGAGACGTCCTCAAAACAAACACACATCTTGACATATCTCCCGCAATGATCGCAGTGTCTCCAGAAACGGCATTCAAGGAGCCAGGACCTTTTCTCCCTACACTGTCCATTGAGTTGTCCTCAAAACCAATATACATCCTGCTATATCTCCCACATGGAAAGTGCCAGGAGGGAGAAGTGGGGATTATGTTTAGACTTTCTCGGAACTGCTTCAAATCAACTAGATATCTTTGTGCTGTAAATCTCCCAACAGCCAAATGCAAAAGCAGCAAACATCTCGCTGTATGTCCCACATCCAAAGTGCCAAGAGAGAGCTTGCTCTCCCTGTCTTTGAGTACTGTTTTCACTGTCCCGGTTACCTCTTTGCTAACATTCTCTTCAGAGCTGCAGTGAAACCAGGAACCACGTGGAGAAGGCACCCACACTGAAAGTGCCTGGAGGGAACATTGGGGCTTCTTCTCAGTGTCTCTGACATAGGGTTTCACTGTCCCGCGAAAGTCTCTGCTAACACCCTGCAGAGCGCTGTGCCCAATATACAGAAACGTCTTGCGGTATCTCCTACAGGGAAAGTGCCAGGAGGGAACTGTCGAGCTTGTTCTCAGTGTCTCTGAGAATTGCTCTGATTATCCCTGTGACCTCTTTGCTAAGACTCTCCAGAGAGACGTCCTCAAAACAAACACACATCTTGACATATCTCCCACATTGATCGCAGTGTCTCCAGAAACGGCATTCAAGGAGCCAGGACCTTTTCTCCCTACACTGTCCATTGAGTTGTCCTCAAAACCAATATACATCCTGCTATATCTCCCACATGGAAAGTGCCAGGAGGGAGAAGTGGGGATTATGTTTAGACTTTCTCGGAACTGCTTCAAATCAACTAGATATCTTTGTGCTGTAAATCTCCCAACAGCCAAACGCAAAAGCAGCAAACATCTCGCTGTATGTCCCACATCCAAAGTGCCAAGAGAGAGCTTGCTCTCCCTGTCTTTGAGTACTGTTTTCACTGTCCCGGTTACCTCTTTGCTAACATTCTCTTCAGAGCTGCAGTGAAACCAGGAACCACGTGGAGAAGGCACCCACACTGAAAGTGCCTGGAGGGAACACTGGGGCTTCTTCTCAGTGTCTCTGACATAGGGTTTCACTGTCCCAGGAAAGTCTCTGCTAACACCCTGCAGAGCGCTGTGCCCAATATACAGAAACGTCTTGCGGTATCTCCTACAGGGAAAGTGCCAGGAGGGAACTGTCGAGCTTGTTCTCAGTGTCTCTGAGAATTGCTCTGATTATCCCTGTGACCTCTTTGCTAAGACCCTCCAGAGAGACGTCCTCAAAACAAACACACATCTTGACATATCTCCCACATTGATCGCAGTGTCTCCAGAAATGGCATTCAAGGAGCCAGGACCTTTTCTCCCTACACTGTCCATTGAGTTGTCCTCAAAACCAATATACATCCTGCTATATCTCCCACATGGAAAGTGCCAGGAGGGAGAAGTGGGGATTATGTTTAGACTTTCTCGGAACTGCTTCAAATCAACTAGATATCTTTGTGCTGTAAATCTCCCAACAGCCAAACGCAAAAGCAGCAAACATCTCGCTGTATGTCCCACATCCAAAGTGCCAAGAGAGAGCTTGCTCTCCCTGTCTTTGAGTACTGTTTTCACTGTCCCGGTTACCTCTTTGCTAACATTCTCTTCAGAGCTGCAGTGAAACCAGGAACCACGTGGAGAAGGCACCCACACTGAAAGTGCCTGGAGGGAACATTGGGGCTTCTTCTCAGTGTCTCTGACATAGGGTTTCACTGTCCCGCGAAAGTCTCTGCTAACACCCTGCAGAGCGCTGTGCCCAATATACAGAAACGTCTTGCGGTATCTCCTACAGGGAAAGTGCCAGGAGGGAATTGTGGAGCTTGTTCTCAGTGTCTCTGAGAATTGCTCTGATTATCCCTGTGACCTCTTTGCTAAGACTCTCCAGAGAGACGTCCTCAAAACAAACACACATCTTGACATATCTCCCACATTGATCGCAGTGTCTCCAGAAACGGCATTCAAGGAGCCAGGACCTTTTCTCCCTACACTGTCCATTGAGTTGTCCTCAAAACCAATATACATCCTGCTATATCTCCCACATGGAAAGTGCCAGGAGGGAGAAGTGGGGATTATGTTTAGACTTTCTCGGAACTGCTTCAAATCAACTAGATATCTTTGTGCTGTAAATCTCCCAACAGCCAAACGCAAAAGCAGCAAACATCTCGCTGTATGTCCCACATCCAAAGTGCCAAGAGAGAGCTTGCTCTCCCTGTCTTTGAGTACTGTTTTCACTGTCCCGGTTACCTCTTTGCTAACATTCTCTTCAGAGCTGCAGTGAAACCAGGAACCACGTGGAGAAGGCACCCACACTGAAAGTGCCTGGAGGGAACATTGGGGCTTCTTCTCAGTGTCTCTGACATAGGGTTTCACTGTCCCGGGAAAGTCTCTGCTAACACCCTGCAGAGCGCTGTGCCCAATATACAGAAACGTCTTGCGGTATCTCCTACAGGGAAAGTGCCAGGAGGGAATTGTGGAGCTTGTTCTCAGTGTCTCTGAGAATTGCTCTGATTATCCCTGTGACCTCTTTGCTAAGACTCTCCAGAGAGACGTCCTCAAAACAAACACACATCTTGACATATCTCCCACATTGATCGCAGTGTCTCCAGAAACGGCATTCAAGGAGCCAGGACCTTTTCTCCCTACACTGTCCATTGAGTTGTCCTCAAAACCAATATACATCCTGCTATATCTCCCACATGGAAAGTGCCAGGAGGGAGAAGTGGGGATTATGTTTAGACTTTCTCGGAACTGCTTCAAATCAACTAGATATCTTTGTGCTGTAAATCTCCCAACAGCCAAACGCAAAAGCAGCAAACATCTCACTGTATGTCCCACATCCAAAGTGCCAAGAGAGAGCTTGCTCTCCCTGTCTTTGAGTACTGTTTTCACTGTCCCGGTTACCTCTTTGCTAACATTCTCTTCAGAGCTGCAGTGAAACCAGGAACCACGTGGAGAAGGCACCCACACTGAAAGTGCCTGGAGGAAACATTGGGGCTTCTTCTCAGTGTCTCTGACATAGGGTTTCACTGTCCCAGGAAAGTCTCTGCTAACACCCTGCAGAGCGCTGTGCCCAATATACAGAAACGTCTTGCGGTATCTCCTACAGGGAAAGTGCCAGGAGGGAACTGTCGAGCTTGTTCTCAGTGTCTCTGAGAATTGCTCTGATTATCCCTGTGACCTCTTTGCTAAGACCCTCCAGAGAGACGTCCTCAAAACAAACACACATCTTGACATATCTCCCACATTGATCGCAGTGTCTCCAGAAACGGCATTCAAGGAGCCAGGACCTTTTCTCCCTACACTGTCCATTGAGTTGTCCTCAAAACCAATATACATCCTGCTATATCTCCCACATGGAAAGTGCCAGGAGGGAGAAGTGGGGATTATGTTTAGACTTTCTCGGAACTGCTTCAAATCAACTAGATATCTTTGTGCTGTAAATCTCCCAACAGCCAAACGCAAAAGCAGCAAACATCTCGCTGTATGTCCCACATCCAAAGTGCCAAGAGAGAGCTTGCTCTCCCTGTCTTTGAGTACTGTTTTCACTGTCCCGGTTACCTCTTTGCTAACATTCTCTTCAGAGCTGCAGTGAAACCAGGAACCACGTGGAGAAGGCACCCACACTGAAAGTGCCTGGAGGGAACATTGGGGCTTCTTCTCAGTGTCTCTGACATAGGGTTTCACTGTCCCGGGAAAGTCTCTGCTAACACCCTGCAGAGCGCTGTGCCCAATATACAGAAACGTCTTGCGGTATCTCCTACAGGGAAAGTGCCAGGAGGGAATTGTGGAGCTTGTTCTCAGTGTCTCTGAGAATTGCTCTGATTATCCCTGTGACCTCTTTGCTAAGACTCTCCAGAGAGACGTCCTCAAAACAAACACACATCTTGACATATCTCCCACATTGATCGCAGTGTCTCCAGAAACGGCATTCAAGGAGCCAGGACCTTTTCTCCCTACACTGTCCATTGAGTTGTCCTCAAAACCAATATACATCCTGCTATATCTCCCACATGGAAAGTGCCAGGAGGGAGAAGTGGGGATTATGTTTAGACTTTCTCGGAACTGCTTCAAATCAACTAGATATCTTTGTGCTGTAAATCTCCCAACAGCCAAACGCAAAAGCAGCAAACATCTCGCTGTATGTCCCACATCCAAAGTGCCAAGAGAGAGCTTGCTCTCCCTGTCTTTGAGTACTGTTTTCACTGTCCCGGTTACCTCTTTGCTAACATTCTCTTCAGAGCTGCAGTGAAACCAGGAACCACGTGGAGAAGGCACCCACACTGAAAGTGCCTGGAGGGAACATTGGGGCTTCTTCTCAGTGTCTCTGACATAGGGTTTCACTGTCCCGGGAAAGTCTCTGCTAACACCCTGCAGAGCGCTGTGCCCAATATACAGAAACGTCTTGCGGTATCTCCTACAGGGAAAGTGCCAGGAGGGAATTGTCGAGCTTGTTCTCAGTGTCTCTGAGAATTGCTCTGATTATCCCTGTGACCTCTTTGCTAAGACTCTCCAGAGAGACGTCCTCAAAACAAACACACATCTTGACATATCTCCCACATTGATCGCAGTGTCTCCAGAAACGGCATTCAAGGAGCCAGGACCTTTTCTCCCTACACTGTCCATTGAGTTGTCCTCAAAACCAATATACATCCTGCTATATCTCCCACATGGAAAGTGCCAGGAGGGAGAAGTGGGGATTATGTTTAGACTTTCTCGGAACTGCTTCAAATCAACTAGATATCTTTGTGCTGTAAATCTCCCAACAGCCAAACGCAAAAGCAGCAAACATCTCGCTGTATGTCCCACATCCAAAGTGCCAAGAGAGAGCTTGCTCTCCCTGTCTTTGAGTACTGTTTTCACTGTCCCGGTTACCTCTTTGCTAACATTCTCTTCAGAGCTGCAGTGAAACCAGGAACCACGTGGAGAAGGCACCCACACTGAAAGTGCCTGGAGGGAACATTGGGGCTTCTTCTCAGTGTCTCTGACATAGGGTTTCACTGTCCCGGGAAAGTCTCTGCTAACACCCTGCAGAGCGCTGTGCCCAATATACAGAAACGTCTTGCGGTATCTCCTACAGGGAAAGTGCCAGGAGGGAACTGTCGAGCTTGTTCTCAGTGTCTCTGAGAATTGCTCTGATTATCCCTGTGACCTCTTTGCTAAGACTCTCCAGAGAGACGTCCTCAAAACAAACACACATCTTGACATATCTCCCACATTGATCGCAGTGTCTCCAGAAACGGCATTCAAGGAGCCAGGACCTTTTCTCCCTACACTGTCCATTGAGTTGTCCTCAAAACCAATATACATCCTGCTATATCTCCCACATGGAAAGTGCCAGGAGGGAGAAGTGGGGATTATGTTTAGACTTTCTCGGAACTGCTTCAAATCAACTAGATATCTTTGTGCTGTAAATCTCCCAACAGCCAAACGCAAAAGCAGCAAACATCTCGCTGTATGTCCCACATCCAAAGTGCCAAGAGAGAGCTTGCTCTCCCTGTCTTTGAGTACTGTTTTCACTGTCCCGGTTACCTCTTTGCTAACATTCTCTTCAGAGCTGCAGTGAAACCAGGAACCACGTGGAGAAGGCACCCACACTGAAAGTGCCTGGAGGGAACATTGGGGCTTCTTCTCAGTGTCTCTGACATAGGGTTTCACTGTCCCGCGAAAGTCTCTGCTAACACCCTGCAGAGCGCTGTGCCCAATATACAGAAACGTCTTGCGGTATCTCCTACAGGGAAAGTGCCAGGAGGGAACTGTCGAGCTTGTTCTCAGTGTCTCTGAGAATTGCTCTGATTATCCCTGTGACCTCTTTGCTAAGACTCTCCAGAGAGACGTCCTCAAAACAAACACACATCTTGACATATCTCCCACATTGATCGCAGTGTCTCCAGAAACGGCATTCAAGGAGCCAGGACCTTTTCTCCCTACACTGTCCATTGAGTTGTCCTCAAAACCAATATACATCCTGCTATATCTCCCACATGGAAAGTGCCAGGAGGGAGAAGTGGGGATTATGTTTAGACTTTCTCGGAACTGCTTCAAATCAACTAGATATCTTTGTGCTGTAAATCTCCCAACAGCCAAACGCAAAAGCAGCAAACATCTCGCTGTATGTCCCACATCCAAAGTGCCAAGAGAGAGCTTGCTCTCCCTGTCTTTGAGTACTGTTTTCACTGTCCCGGTTACCTCTTTGCTAACATTCTCTTCAGAGCTGCAGTGAAACCAGGAACCACGTGGAGAAGGCACCCACACTGAAAGTGCCTGGAGGGAACATTGGGGCTTCTTCTCAGTGTCTCTGACATAGGGTTTCACTGTCCCGGGAAAGTCTCTGCTAACACCCTGCAGAGCGCTGTGCCCAATATACAGAAACGTCTTGCGGTATCTCCTACAGGGAAAGTGCCAGGAGGGAATTGTCGAGCTTGTTCTCAGTGTCTCTGAGAATTGCTCTGATTATCCCTGTGACCTCTTTGCTAAGACTCTCCAGAGAGACGTCCTCAAAACAAACACACATCTTGACATATCTCCCACATTGATCGCAGTGTCTCCAGAAACGGCATTCAAGGAGCCAGGACCTTTTCTCCCTACACTGTCCATTGAGTTGTCCTCAAAACCAATATACATCCTGCTATATCTCCCACATGGAAAGTGCCAGGAGGGAGAAGTGGGGATTATGTTTAGACTTTCTCGGAACTGCTTCAAATCAACTAGATATCTTTGTGCTGTAAATCTCCCAACAGCCAAACGCAAAAGCAGCAAACATCTCGCTGTATGTCCCACATCCAAAGTGCCAAGAGAGAGCTTGCTCTCCCTGTCTTTGAGTACTGTTTTCACTGTCCCGGTTACCTCTTTGCTAACATTCTCTTCAGAGCTGCAGTGAAACCAGGAACCACGTGGAGAAGGCACCCACACTGAAAGTGCCTGGAGGGAACATTGGGGCTTCTTCTCAGTGTCTCTGACATAGGGTTTCACTGTCCCGCGAAAGTCTCTGCTAACACCCTGCAGAGCGCTGTGCCCAATATACAGAAACGTCTTGCGGTATCTCCTACAGGGAAAGTGCCAGGAGGGAACTGTCGAGCTTGTTCTCAGTGTCTCTGAGAATTGCTCTGATTATCCCTGTGACCTCTTTGCTAAGACTCTCCAGAGAGACGTCCTCAAAACAAACACACATCTTGACATATCTCCCACATTGATCGCAGTGTCTCCAGAAACGGCATTCAAGGAGCCAGGACCTTTTCTCCCTACACTGTCCATTGAGTTGTCCTCAAAACCAATATACATCCTGCTATATCTCCCACATGGAAAGTGCCAGGAGGGAGAAGTGGGGATTATGTTTAGACTTTCTCGGAACTGCTTCAAATCAACTAGATATCTTTGTGCTGTAAATCTCCCAACAGCCAAACGCAAAAGCAGCAAACATCTCGCTGTATGTCCCACATCCAAAGTGCCAAGAGAGAGCTTGCTCTCCCTGTCTTTGAGTACTGTTTTCACTGTCCCGGTTACCTCTTTGCTAACATTCTCTTCAGAGCTGCAGTGAAACCAGGAACCACGTGGAGAAGGCACCCACACTGAAAGTGCCTGGAGGGAACATTGGGGCTTCTTCTCAGTGTCTCTGACATAGGGTTTCACTGTCCCGGGAAAGTCTCTGCTAACACCCTGCAGAGCGCTGTGCCCAATATACAGAAACGTCTTGCGGTATCTCCTACAGGGAAAGTGCCAGGAGGGAACTGTCGAGCTTGTTCTCAGTGTCTCTGAGAATTGCTCTGATTATCCCTGTGACCTCTTTGCTAAGACTCTCCAGAGAGACGTCCTCAAAACAAACACACATCTTGACATATCTCCCACATTGATCGCAGTGTCTCCAGAAACGGCATTCAAGGAGCCAGGACCTTTTCTCCCTACACTGTCCATTGAGTTGTCCTCAAAACCAATATACATCCTGCTATATCTCCCACATGGAAAGTGCCAGGAGGGAGAAGTGGGGATTATGTTTAGACTTTCTCGGAACTGCTTCAAATCAACTAGATATCTTTGTGCTGTAAATCTCCCAACAGCCAAACGCAAAAGCAGCAAACATCTCGCTGTATGTCCCACATCCAAAGTGCCAAGAGAGAGCTTGCTCTCCCTGTCTTTGAGTACTGTTTTCACTGTCCCGGTTACCTCTTTGCTAACATTCTCTTCAGAGCTGCAGTGAAACCAGGAACCACGTGGAGAAGGCACCCACACTGAAAGTGCCTGGAGGGAACATTGGGGCTTCTTCTCAGTGTCTCTGACATAGGGTTTCACTGTCCCGCGAAAGTCTCTGCTAACACCCTGCAGAGCGCTGTGCCCAATATACAGAAACGTCTTGCGGTATCTCCTACAGGGAAAGTGCCAGGAGGGAGTTGTGGAGCTTGTTCTCAGTGTCTCTGAGAATTGCTCTGATTATCCCTGTGACCTCTTTGCTAAGACTCTCCAGAGAGACGTCCTCAAAACAAACACACATCTTGACATATCTCCCACATTGATCGCAGTGTCTCCAGAAACGGCATTCAAGGAGCCAGGACCTTTTCTCCCTACACTGTCCATTGAGTTGTCCTCAAAACCAATATACATCCTGCTATATCTCCCACATGGAAAGTGCCAGGAGGGAGAAGTGGGGATTATGTTTAGACTTTCTCGGAACTGCTTCAAATCAACTAGATATCTTTGTGCTGTAAATCTCCCAACAGCCAAACGCAAAAGCAGCAAACATCTCGCTGTATGTCCCACATCCAAAGTGCCAAGAGAGAGCTTGCTCTCCCTGTCTTTGAGTACTGTTTTCACTGTCCCGGTTACCTCTTTGCTAACATTCTCTTCAGAGCTGCAGTGAAACCAGGAACCACGTGGAGAAGGCACCCACACTGAAAGTGCCTGGAGGGAACATTGGGGCTTCTTCTCAGTGTCTCTGACATAGGGTTTCACTGTCCCGGGAAAGTCTCTGCTAACACCCTGCAGAGCGCTGTGCCCAATATACAGAAACGTCTTGCGGTATCTCCTACAGGGAAAGTGCCAGGAGGGAATTGTGGAGCTTGTTCTCAGTGTCTCTGAGAATTGCTCTGATTATCCCTGTGACCTCTTTGCTAAGACTCTCCAGAGAGACGTCCTCAAAACAAACACACATCTTGACATATCTCCCACATTGATCGCAGTGTCTCCAGAAACGGCATTCAAGGAGCCAGGACCTTTTCTCCCTACACTGTCCATTGAGTTGTCCTCAAAACCAATATACATCCTGCTATATCTCCCACATGGAAAGTGCCAGGAGGGAGAAGTGGGGATTATGTTTAGACTTTCTCGGAACTGCTTCAAATCAACTAGATATCTTTGTGCTGTAAATCTCCCAACAGCCAAACGCAAAAGCAGCAAACATCTCACTGTATGTCCCACATCCAAAGTGCCAAGAGAGAGCTTGCTCTCCCTGTCTTTGAGTACTGTTTTCACTGTCCCGGTTACCTCTTTGCTAACATTCTCTTCAGAGCTGCAGTGAAACCAGGAACCACGTGGAGAAGGCACCCACACTGAAAGTGCCTGGAGGAAACATTGGGGCTTCTTCTCAGTGTCTCTGACATAGGGTTTCACTGTCCCAGGAAAGTCTCTGCTAACACCCTGCAGAGCGCTGTGCCCAATATACAGAAACGTCTTGCGGTATCTCCTACAGGGAAAGTGCCAGGAGGGAACTGTCGAGCTTGTTCTCAGTGTCTCTGAGAATTGCTCTGATTATCCCTGTGACCTCTTTGCTAAGACCCTCCAGAGAGACGTCCTCAAAACAAACACACATCTTGACATATCTCCCACATTGATCGCAGTGTCTCCAGAAACGGCATTCAAGGAGCCAGGACCTTTTCTCCCTACACTGTCCATTGAGTTGTCCTCAAAACCAATATACATCCTGCTATATCTCCCACATGGAAAGTGCCAGGAGGGAGAAGTGGGGATTATGTTTAGACTTTCTCGGAACTGCTTCAAATCAACTAGATATCTTTGTGCTGTAAATCTCCCAACAGCCAAACGCAAAAGCAGCAAACATCTCGCTGTATGTCCCACATCCAAAGTGCCAAGAGAGAGCTTGCTCTCCCTGTCTTTGAGTACTGTTTTCACTGTCCCGGTTACCTCTTTGCTAACATTCTCTTCAGAGCTGCAGTGAAACCAGGAACCACGTGGAGAAGGCACCCACACTGAAAGTGCCTGGAGGGAACATTGGGGCTTCTTCTCAGTGTCTCTGACATAGGGTTTCACTGTCCCGGGAAAGTCTCTGCTAACACCCTGCAGAGCGCTGTGCCCAATATACAGAAACGTCTTGCGGTATCTCCTACAGGGAAAGTGCCAGGAGGGAATTGTGGAGCTTGTTCTCAGTGTCTCTGAGAATTGCTCTGATTATCCCTGTGACCTCTTTGCTAAGACTCTCCAGAGAGACGTCCTCAAAACAAACACACATCTTGACATATCTCCCACATTGATCGCAGTGTCTCCAGAAACGGCATTCAAGGAGCCAGGACCTTTTCTCCCTACACTGTCCATTGAGTTGTCCTCAAAACCAATATACATCCTGCTATATCTCCCACATGGAAAGTGCCAGGAGGGAGAAGTGGGGATTATGTTTAGACTTTCTCGGAACTGCTTCAAATCAACTAGATATCTTTGTGCTGTAAATCTCCCAACAGCCAAACGCAAAAGCAGCAAACATCTCGCTGTATGTCCCACATCCAAAGTGCCAAGAGAGAGCTTGCTCTCCCTGTCTTTGAGTACTGTTTTCACTGTCCCGGTTACCTCTTTGCTAACATTCTCTTCAGAGCTGCAGTGAAACCAGGAACCACGTGGAGAAGGCACCCACACTGAAAGTGCCTGGAGGGAACATTGGGGCTTCTTCTCAGTGTCTCTGACATAGGGTTTCACTGTCCCGGGAAAGTCTCTGCTAACACCCTGCAGAGCGCTGTGCCCAATATACAGAAACGTCTTGCGGTATCTCCTACAGGGAAAGTGCCAGGAGGGAATTGTGGAGCTTGTTCTCAGTGTCTCTGAGAATTGCTCTGATTATCCCTGTGACCTCTTTGCTAAGACTCTCCAGAGAGACGTCCTCAAAACAAACACACATCTTGACATATCTCCCACATTGATCGCAGTGTCTCCAGAAACGGCATTCAAGGAGCCAGGACCTTTTCTCCCTACACTGTCCATTGAGTTGTCCTCAAAACCAATATACATCCTGCTATATCTCCCACATGGAAAGTGCCAGGAGGGAGAAGTGGGGATTATGTTTAGACTTTCTCGGAACTGCTTCAAATCAACTAGATATCTTTGTGCTGTAAATCTCCCAACAGCCAAACGCAAAAGCAGCAAACATCTCGCTGTATGTCCCACATCCAAAGTGCCAAGAGAGAGCTTGCTCTCCCTGTCTTTGAGTACTGTTTTCACTGTCCCGGTTACCTCTTTGCTAACATTCTCTTCAGAGCTGCAGTGAAACCAGGAACCACGTGGAGAAGGCACCCACACTGAAAGTGCCTGGAGGGAACATTGGGGCTTCTTCTCAGTGTCTCTGACATAGGGTTTCACTGTCCCGGGAAAGTCTCTGCTAACACCCTGCAGAGCGCTGTGCCCAATATACAGAAACGTCTTGCGGTATCTCCTACAGGGAAAGTGCCAGGAGGGAATTGTCGAGCTTGTTCTCAGTGTCTCTGAGAATTGCTCTGATTATCCCTGTGACCTCTTTGCTAAGACTCTCCAGAGAGACGTCCTCAAAACAAACACACATCTTGACATATCTCCCACATTGATCGCAGTGTCTCCAGAAACGGCATTCAAGGAGCCAGGACCTTTTCTCCCTACACTGTCCATTGAGTTGTCCTCAAAACCAATATACATCCTGCTATATCTCCCACATGGAAAGTGCCAGGAGGGAGAAGTGGGGATTATGTTTAGACTTTCTCGGAACTGCTTCAAATCAACTAGATATCTTTGTGCTGTAAATCTCCCAACAGCCAAACGCAAAAGCAGCAAACATCTCGCTGTATGTCCCACATCCAAAGTGCCAAGAGAGAGCTTGCTCTCCCTGTCTTTGAGTACTGTTTTCACTGTCCCGGTTACCTCTTTGCTAACATTCTCTTCAGAGCTGCAGTGAAACCAGGAACCACGTGGAGAAGGCACCCACACTGAAAGTGCCTGGAGGGAACATTGGGGCTTCTTCTCAGTGTCTCTGACATAGGGTTTCACTGTCCCGGGAAAGTCTCTGCTAACACCCTGCAGAGCGCTGTGCCCAATATACAGAAACGTCTTGCGGTATCTCCTACAGGGAAAGTGCCAGGAGGGAATTGTGGAGCTTGTTCTCAGTGTCTCTGAGAATTGCTCTGATTATCCCTGTGACCTCTTTGCTAAGACTCTCCAGAGAGACGTCCTCAAAACAAACACACATCTTGACATATCTCCCACATTGATCGCAGTGTCTCCAGAAACGGCATTCAAGGAGCCAGGACCTTTTCTCCCTACACTGTCCATTGAGTTGTCCTCAAAACCAATATACATCCTGCTATATCTCCCACATGGAAAGTGCCAGGAGGGAGAAGTGGGGATTATGTTTAGACTTTCTCGGAACTGCTTCAAATCAACTAGATATCTTTGTGCTGTAAATCTCCCAACAGCCAAACGCAAAAGCAGCAAACATCTCGCTGTATGTCCCACATCCAAAGTGCCAAGAGAGAGCTTGCTCTCCCTGTCTTTGAGTACTGTTTTCACTGTCCCGGTTACCTCTTTGCTAACATTCTCTTCAGAGCTGCAGTGAAACCAGGAACCACGTGGAGAAGGCACCCACACTGAAAGTGCCTGGAGGGAACATTGGGGCTTCTTCTCAGTGTCTCTGACATAGGGTTTCACTGTCCCGGGAAAGTCTCTGCTAACACCCTGCAGAGCGCTGTGCCCAATATACAGAAACGTCTTGCGGTATCTCCTACAGGGAAAGTGCCAGGAGGGAATTGTGGAGCTTGTTCTCAGTGTCTCTGAGAATTGCTCTGATTATCCCTGTGACCTCTTTGCTAAGACTCTCCAGAGAGACGTCCTCAAAACAAACACACATCTTGACATATCTCCCACATTGATCGCAGTGTCTCCAGAAACGGCATTCAAGGAGCCAGGACCTTTTCTCCCTACACTGTCCATTGAGTTGTCCTCAAAACCAATATACATCCTGCTATATCTCCCACATGGAAAGTGCCAGGAGGGAGAAGTGGGGATTATGTTTAGACTTTCTCGGAACTGCTTCAAATCAACTAGATATCTTTGTGCTGTAAATCTCCCAACAGCCAAACGCAAAAGCAGCAAACATCTCGCTGTATGTCCCACATCCAAAGTGCCAAGAGAGAGCTTGCTCTCCCTGTCTTTGAGTACTGTTTTCACTGTCCCGGTTACCTCTTGGCTAACATTCTCTTCAGAGCTGCAGTGAAACCAGGAACCACGTGGAGAAGGCACCCACACTGAAAGTGCCTGGAGGGAACATTGGGGCTTCTTCTCAGTGTCTCTGACATAGGGTTTCACTGTCCCGGGAAAGTCTCTGCTAACACCCTGCAGAGCGCTGTGCCCAATATACAGAAACGTCTTGCGGTATCTCCTACAGGGAAAGTGCCAGGAGGGAATTGTGGAGCTTGTTCTCAGTGTCTCTGAGAATTGCTCTGATTATCCCTGTGACCTCTTTGCTAAGACTCTCCAGAGAGACGTCCTCAAAACAAACACACATCTTGACATATCTCCCACATTGATCGCAGTGTCTCCAGAAACGGCATTCAAGGAGCCAGGACCTTTTCTCCCTACACTGTCCATTGAGTTGTCCTCAAAACCAATATACATCCTGCTATATCTCCCACATGGAAAGTGCCAGCAGGGAGAAGTGGGGATTATGTTTAGACTTTCTCGGAACTGCTTCAAATCAACTAGATATCTTTGTGCTGTAAATCTCCCAACAGCCAAACGCAAAAGCAGCAAACATCTCGCTGTATGTCCCACATCCAAAGTGCCAAGAGAGAGCTTGCTCTCCCTGTCTTTGAGTACTGTTTTCACTGTCCCGGTTACCTCTTTGCTAACATTCTCTTCAGAGCTGCAGTGAAACCAGGAACCACGTGGAGAAGGCACCCACACTGAAAGTGCCTGGAGGGAACATTGGGGCTTCTTCTCAGTGTCTCTGACATAGGGTTTCACTGTCCCGGGAAAGTCTCTGCTAACACCCTGCAGAGCGCTGTGCCCAATATACAGAAACGTCTTGCGGTATCTCCTACAGGGAAAGTGCCAGGAGGGAATTGTTGAGCTTGTTCTCAGTGTCTCTGAGAATTGCTCTGATTATCCCTGTGACCTCTTTGCTAAGACTCTCCAGAGAGACGTCCTCAAAACAAACACACATCTTGACATATCTCCCACATTGATCGCAGTGTCTCCAGAAACGGCATTCAAGGAGCCAGGACCTTTTCTCCCTACACTGTCCATTGAGTTGTCCTCAAAACCAATATACATCCTGCTATATCTCCCACATGGAAAGTGCCAGGAGGGAGAAGTGGGGATTATGTTTAGACTTTCTCGGAACTGCTTCAAATCAACTAGATATCTTTGTGCTGTAAATCTCCCAACAGCCAAACGCAAAAGCAGCAAACATCTCGCTGTATGTCCCACATCCAAAGTGCCAAGAGAGAGCTTGCTCTCCCTGTCTTTGAGTACTGTTTTCACTGTCCCGGTTACCTCTTTGCTAACATTCTCTTCAGAGCTGCAGTGAAACCAGGAACCACGTGGAGAAGGCACCCACACTGAAAGTGCCTGGAGGGAACATTGGGGCTTCTTCTCAGTGTCTCTGACGTAGGGTTTCACTGTCCCGGGAAAGTCTCTGCTAACACCCTGCAGAGCGCTGTGCCCAATATACAGAAACGTCTTGCGGTATCTCCTACAGGGAAAGTGCCAGGAGGGAATTGTGGAGCTTGTTCTCAGTGTCTCTGAGAATTGCTCTGATTATCTGTGTGACCTCTTTGCTAAGACTCTCCAGAGAGACGTCCTCAAAACAAACACACATCTTGACATATCTCCCGCATTGATCGCAGTGTCTCCAGAAACGGCATTCAAGGAGCCAGGACCTTTTCTCCCTACACTGTCCATTGAGTTGTCCTCAAAACCAATATACATCCTGCTATATCTCCCACATGGAAAGTGCCAGGAGGGAGAAGTGGGGATTATGTTTAGACTTTCTCGGAACTGCTTCAAATCAACTAGATATCTTTGTGCTGTAAATCTCCCAACAGCCAAACGCAAAAGCAGCAAACATCTCGCTGTATGTCCCACATCCAAAGTGCCAAGAGAGAGCTTGCTCTCCCTGTCTTTGAGTACTGTTTTCACTGTCCCGGTTACCTCTTTGCTAACATTCTCTTCAGAGCTGCAGTGAAACCAGGAACCACGTGGAGAAGGCACCCACACTGAAAGTGCCTGGAGGGAACATTGGGGCTTCTTCTCAGTGTCTCTGACATAGGGTTTCACTGTCCCGGGAAAGTCTCTGCTAACACCCTGCAGAGCGCTGTGCCCAATATACAGAAACGTCTTGCGGTATCTCCTACAGGGAAAGTGCCAGGAGGGAATTGTTGAGCTTGTTCTCAGTGTCTCTGAGAATTGCTCTGATTATCCCTGTGACCTCTTTGCTAAGACTCTCCAGAGAGACGTCCTCAAAACAAACACACATCTTGACATATCTCCCACATTGATCGCAGTGTCTCCAGAAACGGCATTCAAGGAGCCAGGACCTTTTCTCCCTACACTGTCCATTGAGTTGTCCTCAAAACCAATATACATCCTGCTATATCTCCCACATGGAAAGTGCCAGGAGGGAGAAGTGGGGATTATGTTTAGACTTTCTCGGAACTGCTTCAAATCAACTAGATATCTTTGTGCTGTAAATCTCCCAACAGCCAAACGCAAAAGCAGCAAACATCTCGCTGTATGTCCCACATCCAAAGTGCCAAGAGAGAGCTTGCTCTCCCTGTCTTTGAGTACTGTTTTCACTGTCCCGGTTACCTCTTTGCTAACATTCTCTTCAGAGCTGCAGTGAAACCAGGAACCACGTGGAGAAGGCACCCACACTGAAAGTGCCTGGAGGGAACATTGGGGCTTCTTCTCAGTGTCTCTGACGTAGGGTTTCACTGTCCCGGGAAAGTCTCTGCTAACACCCTGCAGAGCGCTGTGCCCAATATACAGAAACGTCTTGCGGTATCTCCTACAGGGAAAGTGCCAGGAGGGAATTGTGGAGCTTGTTCTCAGTGTCTCTGAGAATTGCTCTGATTATCCGTGTGACCTCTTTGCTAAGACTCTCCAGAGAGACGTCCTCAAAACAAACACACATCTTGACATATCTCCCGCATTGATCGCAGTGTCTCCAGAAACGGCATTCAAGGAGCCAGGACCTTTTCTCCCTACACTGTCCATTGAGTTGTCCTCAAAACCAATATACATCCTGCTATATCTCCCACATGGAAAGTGCCAGGAGGGAGAAGTGGGGATTATGTTTAGACTTTCTCGGAACTGCTTCAAATCAACTAGATATCTTTGTGCTGTAAATCTCCCAACAGCCAAACGCAAAAGCAGCAAACATCTCGCTGTATGTCCCACATCCAAAGTGCCAAGAGAGAGCTTGCTCTCCCTGTCTTTGAGTACTGTTTTCACTGTCCCGGTTACCTCTTTGCTAACATTCTCTTCAGAGCTGCAGTGAAACCAGGAACCACGTGGAGAAGGCACCCACACTGAAAGTGCCTGGAGGGAACATTGGGGCTTCTTCTCAGTGTCTCTGACATAGGGTTTCACTGTCCCGGGAAAGTCTCTGCTAACACCCTGCAGAGCGCTGTGCCCAATATACAGAAACGTCTTGCGGTATCTCCTACAGGGAAAGTGCCAGGAGGGAATTGTTGAGCTTGTTCTCAGTGTCTCTGAGAATTGCTCTGATTATCCCTGTGACCTCTTTGCTAAGACTCTCCAGAGAGACGTCCTCAAAACAAACACACATCTTGACATATCTCCCACATTGATCGCAGTGTCTCCAGAAACGGCATTCAAGGAGCCAGGACCTTTTCTCCCTACACTGTCCATTGAGTTGTCCTCAAAACCAATATACATCCTGCTATATCTCCCACATGGAAAGTGCCAGGAGGGAGAAGTGGGGATTATGTTTAGACTTTCTCGGAACTGCTTCAAATCAACTAGATATCTTTGTGCTGTAAATCTCCCAACAGCCAAACGCAAAAGCAGCAAACATCTCGCTGTATGTCCCACATCCAAAGTGCCAAGAGAGAGCTTGCTCTCCCTGTCTTTGAGTACTGTTTTCACTGTCCCGGTTACCTCTTTGCTAACATTCTCTTCAGAGCTGCAGTGAAACCAGGAACCACGTGGAGAAGGCACCCACACTGAAAGTGCCTGGAGGGAACATTGGGGCTTCTTCTCAGTGTCTCTGACATAGGGTTTCACTGTCCCGGGAAAGTCTCTGCTAACACCCTGCAGAGCGCTGTGCCCAATATACAGAAACGTCTTGCGGTATCTCCTACAGGGAAAGTGCCAGGAGGGAATTGTGGAGCTTGTTCTCAGTGTCTCTGAGAATTGCTCTGATTATCCCTGTGACCTCTTTGCTAAGACTCTCCAGAGAGACGTCCTCAAAACAAACACACATCTTGACATATCTCCCACATTGATCGCAGTGTCTCCAGAAACGGCATTCAAGGAGCCAGGACCTTTTCTCCCTACACTGTCCATTGAGTTGTCCTCAAAACCAATATACATCCTGCTATATCTCCCACATGGAAAGTGCCAGGAGGGAGAAGTGGGGATTATGTTTAGACTTTCTCGGAACTGCTTCAAATCAACTAGATATCTTTGTGCTGTAAATCTCCCAACAGCCAAACGCAAAAGCAGCAAACATCTCGCTGTATGTCCCACATCCAAAGTGCCAAGAGAGAGCTTGCTCTCCCTGTCTTTGAGTACTGTTTTCACTGTCCCGGTTACCTCTTGGCTAACATTCTCTTCAGAGCTGCAGTGAAACCAGGAACCACGTGGAGAAGGCACCCACACTGAAAGTGCCTGGAGGGAACATTGGGGCTTCTTCTCAGTGTCTCTGACATAGGGTTTCACTGTCCCGGGAAAGTCTCTGCTAACACCCTGCAGAGCGCTGTGCCCAATATACAGAAACGTCTTGCGGTATCTCCTACAGGGAAAGTGCCAGGAGGGAATTGTGGAGCTTGTTCTCAGTGTCTCTGAGAATTGCTCTGATTATCCCTGTGACCTCTTTGCTAAGACTCTCCAGAGAGACGTCCTCAAAACAAACACACATCTTGACATATCTCCCACATTGATCGCAGTGTCTCCAGAAACGGCATTCAAGGAGCCAGGACCTTTTCTCCCTACACTGTCCATTGAGTTGTCCTCAAAACCAATATACATCCTGCTATATCTCCCACATGGAAAGTGCCAGCAGGGAGAAGTGGGGATTATGTTTAGACTTTCTCGGAACTGCTTCAAATCAACTAGATATCTTTGTGCTGTAAATCTCCCAACAGCCAAACGCAAAAGCAGCAAACATCTCGCTGTATGTCCCACATCCAAAGTGCCAAGAGAGAGCTTGCTCTCCCTGTCTTTGAGTACTGTTTTCACTGTCCCGGTTACCTCTTTGCTAACATTCTCTTCAGAGCTGCAGTGAAACCAGGAACCACGTGGAGAAGGCACCCACACTGAAAGTGCCTGGAGGGAACATTGGGGCTTCTTCTCAGTGTCTCTGACATAGGGTTTCACTGTCCCGGGAAAGTCTCTGCTAACACCCTGCAGAGCGCTGTGCCCAATATACAGAAACGTCTTGCGGTATCTCCTACAGGGAAAGTGCCAGGAGGGAATTGTGGAGCTTGTTCTCAGTGTCTCTGAGAATTGCTCTGATTATCCCTGTGACCTCTTTGCTAAGACTCTCCAGAGAGACGTCCTCAAAACAAACACACATCTTGACATATCTCCCACATTGATCGCAGTGTCTCCAGAAACGGCATTCAAGGAGCCAGGACCTTTTCTCCCTACACTGTCCATTGAGTTGTCCTCAAAACCAATATACATCCTGCTATATCTCCCACATGGAAAGTGCCAGGAGGGAGAAGTGGGGATTATGTTTAGACTTTCTCGGAACTGCTTCAAATCAACTAGATATCTTTGTGCTGTAAATCTCCCAACAGCCAAACGCAAAAGCAGCAAACATCTCGCTGTATGTCCCACATCCAAAGTGCCAAGAGAGAGCTTGCTCTCCCTGTCTTTGAGTACTGTTTTCACTGTCCCGGTTACCTCTTGGCTAACATTCTCTTCAGAGCTGCAGTGAAACCAGGAACCACGTGGAGAAGGCACCCACACTGAAAGTGCCTGGAGGGAACATTGGGGCTTCTTCTCAGTGTCTCTGACATAGGGTTTCACTGTCCCGGGAAAGTCTCTGCTAACACCCTGCAGAGCGCTGTGCCCAATATACAGAAACGTCTTGCGGTATCTCCTACAGGGAAAGTGCCAGGAGGGAATTGTGGAGCTTGTTCTCAGTGTCTCTGAGAATTGCTCTGATTATCCCTGTGACCTCTTTGCTAAGACTCTCCAGAGAGACGTCCTCAAAACAAACACACATCTTGACATATCTCCCACATTGATCGCAGTGTCTCCAGAAACGGCATTCAAGGAGCCAGGACCTTTTCTCCCTACACTGTCCATTGAGTTGTCCTCAAAACCAATATACATCCTGCTATATCTCCCACATGGAAAGTGCCAGCAGGGAGAAGTGGGGATTATGTTTAGACTTTCTCGGAACTGCTTCAAATCAACTAGATATCTTTGTGCTGTAAATCTCCCAACAGCCAAACGCAAAAGCAGCAAACATCTCGCTGTATGTCCCACATCCAAAGTGCCAAGAGAGAGCTTGCTCTCCCTGTCTTTGAGTACTGTTTTCACTGTCCCGGTTACCTCTTTGCTAACATTCTCTTCAGAGCTGCAGTGAAACCAGGAACCACGTGGAGAAGGCACCCACACTGAAAGTGCCTGGAGGGAACATTGGGGCTTCTTCTCAGTGTCTCTGACATAGGGTTTCACTGTCCCGGGAAAGTCTCTGCTAACACCCTGCAGAGCGCTGTGCCCAATATACAGAAACGTCTTGCGGTATCTCCTACAGGGAAAGTGCCAGGAGGGAATTGTGGAGCTTGTTCTCAGTGTCTCTGAGAATTGCTCTGATTATCCCTGTGACCTCTTTGCTAAGACTCTCCAGAGAGACGTCCTCAAAACAAACACACATCTTGACATATCTCCCACATTGATCGCAGTGTCTCCAGAAACGGCATTCAAGGAGCCAGGACCTTTTCTCCCTACACTGTCCATTGAGTTGTCCTCAAAACCAATATACATCCTGCTATATCTCCCACATGGAAAGTGCCAGGAGGGAGAAGTGGGGATTATGTTTAGACTTTCTCGGAACTGCTTCAAATCAACTAGATATCTTTGTGCTGTAAATCTCCCAACAGCCAAACGCAAAAGCAGCAAACATCTCGCTGTATGTCCCACATCCAAAGTGCCAAGAGAGAGCTTGCTCTCCCTGTCTTTGAGTACTGTTTTCACTGTCCCGGTTACCTCTTTGCTAACATTCTCTTCAGAGCTGCAGTGAAACCAGGAACCACGTGGAGAAGGCACCCACACTGAAAGTGCCTGGAGGGAACATTGGGGCTTCTTCTCAGTGTCTCTGACGTAGGGTTTCACTGTCCCGGGAAAGTCTCTGCTAACACCCTGCAGAGCGCTGTGCCCAATATACAGAAACGTCTTGCGGTATCTCCTACAGGGAAAGTGCCAGGAGGGAATTGTGGAGCTTGTTCTCAGTGTCTCTGAGAATTGCTCTGATTATCTGTGTGACCTCTTTGCTAAGACTCTCCAGAGAGACGTCCTCAAAACAAACACACATCTTGACATATCTCCCGCATTGATCGCAGTGTCTCCAGAAACGGCATTCAAGGAGCCAGGACCTTTTCTCCCTACACTGTCCATTGAGTTGTCCTCAAAACCAATATACATCCTGCTATATCTCCCACATGGAAAGTGCCAGGAGGGAGAAGTGGGGATTATGTTTAGACTTTCTCGGAACTGCTTCAAATCAACTAGATATCTTTGTGCTGTAAATCTCCCAACAGCCAAACGCAAAAGCAGCAAACATCTCGCTGTATGTCCCACATCCAAAGTGCCAAGAGAGAGCTTGCTCTCCCTGTCTTTGAGTACTGTTTTCACTGTCCCGGTTACCTCTTTGCTAACATTCTCTTCAGAGCTGCAGTGAAACCAGGAACCACGTGGAGAAGGCACCCACACTGAAAGTGCCTGGAGGGAACATTGGGGCTTCTTCTCAGTGTCTCTGACATAGGGTTTCACTGTCCCGGGAAAGTCTCTGCTAACACCCTGCAGAGCGCTGTGCCCAATATACAGAAACGTCTTGCGGTATCTCCTACAGGGAAAGTGCCAGGAGGGAATTGTGGAGCTTGTTCTCAGTGTCTCTGAGAATTGCTCTGATTATCCCTGTGACCTCTTTGCTAAGACTCTCCAGAGAGACGTCCTCAAAACAAACACACATCTTGACATATCTCCCACATTGATCGCAGTGTCTCCAGAAACGGCATTCAAGGAGCCAGGACCTTTTCTCCCTACACTGTCCATTGAGTTGTCCTCAAAACCAATATACATCCTGGTATATCTCCCACATGGAAAGTGCCAGGAGGGAGAAGTGGGGATTATGTTTAGACTTTCTCGGAACTGCTTCAAATCAACTAGATATCTTTGTGCTGTAAATCTCCCAACAGCCAAACGCAAAAGCAGCAAACATCTCGCTGTATGTCCCACATCCAAAGTGCCAAGAGAGAGCTTGCTCTCCCTGTCTTTGAGTACTGTTTTCACTGTCCCGGTTACCTCTTGGCTAACATTCTCTTCAGAGCTGCAGTGAAACCAGGAACCACGTGGAGAAGGCACCCACACTGAAAGTGCCTGGAGGGAACATTGGGGCTTCTTCTCAGTGTCTCTGACGTAGGGTTTCACTGTCCCGGGAAAGTCTCTGCTAACACCCTGCAGAGCGCTGTGCCCAATATACAGAAACGTCTTGCGGTATCTCCTACAGGGAAAGTGCCAGGAGGGAATTGTGGAGCTTGTTCTCAGTGTCTCTGAGAATTGCTCTGATTATCTGTGTGACCTCTTTGCTAAGACTCTCCAGAGAGACGTCCTCAAAACAAACACACATCTTGACATATCTCCCGCATTGATCGCAGTGTCTCCAGAAACGGCATTCAAGGAGCCAGGACCTTTTCTCCCTACACTGTCCATTGAGTTGTCCTCAAAACCAATATACATCCTGCTATATCTCCCACATGGAAAGTGCCAGGAGGGAGAAGTGGGGATTATGTTTAGACTTTCTCGGAACTGCTTCAAATCAACTAGATATCTTTGTGCTGTAAATCTCCCAACAGCCAAATGCAAAAGCAGCAAACATCTCGCTGTATGTCCCACATCCAAAGTGCCAAGAGAGAGCTTGCTCTCCCTGTCTTTGAGTACTGTTTTCACTGTCCCGGTTACCTCTTTGCTAACATTCTCTTCAGAGCTGCAGTGAAACCAGGAACCACGTGGAGAAGGCACCCACACTGAAAGTGCCTGGAGGGAACATTGGGGCTTCTTCTCAGTGTCTCTGACATAGGGTTTCACTGTCCCGGGAAAGTCTCTGCTAACACCCTGCAGAGCGCTGTGCCCAATATACAGAAAAGTCTTGCGGTATCTCCTACAGGGAAAGTGCCAGGAGGGAATTGTGGAGCTTGTTCTCAGTGTCTCTGAGAATTGCTCTGATTATCCCTGTGACCTCTTTGCTAAGACTCTCCAGAGAGACGTCCTCAAAACAAACACACATCTTGACATATCTCCCACATTGATCGCAGTGTCTCCAGAAACGGCATTCAAGGAGCCAGGACCTTTTCTCCCTACACTGTCCATTGAGTTGTCCTCAAAACCAATATACATCCTGCTATATCTCCCACATGGAAAGTGCCAGGAGGGAGAAGTGGGGATTATGTTTAGACTTTCTCGGAACTGCTTCAAATCAACTAGATATCTTTGTGCTGTAAATCTCCCAACAGCCAAACGCAAAAGCAGCAAACATCTCGCTGTATGTCCCACATCCAAAGTGCCAAGAGAGAGCTTGCTCTCCCTGTCTTTGAGTACTGTTTTCACTGTCCCGGTTACCTCTTTGCTAACATTCTCTTCAGAGCTGCAGTGAAACCAGGAACCACGTGGAGAAGGCACCCACACTGAAAGTGCCTGGAGGGAACATTGGGGCTTCTTCTCAGTGTCTCTGACATAGGGTTTCACTGTCCCGGGAAAGTCTCTGCTAACACCCTGCAGAGCGCTGTGCCCAATATACAGAAACGTCTTGCGGTATCTCCTACAGGGAAAGTGCCAGGAGGGAATTGTGGAGCTTGTTCTCAGTGTCTCTGAGAATTGCTCTGATTATCCCTGTGACCTCTTTGCTAAGACTCTCCAGAGAGACGTCCTCAAAACAAACACACATCTTGACATATCTCCCACATTGATCGCAGTGTCTCCAGAAACGGCATTCAAGGAGCCAGGACCTTTTCTCCCTACACTGTCCATTGAGTTGTCCTCAAAACCAATATACATCCTGCTATATCTCCCACATGGAAAGTGCCAGGAGGGAGAAGTGGGGATTATGTTTAGACTTTCTCGGAACTGCTTCAAATCAACTAGATATCTTTGTGCTGTAAATCTCCCAACAGCCAAACGCAAAAGCAGCAAACATCTCGCTGTATGTCCCACATCCAAAGTGCCAAGAGAGAGCTTGCTCTCCCTGTCTTTGAGTACTGTTTTCACTGTCCCGGTTACCTCTTTGCTAACATTCTCTTCAGAGCTGCAGTGAAACCAGGAACCACGTGGAGAAGGCACCCACACTGAAAGTGCCTGGAGGGAACATTGGGGCTTCTTCTCAGTGTCTCTGACGTAGGGTTTCACTGTCCCGGGAAAGTCTCTGCTAACACCCTGCAGAGCGCTGTGCCCAATATACAGAAACGTCTTGCGGTATCTCCTACAGGGAAAGTGCCAGGAGGGAATTGTGGAGCTTGTTCTCAGTGTCTCTGAGAATTGCTCTGATTATCTGTGTGACCTCTTTGCTAAGACTCTCCAGAGAGACGTCCTCAAAACAAACACACATCTTGACATATCTCCCACATTGATCGCAGTGTCTCCAGAAACGGCATTCAAGGAGCCAGGACCTTTTCTCCCTACACTGTCCATTGAGTTGTCCTCAAAACCAATATACATCCTGATATATCTCCCACATGGAAAGTGCCAGGAGGGAGAAGTGGGGATTATGTTTAGACTTTCTCGGAACTGCTTCAAATCAACTAGATATCTTTGTGCTGTAAATCTCCCAACAGCCAAACGCAAAAGCAGCAAACATCTCGCTGTATGTCCCACATCCAAAGTGCCAAGAGAGAGCTTGCTCTCCCTGTCTTTGAGTACTGTTTTCACTGTCCCGGTTACCTCTTGGCTAACATTCTCTTCAGAGCTGCAGTGAAACCAGGAACCACGTGGAGAAGGCACCCACACTGAAAGTGCCTGGAGGGAACATTGGGGCTTCTTCTCAGTGTCTCTGACATAGGGTTTCACTGTCCCGGGAAAGTCTCTGCTAACACCCTGCAGAGCGCTGTGCCCAATATACAGAAACGTATTGCGGTATCTCCTACAGGGAAAGTGCCAGGAGGGAATTGTTGAGCTTGTTCTCAGTGTCTCTGAGAATTGCTCTGATTATCCCTGTGACCTCTTTGCTAAGACTCTCCAGAGAGACGTCCTCAAAACAAACACACATCTTGACATATCTCCCACATTGATCGCAGTGTCTCCAGAAACGGCATTCAAGGAGCCAGGACCTTTTCTCCCTACACTGTCCATTGAGTTGTCCTCAAAACCAATATACATCCTGGTATATCTCCCACATGGAAAGTGCCAGGAGGGAGAAGTGGGGATTATGTTTAGACTTTCTCGGAACTGCTTCAAATCAACTAGATATCTTTGTGCTGTAAATCTCCCAACAGCCAAACGCAAAAGCAGCAAACATCTCGCTGTATGTCCCACATCCAAAGTGCCAAGAGAGAGCTTGCTCTCCCTGTCTTTGAGTACTGTTTTCACTGTCCCGGTTACCTCTTTGCTAACATTCTCTTCAGAGCTGCAGTGAAACCAGGAACCACGTGGAGAAGGCACCCACACTGAAAGTGCCTGGAGGGAACATTGGGGCTTCTTCTCAGTGTCTCTGACGTAGGGTTTCACTGTCCCGGGAAAGTCTCTGCTAACACCCTGCAGAGCGCTGTGCCCAATATACAGAAACGTCTTGCGGTATCTCCTACAGGGAAAGTGCCAGGAGGGAATTGTGGAGCTTGTTCTCAGTGTCTCTGAGAATTGCTCTGATTATCCCTGTGACCTCTTTGCTAAGACTCTCCAGAGAGACGTCCTCAAAACAAACACACATCTTGACATATCTCCCGCATTGATCGCAGTGTCTCCAGAAACGGCATTCAAGGAGCCAGGACCTTTTCTCCCTACACTGTCCATTGAGTTGTCCTCAAAACCAATATACATCCTGCTATATCTCCCACATGGAAAGTGCCAGGAGGGAGAAGTGGGGATTATGTTTAGACTTTCTCGGAACTGCTTCAAATCAACTAGATATCTTTGTGCTGTAAATCTCCCAACAGCCAAATGCAAAAGCAGCAAACATCTCGCTGTATGTCCCACATCCAAAGTGCCAAGAGAGAGCTTGCTCTCCCTGTCTTTGAGTACTGTTTTCACTGTCCCGGTTACCTCTTTGCTAACATTCTCTTCAGAGCTGCAGTGAAACCAGGAACCACGTGGAGAAGGCACCCACACTGAAAGTGCCTGGAGGGAACATTGGGGCTTCTTCTCAGTGTCTCTGACATAGGGTTTCACTGTCCCGGGAAAGTCTCTGCTAACACCCTGCAGAGCGCTGTGCCCAATATACAGAAAAGTCTTGCGGTATCTCCTACAGGGAAAGTGCCAGGAGGGAATTGTGGAGCTTGTTCTCAGTGTCTCTGAGAATTGCTCTGATTATCCCTGTGACCTCTTTGCTAAGACTCTCCAGAGAGACGTCCTCAAAACAAACACACATCTTGACATATCTCCCACATTGATCGCAGTGTCTCCAGAAACGGCATTCAAGGAGCCAGGACCTTTTCTCCCTACACTGTCCATTGAGTTGTCCTCAAAACCAATATACATCCTGCTATATCTCCCACATGGAAAGTGCCAGGAGGGAGAAGTGGGGATTATGTTTAGACTTTCTCGGAACTGCTTCAAATCAACTAGATATCTTTGTGCTGTAAATCTCCCAACAGCCAAACGCAAAAGCAGCAAACATCTCGCTGTATGTCCCACATCCAAAGTGCCAAGAGAGAGCTTGCTCTCCCTGTCTTTGAGTACTGTTTTCACTGTCCCGGTTACCTCTTTGCTAACATTCTCTTCAGAGCTGCAGTGAAACCAGGAACCACGTGGAGAAGGCACCCACACTGAAAGTGCCTGGAGGGAACATTGGGGCTTCTTCTCAGTGTCTCTGACATAGGGTTTCACTGTCCCGGGAAAGTCTCTGCTAACACCCTGCAGAGCGCTGTGCCCAATATACAGAAACGTATTGCGGTATCTCCTACAGGGAAAGTGCCAGGAGGGAATTGTTGAGCTTGTTCTCAGTGTCTCTGAGAATTGCTCTGATTATCCCTGTGACCTCTTTGCTAAGACTCTCCAGAGAGACGTCCTCAAAACAAACACACATCTTGACATATCTCCCACATTGATCGCAGTGTCTCCAGAAACGGCATTCAAGGAGCCAGGACCTTTTCTCCCTACACTGTCCATTGAGTTGTCCTCAAAACCAATATACATCCTGCTATATCTCCCACATGGAAAGTGCCAGGAGGGAGAAGTGGGGATTATGTTTAGACTTTCTCGGAACTGCTTCAAATCAACTAGATATCTTTGTGCTGTAAATCTCCCAACAGCCAAACGCAAAAGCAGCAAACATCTCGCTGTATGTCCCACATCCAAAGTGCCAAGAGAGAGCTTGCTCTCCCTGTCTTTGAGTACTGTTTTCACTGTCCCGGTTACCTCTTTGCTAACATTCTCTTCAGAGCTGCAGTGAAACCAGGAACCACGTGGAGAAGGCACCCACACTGAAAGTGCCTGGAGGGAACATTGGGGCTTCTTCTCAGTGTCTCTGACGTAGGGTTTCACTGTCCCGGGAAAGTCTCTGCTAACACCCTGCAGAGCGCTGTGCCCAATATACAGAAACGTCTTGCGGTATCTCCTACAGGGAAAGTGCCAGGAGGGAATTGTGGAGCTTGTTCTCAGTGTCTCTGAGAATTGCTCTGATTATCTGTGTGACCTCTTTGCTAAGACTCTCCAGAGAGACGTCCTCAAAACAAACACACATCTTGACATATCTCCCGCATTGATCGCAGTGTCTCCAGAAACGGCATTCAAGGAGCCAGGACCTTTTCTCCCTACACTGTCCATTGAGTTGTCCTCAAAACCAATATACATCCTGCTATATCTCCCACATGGAAAGTGCCAGGAGGGAGAAGTGGGGATTATGTTTAGACTTTCTCGGAACTGCTTCAAATCAACTAGATATCTTTGTGCTGTAAATCTCCCAACAGCCAAATGCAAAAGCAGCAAACATCTCGCTGTATGTCCCACATCCAAAGTGCCAAGAGAGAGCTTGCTCTCCCTGTCTTTGAGTACTGTTTTCACTGTCCCGGTTACCTCTTTGCTAACATTCTCTTCAGAGCTGCAGTGAAACCAGGAACCACGTGGAGAAGGCACCCACACTGAAAGTGCCTGGAGGGAACATTGGGGCTTCTTCTCAGTGTCTCTGACATAGGGTTTCACTGTCCCGGGAAAGTCTCTGCTAACACCCTGCAGAGCGCTGTGCCCAATATACAGAAAAGTCTTGCGGTATCTCCTACAGGGAAAGTGCCAGGAGGGAATTGTCGAGCTTGTTCTCAGTGTCTCTGAGAATTGCTCTGATTATCCCTGTGACCTCTTTGCTAAGACTCTCCAGAGAGACGTCCTCAAAACAAACACACATCTTGACATATCTCCCACATTGATCGCAGTGTCTCCAGAAACGGCATTCAAGGAGCCAGGACCTTTTCTCCCTACACTGTCCATTGAGTTGTCCTCAAAACCAATATACATCCTGCTATATCTCCCACATGGAAAGTGCCAGGAGGGAGAAGTGGGGATTATGTTTAGACTTTCTCGGAACTGCTTCAAATCAACTAGATATCTTTGTGCTGTAAATCTCCCAACAGCCAAACGCAAAAGCAGCAAACATCTCGCTGTATGTCCCACATCCAAAGTGCCAAGAGAGAGCTTGCTCTCCCTGTCTTTGAGTACTGTTTTCACTGTCCCGGTTACCTCTTGGCTAACATTCTCTTCAGAGCTGCAGTGAAACCAGGAACCACGTGGAGAAGGCACCCACACTGAAAGTGCCTGGAGGGAACATTGGGGCTTCTTCTCAGTGTCTCTGACATAGGGTTTCACTGTCCCGGGAAAGTCTCTGCTAACACCCTGCAGAGCGCTGTGCCCAATATACAGAAACGTCTTGCGGTATCTCCTACAGGGAAAGTGCCAGGAGGGAATTGTGGAGCTTGTTCTCAGTGTCTCTGAGAATTGCTCTGATTATCCCTGTGACCTCTTTGCTAAGACTCTCCAGAGAGACGTCCTCAAAACAAACACACATCTTGACATATCTCCCACATTGATCGCAGTGTCTCCAGAAACGGCATTCAAGGAGCCAGGACCTTTTCTCCCTACACTGTCCATTGAGTTGTCCTCAAAACCAATATACATCCTGCTATATCTCCCACATGGAAAGTGCCAGCAGGGAGAAGTGGGGATTATGTTTAGACTTTCTCGGAACTGCTTCAAATCAACTAGATATCTTTGTGCTGTAAATCTCCCAACAGCCAAACGCAAAAGCAGCAAACATCTCGCTGTATGTCCCACATCCAAAGTGCCAAGAGAGAGCTTGCTCTCCCTGTCTTTGAGTACTGTTTTCACTGTCCCGGTTACCTCTTTGCTAACATTCTCTTCAGAGCTGCAGTGAAACCAGGAACCACGTGGAGAAGGCACCCACACTGAAAGTGCCTGGAGGGAACATTGGGGCTTCTTCTCAGTGTCTCTGACATAGGGTTTCACTGTCCCGGGAAAGTCTCTGCTAACACCCTGCAGAGCGCTGTGCCCAATATACAGAAACGTCTTGCGGTATCTCCTACAGGGAAAGTGCCAGGAGGGAATTGTGAAGCTTGTTCTCAGTGTCTCTGAGAATTGCTCTGATTATCCCTGTGACCTCTTTGCTAAGACTCTCCAGAGAGACGTCCTCAAAACAAACACACATCTTGACATATCTCCCGCATTGATCGCAGTGTCTCCAGAAACGGCATTCAAGGAGCCAGGACCTTTTCTCCCTACACTGTCCATTGAGTTGTCCTCAAAACCAATATACATCCTGCTATATCTCCCACATGGAAAGTGCCAGGAGGGAGAAGTGGGGATTATGTTTAGACTTTCTCGGAACTGCTTCAAATCAACTAGATATCTTTGTGCTGTAAATCTCCCAACAGCCAAACGCAAAAGCAGCAAACATCTCGCTGTATGTCCCACATCCAAAGTGCCAAGAGAGAGCTTGCTCTCCCTGTCTTTGAGTACTGTTTTCACTGTCCCGGTTACCTCTTTGCTAACATTCTCTTCAGAGCTGCAGTGAAACCAGGAACCACGTGGAGAAGGCACCCACACTGAAAGTGCCTGGAGGGAACATTGGGGCTTCTTCTCAGTGTCTCTGACATAGGGTTTCACTGTCCCGGGAAAGTCTCTGCTAACACCCTGCAGAGCGCTGTGCCCAATATACAGAAACGTCTTGCGGTATCTCCTACAGGGAAAGTGCCAGGAGGGAATTGTGGAGCTTGTTCTCAGTGTCTCTGAGAATTGCTCTGATTATCCCTGTGACCTCTTTGCTAAGACTCTCCAGAGAGACGTCCTCAAAACAAACACACATCTTGACATATCTCCCACATTGATCGCAGTGTCTCCAGAAACGGCATTCAAGGAGCCAGGACCTTTTCTCCCTACACTGTCCATTGAGTTGTCCTCAAAACCAATATACATCCTGCTATATCTCCCACATGGAAAGTGCCAGGAGGGAGAAGTGGGGATTATGTTTAGACTTTCTCGGAACTGCTTCAAATCAACTAGATATCTTTGTGCTGTAAATCTCCCAACAGCCAAACGCAAAAGCAGCAAACATCTCGCTGTATGTCCCACATCCAAAGTGCCAAGAGAGAGCTTGCTCTCCCTGTCTTTGAGTACTGTTTTCACTGTCCCGGTTACCTCTTTGCTAACATTCTCTTCAGAGCTGCAGTGAAACCAGGAACCACGTGGAGAAGGCACCCACACTGAAAGTGCCTGGAGGGAACATTGGGGCTTCTTCTCAGTGTCTCTGACGTAGGGTTTCACTGTCCCGGGAAAGTCTCTGCTAACACCCTGCAGAGCGCTGTGCCCAATATACAGAAACGTCTTGCGGTATCTCCTACAGGGAAAGTGCCAGGAGGGAATTGTGGAGCTTGTTCTCAGTGTCTCTGAGAATTGCTCTGATTATCTGTGTGACCTCTTTGCTAAGACTCTCCAGAGAGACGTCCTCAAAACAAACACACATCTTGACATATCTCCCACATTGATCGCAGTGTCTCCAGAAACGGCATTCAAGGAGCCAGGACCTTTTCTCCCTACACTGTCCATTGAGTTGTCCTCAAAACCAATATACATCCTGATATATCTCCCACATGGAAAGTGCCAGGAGGGAGAAGTGGGGATTATGTTTAGACTTTCTCGGAACTGCTTCAAATCAACTAGATATCTTTGTGCTGTAAATCTCCCAACAGCCAAACGCAAAAGCAGCAAACATCTCGCTGTATGTCCCACATCCAAAGTGCCAAGAGAGAGCTTGCTCTCCCTGTCTTTGAGTACTGTTTTCACTGTCCCGGTTACCTCTTTGCTAACATTCTCTTCAGAGCTGCAGTGAAACCAGGAACCACGTGGAGAAGGCACCCACACTGAAAGTGCCTGGAGGGAACATTGGGGCTTCTTCTCAGTGTCTCTGACATAGGGTTTCACTGTCCCGGGAAAGTCTCTGCTAACACCCTGCAGAGCGCTGTGCCCAATATACAGAAACGTATTGCGGTATCTCCTACAGGGAAAGTGCCAGGAGGGAATTGTTGAGCTTGTTCTCAGTGTCTCTGAGAATTGCTCTGATTATCCCTGTGACCTCTTTGCTAAGACTCTCCAGAGAGACGTCCTCAAAACAAACACACATCTTGACATATCTCCCACATTGATCGCAGTGTCTCCAGAAACGGCATTCAAGGAGCCAGGACCTTTTCTCCCTACACTGTCCATTGAGTTGTCCTCAAAACCAATATACATCCTGCTATATCTCCCACATGGAAAGTGCCAGGAGGGAGAAGTGGGGATTATGTTTAGACTTTCTCGGAACTGCTTCAAATCAACTAGATATCTTTGTGCTGTAAATCTCCCAACAGCCAAACGCAAAAGCAGCAAACATCTCGCTGTATGTCCCACATCCAAAGTGCCAAGAGAGAGCTTGCTCTCCCTGTCTTTGAGTACTGTTTTCACTGTCCCGGTTACCTCTTGGCTAACATTCTCTTCAGAGCTGCAGTGAAACCAGGAACCACGTGGAGAAGGCACCCACACTGAAAGTGCCTGGAGGGAACATTGGGGCTTCTTCTCAGTGTCTCTGACGTAGGGTTTCACTGTCCCGGGAAAGTCTCTGCTAACACCCTGCAGAGCGCTGTGCCCAATATACAGAAACGTCTTGCGGTATCTCCTACAGGGAAAGTGCCAGGAGGGAATTGTGGAGCTTGTTCTCAGTGTCTCTGAGAATTGCTCTGATTATCTGTGTGACCTCTTTGCTAAGACTCTCCAGAGAGACGTCCTCAAAACAAACACACATCTTGACATATCTCCCGCATTGATCGCAGTGTCTCCAGAAACGGCATTCAAGGAGCCAGGACCTTTTCTCCCTACACTGTCCATTGAGTTGTCCTCAAAACCAATATACATCCTGCTATATCTCCCACATGGAAAGTGCCAGGAGGGAGAAGTGGGGATTATGTTTAGACTTTCTCGGAACTGCTTCAAATCAACTAGATATCTTTGTGCTGTAAATCTCCCAACAGCCAAATGCAAAAGCAGCAAACATCTCGCTGTATGTCCCACATCCAAAGTGCCAGGAGAGAGCTTGCTCTCCCTGTCTTTGAGTACTGTTTTCACTGTCCCGGTTACCTCTTTGCTAACATTCTCTTCAGAGCTGCAGTGAAACCAGGAACCACGTGGAGAAGGCACCCACACTGAAAGTGCCTGGAGGGAACATTGGGGCTTCTTCTCAGTGTCTCTGACATAGGGTTTCACTGTCCCGGGAAAGTCTCTGCTAACACCCTGCAGAGCGCTGTGCCCAATATACAGAAAAGTCTTGCGGTATCTCCTACAGGGAAAGTGCCAGGAGGGAATTGTCGAGCTTGTTCTCAGTGTCTCTGAGAATTGCTCTGATTATCCCTGTGACCTCTTTGCTAAGACTCTCCAGAGAGACGTCCTCAAAACAAACACACATCTTGACATATCTCCCACATTGATCGCAGTGTCTCCAGAAACGGCATTCAAGGAGCCAGGACCTTTTCTCCCTACACTGTCCATTGAGTTGTCCTCAAAACCAATATACATCCTGCTATATCTCCCACATGGAAAGTGCCAGGAGGGAGAAGTGGGGATTATGTTTAGACTTTCTCGGAACTGCTTCAAATCAACTAGATATCTTTGTGCTGTAAATCTCCCAACAGCCAAACGCAAAAGCAGCAAACATCTCGCTGTATGTCCCACATCCAAAGTGCCAAGAGAGAGCTTGCTCTCCCTGTCTTTGAGTACTGTTTTCACTGTCCCGGTTACCTCTTGGCTAACATTCTCTTCAGAGCTGCAGTGAAACCAGGAACCACGTGGAGAAGGCACCCACACTGAAAGTGCCTGGAGGGAACATTGGGGCTTCTTCTCAGTGTCTCTGACATAGGGTTTCACTGTCCCGGGAAAGTCTCTGCTAACACCCTGCAGAGCGCTGTGCCCAATATACAGAAACGTCTTGCGGTATCTCCTACAGGGAAAGTGCCAGGAGGGAATTGTGGAGCTTGTTCTCAGTGTCTCTGAGAATTGCTCTGATTATCTGTGTGACCTCTTTGCTAAGACTCTCCAGAGAGACGTCCTCAAAACAAACACACATCTTGACATATCTCCCACATTGATCGCAGTGTCTCCAGAAACGGCATTCAAGGAGCCAGGACCTTTTCTCCCTACACTGTCCATTGAGTTGTCCTCAAAACCAATATACATCCTGATATATCTCCCACATGGAAAGTGCCAGGAGGGAGAAGTGGGGATTATGTTTAGACTTTCTCGGAACTGCTTCAAATCAACTAGATATCTTTGTGCTGTAAATCTCCCAACAGCCAAACGCAAAAGCAGCAAACATCTCGCTGTATGTCCCACATCCAAAGTGCCAAGAGAGAGCTTGCTCTCCCTGTCTTTGAGTACTGTTTTCACTGTCCCGGTTACCTCTTTGCTAACATTCTCTTCAGAGCTGCAGTGAAACCAGGAACCACGTGGAGAAGGCACCCACACTGAAAGTGCCTGGAGGGAACATTGGGGCTTCTTCTCAGTGTCTCTGACATAGGGTTTCACTGTCCCGGGAAAGTCTCTGCTAACACCCTGCAGAGCGCTGTGCCCAATATACAGAAACGTATTGCGGTATCTCCTACAGGGAAAGTGCCAGGAGGGAATTGTTGAGCTTGTTCTCAGTGTCTCTGAGAATTGCTCTGATTATCCCTGTGACCTCTTTGCTAAGACTCTCCAGAGAGACGTCCTCAAAACAAACACACATCTTGACATATCTCCCACATTGATCGCAGTGTCTCCAGAAACGGCATTCAAGGAGCCAGGACCTTTTCTCCCTACACTGTCCATTGAGTTGTCCTCAAAACCAATATACATCCTGCTATATCTCCCACATGGAAAGTGCCAGGAGGGAGAAGTGGGGATTATGTTTAGACTTTCTCGGAACTGCTTCAAATCAACTAGATATCTTTGTGCTGTAAATCTCCCAACAGCCAAACGCAAAAGCAGCAAACATCTCGCTGTATGTCCCACATCCAAAGTGCCAAGAGAGAGCTTGCTCTCCCTGTCTTTGAGTACTGTTTTCACTGTCCCGGTTACCTCTTTGCTAACATTCTCTTCAGAGCTGCAGTGAAACCAGGAACCACGTGGAGAAGGCACCCACACTGAAAGTGCCTGGAGGGAACATTGGGGCTTCTTCTCAGTGTCTCTGACGTAGGGTTTCACTGTCCCGGGAAAGTCTCTGCTAACACCCTGCAGAGCGCTGTGCCCAATATACAGAAACGTCTTGCGGTATCTCCTACAGGGAAAGTGCCAGGAGGGAATTGTGGAGCTTGTTCTCAGTGTCTCTGAGAATTGCTCTGATTATCTGTGTGACCTCTTTGCTAAGACTCTCCAGAGAGACGTCCTCAAAACAAACACACATCTTGACATATCTCCCGCATTGATCGCAGTGTCTCCAGAAACGGCATTCAAGGAGCCAGGACCTTTTCTCCCTACACTGTCCATTGAGTTGTCCTCAAAACCAATATACATCCTGCTATATCTCCCACATGGAAAGTGCCAGGAGGGAGAAGTGGGGATTATGTTTAGACTTTCTCGGAACTGCTTCAAATCAACTAGATATCTTTGTGCTGTAAATCTCCCAACAGCCAAATGCAAAAGCAGCAAACATCTCGCTGTATGTCCCACATCCAAAGTGCCAGGAGAGAGCTTGCTCTCCCTGTCTTTGAGTACTGTTTTCACTGTCCCGGTTACCTCTTTGCTAACATTCTCTTCAGAGCTGCAGTGAAACCAGGAACCACGTGGAGAAGGCACCCACACTGAAAGTGCCTGGAGGGAACATTGGGGCTTCTTCTCAGTGTCTCTGACATAGGGTTTCACTGTCCCGGGAAAGTCTCTGCTAACACCCTGCAGAGCGCTGTGCCCAATATACAGAAAAGTCTTGCGGTATCTCCTACAGGGAAAGTGCCAGGAGGGAATTGTCGAGCTTGTTCTCAGTGTCTCTGAGAATTGCTCTGATTATCCCTGTGACCTCTTTGCTAAGACTCTCCAGAGAGACGTCCTCAAAACAAACACACATCTTGACATATCTCCCACATTGATCGCAGTGTCTCCAGAAACGGCATTCAAGGAGCCAGGACCTTTTCTCCCTACACTGTCCATTGAGTTGTCCTCAAAACCAATATACATCCTGCTATATCTCCCACATGGAAAGTGCCAGGAGGGAGAAGTGGGGATTATGTTTAGACTTTCTCGGAACTGCTTCAAATCAACTAGATATCTTTGTGCTGTAAATCTCCCAACAGCCAAACGCAAAAGCAGCAAACATCTCGCTGTATGTCCCACATCCAAAGTGCCAAGAGAGAGCTTGCTCTCCCTGTCTTTGAGTACTGTTTTCACTGTCCCGGTTACCTCTTGGCTAACATTCTCTTCAGAGCTGCAGTGAAACCAGGAACCACGTGGAGAAGGCACCCACACTGAAAGTGCCTGGAGGGAACATTGGGGCTTCTTCTCAGTGTCTCTGACATAGGGTTTCACTGTCCCGGGAAAGTCTCTGCTAACACCCTGCAGAGCGCTGTGCCCAATATACAGAAACGTCTTGCGGTATCTCCTACAGGGAAAGTGCCAGGAGGGAATTGTGGAGCTTGTTCTCAGTGTCTCTGAGAATTGCTCTGATTATCCCTGTGACCTCTTTGCTAAGACTCTCCAGAGAGACGTCCTCAAAACAAACACACATCTTGACATATCTCCCACATTGATCGCAGTGTCTCCAGAAACGGCATTCAAGGAGCCAGGACCTTTTCTCCCTACACTGTCCATTGAGTTGTCCTCAAAACCAATATACATCCTGCTATATCTCCCACATGGAAAGTGCCAGCAGGGAGAAGTGGGGATTATGTTTAGACTTTCTCGGAACTGCTTCAAATCAACTAGATATCTTTGTGCTGTAAATCTCCCAACAGCCAAACGCAAAAGCAGCAAACATCTCGCTGTATGTCCCACATCCAAAGTGCCAAGAGAGAGCTTGCTCTCCCTGTCTTTGAGTACTGTTTTCACTGTCCCGGTTACCTCTTTGCTAACATTCTCTTCAGAGCTGCAGTGAAACCAGGAACCACGTGGAGAAGGCACCCACACTGAAAGTGCCTGGAGGGAACATTGGGGCTTCTTCTCAGTGTCTCTGACATAGGGTTTCACTGTCCCGGGAAAGTCTCTGCTAACACCCTGCAGAGCGCTGTGCCCAATATACAGAAACGTCTTGCGGTATCTCCTACAGGGAAAGTGCCAGGAGGGAATTGTGGAGCTTGTTCTCAGTGTCTCTGAGAATTGCTCTGATTATCCCTGTGACCTCTTTGCTAAGACTCTCCAGAGAGACGTCCTCAAAACAAACACACATCTTGACATATCTCCCGCATTGATCGCAGTGTCTCCAGAAACGGCATTCAAGGAGCCAGGACCTTTTCTCCCTACACTGTCCATTGAGTTGTCCTCAAAACCAATATACATCCTGCTATATCTCCCACATGGAAAGTGCCAGGAGGGAGAAGTGGGGATTATGTTTAGACTTTCTCGGAACTGCTTCAAATCAACTAGATATCTTTGTGCTGTAAATCTCCCAACAGCCAAACGCAAAAGCAGCAAACATCTCGCTGTATGTCCCACATCCAAAGTGCCAAGAGAGAGCTTGCTCTCCCTGTCTTTGAGTACTGTTTTCACTGTCCCGGTTACCTCTTTGCTAACATTCTCTTCAGAGCTGCAGTGAAACCAGGAACCACGTGGAGAAGGCACCCACACTGAAAGTGCCTGGAGGGAACATTGGGGCTTCTTCTCAGTGTCTCTGACATAGGGTTTCACTGTCCCGGGAAAGTCTCTGCTAACACCCTGCAGAGCGCTGTGCCCAATATACAGAAACGTCTTGCGGTATCTCCTACAGGGAAAGTGCCAGGAGGGAATTGTTGAGCTTGTTCTCAGTGTCTCTGAGAATTGCTCTGATTATCCCTGTGACCTCTTTGCTAAGACTCTCCAGAGAGACGTCCTCAAAACAAACACACATCTTGACATATCTCCCACATTGATCGCAGTGTCTCCAGAAACGGCATTCAAGGAGCCAGGACCTTTTCTCCCTACACTGTCCATTGAGTTGTCCTCAAAACCAATATACATCCTGCTATATCTCCCACATGGAAAGTGCCAGGAGGGAGAAGTGGGGATTATGTTTAGACTTTCTCGGAACTGCTTCAAATCAACTAGATATCTTTGTGCTGTAAATCTCCCAACAGCCAAACGCAAAAGCAGCAAACATCTCGCTGTATGTCCCACATCCAAAGTGCCAAGAGAGAGCTTGCTCTCCCTGTCTTTGAGTACTGTTTTCACTGTCCCGGTTACCTCTTTGCTAACATTCTCTTCAGAGCTGCAGTGAAACCAGGAACCACGTGGAGAAGGCACCCACACTGAAAGTGCCTGGAGGGAACATTGGGGCTTCTTCTCAGTGTCTCTGACGTAGGGTTTCACTGTCCCGGGAAAGTCTCTGCTAACACCCTGCAGAGCGCTGTGCCCAATATACAGAAACGTCTTGCGGTATCTCCTACAGGGAAAGTGCCAGGAGGGAATTGTGGAGCTTGTTCTCAGTGTCTCTGAGAATTGCTCTGATTATCTGTGTGACCTCTTTGCTAAGACTCTCCAGAGAGACGTCCTCAAAACAAACACACATCTTGACATATCTCCCGCATTGATCGCAGTGTCTCCAGAAACGGCATTCAAGGAGCCAGGACCTTTTCTCCCTACACTGTCCATTGAGTTGTCCTCAAAACCAATATACATCCTGCTATATCTCCCACATGGAAAGTGCCAGGAGGGAGAAGTGGGGATTATGTTTAGACTTTCTCGGAACTGCTTCAAATCAACTAGATATCTTTGTGCTGTAAATCTCCCAACAGCCAAATGCAAAAGCAGCAAACATCTCGCTGTATGTCCCACATCCAAAGTGCCAAGAGAGAGCTTGCTCTCCCTGTCTTTGAGTACTGTTTTCACTGTCCCGGTTACCTCTTTGCTAACATTCTCTTCAGAGCTGCAGTGAAACCAGGAACCACGTGGAGAAGGCACCCACACTGAAAGTGCCTGGAGGGAACATTGGGGCTTCTTCTCAGTGTCTCTGACATAGGGTTTCACTGTCCCGGGAAAGTCTCTGCTAACACCCTGCAGAGCGCTGTGCCCAATATACAGAAAAGTCTTGCGGTATCTCCTACAGGGAAAGTGCCAGGAGGGAATTGTGGAGCTTGTTCTCAGTGTCTCTGAGAATTGCTCTGATTATCCCTGTGACCTCTTTGCTAAGACTCTCCAGAGAGACGTCCTCAAAACAAACACACATCTTGACATATCTCCCACATTGATCGCAGTGTCTCCAGAAACGGCATTCAAGGAGCCAGGACCTTTTCTCCCTACACTGTCCATTGAGTTGTCCTCAAAACCAATATACATCCTGCTATATCTCCCACATGGAAAGTGCCAGGAGGGAGAAGTGGGGATTATGTTTAGACTTTCTCGGAACTGCTTCAAATCAACTAGATATCTTTGTGCTGTAAATCTCCCAACAGCCAAACGCAAAAGCAGCAAACATCTCGCTGTATGTCCCACATCCAAAGTGCCAAGAGAGAGCTTGCTCTCCCTGTCTTTGAGTACTGTTTTCACTGTCCCGGTTACCTCTTTGCTAACATTCTCTTCAGAGCTGCAGTGAAACCAGGAACCACGTGGAGAAGGCACCCACACTGAAAGTGCCTGGAGGGAACATTGGGGCTTCTTCTCAGTGTCTCTGACATAGGGTTTCACTGTCCCGGGAAAGTCTCTGCTAACACCCTGCAGAGCGCTGTGCCCAATATACAGAAACGTCTTGCGGTATCTCCTACAGGGAAAGTGCCAGGAGGGAATTGTGGAGCTTGTTCTCAGTGTCTCTGAGAATTGCTCTGATTATCCCTGTGACCTCTTTGCTAAGACTCTCCAGAGAGACGTCCTCAAAACAAACACACATCTTGACATATCTCCCACATTGATCGCAGTGTCTCCAGAAACGGCATTCAAGGAGCCAGGACCTTTTCTCCCTACACTGTCCATTGAGTTGTCCTCAAAACCAATATACATCCTGCTATATCTCCCACATGGAAAGTGCCAGGAGGGAGAAGTGGGGATTATGTTTAGACTTTCTCGGAACTGCTTCAAATCAACTAGATATCTTTGTGCTGTAAATCTCCCAACAGCCAAACGCAAAAGCAGCAAACATCTCGCTGTATGTCCCACATCCAAAGTGCCAAGAGAGAGCTTGCTCTCCCTGTCTTTGAGTACTGTTTTCACTGTCCCGGTTACCTCTTTGCTAACATTCTCTTCAGAGCTGCAGTGAAACCAGGAACCACGTGGAGAAGGCACCCACACTGAAAGTGCCTGGAGGGAACATTGGGGCTTCTTCTCAGTGTCTCTGACGTAGGGTTTCACTGTCCCGGGAAAGTCTCTGCTAACACCCTGCAGAGCGCTGTGCCCAATATACAGAAACGTCTTGCGGTATCTCCTACAGGGAAAGTGCCAGGAGGGAATTGTGGAGCTTGTTCTCAGTGTCTCTGAGAATTGCTCTGATTATCTGTGTGACCTCTTTGCTAAGACTCTCCAGAGAGACGTCCTCAAAACAAACACACATCTTGACATATCTCCCACATTGATCGCAGTGTCTCCAGAAACGGCATTCAAGGAGCCAGGACCTTTTCTCCCTACACTGTCCATTGAGTTGTCCTCAAAACCAATATACATCCTGCTATATCTCCCACATGGAAAGTGCCAGGAGGGAGAAGTGGGGATTATGTTTAGACTTTCTCGGAACTGCTTCAAATCAACTAGATATCTTTGTGCTGTAAATCTCCCAACAGCCAAACGCAAAAGCAGCAAACATCTCGCTGTATGTCCCACATCCAAAGTGCCAAGAGAGAGCTTGCTCTCCCTGTCTTTGAGTACTGTTTTCACTGTCCCGGTTACCTCTTTGCTAACATTCTCTTCAGAGCTGCAGTGAAACCAGGAACCACGTGGAGAAGGCACCCACACTGAAAGTGCCTGGAGGGAACATTGGGGCTTCTTCTCAGTGTCTCTGACATAGGGTTTCACTGTCCCGGGAAAGTCTCTGCTAACACCCTGCAGAGCGCTGTGCCCAATATACAGAAACGTCTTGCGGTATCTCCTACAGGGAAAGTGCCAGGAGGGAATTGTTGAGCTTGTTCTCAGTGTCTCTGAGAATTGCTCTGATTATCCCTGTGACCTCTTTGCTAAGACTCTCCAGAGAGACGTCCTCAAAACAAACACACATCTTGACATATCTCCCACATTGATCGCAGTGTCTCCAGAAACGGCATTCAAGGAGCCAGGACCTTTTCTCCCTACACTGTCCATTGAGTTGTCCTCAAAACCAATATACATCCTGCTATATCTCCCACATGGAAAGTGCCAGGAGGGAGAAGTGGGGATTATGTTTAGACTTTCTCGGAACTGCTTCAAATCAACTAGATATCTTTGTGCTGTAAATCTCCCAACAGCCAAACGCAAAAGCAGCAAACATCTCGCTGTATGTCCCACATCCAAAGTGCCAAGAGAGAGCTTGCTCTCCCTGTCTTTGAGTACTGTTTTCACTGTCCCGGTTACCTCTTTGCTAACATTCTCTTCAGAGCTGCAGTGAAACCAGGAACCACGTGGAGAAGGCACCCACACTGAAAGTGCCTGGAGGGAACATTGGGGCTTCTTCTCAGTGTCTCTGACGTAGGGTTTCACTGTCCCGGGAAAGTCTCTGCTAACACCCTGCAGAGCGCTGTGCCCAATATACAGAAACGTCTTGCGGTATCTCCTACAGGGAAAGTGCCAGGAGGGAATTGTGGAGCTTGTTCTCAGTGTCTCTGAGAATTGCTCTGATTATCCGTGTGACCTCTTTGCTAAGACTCTCCAGAGAGACGTCCTCAAAACAAACACACATCTTGACATATCTCCCGCATTGATCGCAGTGTCTCCAGAAACGGCATTCAAGGAGCCAGGACCTTTTCTCCCTACACTGTCCATTGAGTTGTCCTCAAAACCAATATACATCCTGCTATATCTCCCACATGGAAAGTGCCAGGAGGGAGAAGTGGGGATTATGTTTAGACTTTCTCGGAACTGCTTCAAATCAACTAGATATCTTTGTGCTGTAAATCTCCCAACAGCCAAACGCAAAAGCAGCAAACATCTCGCTGTATGTCCCACATCCAAAGTGCCAAGAGAGAGCTTGCTCTCCCTGTCTTTGAGTACTGTTTTCACTGTCCCGGTTACCTCTTTGCTAACATTCTCTTCAGAGCTGCAGTGAAACCAGGAACCACGTGGAGAAGGCACCCACACTGAAAGTGCCTGGAGGGAACATTGGGGCTTCTTCTCAGTGTCTCTGACATAGGGTTTCACTGTCCCGGGAAAGTCTCTGCTAACACCCTGCAGAGCGCTGTGCCCAATATACAGAAACGTCTTGCGGTATCTCCTACAGGGAAAGTGCCAGGAGGGAATTGTTGAGCTTGTTCTCAGTGTCTCTGAGAATTGCTCTGATTATCCCTGTGACCTCTTTGCTAAGACTCTCCAGAGAGACGTCCTCAAAACAAACACACATCTTGACATATCTCCCACATTGATCGCAGTGTCTCCAGAAACGGCATTCAAGGAGCCAGGACCTTTTCTCCCTACACTGTCCATTGAGTTGTCCTCAAAACCAATATACATCCTGCTATATCTCCCACATGGAAAGTGCCAGGAGGGAGAAGTGGGGATTATGTTTAGACTTTCTCGGAACTGCTTCAAATCAACTAGATATCTTTGTGCTGTAAATCTCCCAACAGCCAAACGCAAAAGCAGCAAACATCTCGCTGTATGTCCCACATCCAAAGTGCCAAGAGAGAGCTTGCTCTCCCTGTCTTTGAGTACTGTTTTCACTGTCCCGGTTACCTCTTTGCTAACATTCTCTTCAGAGCTGCAGTGAAACCAGGAACCACGTGGAGAAGGCACCCACACTGAAAGTGCCTGGAGGGAACATTGGGGCTTCTTCTCAGTGTCTCTGACGTAGGGTTTCACTGTCCCGGGAAAGTCTCTGCTAACACCCTGCAGAGCGCTGTGCCCAATATACAGAAACGTCTTGCGGTATCTCCTACAGGGAAAGTGCCAGGAGGGAATTGTGGAGCTTGTTCTCAGTGTCTCTGAGAATTGCTCTGATTATCCGTGTGACCTCTTTGCTAAGACTCTCCAGAGAGACGTCCTCAAAACAAACACACATCTTGACATATCTCCCGCATTGATCGCAGTGTCTCCAGAAACGGCATTCAAGGAGCCAGGACCTTTTCTCCCTACACTGTCCATTGAGTTGTCCTCAAAACCAATATACATCCTGCTATATCTCCCACATGGAAAGTGCCAGGAGGGAGAAGTGGGGATTATGTTTAGACTTTCTCGGAACTGCTTCAAATCAACTAGATATCTTTGTGCTGTAAATCTCCCAACAGCCAAATGCAAAAGCAGCAAACATCTCGCTGTATGTCCCACATCCAAAGTGCCAAGAGAGAGCTTGCTCTCCCTGTCTTTGAGTACTGTTTTCACTGTCCCGGTTACCTCTTGGCTAACATTCTCTTCAGAGCTGCAGTGAAACCAGGAACCACGTGGAGAAGGCACCCACACTGAAAGTGCCTGGAGGGAACATTGGGGCTTCTTCTCAGTGTCTCTGACATAGGGTTTCACTGTCCCGGGAAAGTCTCTGCTAACACCCTGCAGAGCGCTGTGCCCAATATACAGAAACGTCTTGCGGTATCTCCTACAGGGAAAGTGCCAGGAGGGAATTGTGGAGCTTGTTCTCAGTGTCTCTGAGAATTGCTCTGATTATGCCTGTGACCTCTTTGCTAAGACTCTCCAGAGAGACGTCCTCAAAACAAACACACATCTTGACATATCTCCCACATTGATCGCAGTGTCTCCAGAAACGGCATTCAAGGAGCCAGGACCTTTTCTCCCTACACTGTCCATTGAGTTGTCCTCAAAACCAATATACATCCTGCTATATCTCCCACATGGAAAGTGCCAGGAGGGAGAAGTGGGGATTATGTTTAGACTTTCTCGGAACTGCTTCAAATCAACTAGATATCTTTGTGCTGTAAATCTCCCAACAGCCAAACGCAAAAGCAGCAAACATCTCGCTGTATGTCCCACATCCAAAGTGCCAAGAGAGAGCTTGCTCTCCCTGTCTTTGAGTACTGTTTTCACTGTCCCGGTTACCTCTTTGCTAACATTCTCTTCAGAGCTGCAGTGAAACCAGGAACCACGTGGAGAAGGCACCCACACTGAAAGTGCCTGGAGGGAACATTGGGGCTTCTTCTCAGTGTCTCTGACATAGGGTTTCACTGTCCCGGGAAAGTCTCTGCTAACACCCTGCAGAGCGCTGTGCCCAATATACAGAAACGTCTTGCGGTATCTCCTACAGGGAAAGTGCCAGGAGGGAATTGTGGAGCTTGTTCTCAGTGTCTCTGAGAATTGCTCTGATTATCCCTGTGACCTCTTTGCTAAGACTCTCCAGAGAGACGTCCTCAAAACAAACACACATCTTGACATATCTCCCACATTGATCGCAGTGTCTCCAGAAACGGCATTCAAGGAGCCAGGACCTTTTCTCCCTACACTGTCCATTGAGTTGTCCTCAAAACCAATATACATCCTGCTATATCTCCCACATGGAAAGTGCCAGGAGGGAGAAGTGGGGATTATGTTTAGACTTTCTCGGAACTGCTTCAAATCAACTAGATATCTTTGTGCTGTAAATCTCCCAACAGCCAAACGCAAAAGCAGCAAACATCTCGCTGTATGTCCCACATCCAAAGTGCCAAGAGAGAGCTTGCTCTCCCTGTCTTTGAGTACTGTTTTCACTGTCCCGGTTACCTCTTTGCTAACATTCTCTTCAGAGCTGCAGTGAAACCAGGAACCACGTGGAGAAGGCACCCACACTGAAAGTGCCTGGAGGGAACATTGGGGCTTCTTCTCAGTGTCTCTGACATAGGGTTTCACTGTCCCGGGAAAGTCTCTGCTAACACCGTGCAGAGCGCTGTGCCCAATATACAGAAACGTCTTGCGGTATCTCCTACAGGGAAAGTGCCAGGAGGGAATTGTTGAGCTTGTTCTCAGTGTCTCTGAGAATTGCTCTGATTATCCCTGTGACCTCTTTGCTAAGACTCTCCAGAGAGACGTCCTCAAAACAAACACACATCTTGACATATCTCCCACATTGATCGCAGTGTCTCCAGAAACGGCATTCAAGGAGCCAGGACCTTTTCTCCCTACACTGTCCACTGAGTTGTCCTCAAAACCAATATACATCCTGCTATATCTCCCACATGGAAAGTGCCAGGAGGGAGAAGTGGGGATTATGTTTAGACTTTCTCGGAACTGCTTCAAATCAACTAGATATCTTTGTGCTGTAAATCTCCCAACAGCCAAACGCAAAAGCAGCAAACATCTCGCTGTATGTCCCACATCCAAAGTGCCAAGAGAGAGCTTGCTCTCCCTGTCTTTGAGTACTGTTTTCACTGTCCCGGTTACCTCTTTGCTAACATTCTCTTCAGAGCTGCAGTGAAACCAGGAACCACGTGGAGAAGGCACCCACACTGAAAGTGCCTGGAGGGAACATTGGGGCTTCTTCTCAGTGTCTCTGACGTAGGGTTTCACTGTCCCGGGAAAGTCTCTGCTAACACCCTGCAGAGCGCTGTGCCCAATATACAGAAACGTCTTGCGGTATCTCCTACAGGGAAAGTGCCAGGAGGGAATTGTGGAGCTTGTTCTCAGTGTCTCTGAGAATTGCTCTGATTATCTGTGTGACCTCTTTGCTAAGACTCTCCAGAGAGACGTCCTTAAAACAAACACACATCTTGACATATCTCCCGCATTGATCGCAGTGTCTCCAGAAACGGCATTCAAGGAGCCAGGACCTTTTCTCCCTACACTGTCCATTGAGTTGTCCTCAAAACCAATATACATCCTGCTATATCTCCCACATGGAAAGTGCCAGGAGGGAGAAGTGGGGATTATGTTTAGACTTTCTCGGAACTGCTTCAAATCAACTAGATATCTTTGTGCTGTAAATCTCCCAACAGCCAAATGCAAAAGCAGCAAACATCTCGCTGTATGTCCCACATCCAAAGTGCCAAGAGAGAGCTTGCTCTCCCTGTCTTTGAGTACTGTTTTCACTGTCCCGGTTACCTCTTTGCTAACATTCTCTTCAGAGCTGCAGTGAAACCAGGAACCACGTGGAGAAGGCACCCACACTGAAAGTGCCTGGAGGGAACATTGGGGCTTCTTCTCAGTGTCTCTGACATAGGGTTTCACTGTCCCGGGAAAGTCTCTGCTAACACCCTGCAGAGCGCTGTGCCCAATATACAGAAAAGTCTTGCGGTATCTCCTACAGGGAAAGTGCCAGGAGGGAATTGTCGAGCTTGTTCTCAGTGTCTCTGAGAATTGCTCTGATTATCCCTGTGACCTCTTTGCTAAGACTCTCCAGAGAGACGTCCTCAAAACAAACACACATCTTGACATATCTCCCACATTGATCGCAGTGTCTCCAGAAACGGCATTCAAGGAGCCAGGACCTTTTCTCCCTACACTGTCCATTGAGTTGTCCTCAAAACCAATATACATCCTGCTATATCTCCCACATGGAAAGTGCCAGGAGGGAGAAGTGGGGATTATGTTTAGACTTTCTCGGAACTGCTTCAAATCAACTAGATATCTTTGTGCTGTAAATCTCCCAACAGCCAAACGCAAAAGCAGCAAACATCTCGCTGTATGTCCCACATCCAAAGTGCCAAGAGAGAGCTTGCTCTCCCTGTCTTTGAGTACTGTTTTCACTGTCCCGGTTACCTCTTTGCTAACATTCTCTTCAGAGCTGCAGTGAAACCAGGAACCACGTGGAGAAGGCACCCACACTGAAAGTGCCTGGAGGGAACATTGGGGCTTCTTCTCAGTGTCTCTGACATAGGGTTTCACTGTCCCGGGAAAGTCTCTGCTAACACCCTGCAGAGCGCTGTGCCCAATATACAGAAACGTCTTGCGGTATCTCCTACAGGGAAAGTGCCAGGAGGGAATTGTGGAGCTTGTTCTCAGTGTCTCTGAGAATTGCTCTGATTATCTGTGTGACCTCTTTGCTAAGACTCTCCAGAGAGACGTCCTCAAAACAAACACACATCTTGACATATCTCCCACATTGATCGCAGTGTCTCCAGAAACGGCATTCAAGGAGCCAGGACCTTTTCTCCCTACACTGTCCATTGAGTTGTCCTCAAAACCAATATACATCCTGCTATATCTCCCACATGGAAAGTGCCAGGAGGGAGAAGTGGGGATTATGTTTAGACTTTCTCGGAACTGCTTCAAATCAACTAGATATCTTTGTGCTGTAAATCTCCCAACAGCCAAACGCAAAAGCAGCAAACATCTCGCTGTATGTCCCACATCCAAAGTGCCAAGAGAGAGCTTGCTCTCCCTGTCTTTGAGTACTGTTTTCACTGTCCCGGTTACCTCTTTGCTAACATTCTCTTCAGAGCTGCAGTGAAACCAGGAACCACGTGGAGAAGGCACCCACACTGAAAGTGCCTGGAGGGAACATTGGGGCTTCTTCTCAGTGTCTCTGACATAGGGTTTCACTGTCCCGGGAAAGTCTCTGCTAACACCCTGCAGAGCGCTGTGCCCAATATACAGAAACGTCTTGCGGTATCTCCTACAGGGAAAGTGCCAGGAGGGAATTGTGGAGCTTGTTCTCAGTGTCTCTGAGAATTGCTCTGATTATCTGTGTGACCTCTTTGCTAAGACTCTCCAGAGAGACGTCCTCAAAACAAACACACATCTTGACATATCTCCCACATTGATCGCAGTGTCTCCAGAAACGGCATTCAAGGAGCCAGGACCTTTTCTCCCTACACTGTCCATTGAGTTGTCCTCAAAACCAATATACATCCTGCTATATCTCCCACATGGAAAGTGCCAGGAGGGAGAAGTGGGGATTATGTTTAGACTTTCTCGGAACTGCTTCAAATCAACTAGATATCTTTGTGCTGTAAATCTCCCAACAGCCAAACGCAAAAGCAGCAAACATCTCGCTGTATGTCCCACATCCAAAGTGCCAAGAGAGAGCTTGCTCTCCCTGTCTTTGAGTACTGTTTTCACTGTCCCGGTTACCTCTTTGCTAACATTCTCTTCAGAGCTGCAGTGAAACCAGGAACCACGTGGAGAAGGCACCCACACTGAAAGTGCCTGGAGGGAACATTGGGGCTTCTTCTCAGTGTCTCTGACATAGGGTTTCACTGTCCCGGGAAAGTCTCTGCTAACACCGTGCAGAGCGCTGTGCCCAATATACAGAAACGTCTTGCGGTATCTGCTACAGGGAAAGTGCCAGGAGGGAATTGTGGAGCTTGTTCTCAGTGTCTCTGAGAATTGCTCTGATTATCTGTGTGACCTCTTTGCTAAGACTCTCCAGAGAGCCGTCCTCAAAACAAACACACATCTTGACATATCTCCCACATTGATCGCAGTGTCTCCAGAAACGGCATTCAAGGAGCCAGGACCTTTTCTCCCTACACTGTCCATTGAGTTGTCCTCAAAACCAATATACATCCTGCTATATCTCCCACATGGAAAGTGCCAGGAGGGAGAAGTGGGGATTATGTTTAGACTTTCTCGGAACTGCTTCAAATCAACTAGATATCTTTGTGCTGTAAATCTCCCAACAGCCAAACGCAAAAGCAGCAAACATCTCGCTGTATGTCCCACATCCAAAGTGCCAAGAGAGAGCTTGCTCTCCCTGTCTTTGAGTACTGTTTTCACTGTCCCGGTTACCTCTTTGCTAACATTCTCTTCAGAGCTGCAGTGAAACCAGGAACCACGTGGAGAAGGCACCCACACTGAAAGTGCCTGGAGGGAACATTGGGGCTTCTTCTCAGTGTCTCTGACATAGGGTTTCACTGTCCCGGGAAAGTCTCTGCTAACACCCTGCAGAGCGCTGTGCCCAATATACAGAAACGTCTTGCGGTATCTCCTACAGGGAAAGTGCCAGGAGGGAATTGTGGAGCTTGTTCTCAGTGTCTCTGAGAATTGCTCTGATTATCTGTGTGACCTCTTTGCTAAGACTCTCCAGAGAGACGTCCTCAAAACAAACACACATCTTGACATATCTCCCACATTGATCGCAGTGTCTCCAGAAACGGCATTCAAGGAGCCAGGACCTTTTCTCCCTACACTGTCCATTGAGTTGTCCTCAAAACCAATATACATCCTGCTATATCTCCCACATGGAAAGTGCCAGGAGGGAGAAGTGGGGATTATGTTTAGACTTTCTCGGAACTGCTTCAAATCAACTAGATATCTTTGTGCTGTAAATCTCCCAACAGCCAAACGCAAAAGCAGCAAACATCTCGCTGTATGTCCCACATCCAAAGTGCCAAGAGAGAGCTTGCTCTCCCTGTCTTTGAGTACTGTTTTCACTGTCCCGGTTACCTCTTTGCTAACATTCTCTTCAGAGCTGCAGTGAAACCAGGAACCACGTGGAGAAGGCACCCACACTGAAAGTGCCTGGAGGGAACATTGGGGCTTCTTCTCAGTGTCTCTGACATAGGGTTTCACTGTCCCGGGAAAGTCTCTGCTAACACCGTGCAGAGCGCTGTGCCCAATATACAGAAACGTCTTGCGGTATCTCCTACAGGGAAAGTGCCAGGAGGGAATTGTCGAGCTTGTTCTCAGTGTCTCTGAGAATTGCTCTGATTATCCCTGTGACCTCTTTGCTAAGACTCTCCAGAGAGACGTCCTCAAAACAAACACACATCTTGACATATCTCCCACATTGATCGCAGTGTCTCCAGAAACGGCATTCAAGGAGCCAGGACCTTTTCTCCCTACACTGTCCATTGAGTTGTCCTCAAAACCAATATACATCCTGCTATATCTCCCACATGGAAAGTGCCAGGAGGGAGAAGTGGGGATTATGTTTAGACTTTCTCGGAACTGCTTCAAATCAACTAGATATCTTTGTGCTGTAAATCTCCCAACAGCCAAACGCAAAAGCAGCAAACATCTCGCTGTATGTCCCACATCCAAAGTGCCAAGAGAGAGCTTGCTCTCCCTGTCTTTGAGTACTGTTTTCACTGTCCCGGTTACCTCTTTGCTAACATTCTCTTCAGAGCTGCAGTGAAACCAGGAACCACGTGGAGAAGGCACCCACACTGAAAGTGCCTGGAGGGAACATTGGGGCTTCTTCTCAGTGTCTCTGACGTAGGGTTTCACTGTCCCGGGAAAGTCTCTGCTAACACCGTGCAGAGCGCTGTGCCCAATATACAGAAACGTCTTGCGGTATCTCCTACAGGGAAAGTGCCAGGAGGGAATTGTGGAGCTTGTTCTCAGTGTCTCTGAGAATTGCTCTGATTATCCGTGTGACCTCTTTGCTAAGACTCTCCAGAGAGACGTCCTCAAAACAAACACACATCTTGACATATCTCCCACATTGATCGCAGTGTCTCCAGAAACGGCATTCAAGGAGCCAGGACCTTTTCTCCCTACACTGTCCATTGAGTTGTCCTCAAAACCAATATACATCCTGCTATATCTCCCACATGGAAAGTGCCAGGAGGGAGAAGTGGGGATTATGTTTAGACTTTCTCGGAACTGCTTCAAATCAACTAGATATCTTTGTGCTGTAAATCTCCCAACAGCCAAACGCAAAAGCAGCAAACATCTCGCTGTATGTCCCACATCCAAAGTGCCAAGAGAGAGCTTGCTCTCCCTGTCTTTGAGTACTGTTTTCACTGTCCCGGTTACCTCTTTGCTAACATTCTCTTCAGAGCTGCAGTGAAACCAGGAACCACGTGGAGAAGGCACCCACACTGAAAGTGCCTGGAGGGAACATTGGGGCTTCTTCTCAGTGTCTCTGACATAGGGTTTCACTGTCCCGGGAAAGTCTCTGCTAACACCCTGCAGAGCGCTGTGCCCAATATACAGAAACGTCTTGTGGTATCTCCTACAGGGAAAGTGCCAGGAGGGAATTGTGGAGCTTGTTCTCAGTGTCTCTGAGAATTGCTCTGATTATCCCTGTGACCTCTTTGCTAAGACTCTCCAGAGAGACGTCCTCAAAACAAACACACATCTTGACATATCTCCCACATTGATCGCAGTGTCTCCAGAAACGGCATTCAAGGAGCCAGGACCTTTTCTCCCTACACTGTCCATTGAGTTGTCCTCAAAACCAATATACATCCTGCTATATCTCCCACATGGAAAGTGCCAGCAGGGAGAAGTGGGGATTATGTTTAGACTTTCTCGGAACTGCTTCAAATCAACTAGATATCTTTGTGCTGTAAATCTCCCAACAGCCAAACGCAAAAGCAGCAAACATCTCGCTGTATGTCCCACATCCAAAGTGCCAAGAGAGAGCTTGCTCTCCCTGTCTTTGAGTACTGTTTTCACTGTCCCGGTTACCTCTTTGCTAACATTCTCTTCAGAGCTGCAGTGAAACCAGGAACCACGTGGAGAAGGCACCCACACTGAAAGTGCCTGGAGGGAACATTGGGGCTTCTTCTCAGTGTCTCTGACATAGGGTTTCACTGTCCCGGGAAAGTCTCTGCTAACACCCTGCAGAGCGCTGTGCCCAATATACAGAAACGTCTTGCTGTATCTCCTACAGGGAAAGTGCCAGGAGGGAATTGTCGAGCTTGTTCTCAGTGTCTCTGAGAATTGCTCTGATTATCCGTGTGACCTCTTTGCTAAGACTCTCCAGAGAGACGTCCTCAAAACAAACACACATCTTGACATATCTCCCACATTGATCGCAGTGTCTCCAGAAACGGCATTCAAGGAGCCAGGACCTTTTCTCCCTACACTGTCCATTGAGTTGTCCTCAAAACCAATATACATCCTGCTATATCTCCCACATGGAAAGTGCCAGGAGGGAGAAGTGGGGATTATGTTTAGACTTTCTCGGAACTGCTTCAAATCAACTAGATATCTTTGTGCTGTAAATCTCCCAACAGCCAAACGCAAAAGCAGCAAACATCTCGCTGTATGTCCCACATCCAAAGTGCCAAGAGAGAGCTTGCTCTCCCTGTCTTTGAGTACTGTTTTCACTGTCCCGGTTACCTCTTTGCTAACATTCTCTTCAGAGCTGCAGTGAAACCAGGAACCACGTGGAGAAGGCACCCGCACTGAAAGTGCCTGGAGGGAACATTGGGGCTTCTTCTCAGTGTCTCTGACATAGGGTTTCACTGTCCCGGGAAAGTCTCTGCTAACACCCTGCAGAGCGCTGTGCCCAATATACAGAAACGTCTTGCGGTATCTCCTACAGGGAAAGTGCCAGGAGGGAATTGTGGAGCTTGTTCTCAGTGTCTCTGAGAATTGCTCTGATTATCCGTGTGACCTCTTTGCTAAGACTCTCCAGAGAGACGTCCTCAAAACAAACACACATCTTGACATATCTCCCACATTGATCGCAGTGTCTCCAGAAACGGCATTCAAGGAGCCAGGACCTTTTCTCCCTACACTGTCCATTGAGTTGTCCTCAAAACCAATATACATCCTGCTATATCTCCCACATGGAAAGTGCCAGGAGGGAGAAGTGGGGATTATGTTTAGACTTTCTCGGAACTGCTTCAAATCAACTAGATATCTTTGTGCTGTAAATCTCCCAACAGCCAAACGCAAAAGCAGCAAACATCTCGCTGTATGTCCCACATCCAAAGTGCCAAGAGAGAGCTTGCTCTCCCTGTCTTTGAGTACTGTTTTCACTGTCCCGGTTACCTCTTTGCTAACATTCTCTTCAGAGCTGCAGTGAAACCAGGAACCACGTGGAGAAGGCACCCGCACTGAAAGTGCCTGGAGGGAACATTGGGGCTTCTTCTCAGTGTCTCTGACATAGGGTTTCACTGTCCCGGGAAAGTCTCTGCTAACACCCTGCAGAGCGCTGTGCCCAATATACAGAAACGTCTTGCGGTATCTCCTACAGGGGAAGTGCCAGGAGGGAATTGTCGAGCTTGTTCTCAGTGTCTCTGAGAATTGCTCTGATTATCCCTGTGACCTGTTTGCTAAGACTCTCCAGAGAGACGTCCTCAAAACAAACACACATCTTGACATATCTCCCGCATTGATCGCAGTGTCTCCAGAAACGGCATTCAAGGAGCCAGGACCTTTTCTCCCTACACTGTCCATTGAGTTGTCCTCAAAACCAATATACATCCTGCTATATCTCCCACATGGAAAGTGCCAGGAGGGAGAAGTGGGGATTATGTTTAGACTTTCTCGGAACTGCTTCAAATCAACTAGATATCTTTGTGCTGTAAATCTCCCAACAGCCAAACGCAAAAGCAGCAAACATCTCGCTGTATGTCCCACATCCAAAGTGCCAAGAGAGAGCTTGCTCTCCCTGTCTTTGAGTACTGTTTTCACTGTCCCGGTTACCTCTTTGCTAACATTCTCTTCAGAGCTGCAGTGAAACCAGGAACCACGTGGAGAAGGCACCCACACTGAAAGTGCCTGGAGGGAACATTGGGGCTTCTTCTCAGTGTCTCTGACATAGGGTTTCACTGTCCCGGGAAAGTCTCTGCTAACACCCTGCAGAGCGCTGTGCCCAATATACAGAAACGTCTTGCTGTATCTCCTACAGGGAAAGTGCCAGGAGGGAATTGTCGAGCTTGTTCTCAGTGTCTCTGAGAATTGCTCTGATTATCCGTGTGACCTCTTTGCTAAGACTCTCCAGAGAGACGTCCTCAAAACAAACACACATCTTGACATATCTCCCACATTGATCGCAGTGTCTCCAGAAACGGCATTCAAGGAGCCAGGACCTTTTCTCCCTACACTGTCCATTGAGTTGTCCTCAAAACCAATATACATCCTGCTATATCTCCCACATGGAAAGTGCCAGCAGGGAGAAGTGGGGATTATGTTTAGACTTTCTCGGAACTGCTTCAAATCAACTAGATATCTTTGTGCTGTAAATCTCCCAACAGCCAAACGCAAAAGCAGCAAACATCTCGCTGTATGTCCCACATCCAAAGTGCCAAGAGAGAGCTTGCTCTCCCTGTCTTTGAGTACTGTTTTCACTGTCCCGGTTACCTCTTTGCTAACATTCTCTTCAGAGCTGCAGTGAAACCAGGAACCACGTGGAGAAGGCACCCGCACTGAAAGTGCCTGGAGGGAACATTGGGGCTTCTTCTCAGTGTCTCTGACATAGGGTTTCACTGTCCCGGGAAAGTCTCTGCTAACACCCTGCAGAGCGCTGTGCCCAATATACAGAAACGTCTTGCGGTATCTCCTACAGGGAAAGTGCCAGGAGGGAATTGTGGAGCTTGTTCTCAGTGTCTCTGAGAATTGCTCTGATTATCCCTGTGACCTCTTTGCTAAGACTCTCCAGAGAGACGTCCTCAAAACAAACACACATCTTGACATATCTCCCGCATTGATCGCAGTGTCTCCAGAAACGGCATTCAAGGAGCCAGGACCTTTTCTCCCTACACTGTCCATTGAGTTGTCCTCAAAACCAATATACATCCTGCTATATCTCCCACATGGAAAGTGCCAGGAGGGAGAAGTGGGGATTATGTTTAGACTTTCTCGGAACTGCTTCAAATCAACTAGATATCTTTGTGCTGTAAATCTCCCAACAGCCAAACGCAAAAGCAGCAAACATCTCGCTGTATGTCCCACATCCAAAGTGCCAAGAGAGAGCTTGCTCTCCCTGTCTTTGAGTACTGTTTTCACTGTCCCGGTTACCTCTTTGCTAACATTCTCTTCAGAGCTGCAGTGAAACCAGGAACCACGTGGAGAAGGCACCCACACTGAAAGTGCCTGGAGGGAACATTGGGGCTTCTTCTCAGTGTCTCTGACATAGGGTTTCACTGTCCCGGGAAAGTCTCTGCTAACACCCTGCAGAGCGCTGTGCCCAATATACAGAAACGTCTTGCTGTATCTCCTACAGGGAAAGTGCCAGGAGGGAATTGTCGAGCTTGTTCTCAGTGTCTCTGAGAATTGCTCTGATTATCCGTGTGACCTCTTTGCTAAGACTCTCCAGAGAGACGTCCTCAAAACAAACACACATCTTGACATATCTCCCACATTGATCGCAGTGTCTCCAGAAACGGCATTCAAGGAGCCAGGACCTTTTCTCCCTACACTGTCCATTGAGTTGTCCTCAAAACCAATATACATCCTGCTATATCTCCCACATGGAAAGTGCCAGGAGGGAGAAGTGGGGATTATGTTTAGACTTTCTCGGAACTGCTTCAAATCAACTAGATATCTTTGTGCTGTAAATCTCCCAACAGCCAAACGCAAAAGCAGCAAACATCTCGCTGTATGTCCCACATCCAAAGTGCCAAGAGAGAGCTTGCTCTCCCTGTCTTTGAGTACTGTTTTCACTGTCCCGGTTACCTCTTTGCTAACATTCTCTTCAGAGCTGCAGTGAAACCAGGAACCACGTGGAGAAGGCACCCGCACTGAAAGTGCCTGGAGGGAACATTGGGGCTTCTTCTCAGTGTCTCTGACATAGGGTTTCACTGTCCCGGGAAAGTCTCTGCTAACACCCTGCAGAGCGCTGTGCCCAATATACAGAAACGTCTTGCGGTATCTCCTACAGGGGAAGTGCCAGGAGGGAATTGTCGAGCTTGTTCTCAGTGTCTCTGAGAATTGCTCTGATTATCCCTGTGACCTCTTTGCTAAGACTCTCCAGAGAGACGTCCTCAAAACAAACACACATCTTGACATATCTCCCGCATTGATCGCAGTGTCTCCAGAAACGGCATTCAAGGAGCCAGGACCTTTTCTCCCTACACTGTCCATTGAGTTGTCCTCAAAACCAATATACATCCTGCTATATCTCCCACATGGAAAGTGCCAGCAGGGAGAAGTGGGGATTATGTTTAGACTTTCTCGGAACTGCTTCAAATCAACTAGATATCTTTGTGCTGTAAATCTCCCAACAGCCAAACGCAAAAGCAGCAAACATCTCGCTGTATGTCCCACATCCAAAGTGCCAAGAGAGAGCTTGCTCTCCCTGTCTTTGAGTACTGTTTTCACTGTCCCGGTTACCTCTTGGCTAACATTCTCTTCAGAGCTGCAGTGAAACCAGGAACCACGTGGAGAAGGCACCCACACTGAAAGTGCCTGGAGGGAACATTGGGGCTTCTTCTCAGTGTCTCTGACATAGGGTTTCACTGTCCCGGGAAAGTCTCTGCTAACACCCTGCAGAGCGCTGTGCCCAATATACAGAAACGTCTTGCGGTATCTCCTACAGGGGAAGTGCCAGGAGGGAATTGTCGAGCTTGTTCTCAGTGTCTCTGAGAATTGCTCTGATTATCCCTGTGACCTGTTTGCTAAGACTCTCCAGAGAGACGTCCTCAAAACAAACACACATCTTGACATATCTCCCGCATTGATCGCAGTGTCTCCAGAAACGGCATTCAAGGAGCCAGGACCTTTTCTCCCTACACTGTCCATTGAGTTGTCCTCAAAACCAATATACATCCTGCTATATCTCCCACATGGAAAGTGCCAGCAGGGAGAAGTGGGGATTATGTTTAGACTTTCTCGGAACTGCTTCAAATCAACTAGATATCTTTGTGCTGTAAATCTCCCAACAGCCAAACGCAAAAGCAGCAAACATCTCGCTGTATGTCCCACATCCAAAGTGCCAAGAGAGAGCTTGCTCTCCCTGTCTTTGAGTACTGTTTTCACTGTCCCGGTTACCTCTTTGCTAACGTTCTCTTCAGAGCTGCAGTGAAACCAGGAACCACGTGGAGAAGGCACCCACACTGAAAGTGCCTGGAGGGAACATTGGGGCTTCTTCTCAGTGTCTCTGACATAGGGTTTCACTGTCCCGGGAAAGTCTCTGCTAACACCGTGCAGAGCGCTGTGCCCAATATACAGAAACGTCTTGCGGTATCTCCTACAGGGAAAGTGCCAGGAGGGAATTGTGGAGCTTGTTCTCAGTGTCTCTGAGAATTGCTCTGATTATCCCTGTGACCTCTTTGCTAAGACTCTCCAGAGAGACGTCCTCAAAACAAACACACATCTTGACATATCTCCCGCATTGATCGCAGTGTCTCCAGAAACGGCATTCAAGGAGCCAGGACCTTTTCTCCCTACACTGTCCATTGAGTTGTCCTCAAAACCAATATACATCCTGCTATATCTCCCACATGGAAAGTGCCAGGAGGGAGAAGTGGGGATTATGTTTAGACTTTCTCGGAACTGCTTCAAATCAACTAGATATCTTTGTGCTGTAAATCTCCCAACAGCCAAACGCAAAAGCAGCAAACATCTCGCTGTATGTCCCACATCCAAAGTGCCAAGAGAGAGCTTGCTCTCCCTGTCTTTGAGTACTGTTTTCACTGTCCCGGTTACCTCTTTGCTAACATTCTCTTCAGAGCTGCAGTGAAACCAGGAACCACGTGGAGAAGGCACCCACACTGAAAGTGCCTGGAGGGAACATTGGGGCTTCTTCTCAGTGTCTCTGACATAGGGTTTCACTGTCCCGGGAAAGTCTCTGCTAACACCGTGCAGAGCGCTGTGCCCAATATACAGAAACGTCTTGCTGTATCTCCTACAGGGAAAGTGCCAGGAGGGAATTGTCGATATAGTTCTCAGTGTCTCTGAGAATTGCTCTGATTATCCGTGTGACCTCTTTGCTAAGACTCTCCAGAGAGACGTCCTCAAAACAAACACACATCTTGACATATCTCCCACATTGATCGCAGTGTCTCCAGAAACGGCATTCAAGGAGCCAGGACCTTTTCTCCCTACACTGTCCATTGAGTTGTCCTCAAAACCAATATACATCCTGCTATATCTCCCACATGGAAAGTGCCAGGAGGGAGAAGTGGGGATTATGTTTAGACTTTCTCGGAACTGCTTCAAATCAACTAGATATCTTTGTGCTGTAAATCTCCCAACAGCCAAACGCAAAAGCAGCAAACATCTCGCTGTATGTCCCACATCCAAAGTGCCAAGAGAGAGCTTGCTCTCCCTGTCTTTGAGTACTGTTTTCACTGTCCCGGTTACCTCTTTGCTAACATTCTCTTCAGAGCTGCAGTGAAACCAGGAACCACGTGGAGAAGGCACCCACACTGAAAGTGCCTGGAGGGAACATTGGGGCTTCTTCTCAGTGTCTCTGACATAGGGTTTCACTGTCCCGGGAAAGTCTCTGCTAACACCCTGCAGAGCGCTGTGCCCAATATACAGAAACGTCTTGCGGTATCTCCTACAGGGAAAGTGCCAGGAGGGAATTGTGGAGCTTGTTCTCAGTGTCTCTGAGAATTGCTCTGATTATCCCTGTGACCTCTTTGCTAAGACTCTCCAGAGAGACGTCCTCAAAACAAACACACATCTTGACATATCTCCCGCATTGATCGCAGTGTCTCCAGAAACGGCATTCAAGGAGCCAGGACCTTTTCTCCCTACACTGTCCATTGAGTTGTCCTCAAAACCAATATACATCCTGCTATATCTCCCACATGGAAAGTGCCAGGAGGGAGAAGTGGGGATTATGTTTAGACTTTCTTGGAACTGCTTCAAATCAACTAGATATCTTTGTGCTGTAAATCTCCCAACAGCCAAACGCAAAAGCAGCAAACATCTCGCTGTATGTCCCACATCCAAAGTGCCAAGAGAGAGCTTGCTCTCCCTGTCTTTGAGTACTGTTTTCACTGTCCCGGTTACCTCTTTGCTAACATTCTCTTCAGAGCTGCAGTGAAACCAGGAACCACGTGGAGAAGGCACCCACACTGAAAGTGCCTGGAGGGAACATTGGGGCTTCTTCTCAGTGTCTCTGACATAGGGTTTCACTGTCCCGGGAAAGTCTCTGCTAACACCCTGCAGAGCGCTGTGCCCAATATACAGAAACGTCTTGCGGTATCTCCTACAGGGAAAGTGCCAGGAGGGAATTGTGGAGCTTGTTCTCAGTGTCTCTGAGAATTGCTCTGATTATCCCTGTGACCTCTTTGCTAAGACTCTCCAGAGAGACGTCCTCAAAACAAACACACATCTTGACATATCTCCCGCATTGATCGCAGTGTCTCCAGAAACGGCATTCAAGGAGCCAGGACCTTTTCTCCCTACACTGTCCATTGAGTTGTCCTCAAAACCAATACACATCCTGCTATATCTCCCACATGGAAAGTGCCAGGAGGGAGAAGTGGGGATTATGTTTAGACTTTCTTGGAACTGCTTCAAATCAACTAGATATCTTTGTGCTGTAAATCTCCCAACAGCCAAACGCAAAAGCAGCAAACATCTCGCTGTATGTCCCACATCCAAAGTGCCAAGAGAGAGCTTGCTCTCCCTGTCTTTGAGTACTGTTTTCACTGTCCCGGTTACCTCTTTGCTAACATTCTCTTCAGAGCTGCAGTGAAACCAGGAACCACGTGGAGAAGGCACCCACACTGAAAGTGCCTGGAGGGAACATTGGGGCTTCTTCTCAGTGTCTCTGACGTAGGGTTTCACTATCCCGGGAAAGTCTCTGCTAACACCCTGCAGAGCGCTGTGCCCAATATACAGAAACGTCTTGCGGTATCTCCTACAGGGAAAGTGCCAGGAGGGAATTGTGGAGCTTGTTCTCAGTGTCTCTGAGAATTGCTCTGATTATCCCTGTGACCTCTTTGCTAAGACTCTCCAGAGAGACGTCCTCAAAACAAACACACATCTTGACATATCTCCCGCATTGATCGTAGTGTCTCCAGAAACGGCATTCAAGGAGCCAGGACCTTTTCTCCCTACACTGTCCATTGAGTTGTCCTCAAAACCAATATACATCCTGCTATATCTCCCACATGGAAAGTGCCAGGAGGGAGAAGTGGGGATTATGTTTAGACTTTCTCGGAACTGCTTCAAATCAACTAGATATCTTTGTGCTGTAAATCTCCCAACAGCCAAACGCAAAAGCAGCAAACATCTCGCTGTATGTCCCACATCCAAAGTGCCAAGAGAGAGCTTGCTCTCCCTGTCTTTGAGTACTGTTTTCACTGTCCCGGTTACCTCTTGGCTAACATTCTCTTCAGAGCTGCAGTGAAACCAGGAACCACGTGGAGAAGGCACCCACACTGAAAGTGCCTGGAGGGAACATTGGGGCTTCTTCTCAGTGTCTCTGACATAGGGTTTCACTGTCCCGGGAAAGTCTCTGCTAACACCGTGCAGAGCGCTGTGCCCAATATACAGAAACGTCTTGCGGTATCTCCTACAGGGAAAGTGCCAGGAGGGAATTGTCGAGCTTGTTCTCAGTGTCTCTGAGAATTGCTCTGATTATCCGTGTGACCTCTTTGCTAAGACTCTCCAGAGAGACGTCCTCAAAACAAACACACATCTTGACATATCTCCCGCATTGATCGCAGTGTCTCCAGAAACGGCATTCAAGGTGCCAGGAACTTTTCTCCCTACACTGTCCATTGAGTTGTCCTCAAAACCAATACACATCCTGCTATATCTCCCACATGGAAAGTGCCAGGAGGGAGAAGTGGGGATTATGTTTAGACTTTCTCGGAACTGCTTCAAATCAACTAGATATCTTTGTGCTGTAAATCTCCCAACAGCCAAACGCAAAAGCAGCAAACATCTCGCTGTATGTCCCACATCCAAAGTGCCAAGAGAGAGCTTGCTCTCCCTGTCTTTGAGTACTGTTTTCACTGTCCCGGTTACCTCTTTGCTAACATTCTCTTCAGAGCTGCAGTGAAACCAGGAACCACGTGGAGAAGGCACCCGCACTGAAAGTGCCTGGAGGGAACATTGGGGCTTCTTCTCAGTGTCTCTGACATAGGGTTTCACTGTCCCGGGAAAGTCTCTGCTAACACCGTGCAGAGCGCTGTGCCCAATATACAGAAACGTCTTGCGGTATCTCCTACAGGGAAAGTGCCAGGAGGGAATTGTGGAGCTTGTTCTCAGTGTCTCTGAGAATTGCTCTGATTATCCCTGTGACCTCTTTGCTAAGACTCTCCAGAGAGACGTCCTCAAAACAAACACACATCTTGACATATCTCCCACATTGATCGCAGTGTCTCCAGAAACGGCATTCAAGGAGCCAGGACCTTTTCTCCCTACACTGTCCATTGAGTTGTCCTCAAAACCAATATACATCCTGCTATATCTCCCACATGGAAAGTGCCAGGAGGGAGAAGTGGGGATTATGTTTAGACTTTCTCGGAACTGCTTCAAATCAACTAGATATCTTTGTGCTGTAAATCTCCCAACAGCCAAACGCAAAAGCAGCAAACATCTCGCTGTATGTCCCACATCCAAAGTGCCAAGAGAGAGCTTGCTCTCCCTGTCTTTGAGTACTGTTTTCACTGTCCCGGTTACCTCTTGGCTAACATTCTCTTCAGAGCTGCAGTGAAACCAGGAACCACGTGGAGAAGGCACCCACACTGAAAGTGCCTGGAGGGAACATTGGGGCTTCTTCTCAGTGTCTCTGACATAGGGTTTCACTGTCCCGGGAAAGTCTCTGCTAACACCCTGCAGAGCGCTGTGCCCAATATACAGAAACGTCTTGCGGTATCTCCTACAGGGAAAGTGCCAGGAGGGAATTGTCGAGCTTGTTCTCAGTGTCTCTGAGAATTGCTCTGATTATCCGTGTGACCTCTTTGCTAAGACTCTCCAGAGAGACGTCCTCAAAACAAACACACATCTTGACATATCTCCCGCATTGATCGCAGTGTCTCCAGAAACGGCATTCAAGGTGCCAGGAACTTTTCTCCCTACACTGTCCATTGAGTTGTCCTCAAAACCAATACACATCCTGCTATATCTCCCACATGGAAAGTGCCAGGAGGGAGAAGTGGGGATTATGTTTAGACTTTCTCGGAACTGCTTCAAATCAACTAGATATCTTTGTGCTGTAAATCTCCCAACAGCCAAACGCAAAAGCAGCAAACATCTCGCTGTATGTCCCACATCCAAAGTGCCAAGAGAGAGCTTGCTCTCCCTGTCTTTGAGTACTGTTTTCACTGTCCCGGTTACCTCTTTGCTAACATTCTCTTCAGAGCTGCAGTGAAACCAGGAACCACGTGGAGAAGGCACCCGCACTGAAAGTGCCTGGAGGGAACATTGGGGCTTCTTCTCAGTGTCTCTGACATAGGGTTTCACTGTCCCGGGAAAGTCTCTGCTAACACCGTGCAGAGCGCTGTGCCCAATATACAGAAACGTCTTGCGGTATCTCCTACAGGGAAAGTGCCAGGAGGGAATTGTGGAGCTTGTTCTCAGTGTCTCTGAGAATTGCTCTGATTATCCCTGTGACCTCTTTGCTAAGACTCTCCAGAGAGACGTCCTCAAAACAAACACACATCTTGACATATCTCCCACATTGATCGCAGTGTCTCCAGAAACGGCATTCAAGGAGCCAGGACCTTTTCTCCCTACACTGTCCATTGAGTTGTCCTCAAAACCAATATACATCCTGCTATATCTCCCACATGGAAAGTGCCAGGAGGGAGAAGTGGGGATTATGTTTAGACTTTCTCGGAACTGCTTCAAATCAACTAGATATCTTTGTGCTGTAAATCTCCCAACAGCCAAACGCAAAAGCAGCAAACATCTCGCTGTATGTCCCACATCCAAAGTGCCAAGAGAGAGCTTGCTCTCCCTGTCTTTGAGTACTGTTTTCACTGTCCCGGTTACCTCTTGGCTAACATTCTCTTCAGAGCTGCAGTGAAACCAGGAACCACGTGGAGAAGGCACCCACACTGAAAGTGCCTGGAGGGAACATTGGGGCTTCTTCTCAGTGTCTCTGACATAGGGTTTCACTGTCCCGGGAAAGTCTCTGCTAACACCGTGCAGAGCGCTGTGCCCAATATACAGAAACGTCTTGCGGTATCTCCTACAGGGAAAGTGCCAGGAGGGAATTGTGGAGCTTGTTCTCAGTGTCTCTGAGAATTGCTCTGATTATCCCTGTGACCTCTTTGCTAAGACTCTCCAGAGAGACGTCCTCAAAACAAACACACATCTTGACATATCTCCCGCATTGATCGCAGTGTCTCCAGAAACGGCATTCAAGGAGCCAGGACCTTTTCTCCCTACACTGTCCATTGAGTTGTCCTCAAAACCAATATACATCCTGCTATATCTCCCACATGGAAAGTGCCAGGAGGGAGAAGTGGGGATTATGTTTAGACTTTCTCGGAACTGCTTCAAATCAACTAGATATCTTTGTGCTGTAAATCTCCCAACAGCCAAACGCAAAAGCAGCAAACATCTCGCTGTATGTCACACATCCAAAGTGCCAAGAGAGAGCTTGCTCTCCCTGTCTTTGAGTACTGTTTTCACTGTCCCGGTTACCTCTTTGCTAACATTCTCTTCAGAGCTGCAGTGAAACCAGGAACCACGTGGAGAAGGCACCCACACTGAAAGTGCCTGGAGGGAACATTGGGGCTTCTTCTCAGTGTCTCTGACATAGGGTTTCACTGTCCCGGGAAAGTCTCTACTAACACCCTGCAGAGCGCTGTGCCCAATATACAGAAACGTCTTGCTGTATCTCCTACAGGGAAAGTGCCAGGAGGGAATTGTCGAGCTTGTTCTCAGTGTCTCTGAGAATTGCTCTGATTATCCCTGTGACCTCTTTGCTAAGACTCTCCAGAGAGACGTCCTCAAAACAAACACACATCTTGACATATCTCCCGCATTGATCGCAGTGTCTCCAGAAACGGCATTCAAGGAGCCAGGACCTTTTCTCCCTACACTGTCCATTGAGTTGTCCTCAAAACCAATATACATCCTGCTATATCTCCCACATGGAAAGTGCCAGCAGGGAGAAGTGGGGATTATGTTTAGACTTTCTCGGAACTGCTTCAAATCAACTAGATATCTTTGTGCTGTAAATCTCCCAACAGCCAAACGCAAAAGCAGCAAACATCTCGCTGTATGTCACACATCCAAAGTGCCAAGAGAGAGCTTGCTCTCCCTGTCTTTGAGTACTGTTTTCACTGTCCCGGTTACCTCTTTGCTAACATTCTCTTCAGAGCTGCAGTGAAACCAGGAACCACGTGGAGAAGGCACCCACACTGAAAGTGCCTGGAGGGAACATTGGGGCTTCTTCTCAGTGTCTCTGACATAGGGTTTCACTGTCCCGGGAAAGTCTCTACTAACACCCTGCAGAGCGCTGTGCCCAATATACAGAAACGTCTTGCTGTATCTCCTACAGGGAAAGTGCCAGGAGGGAATTGTCGAGCTTGTTCTCAGTGTCTCTGAGAATTGCTCTGATTATCCGTGTGACCTCTTTGCTAAGACTCTCCAGAGAGACGTCCTCAAAACAAACACACATCTTGACATATCTCCCGCATTGATCGCAGTGTCTCCAGAAACGGCATTCAAGGAGCCAGGACCTTTTCTCCCTACACTGTCCATTGAGTTGTCCTCAAAACCAATATACATCCTGCTATATCTCCCACATGGAAAGTGCCAGGAGGGAGAAGTGGGGATTATGTTTAGACTTTCTCGGAACTGCTTCAAATCAACTAGATATCTTTGTGCTGTAAATCTCCCAACAGCCAAACGCAAAAGCAGCAAACATCTCGCTGTATGTCCCACATCCAAAGTGCCAAGAGAGAGCTTGCTCTCCCTGTCTTTGAGTACTGTTTTCACTGTCCCGGTTACCTCTTGGCTAACATTCTCTTCAGAGCTGCAGTGAAACCAGGAACCACGTGGAGAAGGCACCCACACTGAAAGTGCCTGGAGGGAACATTGGGGCTTCTTCTCAGTGTCTCTGACATAGGGTTTCACTGTCCCGGGAAAGTCTCTGCTAACACCGTGCAGAGCGCTGTGCCCAATATACAGAAACGTCTTGCGGTATCTCCTACAGGGAAAGTGCCAGGAGGGAATTGTGGAGCTTGTTCTCAGTGTCTCTGAGAATTGCTCTGATTATCCCTGTGACCTCTTTGCTAAGACTCTCCAGAGAGACGTCCTCAAAACAAACACACATCTTGACATATCTCCCGCATTGATCGCAGTGTCTCCAGAAACGGCATTCAAGGAGCCAGGACCTTTTCTCCCTACACTGTCCATTGAGTTGTCCTCAAAACCAATATACATCCTGCTATATCTCCCACATGGAAAGTGCCAGCAGGGAGAAGTGGGGATTATGTTTAGACTTTCTCGGAACTGCTTCAAATCAACTAGATATCTTTGTGCTGTAAATCTCCCAACAGCCAAATGCAAAAGCAGCAAACATCTCGCTGTATGTCCCACATCCAAAGTGCCAAGAGAGAGCTTGCTCTCCCTGTCTTTGAGTACTGTTTTCACTGTCCCGGTTACCTCTTTGCTAACATTCTCTTCAGAGCTGCAGTGAAACCAGGAACCACGTGGAGAAGGCACCCACACTGAAAGTGCCTGGAGGGAACATTGGGGCTTCTTCTCAGTGTCTCTGACATAGGGTTTCACTGTCCCGCGAAAGTCTCTGCTAACACCCTGCAGAGCGCTGTGCCCAATATACAGAAACGTCTTGCTGTATCTCCTACAGGGAAAGTGCCAGGAGGGAATTGTCGAGCTTGTTCTCAGTGTCTCTGAGAATTGCTCTGATTATCCGTGTGACCTCTTTGCTAAGACTCTCCAGAGAGACGTCCTCAAAACAAACACACATCTTGACATATCTCCCACATTGATCGCAGTGTCTCCAGAAACGGCATTCAAGGAGCCAGGACCTTTTCTCCCTACACTGTCCATTGAGTTGTCCTCAAAACCAATATACATCCTGCTATATCTCCCACATGGAAAGTGCCAGGAGGGAGAAGTGGGGATTATGTTTAGACTTTCTCGGAACTGCTTCAAATCAACTAGATATCTTTGTGCTGTAAATCTCCCAACAGCCAAACGCAAAAGCAGCAAACATCTCGCTGTATGTCCCACATCCAAAGTGCCAAGAGAGAGCTTGCTCTCCCTGTCTTTGAGTACTGTTTTCACTGTCCCGGTTACCTCTTGGCTAACATTCTCTTCAGAGCTGCAGTGAAACCAGGAACCACGTGGAGAAGGCACCCACACTGAAAGTGCCTGGAGGGAACATTGGGGCTTCTTCTCAGTGTCTCTGACATAGGGTTTCACTGTCCCGGGAAAGTCTCTGCTAACACCCTGCAGAGCGCTGTGCCCAATATACAGAAACGTCTTGCGGTATCTCCTACAGGGGAAGTGCCAGGAGGGAATTGTCGAGCTTGTTCTCAGTGTCTCTGAGAATTGCTCTGATTATCCCTGTGACCTGTTTGCTAAGACTCTCCAGAGAGACGTCCTCAAAACAAACACACATCTTGACATATCTCCCGCATTGATCGCAGTGTCTCCAGAAACGGCATTCAAGGAGCCAGGACCTTTTCTCCCTACACTGTCCATTGAGTTGTCCTCAAAACCAATATACATCCTGCTATATCTCCCACATGGAAAGTGCCAGCAGGGAGAAGTGGGGATTATGTTTAGACTTTCTCGGAACTGCTTCAAATCAACTAGATATCTTTGTGCTGTAAATCTCCCAACAGCCAAACGCAAAAGCAGCAAACATCTCGCTGTATGTCCCACATCCAAAGTGCCAAGAGAGAGCTTGCTCTCCCTGTCTTTGAGTACTGTTTTCACTGTCCCGGTTACCTCTTTGCTAACATTCTCTTCAGAGCTGCAGTGAAACCAGGAACCACGTGGAGAAGGCACCCACACTGAAAGTGCCTGGAGGGAACATTGGGGCTTCTTCTCAGTGTCTCTGACATAGGGTTTCACTGTCCCGGGAAAGTCTCTGCTAACACCCTGCAGAGCGCTGTGCCCAATATACAGAAACGTCTTGCGGTATCTCCTACAGGGAAAGTGCCAGGAGGGAATTGTCGAGCTTGTTCTCAGTGTCTCTGAGAATTGCTCTGATTATCCCTGTGACCTCTTTGCTAAGACTCTCCAGAGAGACGTCCTCAAAACAAACACACATCTTGACATATCTCCCGCATTGATCGCAGTGTCTCCAGAAACGGCATTCAAGGAGCCAGGACCTTTTCTCCCTACACTGTCCATTGAGTTGTCCTCAAAACCAATATACATCCTGCTATATCTCCCACATGGAAAGTGCCAGCAGGGAGAAGTGGGGATTATGTTTAGACTTTCTCGGAACTGCTTCAAATCAACTAGATATCTTTGTGCTGTAAATCTCCCAACAGCCAAACGCAAAAGCAGCAAACATCTCGCTGTATGTCCCACATCCAAAGTGCCAAGAGAGAGCTTGCTCTCCCTGTCTTTGAGTACTGTTTTCACTGTCCCGGTTACCTCTTTGCTAACATTCTCTTCAGAGCTGCAGTGAAACCAGGAACCACGTGGAGAAGGCACCCACACTGAAAGTGCCTGGAGGGAACATTGGGGCTTCTTCTCAGTGTCTCTGACATAGGGTTTCACTGTCCCGCGAAAGTCTCTGCTAACACCCTGCAGAGCGCTGTGCCCAATATACAGAAACGTCTTGCGGTATCTCCTACAGGGAAAGTGCCAGGAGGGAATTGTGGAGCTTGTTCTCAGTGTCTCTGAGAATTGCTCTGATTATCCCTGTGACCTCTTTGCTAAGACTCTCCAGAGAGACGTCCTCAAAACAAACACACATCTTGACATATCTCCCGCATTGATCGCAGTGTCTCCAGAAACGGCATTCAAGGAGCCAGGACCTTTTCTCCCTACACTGTCCATTGAGTTGTCCTCAAAACCAATATACATCCTGCTATATCTCCCACATGGAAAGTGCCAGGAGGGAGAAGTGGGGATTATGTTTAGACTTTCTCGGAACTGCTTCAAATCAACTAGATATCTTTGTGCTGTAAATCTCCCAACAGCCAAACGCAAAAGCAGCAAACATCTCGCTGTATGTCCCACATCCAAAGTGCCAAGAGAGAGCTTGCTCTCCCTGTCTTTGAGTACTGTTTTCACTGTCCCGGTTACCTCTTGGCTAACATTCTCTTCAGAGCTGCAGTGAAACCAGGAACCACGTGGAGAAGGCACCCACACTGAAAGTGCCTGGAGGGAACATTGGGGCTTCTTCTCAGTGTCTCTGACATAGGGTTTCACTGTCCCGGGAAAGTCTCTGCTAACACCGTGCAGAGCGCTGTGCCCAATATACAGAAACGTCTTGCGGTATCTCCTACAGGGAAAGTGCCAGGAGGGAATTGTCGATATAGTTCTCAGTGTCTCTGAGAATTGCTCTGATTATCCCTGTGACCTCTTTGCTAAGACTCTCCAGAGAGACGTCCTCAAAACAAACACACATCTTGACATATCTCCCACATTGATCGCAGTGTCTCCAGAAACGGCATTCAAGGAGCCAGGACCTTTTCTCCCTACACTGTCCATTGAGTTGTCCTCAAAACCAATATACATCCTGCTATATCTCCCACATGGAAAGTGCCAGGAGGGAGAAGTGGGGATTATGTTTAGACTTTCTCGGAACTGCTTCAAATCAACTAGATATCTTTGTGCTGTAAATCTCCCAACAGCCAAACGCAAAAGCAGCAAACATCTCGCTGTATGTCCCACATCCAAAGTGCCAAGAGAGAGCTTGCTCTCCCTGTCTTTGAGTACTGTTTTCACTGTCCCGGTTACCTCTTTGCTAACATTCTCTTCAGAGCTGCAGTGAAACCAGGAACCACGTGGAGAAGGCACCCACACTGAAAGTGCCTGGAGGGAACATTGGGGCTTCTTCTCAGTGTCTCTGACATAGGGTTTCACTGTCCCGGGAAAGTCTCTGCTAACACCCTGCAGAGCGCTGTGCCCAATATACAGAAACGTCTTGCGGTATCTCCTACAGGGAAAGTGCCAGGAGGGAATTGTGGAGCTTGTTCTCAGTGTCTCTGAGAATTGCTCTGATTATCCCTGTGACCTCTTTGCTAAGACTCTCCAGAGAGACGTCCTCAAAACAAACACACATCTTGACATATCTCCCGCATTGATCGCAGTGTCTCCAGAAACGGCATTCAAGGAGCCAGGACCTTTTCTCCCTACACTGTCCATTGAGTTGTCCTCAAAACCAATACACATCCTGCTATATCTCCCACATGGAAAGTGCCAGGAGGGAGAAGTGGGGATTATGTTTAGACTTTCTTGGAACTGCTTCAAATCAACTAGATATCTTTGTGCTGTAAATCTCCCAACAGCCAAACGCAAAAGCAGCAAACATCTCGCTGTATGTCCCACATCCAAAGTGCCAAGAGAGAGCTTGCTCTCCCTGTCTTTGAGTACTGTTTTCACTGTCCCGGTTACCTCTTTGCTAACATTCTCTTCAGAGCTGCAGTGAAACCAGGAACCACGTGGAGAAGGCACCCACACTGAAAGTGCCTGGAGGGAACATTGGGGCTTCTTCTCAGTGTCTCTGACATAGGGTTTCACTATCCCGGGAAAGTCTCTGCTAACACCCTGCAGAGCGCTGTGCCCAATATACAGAAACGTCTTGCGGTATCTCCTACAGGGAAAGTGCCAGGAGGGAATTGTGGAGCTTGTTCTCAGTGTCTCTGAGAATTGCTCTGATTATCCCTGTGACCTCTTTGCTAAGACTCTCCAGAGAGACGTCCTCAAAACAAACACACATCTTGACATATCTCCCGCATTGATCGTAGTGTCTCCAGAAACGGCATTCAAGGAGCCAGGACCTTTTCTCCCTACACTGTCCATTGAGTTGTCCTCAAAACCAATATACATCCTGCTATATCTCCCACATGGAAAGTGCCAGGAGGGAGAAGTGGGGATTATGTTTAGACTTTCTCGGAACTGCTTCAAATCAACTAGATATCTTTGTGCTGTAAATCTCCCAACAGCCAAACGCAAAAGCAGCAAACATCTCGCTGTATGTCCCACATCCAAAGTGCCAAGAGAGAGCTTGCTCTCCCTGTCTTTGAGTACTGTTTTCACTGTCCCGGTTACCTCTTGGCTAACATTCTCTTCAGAGCTGCAGTGAAACCAGGAACCACGTGGAGAAGGCACCCACACTGAAAGTGCCTGGAGGGAACATTGGGGCTTCTTCTCAGTGTCTCTGACATAGGGTTTCACTGTCCCGGGAAAGTCTCTGCTAACACCCTGCAGAGCGCTGTGCCCAATATACAGAAACGTCTTGCGGTATCTCCTACAGGGAAAGTGCCAGGAGGGAATTGTCGAGCTTGTTCTCAGTGTCTCTGAGAATTGCTCTGATTATCCCTGTGACCTCTTTGCTAAGACTCTCCAGAGAGACGTCCTCAAAACAAACACACATCTTGACATATCTCCCACATTGATCGCAGTGTCTCCAGAAACGGCATTCAAGGAGCCAGGACCTTTTCTCCCTACACTGTCCATTGAGTTGTCCTCAAAACCAATATACATCCTGCTATATCTCCCACATGGAAAGTGCCAGGAGGGAGAAGTGGGGATTATGTTTAGACTTTCTCGGAACTGCTTCAAATCAACTAGATATCTTTGTGCTGTAAATCTCCCAACAGCCAAACGCAAAAGCAGCAAACATCTCGCTGTATGTCCCACATCCAAAGTGCCAAGAGAGAGCTTGCTCTCCCTGTCTTTGAGTACTGTTTTCACTGTCCCGGTTACCTCTTGGCTAACATTCTCTTCAGAGCTGCAGTGAAACCAGGAACCACGTGGAGAAGGCACCCACACTGAAAGTGCCTGGAGGGAACATTGGGGCTTCTTCTCAGTGTCTCTGACATAGGGTTTCACTGTCCCGGGAAAGTCTCTGCTAACACCCTGCAGAGCGCTGTGCCCAATATACAGAAACGTCTTGCGGTATCTGCTACAGGGAAAGTGCCAGGAGGGAATTGTCGAGCTTGTTCTCAGTGTCTCTGAGAATTGCTCTGATTATCCCTGTGACCTCTTTGCTAAGACTCTCCAGAGAGACGTCCTCAAAACAAACACACATCTTGACATATCTCCCGCATTGATCGCAGTGTCTCCAGAAACGGCATTCAAGGAGCCAGGACCTTTTCTCCCTGCACTGTCCATTGAGTTGTCCTCAAAACCAATACACATCCTGCTATATCTCCCACATGGAAAGTGCCAGGAGGGAGAAGTGGGGATTATGTTTAGACTTTCTCGGAACTGCTTCAAATCAACTAGATATCTTTGTGCTGTAAATCTCCCAACAGCCAAACGCAAAAGCAGCAAACATCTCGCTGTATGTCCCACATCCAAAGTGCCAAGAGAGAGCTTGCTCTCCCTGTCTTTGAGTACTGTTTTCACTGTCCCGGTTACCTCTTGGCTAACATTCTCTTCAGAGCTGCAGTGAAACCAGGAACCACGTGGAGAAGGCACCCACACTGAAAGTGCCTGGAGGGAACATTGGGGCTTCTTCTCAGTGTCTCTGACATAGGGTTTCACTGTCCCGGGAAAGTCTCTGCTAACACCCTGCAGAGCGCTGTGCCCAATATACAGAAACGTCTTGCGGTATCTCCTACAGGGAAAGTGCCAGGAGGGAATTGTCGAGCTTGTTCTCAGTGTCTCTGAGAATTGCTCTGATTATCCCTGTGACCTCTTTGCTAAGACTCTCCAGAGAGACGTCCTCAAAACAAACACACATCTTGACATATCTCCCACATTGATCGCAGTGTCTCCAGAAACGGCATTCAAGGAGCCAGGACCTTTTCTCCCTACACTGTCCATTGAGTTGTCCTCAAAACCAATATACATCCTGCTATATCTCCCACATGGAAAGTGCCAGGAGGGAGAAGTGGGGATTATGTTTAGACTTTCTCGGAACTGCTTCAAATCAACTAGATATCTTTGTGCTGTAAATCTCCCAACAGCCAAACGCAAAAGCAGCAAACATCTCGCTGTATGTCCCACATCCAAAGTGCCAAGAGAGAGCTTGCTCTCCCTGTCTTTGAGTACTGTTTTCACTGTCCCGGTTACCTCTTTGCTAACATTCTCTTCAGAGCTGCAGTGAAACCAGGAACCACGTGGAGAAGGCACCCACACTGAAAGTGCCTGGAGGGAACATTGGGGCTTCTTCTCAGTGTCTCTGACATAGGGTTTCACTATCCCGGGAAAGTCTCTGCTAACACCCTGCAGAGCGCTGTGCCCAATATACAGAAACGTCTTGCGGTATCTCCTACAGGGAAAGTGCCAGGAGGGAATTGTGGAGCTTGTTCTCAGTGTCTCTGAGAATTGCTCTGATTATCCCTGTGACCTCTTTGCTAAGACTCTCCAGAGAGACGTCCTCAAAACAAACACACATCTTGACATATCTCCCGCATTGATCGTAGTGTCTCCAGAAACGGCATTCAAGGAGCCAGGACCTTTTCTCCCTACACTGTCCATTGAGTTGTCCTCAAAACCAATATACATCCTGCTATATCTCCCACATGGAAAGTGCCAGGAGGGAGAAGTGGGGATTATGTTTAGACTTTCTCGGAACTGCTTCAAATCAACTAGATATCTTTGTGCTGTAAATCTCCCAACAGCCAAACGCAAAAGCAGCAAACATCTCGCTGTATGTCCCACATCCAAAGTGCCAAGAGAGAGCTTGCTCTCCCTGTCTTTGAGTACTGTTTTCACTGTCCCGGTTACCTCTTGGCTAACATTCTCTTCAGAGCTGCAGTGAAACCAGGAACCACGTGGAGAAGGCACCCACACTGAAAGTGCCTGGAGGGAACATTGGGGCTTCTTCTCAGTGTCTCTGACATAGGGTTTCACTGTCCCGGGAAAGTCTCTGCTAACACCCTGCAGAGCGCTGTGCCCAATATACAGAAACGTCTTGCGGTATCTCCTACAGGGAAAGTGCCAGGAGGGAATTGTCGAGCTTGTTCTCAGTGTCTCTGAGAATTGCTCTGATTATCCCTGTGACCTCTTTGCTAAGACTCTCCAGAGAGACGTCCTCAAAACAAACACACATCTTGACATATCTCCCACATTGATCGCAGTGTCTCCAGAAACGGCATTCAAGGAGCCAGGACCTTTTCTCCCTACACTGTCCATTGAGTTGTCCTCAAAACCAATATACATCCTGCTATATCTCCCACATGGAAAGTGCCAGGAGGGAGAAGTGGGGATTATGTTTAGACTTTCTCGGAACTGCTTCAAATCAACTAGATATCTTTGTGCTGTAAATCTCCCAACAGCCAAACGCAAAAGCAGCAAACATCTCGCTGTATGTCCCACATCCAAAGTGCCAAGAGAGAGCTTGCTCTCCCTGTCTTTGAGTACTGTTTTCACTGTCCCGGTTACCTCTTGGCTAACATTCTCTTCAGAGCTGCAGTGAAACCAGGAACCACGTGGAGAAGGCACCCACACTGAAAGTGCCTGGAGGGAACATTGGGGCTTCTTCTCAGTGTCTCTGACATAGGGTTTCACTGTCCCGGGAAAGTCTCTGCTAACACCCTGCAGAGCGCTGTGCCCAATATACAGAAACGTCTTGCGGTATCTGCTACAGGGAAAGTGCCAGGAGGGAATTGTCGAGCTTGTTCTCAGTGTCTCTGAGAATTGCTCTGATTATCCCTGTGACCTCTTTGCTAAGACTCTCCAGAGAGACGTCCTCAAAACAAACACACATCTTGACATATCTCCCGCATTGATCGCAGTGTCTCCAGAAACGGCATTCAAGGAGCCAGGACCTTTTCTCCCTGCACTGTCCATTGAGTTGTCCTCAAAACCAATACACATCCTGCTATATCTCCCACATGGAAAGTGCCAGGAGGGAGAAGTGGGGATTATGTTTAGACTTTCTCGGAACTGCTTCAAATCAACTAGATATCTTTGTGCTGTAAATCTCCCAACAGCCAAACGCAAAAGCAGCAAACATCTCGCTGTATGTCCCACATCCAAAGTGCCAAGAGAGAGCTTGCTCTCCCTGTCTTTGAGTACTGTTTTCACTGTCCCGGTTACCTCTTGGCTAACATTCTCTTCAGAGCTGCAGTGAAACCAGGAACCACGTGGAGAAGGCACCCACACTGAAAGTGCCTGGAGGGAACATTGGGGCTTCTTCTCAGTGTCTCTGACATAGGGTTTCACTGTCCCGGGAAAGTCTCTGCTAACACCCTGCAGAGCGCTGTGCCCAATATACAGAAACGTCTTGCGGTATCTCCTACAGGGAAAGTGCCAGGAGGGAATTGTCGAGCTTGTTCTCAGTGTCTCTGAGAATTGCTCTGATTATCCCTGTGACCTCTTTGCTAAGACTCTCCAGAGAGACGTCCTCAAAACAAACACACATCTTGACATATCTCCCACATTGATCGCAGTGTCTCCAGAAACGGCATTCAAGGAGCCAGGACCTTTTCTCCCTACACTGTCCATTGAGTTGTCCTCAAAACCAATATACATCCTGCTATATCTCCCACATGGAAAGTGCCAGGAGGGAGAAGTGGGGATTATGTTTAGACTTTCTCGGAACTGCTTCAAATCAACTAGATATCTTTGTGCTGTAAATCTCCCAACAGCCAAACGCAAAAGCAGCAAACATCTCGCTGTATGTCCCACATCCAAAGTGCCAAGAGAGAGCTTGCTCTCCCTGTCTTTGAGTACTGTTTTCACTGTCCCGGTTACCTCTTTGCTAACATTCTCTTCAGAGCTGCAGTGAAACCAGGAACCACGTGGAGAAGGCACCCACACTGAAAGTGCCTGGAGGGAACATTGGGGCTTCTTCTCAGTGTCTCTGACATAGGGTTTCACTGTCCCGGGAAAGTCTCTGCTAACACCCTGCAGAGCGCTGTGCCCAATATACAGAAACGTCTTGCGGTATCTCCTACAGGGAAAGTGCCAGGAGGGAATTGTGGAGCTTGTTCTCAGTGTCTCTGAGAATTGCTCTGATTATCCGTGTGACCTCTTTGCTAAGACTCTCCAGAGAGACGTCCTCAAAACAAACACACATCTTGACATATCTCCCACACTGATCGCAGTGTCTCCAGAAACGGCATTCAAGGAGCCAGGACCTTTTCTCCCTACACTGTCCATTGAGTTGTCCTCAAAACCAATACACATCCTGCTATATCTCCCACATGGAAAGTGCCAGGAGGGAGAAGTGGGGATTATGTTTAGACTTTCTCGGAACTGCTTCAAATCAACTAGATATCTTTGTTCTGTAAATCTCCCAACAGCCAAACGCAAAAGCAGCAAACATCTCGCTGTATGTCCCACATCCAAAGTGCCAAGAGAGAGCTTGCTCTCCCTGTCTTTGAGTACTGTTTTCACTGTCCCGGTTACCTCTTTGCTAACATTCTCTTCAGAGCTGCAGTGAAACCAGGAACCACGTGGAGAAGGCACCCGCACTGAAAGTGCCTGGAGGGAACATTGGGGCTTCTTCTCAGTGTCTCTGACATAGGGTTTCACTGTCCCGGGAAAGTCTCTGCTAACACCCTGCAGAGCGCTGTGCCCAATATACAGAAAAGTCTTGCGGTATCTCCTACAGGGAAAGTGCCAGGAGGGAATTGTCGAGCTTGTTCTCAGTGTCTCTGAGAATTGCTCTGATTATCCCTGTGACCTCTTTGCTAAGACTCTCCAGAGAGACGTCCTCAAAACAAACACACATCTTGACATATCTCCCGCATTGATCGCAGTGTCTCCAGAAACGGCATTCAAGGAGCCAGGACCTTTTCTCCCTACACTGTCCATTGAGTTGTCCTCAAAACCAATATACATCCTGCTATATCTCCCACATGGAAAGTGCCAGGAGGGAGAAGTGGGGATTATGTTTAGACTTTCTCGGAACTGCTTCAAATCAACTAGATATCTTTGTGCTGTAAATCTCCCAACAGCCAAACGCAAAAGCAGCAAACATCTCGCTGTATGTCCCACATCCAAAGTGCCAAGAGAGAGCTTGCTCTCCCTGTCTTTGAGTACTGTTTTCACTGTCCCGGTTACCTCTTGGCTAACATTCTCTTCAGAGCTGCAGTGAAACCAGGAACCACGTGGAGAAGGCACCCACACTGAAAGTGCCTGGAGGGAACATTGGGGCTTCTTCTCAGTGTCTCTGACATAGGGTTTCACTGTCCCGGGAAAGTCTCTGCTAACACCGTGCAGAGCGCTGTGCCCAATATACAGAAACGTCTTGCGGTATCTGCTACAGGGAAAGTGCCAGGAGGGAATTGTCGAGCTTGTTCTCAGTGTCTCTGAGAATTGCTCTGATTATCCCTGTGACCTCTTTGCTAAGACTCTCCAGAGAGACGTCCTCAAAACAAACACACATCTTGACATATCTCCCGCATTGATCGCAGTGTCTCCAGAAACGGCATTCAAGGAGCCAGGACCTTTTCTCCCTGCACTGTCCATTGAGTTGTCCTCAAAACCAATACACATCCTGCTATATCTCCCACATGGAAAGTGCCAGGAGGGAGAAGTGGGGATTATGTTTAGACTTTCTCGGAACTGCTTCAAATCAACTAGATATCTTTGTGCTGTAAATCTCCCAACAGCCAAACGCAAAAGCAGCAAACATCTCGCTGTATGTCCCACATCCAAAGTGCCAAGAGAGAGCTTGCTCTCCCTGTCTTTGAGTACTGTTTTCACTGTCCCGGTTACCTCTTGGCTAACATTCTCTTCAGAGCTGCAGTGAAACCAGGAACCACGTGGAGAAGGCACCCACACTGAAAGTGCCTGGAGGGAACATTGGGGCTTCTTCTCAGTGTCTCTGACATAGGGTTTCACTGTCCCGGGAAAGTCTCTGCTAACACCCTGCAGAGCGCTGTGCCCAATATACAGAAACGTCTTGCGGTATCTCCTACAGGGAAAGTGCCAGGAGGGAATTGTCGAGCTTGTTCTCAGTGTCTCTGAGAATTGCTCTGATTATCCCTGTGACCTCTTTGCTAAGACTCTCCAGAGAGACGTCCTCAAAACAAACACACATCTTGACATATCTCCCACATTGATCGCAGTGTCTCCAGAAACGGCATTCAAGGAGCCAGGACCTTTTCTCCCTACACTGTCCATTGAGTTGTCCTCAAAACCAATATACATCCTGCTATATCTCCCACATGGAAAGTGCCAGCAGGGAGAAGTGGGGATTATGTTTAGACTTTCTCGGAACTGCTTCAAATCAACTAGATATCTTTGTGCTGTAAATCTCCCAACAGCCAAATGCAAAAGCAGCAAACATCTCGCTGTATGTCCCACATCCAAAGTGCCAAGAGAGAGCTTGCTCTCCCTGTCTTTGAGTACTGTTTTCACTGTCCTGGTTACCTCTTTGCTAACATTCTCTTCAGAGCTGCAGTGAAACCAGGAACCACGTGGAGAAGGCACCCACACTGAAAGTGCCTGGAGGGAACATTGGGGCTTCTTCTCAGTGTCTCTGACATAGGGTTTCACTGTCCCGGGAAAGTCTCTGCTAACACCCTGCAGAGCGCTGTGCCCAATATACAGAAACGTCTTGCGGTATCTCCTACAGGGAAAGGGCCAGGAGGGAATTGTGGAGCTTGTTCTCAGTGTCTCTGAGAATTGCTCTGATTATCCGTGTGACCTCTTTGCTAAGACTCTCCAGAGAGACGTCCTCAAAACAAACACACATCTTGACATATCTCCCACACTGATCGCAGTGTCTCCAGAAACGGCATTCAAGGAGCCAGGACCTTTTCTCCCTACACTGTCCATTGAGTTGTCCTCAAAACCAATACACATCCTGCTATATATCCCACATGGAAAGTGCCAGGAGGGAGAAGTGGGGATTATGTTTAGACTTTCTCGGAACTGCTTCAAATCAACTAGATATCTTTGTGCTGTAAATCTCCCAACAGCCAAACGCAAAAGCAGCAAACATCTCGCTGTATGTCCCACATCCAAAGTGCCAAGAGAGAGCTTGCTCTCCCTGTCTTTGAGTACTGTTTTCACTGTCCCGGTTACCTCTTTGCTAACATTCTCTTCAGAGCTGCAGTGAAACCAGGAACCACGTGGAGAAGGCACCCGCACTGAAAGTGCCTGGAGGGAACATTGGGGCTTCTTCTCAGTGTCTCTGACATAGGGTTTCACTGTCCCGGGAAAGTCTCTGCTAACACCCTGCAGAGCGCTGTGCCCAATATACAGAAACGTCTTGCGGTATCTCCTACAGGGAAAGTGCCAGGAGGGAATTGTGGAGCTTGTTCTCAGTGTCTCTGAGAATTGCTCTGATTATCCCTGTGACCTCTTTGCTAAGACTCTCCAGAGAGACGTCCTCAAAACAAACACACATCTTGACATATCTCCCGCATTGATCGCAGTGTCTCCAGAAACGGCATTCAAGGAGCCAGGACCTTTTCTCCCTACACTGTCCATTGAGTTGTCCTCAAAACCAATATACATCCTGCTATATCTCCCACATGGAAAGTGCCAGGAGGGAGAAGTGGGGATTATGTTTAGACTTTCTCGGAACTGCTTCAAATCAACTAGATATCTTTGTGCTGTAAATCTCCCAACAGCCAAACGCAAAAGCAGCAAACATCTCGCTGTATGTCCCACATCCAAAGTGCCAAGAGAGAGCTTGCTCTCCCTGTCTTTGAGTACTGTTTTCACTGTCCCGGTTACCTCTTGGCTAACATTCTCTTCAGAGCTGCAGTGAAACCAGGAACCACGTGGAGAAGGCACCCACACTGAAAGTGCCTGGAGGGAACATTGGGGCTTCTTCTCAGTGTCTCTGACATAGGGTTTCACTGTCCCGGGAAAGTCTCTGCTAACACCCTGCAGAGCGCTGTGCCCAATATACAGAAACGTCTTGCGGTATCTCCTACAGGGAAAGTGCCAGGAGGGAATTGTGGAGCTTGTTCTCAGTGTCTCTGAGAATTGCTCTGATTATCCCTGTGACCTCTTTGCTAAGACTCTCCAGAGAGACGTCCTCAAAACAAACACACATCTTGACATATCTCCCACATTGATCGCAGTGTCTCCAGAAACGGCATTCAAGGAGCCAGGACCTTTTCTCCCTACACTGTCCATTGAGTTGTCCTCAAAACCAATATACATCCTGCTATATCTCCCACATGGAAAGTGCCAGGAGGGAGAAGTGGGGATTATGTTTAGACTTTCTCGGAACTGCTTCAAATCAACTAGATATCTTTGTGCTGTAAATCTCCCAACAGCCAAACGCAAAAGCAGCAAACATCTCGCTGTATGTCCCACATCCAAAGTGCCAAGAGAGAGCTTGCTCTCCCTGTCTTTGAGTACTGTTTTCACTGTCCCGGTTACCTCTTTGCTAACATTCTCTTCAGAGCTGCAGTGAAACCAGGAACCACGTGGAGAAGGCACCCACACTGAAAGTGCCTGGAGGGAACATTGGGGCTTCTTCTCAGTGTCTCTGACATAGGGTTTCACTGTCCCGGGAAAGTCTCTGCTAACACCCTGCAGAGCGCTGTGCCCAATATACAGAAACGTCTTGCTGTATCTCCTACAGGGAAAGTGCCAGGAGGGAATTGTCGAGCTTGTTCTCAGTGTCTCTGAGAATTGCTCTGATTATCCGTGTGACCTCTTTGCTAAGACTCTCCAGAGAGACGTCCTCAAAACAAACACACATCTTGACATATCTCCCACATTGATCGCAGTGTCTCCAGAAACGGCATTCAAGGAGCCAGGACCTTTTCTCCCTACACTGTCCATTGAGTTGTCCTCAAAACCAATATACATCCTGCTATATCTCCCACATGGAAAGTGCCAGGAGGGAGAAGTGGGGATTATGTTTAGACTTTCTCGGAACTGCTTCAAATCAACTAGATATCTTTGTGCTGTAAATCTCCCAACAGCCAAACGCAAAAGCAGCAAACATCTCGCTGTATGTCCCACATCCAAAGTGCCAAGAGAGAGCTTGCTCTCCCTGTCTTTGAGTACTGTTTTCACTGTCCCGGTTACCTCTTGGCTAACATTCTCTTCAGAGCTGCAGTGAAACCAGGAACCACGTGGAGAAGGCACCCACACTGAAAGTGCCTGGAGGGAACATTGGGGCTTCTTCTCAGTGTCTCTGACATAGGGTTTCACTGTCCCGGGAAAGTCTCTGCTAACACCCTGCAGAGCGCTGTGCCCAATATACAGAAACGTCTTGCGGTATCTCCTACAGGGGAAGTGCCAGGAGGGAATTGTCGAGCTTGTTCTCAGTGTCTCTGAGAATTGCTCTGATTATCCCTGTGACCTGTTTGCTAAGACTCTCCAGAGAGACGTCCTCAAAACAAACACACATCTTGACATATCTCCCGCATTGATCGCAGTGTCTCCAGAAACGGCATTCAAGGAGCCAGGACCTTTTCTCCCTACACTGTCCATTGAGTTGTCCTCAAAACCAATATACATCCTGCTATATCTCCCACATGGAAAGTGCCAGCAGGGAGAAGTGGGGATTATGTTTAGACTTTCTCGGAACTGCTTCAAATCAACTAGATATCTTTGTGCTGTAAATCTCCCAACAGCCAAACGCAAAAGCAGCAAACATCTCGCTGTATGTCCCACATCCAAAGTGCCAAGAGAGAGCTTGCTCTCCCTGTCTTTGAGTACTGTTTTCACTGTCCCGGTTACCTCTTTGCTAACATTCTCTTCAGAGCTGCAGTGAAACCAGGAACCACGTGGAGAAGGCACCCACACTGAAAGTGCCTGGAGGGAACATTGGGGCTTCTTCTCAGTGTCTCTGACATAGGGTTTCACTGTCCCGGGAAAGTCTCTGCTAACACCCTGCAGAGCGCTGTGCCCAATATACAGAAACGTCTTGCGGTATCTCCTACAGGGAAAGTGCCAGGAGGGAATTGTCGAGCTTGTTCTCAGTGTCTCTGAGAATTGCTCTGATTATCCCTGTGACCTCTTTGCTAAGACTCTCCAGAGAGACGTCCTCAAAACAAACACACATCTTGACATATCTCCCGCATTGATCGCAGTGTCTCCAGAAACGGCATTCAAGGAGCCAGGACCTTTTCTCCCTACACTGTCCATTGAGTTGTCCTCAAAACCAATATACATCCTGCTATATCTCCCACATGGAAAGTGCCAGCAGGGAGAAGTGGGGATTATGTTTAGACTTTCTCGGAACTGCTTCAAATCAACTAGATATCTTTGTGCTGTAAATCTCCCAACAGCCAAACGCAAAAGCAGCAAACATCTCGCTGTATGTCCCACATCCAAAGTGCCAAGAGAGAGCTTGCTCTCCCTGTCTTTGAGTACTGTTTTCACTGTCCCGGTTACCTCTTTGCTAACATTCTCTTCAGAGCTGCAGTGAAACCAGGAACCACGTGGAGAAGGCACCCACACTGAAAGTGCCTGGAGGGAACATTGGGGCTTCTTCTCAGTGTCTCTGACATAGGGTTTCACTGTCCCGGGAAAGTCTCTGCTAACACCCTGCAGAGCGCTGTGCCCAATATACAGAAACGTCTTGCTGTATCTCCTACAGGGAAAGTGCCAGGAGGGAATTGTCGAGCTTGTTCTCAGTGTCTCTGAGAATTGCTCTGATTATCCCTGTGACCTCTTTGCTAAGACTCTCCAGAGAGACGTCCTCAAAACAAACACACATCTTGACATATCTCCCGCATTGATCGCAGTGTCTCCAGAAACGGCATTCAAGGAGCCAGGACCTTTTCTCCCTACACTGTCCATTGAGTTGTCCTCAAAACCAATATACATCCTGCTATATCTCCCACATGGAAAGTGCCAGGAGGGAGAAGTGGGGATTATGTTTAGACTTTCTCGGAACTGCTTCAAATCAACTAGATATCTTTGTGCTGTAAATCTCCCAACAGCCAAACGCAAAAGCAGCAAACATCTCGCTGTATGTCCCACATCCAAAGTGCCAAGAGAGAGCTTGCTCTCCCTGTCTTTGAGTACTGTTTTCACTGTCCCGGTTACCTCTTTGCTAACATTCTCTTCAGAGCTGCAGTGAAACCAGGAACCACGTGGAGAAGGCACCCACACTGAAAGTGCCTGGAGGGAACATTGGGGCTTCTTCTCAGTGTCTCTGACATAGGGTTTCACTGTCCCGCGAAAGTCTCTGCTAACACCCTGCAGAGCGCTGTGCCCAATATACAGAAACGTCTTGCGGTATCTCCTACAGGGAAAGTGCCAGGAGGGAATTGTGGAGCTTGTTCTCAGTGTCTCTGAGAATTGCTCTGATTATCCCTGTGACCTCTTTGCTAAGACTCTCCAGAGAGACGTCCTCAAAACAAACACACATCTTGACATATCTCCCGCATTGATCGCAGTGTCTCCAGAAACGGCATTCAAGGAGCCAGGACCTTTTCTCCCTACACTGTCCATTGAGTTGTCCTCAAAACCAATACACATCCTGCTATATCTCCCACATGGAAAGTGCCAGGAGGGAGAAGTGGGGATTATGTTTAGACTTTCTTGGAACTGCTTCAAATCAACTAGATATCTTTGTGCTGTAAATCTCCCAACAGCCAAACGCAAAAGCAGCAAACATCTCGCTGTATGTCCCACATCCAAAGTGCCAAGAGAGAGCTTGCTCTCCCTGTCTTTGAGTACTGTTTTCACTGTCCCGGTTACCTCTTTGCTAACATTCTCTTCAGAGCTGCAGTGAAACCAGGAACCACGTGGAGAAGGCACCCACACTGAAAGTGCCTGGAGGGAACATTGGGGCTTCTTCTCAGTGTCTCTGACATAGGGTTTCACTATCCCGGGAAAGTCTCTGCTAACACCGTGCAGAGCGCTGTGCCCAATATACAGAAACGTCTTGCGGTATCTCCTACAGGGAAAGTGCCAGGAGGGAATTGTGGAGCTTGTTCTCAGTGTCTCTGAGAATTGCTCTGATTATCCCTGTGACCTCTTTGCTAAGACTCTCCAGAGAGACGTCCTCAAAACAAACACACATCTTGACATATCTCCCGCATTGATCGTAGTGTCTCCAGAAACGGCATTCAAGGAGCCAGGACCTTTTCTCCCTACACTGTCCATTGAGTTGTCCTCAAAACCAATATACATCCTGCTATATCTCCCACATGGAAAGTGCCAGCAGGGAGAAGTGGGGATTATGTTTAGACTTTCTCGGAACTGCTTCAAATCAACTAGATATCTTTGTGCTGTAAATCTCCCAACAGCCAAACGCAAAAGCAGCAAACATCTCGCTGTATGTCCCACATCCAAAGTGCCAAGAGAGAGCTTGCTCTCCCTGTCTTTGAGTACTGTTTTCACTGTCCCGGTTACCTCTTGGCTAACATTCTCTTCAGAGCTGCAGTGAAACCAGGAACCACGTGGAGAAGGCACCCACACTGAAAGTGCCTGGAGGGAACATTGGGGCTTCTTCTCAGTGTCTCTGACATAGGGTTTCACTGTCCCGGGAAAGTCTCTGCTAACACCCTGCAGAGCGCTGTGCCCAATATACAGAAACGTCTTGCGGTATCTCCTACAGGGAAAGTGCCAGGAGGGAATTGTGGAGCTTGTTCTCAGTGTCTCTGAGAATTGCTCTGATTATCCCTGTGACCTCTTTGCTAAGACTCTCCAGAGAGACGTCCTCAAAACAAACACACATCTTGACATATCTCCCACATTGATCGCAGTGTCTCCAGAAATGGCATTCAAGGAGCCAGGACCTTTTCTCCCTACACTGTCCATTGAGTTGTCCTCAAAACCAATATACATCCTGCTATATCTCCCACATGGAAAGTGCCAGGAGGGAGAAGTGGGGATTATGTTTAGACTTTCTCGGAACTGCTTCAAATCAACTAGATATCTTTGTGCTGTAAATCTCCCAACAGCCAAACGCAAAAGCAGCAAACATCTCGCTGTATGTCCCACATCCAAAGTGCCAAGAGAGAGCTTGCTCTCCCTGTCTTTGAGTACTGTTTTCACTGTCCCGGTTACCTCTTGGCTAACATTCTCTTCAGAGCTGCAGTGAAACCAGGAACCACGTGGAGAAGGCACCCACACTGAAAGTGCCTGGAGGGAACATTGGGGCTTCTTCTCAGTGTCTCTGACATAGGGTTTCACTGTCCCGGGAAAGTCTCTGCTAACACCCTGCAGAGCGCTGTGCCCAATATACAGAAACGTCTTGCGGTATCTCCTACAGGGAAAGTGCCAGGAGGGAATTGTCGAGCTTGTTCTCAGTGTCTCTGAGAATTGCTCTGATTATCCGTGTGACCTCTTTGCTAAGACTCTCCAGAGAGACGTCCTCAAAACAAACACACATCTTGACATATCTCCCGCATTGATCGCAGTGTCTCCAGAAACGGCATTCAAGGAGCCAGGACCTTTTCTCCCTACACTGTCCATTGAGTTGTCCTCAAAACCAATACACATCCTGCTATATCTCCCACATGGAAAGTGCCAGGAGGGAGAAGTGGGGATTATGTTTAGACTTTCTCGGAACTGCTTCAAATCAACTAGATATCTTTGTGCTGTAAATCTCCCAACAGCCAAACGCAAAAGCAGCAAACATCTCGCTGTATGTCCCACATCCAAAGTGCCAAGAGAGAGCTTGCTCTCCCTGTCTTTGAGTACTGTTTTCACTGTCCCGGTTACCTCTTTGCTAACATTCTCTTCAGAGCTGCAGTGAAACCAGGAACCACGTGGAGAAGGCACCCGCACTGAAAGTGCCTGGAGGGAACATTGGGGCTTCTTCTCAGTGTCTCTGACATAGGGTTTCACTGTCCCGGGAAAGTCTCTGCTAACACCCTGCAGAGCGCTGTGCCCAATATACAGAAACGTCTTGCGGTATCTCCTACAGGGAAAGTGCCAGGAGGGAATTGTCGAGCTTGTTCTCAGTGTCTCTGAGAATTGCTCTGATTATCCCTGTGACCTCTTTGCTAAGACTCTCCAGAGAGACGTCCTCAAAACAAACACACATCTTGACATATCTCCCGCATTGATCGCAGTGTCTCCAGAAACGGCATTCAAGGAGCCAGGACCTTTTCTCCCTACACTGTCCATTGAGTTGTCCTCAAAACCAATACACATCCTGCTATATCTCCCACATGGAAAGTGCCAGGAGGGAGAAGTGGGGATTATGTTTAGACTTTCTCGGAACTGCTTCAAATCAACTAGATATCTTTGTGCTGTAAATCTCCCAACAGCCAAACGCAAAAGCAGCAAACATCTCGCTGTATGTCCCACATCCAAAGTGCCAAGAGAGAGCTTGCTCTCCCTGTCTTTGAGTACTGTTTTCACTGTCCCGGTTACCTCTTGGCTAACATTCTCTTCAGAGCTGCAGTGAAACCAGGAACCACGTGGAGAAGGCACCCACACTGAAAGTGCCTGGAGGGAACATTGGGGCTTCTTCTCAGTGTCTCTGACATAGGGTTTCACTGTCCCGGGAAAGTCTCTGCTAACACCGTGCAGAGCGCTGTGCCCAATATACAGAAACGTCTTGCGGTATCTGCTACAGGGAAAGTGCCAGGAGGGAATTGTCGAGCTTGTTCTCAGTGTCTCTGAGAATTGCTCTGATTATCCCTGTGACCTCTTTGCTAAGACTCTCCAGAGAGACGTCCTCAAAACAAACACACATCTTGACATATCTCCCGCATTGATCGCAGTGTCTCCAGAAACGGCATTCAAGGAGCCAGGACCTTTTCTCCCTGCACTGTCCATTGAGTTGTCCTCAAAACCAATACACATCCTGCTATATCTCCCACATGGAAAGTGCCAGGAGGGAGAAGTGGGGATTATGTTTAGACTTTCTCGGAACTGCTTCAAATCAACTAGATATCTTTGTGCTGTAAATCTCCCAACAGCCAAACGCAAAAGCAGCAAACATCTCGCTGTATGTCCCACATCCAAAGTGCCAAGAGAGAGCTTGCTCTCCCTGTCTTTGAGTACTGTTTTCACTGTCCCGGTTACCTCTTGGCTAACATTCTCTTCAGAGCTGCAGTGAAACCAGGAACCACGTGGAGAAGGCACCCACACTGAAAGTGCCTGGAGGGAACATTGGGGCTTCTTCTCAGTGTCTCTGACATAGGGTTTCACTGTCCCGGGAAAGTCTCTGCTAACACCCTGCAGAGCGCTGTGCCCAATATACAGAAACGTCTTGCGGTATCTCCTACAGGGAAAGTGCCAGGAGGGAATTGTGGAGCTTGTTCTCAGTGTCTCTGAGAATTGCTCTGATTATCCCTGTGACCTCTTTGCTAAGACTCTCCAGAGAGACGTCCTCAAAACAAACACACATCTTGACATATCTCCCACATTGATCGCAGTGTCTCCAGAAACGGCATTCAAGGAGCCAGGACCTTTTCTCCCTACACTGTCCATTGAGTTGTCCTCAAAACCAATATACATCCTGCTATATCTCCCACATGGAAAGTGCCAGCAGGGAGAAGTGGGGATTATGTTTAGACTTTCTCGGAACTGCTTCAAATCAACTAGATATCTTTGTGCTGTAAATCTCCCAACAGCCAAACGCAAAAGCAGCAAACATCTCGCTGTATGTCCCACATCCAAAGTGCCAAGAGAGAGCTTGCTCTCCCTGTCTTTGAGTACTGTTTTCACTGTCCTGGTTACCTCTTTGCTAACATTCTCTTCAGAGCTGCAGTGAAACCAGGAACCACGTGGAGAAGGCACCCACACTGAAAGTGCCTGGAGGGAACATTGGGGCTTCTTCTCAGTGTCTCTGACATAGGGTTTCACTGTCCCGGGAAAGTCTCTGCTAACACCCTGCAGAGCGCTGTGCCCAATATACAGAAACGTCTTGCGGTATCTCCTACAGGGAAAGTGCCAGGAGGGAATTGTCGAGCTTGTTCTCAGTGTCTCTGAGAATTGCTCTGATTATCCCTGTGACCTCTTTGCTAAGACTCTCCAGAGAGACGTCCTCAAAACAAACACACATCTTGACATATCTCCCACACTGATCGCAGTGTCTCCAGAAACGGCATTCAAGGAGCCAGGACCTTTTCTCCCTACACTGTCCATTGAGTTGTCCTCAAAACCAATACACATCCTGCTATATCTCCCACATGGAAAGTGCCAGGAGGGAGAAGTGGGGATTATGTTTAGACTTTCTCGGAACTGCTTCAAATCAACTAGATATCTTTGTTCTGTAAATCTCCCAACAGCCAAACGCAAAAGCAGCAAACATCTCGCTGTATGTCCCACATCCAAAGTGCCAAGAGAGAGCTTGCTCTCCCTGTCTTTGAGTACTGTTTTCACTGTCCCGGTTACCTCTTTGCTAACATTCTCTTCAGAGCTGCAGTGAAACCAGGAACCACGTGGAGAAGGCACCCACACTGAAAGTGCCTGGAGGGAACATTGGGGCTTCTTCTCAGTGTCTCTGACATAGGGTTTCACTGTCCCGGGAAAGTCTCTGCTAACACCGTGCAGAGCGCTGTGCCCAATATACAGAAAAGTCTTGCGGTATCTCCTACAGGGAAAGTGCCAGGAGGGAATTGTGGAGCTTGTTCTCAGTGTCTCTGAGAATTGCTCTGATTATCCCTGTGACCTCTTTGCTAAGACTCTCCAGAGAGACGTCCTCAAAACAAACACACATCTTGACATATCTCCCGCATTGATCGCAGTGTCTCCAGAAACGGCATTCAAGGAGCCAGGACCTTTTCTCCCTACACTGTCCATTGAGTTGTCCTCAAAACCAATACACATCCTGCTATATCTCCCACATGGAAAGTGCCAGGAGGGAGAAGTGGGGATTATGTTTAGACTTTCTCGGAACTGCTTCAAATCAACTAGATATCTTTGTGCTGTAAATCTCCCAACAGCCAAACGCAAAAGCAGCAAACATCTCGCTGTATGTCCCACATCCAAAGTGCCAAGAGAGAGCTTGCTCTCCCTGTCTTTGAGTACTGTTTTCACTGTCCCGGTTACCTCTTGGCTAACATTCTCTTCAGAGCTGCAGTGAAACCAGGAACCACGTGGAGAAGGCACCCACACTGAAAGTGCCTGGAGGGAACATTGGGGCTTCTTCTCAGTGTCTCTGACATAGGGTTTCACTGTCCCGGGAAAGTCTCTGCTAACACCCTGCAGAGCGCTGTGCCCAATATACAGAAACGTCTTGCGGTATCTCCTACAGGGAAAGTGCCAGGAGGGAATTGTGGAGCTTGTTCTCAGTGTCTCTGAGAATTGCTCTGATTATCCCTGTGACCTCTTTGCTAAGACTCTCCAGAGAGACGTCCTCAAAACAAACACACATCTTGACATATCTCCCGCATTGATCGCAGTGTCTCCAGAAACGGCATTCAAGGAGCCAGGACCTTTTCTCCCTACACTGTCCATTGAGTTGTCCTCAAAACCAATACACATCCTGCTATATCTCCCACATGGAAAGTGCCAGGAGGGAGAAGTGGGGATTATGTTTAGACTTTCTCGGAACTGCTTCAAATCAACTAGATATCTTTGTGCTGTAAATCTCCCAACAGCCAAACGCAAAAGCAGCAAACATCTCGCTGTATGTCCCACATCCAAAGTGCCAAGAGAGAGCTTGCTCTCCCTGTCTTTGAGTACTGTTTTCACTGTCCCGGTTACCTCTTTGCTAACATTCTCTTCAGAGCTGCAGTGAAACCAGGAACCACGTGGAGAAGGCACCCGCACTGAAAGTGCCTGGAGGGAACATTGGGGCTTCTTCTCAGTGTCTCTGACATAGGGTTTCACTGTCCCGGGAAAGTCTCTGCTAACACCGTGCAGAGCGCTGTGCCCAATATACAGAAACGTCTTGCGGTATCTCCTACAGGGAAAGTGCCAGGAGGGAATTGTGGAGCTTGTTCTCAGTGTCTCTGAGAATTGCTCTGATTATCCCTGTGACCTCTTTGCTAAGACTCTCCAGAGAGACGTCCTCAAAACAAACACACATCTTGACATATCTCCCACATTGATCGCAGTGTCTCCAGAAACGGCATTCAAGGAGCCAGGACCTTTTCTCCCTACACTGTCCATTGAGTTGTCCTCAAAACCAATACACATCCTGCTATATCTCCCACATGGAAAGTGCCAGGAGGGAGAAGTGGGGATTATGTTTAGACTTTCTCGGAACTGCTTCAAATCAACTAGATATTTTGTGCTGTAAATCTCCCAACAGCCAAACGCAAAAGCAGCAAACATCTCGCTGTATGTCCCACATCCAAAGTGCCAAGAGAGAGCTTGCTCTCCCTGTCTTTGAGTACTGTTTTCACTGTCCCGGTTACCTCTTTGCTAACATTCTCTTCAGAGCTGCAGTGAAACCAGGAACCACGTGGAGAAGGCACCCACACTGAAAGTGCCTGGAGGGAACATTGGGGCTTCTTCTCAGTGTCTCTGACATAGGGTTTCACTGTCCCGGGAAAGTCTCTGCTAACACCCTGCAGAGCGCTGTGCCCAATATACAGAAACGTCTTGCGGTATCTCCTACAGGGAAAGTGCCAGGAGGGAATTGTCGAGCTTGTTCTCAGTGTCTCTGAGAATTGCTCTGATTATCCCTGTGACCTGTTTGCTAAGACTCTCCAGAGAGACGTCCTCAAAACAAACACACATCTTGACATATCTCCCGCATTGATCGCAGTGTCTCCAGAAACGGCATTCAAGGAGCCAGGACCTTTTCTCCCTACACTGTCCATTGAGTTGTCCTCAAAACCAATATACATCCTGCTATATCTCCCACATGGAAAGTGCCAGCAGGGAGAAGTGGGGATTATGTTTAGACTTTCTCGGAACTGCTTCAAATCAACTAGATATCTTTGTGCTGTAAATCTCCCAACAGCCAAACGCAAAAGCAGCAAACATCTCGCTGTATGTCCCACATCCAAAGTGCCAAGAGAGAGCTTGCTCTCCCTGTCTTTGAGTACTGTTTTCACTGTCCCGGTTACCTCTTGGCTAAAATTCTCTTCAGAGCTGCAGTGAAACCAGGAACCACGTGGAGAAGGCACCCACACTGAAAGTGCCTGGAGGGAACATTGGGGCTTCTTCTCAGTGTCTCTGACATAGGGTTTCACTGTCCCGGGAAAGTCTCTGCTAACACCGTGCAGAGCGCTGTGCCCAATATACAGAAACGTCTTGCGGTATCTGCTACAGGGAAAGTGCCAGGAGGGAATTGTCGAGCTTGTTCTCAGTGTCTCTGAGAATTGCTCTGATTATCCCTGTGACCTCTTTGCTAAGACTCTCCAGAGAGACGTCCTCAAAACAAACACACATCTTGACATATCTCCCGCATTGATCGCAGTGTCTCCAGAAACGGCATTCAAGGAGCCAGGACCTTTTCTCCCTGCACTGTCCATTGAGTTGTCCTCAAAACCAATATACATCCTGCTATATCTCCCACATGGAAAGTGCCAGGAGGGAGAAGTGGGGATTATGTTTAGACTTTCTCGGAACTGCTTCAAATCAACTAGATATCTTTGTGCTGTAAATCTCCCAACAGCCAAACGCAAAAGCAGCAAACATCTCGCTGTATGTCCCACATCCAAAGTGCCAAGAGAGAGCTTGCTCTCCCTGTCTTTGAGTACTGTTTTCACTGTCCCGGTTACCTCTTTGCTAACATTCTCTTCAGAGCTGCAGTGAAACCAGGAACCACGTGGAGAAGGCACCCACACTGAAAGTGCCTGGAGGGAACATTGGGGCTTCTTCTCAGTGTCTCTGACATAGGGTTTCACTGTCCCGGGAAAGTCTCTGCTAACACCCTGCAGAGCGCTGTGCCCAATATACAGAAACGTCTTGCGGTATCTCCTACAGGGAAAGTGCCAGGAGGGAATTGTGGAGCTTGTTCTCAGTGTCTCTGAGAATTGCTCTGATTATCCCTGTGACCTCTTTGCTAAGACTCTCCAGAGAGACGTCCTCAAAACAAACACACATCTTGACATATCTCCCACATTGATCGCAGTGTCTCCAGAAACGGCATTCAAGGAGCCAGGACCTTTTCTCCCTACACTGTCCATTGAGTTGTCCTCAAAACCAATATACATCCTGCTATATCTCCCACATGGAAAGTGCCAGCAGGGAGAAGTGGGGATTATGTTTAGACTTTCTCGGAACTGCTTCAAATCAACTAGATATCTTTGTGCTGTAAATCTCCCAACAGCCAAACGCAAAAGCAGCAAACATCTCGCTGTATGTCCCACATCCAAAGTGCCAAGAGAGAGCTTGCTCTCCCTGTCTTTGAGTACTGTTTTCACTGTCCCGGTTACCTCTTTGCTAACATTCTCTTCAGAGCTGCAGTGAAACCAGGAACCACGTGGAGAAGGCACCCACACTGAAAGTGCCTGGAGGGAACATTGGGGCTTCTTCTCAGTGTCTCTGACATAGGGTTTCACTGTCCCGGGAAAGTCTCTGCTAACACCGTGCAGAGCGCTGTGCCCAATATACAGAAACGTCTTGCGGTATCTCCTACAGGGAAAGTGCCAGGAGGGAATTGTCGAGCTTGTTCTCAGTGTCTCTGAGAATTGCTCTGATTATCCCTGTGACCTCTTTGCTAAGACTCTCCAGAGAGACGTCCTCAAAACAAACACACATCTTGACATATCTCCCGCATTGATCGCAGTGTCTCCAGAAACGGCATTCAAGGAGCCAGGACCTTTTCTCCCTACACTGTCCATTGAGTTGTCCTCAAAACCAATATACATCCTGCTATATCTCCCACATGGAAAGTGCCAGGAGGGAGAAGTGGGGATTATGTTTAGACTTTCTCGGAACTGCTTCAAATCAACTAGATATCTTTGTGCTGTAAATCTCCCAACAGCCAAACGCAAAAGCAGCAAACATCTCGCTGTATGTCCCACATCCAAAGTGCCAAGAGAGAGCTTGCTCTCCCTGTCTTTGAGTACTGTTTTCACTGTCCCGGTTACCTCTTTGCTAACATTCTCTTCAGAGCTGCAGTGAAACCAGGAACCACGTGGAGAAGGCACCCACACTGAAAGTGCCTGGAGGGAACATTGGGGCTTCTTCTCAGTGTCTCTGACGTAGGGTTTCACTGTCCCGGGAAAGTCTCTGCTAACACCGTGCAGAGCGCTGTGCCCAATATACAGAAACGTCTTGTGGTATCTCCTACAGGGAAAGTGCCAGGAGGGAATTGTCGAGCTTGTTCTCAGTGTCTCTGAGAATTGCTCTGATTATCCCTGTGACCTCTTTGCTAAGACTCTCCAGAGAGACGTCCTCAAAACAAACACACATCTTGACATATCTCCCGCATTGATCGCAGTGTCTCCAGAAACGGCATTCAAGGAGCCAGGACCTTTTCTCCCTACACTGTCCATTGAGTTGTCCTCAAAACCAATATACATCCTGCTATATCTCCCACATGGAAAGTGCCAGGAGGGAGAAGTGGGGATTATGTTTAGACTTTCTCGGAACTGCTTCAAATCAACTAGATATCTTTGTGCTGTAAATCTCCCAACAGCCAAACGCAAAAGCAGCAAACATCTCGCTGTATGTCCCACATCCAAAGTGCCAAGAGAGAGCTTGCTCTCCCTGTCTTTGAGTACTGTTTTCACTGTCCCGGTTACCTCTTTGCTAACATTCTCTTCAGAGCTGCAGTGAAACCAGGAACCACGTGGAGAAGGCACCCACACTGAAAGTGCCTGGAGGGAACATTGGGGCTTCTTCTCAGTGTCTCTGACATAGGGTTTCACTGTCCCGGGAAAGTCTCTGCTAACACCCTGCAGAGCGCTGTGCCCAATATACAGAAACGTCTTGCGGTATCTCCTACAGGGAAAGTGCCAGGAGGGAATTGTGGAGCTTGTTCTCAGTGTCTCTGAGAATTGCTCTGATTATCCCTGTGACCTCTTTGCTAAGACTCTCCAGAGAGACGTCCTCAAAACAAACACACATCTTGACATATCTCCCACATTGATCGCAGTGTCTCCAGAAACGGCATTCAAGGAGCCAGGACCTTTTCTCCCTACACTGTCCATTGAGTTGTCCTCAAAACCAATATACATCCTGCTATATCTCCCACATGGAAAGTGCCAGCAGGGAGAAGTGGGGATTATGTTTAGACTTTCTCGGAACTGCTTCAAATCAACTAGATATCTTTGTGCTGTAAATCTCCCAACAGCCAAACGCAAAAGCGGCAAACATCTCGCTGTATGTCCCACATCCAAAGTGCCAAGAGAGAGCTTGCTCTCCCTGTCTTTGAGTACTGTTTTCACTGTCCCGGTTACCTCTTTGCTAACATTCTCTTCAGAGCTGCAGTGAAACCAGGAACCACGTGGAGAAGGCACCCACACTGAAAGTGCCTGGAGGGAACATTGGGGCTTCTTCTCAGTGTCTCTGACATAGGGTTTCACTGTCCCGGGAAAGTCTCTGCTAACACCGTGCAGAGCGCTGTGCCCAATATACAGAAACGTCTTGCGGTATCTCCTACAGGGAAAGTGCCAGGAGGGAATTGTCGAGCTTGTTCTCAGTGTCTCTGAGAATTGCTCTGATTATCCCTGTGACCTCTTTGCTAAGACTCTCCAGAGAGACGTCCTCAAAACAAACACACATCTTGACATATCTCCCGCATTGATCGCAGTGTCTCCAGAAACGGCATTCAAGGAGCCAGGACCTTTTCTCCCTACACTGTCCATTGAGTTGTCCTCAAAACCAATATACATCCTGCTATATCTCCCACATGGAAAGTGCCAGGAGGGAGAAGTGGGGATTATGTTTAGACTTTCTCGGAACTGCTTCAAATCAACTAGATATCTTTGTGCTGTAAATCTCCCAACAGCCAAACGCAAAAGCAGCAAACATCTCGCTGTATGTCCCACATCCAAAGTGCCAAGAGAGAGCTTGCTCTCCCTGTCTTTGAGTACTGTTTTCACTGTCCCGGTTACCTCTTTGCTAACATTCTCTTCAGAGCTGCAGTGAAACCAGGAACCACGTGGAGAAGGCACCCACACTGAAAGTGCCTGGAGGGAACATTGGGGCTTCTTCTCAGTGTCTCTGACGTAGGGTTTCACTGTCCCGGGAAAGTCTCTGCTAACACCCTGCAGAGCGCTGTGCCCAATATACAGAAACGTCTTGTGGTATCTCCTACAGGGAAAGTGCCAGGAGGGAATTGTCGAGCTTGTTCTCAGTGTCTCTGAGAATTGCTCTGATTATCCCTGTGACCTCTTTGCTAAGACTCTCCAGAGAGACGTCCTCAAAACAAACACACATCTTGACATATCTCCCGCATTGATCGCAGTGTCTCCAGAAACGGCATTCAAGGAGCCAGGACCTTTTCTCCCTACACTGTCCATTGAGTTGTCCTCAAAACCAATATACATCCTGCTATATCTCCCACATGGAAAGTGCCAGGAGGGAGAAGTGGGGATTATGTTTAGACTTTCTCGGAACTGCTTCAAATCAACTAGATATCTTTGTGCTGTAAATCTCCCAACAGCCAAACGCAAAAGCAGCAAACATCTCGCTGTATGTCCCACATCCAAAGTGCCAAGAGAGAGCTTGCTCTCCCTGTCTTTGAGTACTGTTTTCACTGTCCCGGTTACCTCTTTGCTAACATTCTCTTCAGAGCTGCAGTGAAACCAGGAACCACGTGGAGAAGGCACCCACACTGAAAGTGCCTGGAGGGAACATTGGGGCTTCTTCTCAGTGTCTCTGACGTAGGGTTTCACTGTCCCGGGAAAGTCTCTGCTAACACCCTGCAGAGCGCTGTGCCCAATATACAGAAACGTCTTGTGGTATCTCCTACAGGGAAAGTGCCAGGAGGGAATTGTCGAGCTTGTTCTCAGTGTCTCTGAGAATTGCTCTGATTATCCCTGTGACCTCTTTGCTAAGACTCTCCAGAGAGACGTCCTCAAAACAAACACACATCTTGACATATCTCCCGCATTGATCGCAGTGTCTCCAGAAACGGCATTCAAGGAGCCAGGACCTTTTCTCCCTACACTGTCCATTGAGTTGTCCTCAAAACCAATATACATCCTGCTATATCTCCCACATGGAAAGTGCCAGGAGGGAGAAGTGGGGATTATGTTTAGACTTTCTCGGAACTGCTTCAAATCAACTAGATATCTTTGTGCTGTAAATCTCCCAACAGCCAAACGCAAAAGCAGCAAACATCTCGCTGTATGTCCCACATCCAAAGTGCCAAGAGAGAGCTTGCTCTCCCTGTCTTTGAGTACTGTTTTCACTGTCCCGGTTACCTCTTGGCTAAAATTCTCTTCAGAGCTGCAGTGAAACCAGGAACCACGTGGAGAAGGCACCCACACTGAAAGTGCCTGGAGGGAACATTGGGGCTTCTTCTCAGTGTCTCTGACATAGGGTTTCACTGTCCCGGGAAAGTCTCTGCTAACACCGTGCAGAGCGCTGTGCCCAATATACAGAAACGTCTTGCGGTATCTGCTACAGGGAAAGTGCCAGGAGGGAATTGTCGAGCTTGTTCTCAGTGTCTCTGAGAATTGCTCTGATTATCCCTGTGACCTCTTTGCTAAGACTCTCCAGAGAGACGTCCTCAAAACAAACACACATCTTGACATATCTCCCGCATTGATCGCAGTGTCTCCAGAAACGGCATTCAAGGAGCCAGGACCTTTTCTCCCTGCACTGTCCATTGAGTTGTCCTCAAAACCAATATACATCCTGCTATATCTCCCACATGGAAAGTGCCAGGAGGGAGAAGTGGGGATTATGTTTAGACTTTCTCGGAACTGCTTCAAATCAACTAGATATCTTTGTGCTGTAAATCTCCCAACAGCCAAACGCAAAAGCAGCAAACATCTCGCTGTATGTCCCACATCCAAAGTGCCAAGAGAGAGCTTGCTCTCCCTGTCTTTGAGTACTGTTTTCACTGTCCCGGTTACCTCTTTGCTAACATTCTCTTCAGAGCTGCAGTGAAACCAGGAACCACGTGGAGAAGGCACCCACACTGAAAGTGCCTGGAGGGAACATTGGGGCTTCTTCTCAGTGTCTCTGACATAGGGTTTCACTGTCCCGGGAAAGTCTCTGCTAACACCCTGCAGAGCGCTGTGCCCAATATACAGAAACGTCTTGCGGTATCTCCTACAGGGAAAGTGCCAGGAGGGAATTGTGGAGCTTGTTCTCAGTGTCTCTGAGAATTGCTCTGATTATCCCTGTGACCTCTTTGCTAAGACTCTCCAGAGAGACGTCCTCAAAACAAACACACATCTTGACATATCTCCCACATTGATCGCAGTGTCTCCAGAAACGGCATTCAAGGAGCCAGGACCTTTTCTCCCTACACTGTCCATTGAGTTGTCCTCAAAACCAATATACATCCTGCTATATCTCCCACATGGAAAGTGCCAGCAGGGAGAAGTGGGGATTATGTTTAGACTTTCTCGGAACTGCTTCAAATCAACTAGATATCTTTGTGCTGTAAATCTCCCAACAGCCAAACGCAAAAGCGGCAAACATCTCGCTGTATGTCCCACATCCAAAGTGCCAAGAGAGAGCTTGCTCTCCCTGTCTTTGAGTACTGTTTTCACTGTCCCGGTTACCTCTTTGCTAACATTCTCTTCAGAGCTGCAGTGAAACCAGGAACCACGTGGAGAAGGCACCCACACTGAAAGTGCCTGGAGGGAACATTGGGGCTTCTTCTCAGTGTCTCTGACATAGGGTTTCACTGTCCCGGGAAAGTCTCTGCTAACACCGTGCAGAGCGCTGTGCCCAATATACAGAAACGTCTTGCGGTATCTCCTACAGGGAAAGTGCCAGGAGGGAATTGTCGAGCTTGTTCTCAGTGTCTCTGAGAATTGCTCTGATTATCCCTGTGACCTCTTTGCTAAGACTCTCCAGAGAGACGTCCTCAAAACAAACACACATCTTGACATATCTCCCGCATTGATCGCAGTGTCTCCAGAAACGGCATTCAAGGAGCCAGGACCTTTTCTCCCTACACTGTCCATTGAGTTGTCCTCAAAACCAATATACATCCTGCTATATCTCCCACATGGAAAGTGCCAGGAGGGAGAAGTGGGGATTATGTTTAGACTTTCTCGGAACTGCTTCAAATCAACTAGATATCTTTGTGCTGTAAATCTCCCAACAGCCAAACGCAAAAGCAGCAAACATCTCGCTGTATGTCCCACATCCAAAGTGCCAAGAGAGAGCTTGCTCTCCCTGTCTTTGAGTACTGTTTTCACTGTCCCGGTTACCTCTTTGCTAACATTCTCTTCAGAGCTGCAGTGAAACCAGGAACCACGTGGAGAAGGCACCCACACTGAAAGTGCCTGGAGGGAACATTGGGGCTTCTTCTCAGTGTCTCTGACGTAGGGTTTCACTGTCCCGGGAAAGTCTCTGCTAACACCCTGCAGAGCGCTGTGCCCAATATACAGAAACGTCTTGTGGTATCTCCTACAGGGAAAGTGCCAGGAGGGAATTGTCGAGCTTGTTCTCAGTGTCTCTGAGAATTGCTCTGATTATCCCTGTGACCTCTTTGCTAAGACTCTCCAGAGAGACGTCCTCAAAACCAACACACATCTTGACATATCTCCCGCATTGATCGCAGTGTCTCCAGAAACGGCATTCAAGGAGCCAGGACCTTTTCTCCCTACACTGTCCATTGAGTTGTCCTCAAAACCAATATACATTCTGCTATATCTCCCACATGGAAAGTGCCAGGAGGGAGAAGTGGGGATTATGTTTAGACTTTCTCGGAACTGCTTCAAATCAACTAGATATCTTTGTGCTGTAAATCTCCCAACAGCCAAACGCAAAAGCAGAAAACATCTCGCTGTATGTCCCACATCCAAAGTGCCAAGAGAGAGCTTGCTCTCCCTGTCTTTGAGTACTGTTTTCACTGTCCCGGTTACCTCTTGGCTAACATTCTCTTCAGAGCTGCAGTGAAACCAGGAACCACGTGGAGAAGGCACCCACACTGAAAGTGCCTGGAGGGAACATTGGGGCTTCTTCTCAGTGTCTCTGACATAGGGTTTCACTGTCCCGGGAAAGTCTCTGCTAACACCGTGCAGAGCGCTGTGCCCAATATACAGAAACGTCTTGCGGTATCTCCTACAGGGAAAGTGCCAGGAGGGAATTGTGGAGCTTGTTCTCAGTGTCTCTGAGAATTGCTCTGATTATCCCTGTGACCTCTTTGCTAAGACTCTCCAGAGAGACGTCCTCAAAACAAACACACATCTTGACATATCTCCCACATTGATCGCAGTGTCTCCAGAAACGGCATTCAAGGAGCCAGGACCTTTTCTCCCTACACTGTCCATTGAGTTGTCCTCAAAACCAATATACATCCTGCTATATCTCCCACATGGAAAGTGCCAGCAGGGAGAAGTGGGGATTATGTTTAGACTTTCTCGGAACTGCTTCAAATCAACTAGATATCTTTGTGCTGTAAATCTCCCAACAGCCAAACGCAAAAGCAGCAAACATCTCGCTGTATGTCCCACATCCAAAGTGCCAAGAGAGAGCTTGCTCTCCCTGTCTTTGAGTACTGTTTTCACTGTCCCGGTTACCTCTTTGCTAACATTCTCTTCAGAGCTGCAGTGAAACCAGGAACCACGTGGAGAAGGCACCCACACTGAAAGTGCCTGGAGGGAACATTGGGGCTTCTTCTCAGTGTCTCTGACATAGGGTTTCACTGTCCCGGGAAAGTCTCTGCTAACACCCTGCAGAGCGCTGTGCCCAATATACAGAAAAGTCTTGCGGTATCTCCTACAGGGAAAGTGCCAGGAGGGAATTGTCGAGCTTGTTCTCAGTGTCTCTGAGAATTGCTCTGATTATCCCTGTGACCTCTTTGCTAAGACTCTCCAGAGAGACGTCCTCAAAACAAACACACATCTTGACATATCTCCCACATTGATCGCAGTGTCTCCAGAAACGGCATTCAAGGAGCCAGGACCTTTTCTCCCTACACTGTCCATTGAGTTGTCCTCAAAACCAATATACATCCTGCTATATCTCCCACATGGAAAGTGCCAGGAGGGAGAAGTGGGGATTATGTTTAGACTTTCTCGGAACTGCTTCAAATCAACTAGATATCTTTGTGCTGTAAATCTCCCAACAGCCAAACGCAAAAGCAGCAAACATCTCGCTGTATGTCCCACATCCAAAGTGCCAAGAGAGAGCTTGCTCTCCCTGTCTTTGAGTACTGTTTTCACTGTCCCGGTTACCTCTTTGCTAACATTCTCTTCAGAGCTGCAGTGAAACCAGGAACCACGTGGAGAAGGCACCCACACTGAAAGTGCCTGGAGGGAACATTGGGGCTTCTTCTCAGTGTCTCTGACATAGGGTTTCACTGTCCCGGGAAAGTCTCTGCTAACACCCTGCAGAGCGCTGTGCCCAATATACAGAAACGTCTTGCGGTATCTCCTACAGGGAAAGTGCCAGGAGGGAATTGTGGAGCTTGTTCTCAGTGTCTCTGAGAATTGCTCTGATTATCCGTGTGACCTCTTTGCTAAGACTCTCCAGAGAGACGTCCTCAAAACAAACACACATCTTGACATATCTCCCGCATTGATCGCAGTGTCTCCAGAAACGGCATTCAAGGAGCCAGGACCTTTTCTCCCTACACTGTCCATTGAGTTGTCCTCAAAACCAATACACATCCTGCTATATCTCCCACATGGAAAGTGCCAGGAGGGAGAAGTGGGGATTATGTTTAGACTTTCTCGGAACTGCTTCAAATCAACTAGATATCTTTGTGCTGTAAATCTCCCAACAGCCAAACGCAAAAGCAGCAAACATCTCGCTGTATGTCCCACATCCAAAGTGCCAAGAGAGAGCTTGCTCTCCCTGTCTTTGAGTACTGTTTTCACTGTCCCGGTTACCTCTTTGCTAACATTCTCTTCAGAGCTGCAGTGAAACCAGGAACCACGTGGAGAAGGCACCCACACTGAAAGTGCCTGGAGGGAACATTGGGGCTTCTTCTCAGTGTCTCTGACATAGGGTTTCACTGTCCCGGGAAAGTCTCTGCTAACACCCTGCAGAGCGCTGTGCCCAATATACAGAAACGTCTTGCGGTATCTCCTACAGGGAAAGTGCCAGGAGGGAATTGTGGAGCTTGTTCTCAGTGTCTCTGAGAATTGCTCTGATTATCCCTGTGACCTCTTTGCTAAGACTCTCCAGAGAGACGTCCTCAAAACAAACACACATCTTGACATATCTCCCACATTGATCGCAGTGTCTCCAGAAACGGCATTCAAGGAGCCAGGACCTTTTCTCCCTACACTGTCCATTGAGTTGTCCTCAAAACCAATATACATCCTGCTATATCTCCCACATGGAAAGTGCCAGCAGGGAGAAGTGGGGATTATGTTTAGACTTTCTCGGAACTGCTTCAAATCAACTAGATATCTTTGTGCTGTAAATCTCCCAACAGCCAAACGCAAAAGCAGCAAACATCTCGCTGTATGTCCCACATCCAAAGTGCCAAGAGAGAGCTTGCTCTCCCTGTCTTTGAGTACTGTTTTCACTGTCCCGGTTACCTCTTGGCTAACATTCTCTTCAGAGCTGCAGTGAAACCAGGAACCACGTGGAGAAGGCACCCACACTGAAAGTGCCTGGAGGGAACATTGGGGCTTCTTCTCAGTGTCTCTGACGTAGGGTTTCACTGTCCCGGGAAAGTCTCTGCTAACACCCTGCAGAGCGCTGTGCCCAATATACAGAAACGTCTTGTGGTATCTCCTACAGGGAAAGTGCCAGGAGGGAATTGTCGAGCTTGTTCTCAGTGTCTCTGAGAATTGCTCTGATTATCCCTGTGACCTCTTTGCTAAGACTCTCCAGAGAGACGTCCTCAAAACAAACACACATCTTGACATATCTCCCGCATTGATCGCAGTGTCTCCAGAAACGGCATTCAAGGAGCCAGGACCTTTTCTCCCTACACTGTCCATTGAGTTGTCCTCAAAACCAATATACATCCTGCTATATCTCCCACATGGAAAGTGCCAGGAGGGAGAAGTGGGGATTATGTTTAGACTTTCTCGGAACTGCTTCAAATCAACTAGATATCTTTGTGCTGTAAATCTCCCAACAGCCAAACGCAAAAGCAGCAAACATCTCGCTGTATGTCCCACATCCAAAGTGCCAAGAGAGAGCTTGCTCTCCCTGTCTTTGAGTACTGTTTTCACTGTCCCGGTTACCTCTTTGCTAACATTCTCTTCAGAGCTGCAGTGAAACCAGGAACCACGTGGAGAAGGCACCCACACTGAAAGTGCCTGGAGGGAACATTGGGGCTTCTTCTCAGTGTCTCTGACATAGGGTTTCACTGTCCCGGGAAAGTCTCTGCTAACACCCTGCAGAGCGCTGTGCCCAATATACAGAAACGTCTTGCGGTATCTCCTACAGGGAAAGTGCCAGGAGGGAATTGTGGAGCTTGTTCTCAGTGTCTCTGAGAATTGCTCTGATTATCCCTGTGACCTCTTTGCTAAGACTCTCCAGAGAGACGTCCTCAAAACAAACACACATCTTGACATATCTCCCACATTGATCGCAGTGTCTCCAGAAACGGCATTCAAGGAGCCAGGACCTTTTCTCCCTACACTGTCCATTGAGTTGTCCTCAAAACCAATATACATCCTGCTATATCTCCCACATGGAAAGTGCCAGCAGGGAGAAGTGGGGATTATGTTTAGACTTTCTCGGAACTGCTTCAAATCAACTAGATATCTTTGTGCTGTAAATCTCCCAACAGCCAAACGCAAAAGCGGCAAACATCTCGCTGTATGTCCCACATCCAAAGTGCCAAGAGAGAGCTTGCTCTCCCTGTCTTTGAGTACTGTTTTCACTGTCCCGGTTACCTCTTTGCTAACATTCTCTTCAGAGCTGCAGTGAAACCAGGAACCACGTGGAGAAGGCACCCACACTGAAAGTGCCTGGAGGGAACATTGGGGCTTCTTCTCAGTGTCTCTGACATAGGGTTTCACTGTCCCGGGAAAGTCTCTGCTAACACCGTGCAGAGCGCTGTGCCCAATATACAGAAACGTCTTGCGGTATCTCCTACAGGGAAAGTGCCAGGAGGGAATTGTCGAGCTTGTTCTCAGTGTCTCTGAGAATTGCTCTGATTATCCCTGTGACCTCTTTGCTAAGACTCTCCAGAGAGACGTCCTCAAAACAAACACACATCTTGACATATCTCCCGCATTGATCGCAGTGTCTCCAGAAACGGCATTCAAGGAGCCAGGACCTTTTCTCCCTACACTGTCCATTGAGTTGTCCTCAAAACCAATATACATCCTGCTATATCTCCCACATGGAAAGTGCCAGGAGGGAGAAGTGGGGATTATGTTTAGACTTTCTCGGAACTGCTTCAAATCAACTAGATATCTTTGTGCTGTAAATCTCCCAACAGCCAAACGCAAAAGCAGCAAACATCTCGCTGTATGTCCCACATCCAAAGTGCCAAGAGAGAGCTTGCTCTCCCTGTCTTTGAGTACTGTTTTCACTGTCCCGGTTACCTCTTTGCTAACATTCTCTTCAGAGCTGCAGTGAAACCAGGAACCACGTGGAGAAGGCACCCACACTGAAAGTGCCTGGAGGGAACATTGGGGCTTCTTCTCAGTGTCTCTGACGTAGGGTTTCACTGTCCCGGGAAAGTCTCTGCTAACACCCTGCAGAGCGCTGTGCCCAATATACAGAAACGTCTTGTGGTATCTCCTACAGGGAAAGTGCCAGGAGGGAATTGTCGAGCTTGTTCTCAGTGTCTCTGAGAATTGCTCTGATTATCCCTGTGACCTCTTTGCTAAGACTCTCCAGAGAGACGTCCTCAAAACAAACACACATCTTGACATATCTCCCGCATTGATCGCAGTGTCTCCAGAAACGGCATTCAAGGAGCCAGGACCTTTTCTCCCTACACTGTCCATTGAGTTGTCCTCAAAACCAATATACATCCTGCTATATCTCCCACATGGAAAGTGCCAGGAGGGAGAAGTGGGGATTATGTTTAGACTTTCTCGGAACTGCTTCAAATCAACTAGATATCTTTGTGCTGTAAATCTCCCAACAGCCAAACGCAAAAGCAGCAAACATCTCGCTGTATGTCCCACATCCAAAGTGCCAAGAGAGAGCTTGCTCTCCCTGTCTTTGAGTACTGTTTTCACTGTCCCGGTTACCTCTTTGCTAACATTCTCTTCAGAGCTGCAGTGAAACCAGGAACCACGTGGAGAAGGCACCCACACTGAAAGTGCCTGGAGGGAACATTGGGGCTTCTTCTCAGTGTCTCTGACGTAGGGTTTCACTGTCCCGGGAAAGTCTCTGCTAACACCCTGCAGAGCGCTGTGCCCAATATACAGAAACGTCTTGTGGTATCTCCTACAGGGAAAGTGCCAGGAGGGAATTGTCGAGCTTGTTCTCAGTGTCTCTGAGAATTGCTCTGATTATCCCTGTGACCTCTTTGCTAAGACTCTCCAGAGAGACGTCCTCAAAACAAACACACATCTTGACATATCTCCCGCATTGATCGCAGTGTCTCCAGAAACGGCATTCAAGGAGCCAGGACCTTTTCTCCCTACACTGTCCATTGAGTTGTCCTCAAAACCAATATACATTCTGCTATATCTCCCACATGGAAAGTGCCAGGAGGGAGAAGTGGGGATTATGTTTAGACTTTCTCGGAACTGCTTCAAATCAACTAGATATCTTTGTGCTGTAAATCTCCCAACAGCCAAACGCAAAAGCAGAAAACATCTCGCTGTATGTCCCACATCCAAAGTGCCAAGAGAGAGCTTGCTCTCCCTGTCTTTGAGTACTGTTTTCACTGTCCCGGTTACCTCTTGGCTAACATTCTCTTCAGAGCTGCAGTGAAACCAGGAACCACGTGGAGAAGGCACCCACACTGAAAGTGCCTGGAGGGAACATTGGGGCTTCTTCTCAGTGTCTCTGACATAGGGTTTCACTGTCCCGGGAAAGTCTCTGCTAACACCGTGCAGAGCGCTGTGCCCAATATACAGAAACGTCTTGCGGTATCTCCTACAGGGAAAGTGCCAGGAGGGAATTGTGGAGCTTGTTCTCAGTGTCTCTGAGAATTGCTCTGATTATCCCTGTGACCTCTTTGCTAAGACTCTCCAGAGAGACGTCCTCAAAACAAACACACATCTTGACATATCTCCCACATTGATCGCAGTGTCTCCAGAAACGGCATTCAAGGAGCCAGGACCTTTTCTCCCTACACTGTCCATTGAGTTGTCCTCAAAACCAATATACATCCTGCTATATCTCCCACATGGAAAGTGCCAGCAGGGAGAAGTGGGGATTATGTTTAGACTTTCTCGGAACTGCTTCAAATCAACTAGATATCTTTGTGCTGTAAATCTCCCAACAGCCAAACGCAAAAGCAGCAAACATCTCGCTGTATGTCCCACATCCAAAGTGCCAAGAGAGAGCTTGCTCTCCCTGTCTTTGAGTACTGTTTTCACTGTCCCGGTTACCTCTTTGCTAACATTCTCTTCAGAGCTGCAGTGAAACCAGGAACCACGTGGAGAAGGCACCCACACTGAAAGTGCCTGGAGGGAACATTGGGGCTTCTTCTCAGTGTCTCTGACATAGGGTTTCACTGTCCCGGGAAAGTCTCTGCTAACACCCTGCAGAGCGCTGTGCCCAATATACAGAAAAGTCTTGCGGTATCTCCTACAGGGAAAGTGCCAGGAGGGAATTGTCGAGCTTGTTCTCAGTGTCTCTGAGAATTGCTCTGATTATCCCTGTGACCTCTTTGCTAAGACTCTCCAGAGAGACGTCCTCAAAACAAACACACATCTTGACATATCTCCCACATTGATCGCAGTGTCTCCAGAAACGGCATTCAAGGAGCCAGGACCTTTTCTCCCTACACTGTCCATTGAGTTGTCCTCAAAACCAATATACATCCTGCTATATCTCCCACATGGAAAGTGCCAGGAGGGAGAAGTGGGGATTATGTTTAGACTTTCTCGGAACTGCTTCAAATCAACTAGATATCTTTGTGCTGTAAATCTCCCAACAGCCAAACGCAAAAGCAGCAAACATCTCGCTGTATGTCCCACATCCAAAGTGCCAAGAGAGAGCTTGCTCTCCCTGTCTTTGAGTACTGTTTTCACTGTCCCGGTTACCTCTTTGCTAACATTCTCTTCAGAGCTGCAGTGAAACCAGGAACCACGTGGAGAAGGCACCCACACTGAAAGTGCCTGGAGGGAACATTGGGGCTTCTTCTCAGTGTCTCTGACATAGGGTTTCACTGTCCCGGGAAAGTCTCTGCTAACACCCTGCAGAGCGCTGTGCCCAATATACAGAAACGTCTTGCGGTATCTCCTACAGGGAAAGTGCCAGGAGGGAATTGTGGAGCTTGTTCTCAGTGTCTCTGAGAATTGCTCTGATTATCCGTGTGACCTCTTTGCTAAGACTCTCCAGAGAGACGTCCTCAAAACAAACACACATCTTGACATATCTCCCGCATTGATCGCAGTGTCTCCAGAAACGGCATTCAAGGAGCCAGGACCTTTTCTCCCTACACTGTCCATTGAGTTGTCCTCAAAACCAATACACATCCTGCTATATCTCCCACATGGAAAGTGCCAGGAGGGAGAAGTGGGGATTATGTTTAGACTTTCTCGGAACTGCTTCAAATCAACTAGATATCTTTGTGCTGTAAATCTCCCAACAGCCAAACGCAAAAGCAGCAAACATCTCGCTGTATGTCCCACATCCAAAGTGCCAAGAGAGAGCTTGCTCTCCCTGTCTTTGAGTACTGTTTTCACTGTCCCGGTTACCTCTTTGCTAACATTCTCTTCAGAGCTGCAGTGAAACCAGGAACCACGTGGAGAAGGCACCCACACTGAAAGTGCCTGGAGGGAACATTGGGGCTTCTTCTCAGTGTCTCTGACATAGGGTTTCACTGTCCCGGGAAAGTCTCTGCTAACACCCTGCAGAGCGCTGTGCCCAATATACAGAAACGTCTTGCGGTATCTCCTACAGGGAAAGTGCCAGGAGGGAATTGTGGAGCTTGTTCTCAGTGTCTCTGAGAATTGCTCTGATTATCCCTGTGACCTCTTTGCTAAGACTCTCCAGAGAGACGTCCTCAAAACAAACACACATCTTGACATATCTCCCACATTGATCGCAGTGTCTCCAGAAACGGCATTCAAGGAGCCAGGACCTTTTCTCCCTACACTGTCCATTGAGTTGTCCTCAAAACCAATATACATCCTGCTATATCTCCCACATGGAAAGTGCCAGGAGGGAGAAGTGGGGATTATGTTTAGACTTTCTCGGAACTGCTTCAAATCAACTAGATATCTTTGTGCTGTAAATCTCCCAACAGCCAAACGCAAAAGCAGCAAACATCTCGCTGTATGTCCCACATCCAAAGTGCCAAGAGAGAGCTTGCTCTCCCTGTCTTTGAGTACTGTTTTCACTGTCCCGGTTACCTCTTTGCTAACATTCTCTTCAGAGCTGCAGTGAAACCAGGAACCACGTGGAGAAGGCACCCACACTGAAAGTGCCTGGAGGGAACATTGGGGCTTCTTCTCAGTGTCTCTGACATAGGGTTTCACTATCCCGGGAAAGTCTCTGCTAACACCCTGCAGAGCGTAGTGCCCAATATACAGAAACGTCTTGCGGTATCTCCTACAGGGAAAGTGCCAGGAGGGAATTGTGGAGCTTGTTCTCAGTGTCTCTGAGAATTGCTCTGATTATCCCTGTGACCTCTTTGCTAAGACTCTCCAGAGAGACATCCTCAAAACAAACACACATCTTGACATATCTCCCGCATTGATCGCAGTGTCTCCAGAAACGGCATTCAAGGAGCCAGGACCTTTTCTCCCTACACTGTCCATTGAGTTGTCCTCAAAACCAATACACATCCTGCTATATCTCCCACATGGAAAGTGCCAGGAGGGAGAAGTGGGGATTATGTTTAGACTTTCTCGGAACTGCTTCAAATCAACTAGATATCTTTGTGCTGTAAATCTCCCAACAGCCAAACGCAAAAGCAGCAAACATCTCGCTGTATGTCCCACATCCAAAGTGCCAAGAGAGAGCTTGCTCTCCCTGTCTTTGAGTACTGTTTTCACTGTCCCGGTTACCTCTTTGCTAACATTCTCTTCAGAGCTGCAGTGAAACCAGGAACCACGTGGAGAAGGCACCCGCACTGAAAGTGCCTGGAGGGAACATTGGGGCTTCTTCTCAGTGTCTCTGACATAGGGTTTCACTGTCCCGGGAAAGTCTCTGCTAACACCGTGCAGAGCGCAGTGCCCAATATACAGAAAAGTCTTGCGGTATCTCCTACAGGGAAAGTGCCAGGAGGGAATTGTGGAGCTTGTTCTCAGTGTCTCTGAGAATTGCTCTGATTATCCGTGTGACCTCTTTGCTAAGACTCTCCAGAGAGACGTCCTCAAAACAAACACACATCTTGACATATCTCCCACATTGATCGCAGTGTCTCCAGAAACGGCATTCAAGGAGCCAGGACCTTTTCTCCCTACACTGTCCATTGAGTTGTCCTCAAAACCAATACACATCCTGCTATATCTCCCACATGGAAAGTGCCAGGAGGGAGAAGTGGGGATTATGTTTAGACTTTCTCGGAACTGCTTCAAATCAACTAGATATCTTTGTGCTGTAAATCTCCCAACAGCCAAACGCAAAAGCAGCAAACATCTCGCTGTATGTCCCACATCCAAAGTGCCAAGAGAGAGCTTGCTCTCCCTGTCTTTGAGTACTGTTTTCACTGTCCCGGTTACCTCTTTGCTAACATTCTCTTCAGAGCTGCAGTGAAACCAGGAACCACGTGGAGAAGGCACCCACACTGAAAGTGCCTGGAGGGAACATTGGGGCTTCTTCTCAGTGTCTCTGACATAGGGTTTCACTGTCCCGCGAAAGTCTCTGCTAACACCCTGCAGAGCGCTGTGCCCAATATACAGAAACGTCTTGCGGTATCTCCTACAGGGAAAGTGCCAGGAGGGAATTGTGGAGCTTGTTCTCAGTGTCTCTGAGAACTGCTCTGATTATCCGTGTGACCTCTTTGCTAAGACTCTCCAGAGAGACGTCCTCAAAACAAACACACATCTTGACATATCTCCCGCATTGATCGCAGTGTCTCCAGAAACGGCATTCAAGGAGCCAGGACCTTTTCTCCCTACACTGTCCATTGAGTTGTCCTCAAAACCAATATACATCCTGCTATATCTCCCACATGGAAAGTGCCAGGAGGGAGAAGTGGGGATTATGTTTAGACTTTCTCGGAACTGCTTCAAATCAACTAGATATCTTTGTGCTGTAAATCTCCCAACAGCCAAACGCAAAAGCAGCAAACATCTCGCTGTATGTCCCACATCCAAAGTGCCAAGAGAGAGCTTGCTCTCCCTGTCTTTGAGTACTGTTTTCACTGTCCCGGTTACCTCTTGGCTAACATTCTCTTCAGAGCTGCAGTGAAACCAGGAACCACGTGGAGAAGGCACCCACACTGAAAGTGCCTGGAGGGAACATTGGGGCTTCTTCTCAGTGTCTCTGACATAGGGTTTCACTGTCCCGGGAAAGTCTCTGCTAACACCCTGCAGAGCGCTGTGCCCAATATACAGAAACGTCTTGCGGTATCTCCTACAGGGAAAGTGCCAGGAGGGAATTGTGGAGCTTGTTCTCAGTGTCTCTGAGAATTGCTCTGATTATCCCTGTGACCTCTTTGCTAAGACTCTCCAGAGAGACGTCCTCAAAACAAACACACATCTTGACATATCTCCCGCATTGATCGCAGTGTCTCCAGAAACGGCATTCAAGGAGCCAGGACCTTTTCTCCCTACACTGTCCATTGAGTTGTCCTCAAAACCAATATACATCCTGCTATATCTCCCACATGGAAAGTGCCAGGAGGGAGAAGTGGGGATTATGTTTAGACTTTCTCGGAACTGCTTCAAATCAACTAGATATCTTTGTGCTGTAAATCTCCCAACAGCCAAACACAAAAGCAGCAAACATCTCGCTGTATGTCCCACATCCAAAGTGCCAAGAGAGAGCTTGCTCTCCCTGTCTTTGAGTACTGTTTTCACTGTCCCGGTTACCTCTTTGCTAACATTCTCTTCAGAGCTGCAGTGAAACCAGGAACCACGTGGAGAAGGCACCCACACTGAAAGTGCCTGGAGGGAACATTGGGGCTTCTTCTCAGTGTCTCTGACATAGGGTTTCACTGTCCCGGGAAAGTCTCTGATAACACCGTGCAGAGCGCTGTGCCCAATATACAGAACGTCTTGCGGTATCTCCTACAGGGAAAGTGCCAGGAGGGAATTGTGGAGCTTGTTCTCAGTGTCTCTGAGAATTGCTCTGATTATCCCTGTGACCTCTTTGCTAAGACTCTCCAGAGAGACGTCCTCAAAACAAACACACATCTTGACATATCTCCCGCATTGATCGCAGTGTCTCCAGAAACGGCATTCAAGGAGCCAGGACCTTTTCTCCCTGCACTGTCCATTGAGTTGTCCTCAAAACCAATATACATCCTGCTATATCTCCCACATGGAAAGTGCCAGGAGGGAGAAGTGGGGATTATGTTTAGACTTTCTCGGAACTGCTTCAAATCAACTAGATATCTTTGTGCTGTAAATCTCCCAACAGCCAAATGCAAAAGCAGCAAACATCTCGCTGTATGTCCCACATCCAAAGTGCCAAGAGAGAGCTTGCTCTCCCTGTCTTTGAGTACTGTTTTCACTGTCCCGGTTACCTCTTCGCTAACATTCTCTTCAGAGCTGCAGTGAAACCAGGAACCACGTGGAGAAGGCACCCACACTGAAAGTGCCTGGAGGGAACATTGGGGCTTCTTCTCAGTGTCTCTGACATAGGGTTTCACTGTCCCGGGAAAGTCTCTGCTAACACCGTGCAGAGCGCTGTGCCCAATATACAGAAACGTCTTGCGGTATCTCCTACAGGGAAAGTGCCAGGAGGGAATTGTGGAGCTTGTTCTCAGTGTCTCTGAGAATTGCTCTGATTATCCCTGTGACCTCTTTGCTAAGACTCTCCAGAGAGACGTCCTCAAAACAAACACACATCTTGACATATCTCCCGCATTGATCGCAGTGTCTCCAGAAACGGCATTCAAGGAGCCAGGACCTTTTCTCCCTACACTGTCCATTGAGTTGTCCTCAAAACCAATATACATCCTGCTATATCTCCCACATGGAAAGTGCCAGGAGGGAGAAGTGGGGATTATGTTTAGACTTTCTCGGAACTGCTTCAAATCAACTAGATATCTTTGTGCTGTAAATCTCCCAACAGCCAAACGCAAAAGCAGCAAACATCTCGCTGTATGTCCCACATCCAAAGTGCCAAGAGAGAGCTTGCTCTCCCTGTCTTTGAGTACTGTTTTCACTGTCCCGGTTACCTCTTCGCTAACATTCTCTTCAGAGCTGCAGTGAAACCAGGAACCACGTGGAGAAGGCACCCACACTGAAAGTGCCTGGAGGGAACATTGGGGCTTCTTCTCAGTGTCTCTGACATAGGGTTTCACTGTCCCGGGAAAGTCTCTGATAACACCGTGCAGAGCGCTGTGCCCAATATACAGAACGTCTTGCGGTATCTCCTACAGGGAAAGTGCCAGGAGGGAATTGTGGAGCTTGTTCTCAGTGTCTCTGAGAATTGCTCTGATTATCCCTGTGACCTCTTTGCTAAGACTCTCCAGAGAGACGTCCTCAAAACAAACACACATCTTGACATATCTCCCGCATTGATCGCAGTGTCTCCAGAAACGGCATTCAAGGAGCCAGGACCTTTTCTCCCTACACTGTCCATTGAGTTGTCCTCAAAACCAATACACATCCTGCTATATCTCCCACATGGAAAGTGCCAGGAGGGAGAAGTGGGGATTATGTTTAGACTTTCTCGGAACTGCTTCAAATCAACTAGATATCTTTGTGCTGTAAATCTCCCAACAGCCAAATGCAAAAGCAGCAAACATCTCGCTGTATGTCCCACATCCAAAGTGCCAAGAGAGAGCTTGCTCTCCCTGTCTTTGAGTACTGTTTTCACTGTCCCGGTTACCTCTTCGCTAACATTCTCTTCAGAGCTGCAGTGAAACCAGGAACCACGTGGAGAAGGCACCCACACTGAAAGTGCCTGGAGGGAACATTGGGGCTTCTTCTCAGTGTCTCTGACATAGGGTTTCACTGTCCCGGGAAAGTCTCTGCTAACACCCTGCAGAGCGTAGTGCCCAATATACAGAAACGTCTTGCGGTATCTCCTACAGGGAAAGTGCCAGGAGGGAATTGTGGAGCTTGTTCTCAGTGTCTCTGAGAATTGCTCTGATTATCCCTGTGACCTCTTTGCTAAGACTCTCCAGAGAGACGTCCTCAAAACAAACACACATCTTGACATATCTCCCGCATTGATCGCAGTGTCTCCAGAAACGGCATTCAAGGAGCCAGGACCTTTTCTCCCTACACTGTCCATTGAGTTGTCCTCAAAACCAATATACATCCTGCTATATCTCCCACATGGAAAGTGCCAGGAGGGAGAAGTGGGGATTATGTTTAGACTTTCTCGGAACTGCTTCAAATCAACTAGATATCTTTGTGCTGTAAATCTCCCAACAGCCAAACGCAAAAGCAGCAAACATCTCGCTGTATGTCCCACATCCAAAGTGCCAAGAGAGAGCTTGCTCTCCCTGTCTTTGAGTACTGTTTTCACTGTCCCGGTTACCTCTTTGCTAACATTCTCTTCAGAGCTGCAGTGAAACCAGGAACCACGTGGAGAAGGCACCCGCACTGAAAGTGCCTGGAGGGAACATTGGGGCTTATTCTCAGTGTCTCTGACATAGGGTTTCACTGTCCCGGGAAAGTCTCTGATAACACCGTGCAGAGCGCTGTGCCCAATATACAGAACGTCTTGCGGTATCTCCTACAGGGAAAGTGCCAGGAGGGAATTGTGGAGCTTGTTCTCAGTGTCTCTGAGAATTGCTCTGATTATCCGTGTGACCTCTTTGCTAAGACTCTCCAGAGAGACGTCCTCAAAACAAACACACATCTTGACATATCTCCCGCATTGATCGCAGTGTCTCCAGAAACGGCATTCAAGGAGCCAGGACCTTTTCTCCCTACACTGTCCATTGAGTTGTCCTCAAAACCAATATACATCCTGCTATATCTCCCACATGGAAAGTGCCAGGAGGGAGAAGTGGGGATTATGTTTAGACTTTCTCGGAACTGCTTCAAATCAACTAGATATCTTTGTGCTGTAAATCTCCCAACAGCCAAACGCAAAAGCAGCAAACATCTCGCTGTATGTCCCACATCCAAAGTGCCAAGAGAGAGCTTGCTCTCCCTGTCTTTGAGTACTGTTTTCACTGTCCCGGTTACCTCTTTGCTAACATTCTCTTCAGAGCTGCAGTGAAACCAGGAACCACGTGGAGAAGGCACCCGCACTGAAAGTGCCTGGAGGGAACATTGGGGCTTATTCTCAGTGTCTCTGACATAGGGTTTCACTGTCCCGGGAAAGTCTCTGATAACACCGTGCAGAGCGCTGTGCCCAATATACAGAACGTCTTGCGGTATCTCCTACAGGGAAAGTGCCAGGAGGGAATTGTCGAGCTTGTTCTCAGTGTCTCTGAGAATTGCTCTGATTATCCGTGTGACCTCTTTGCTAAGACTCTCCAGAGAGACGTCCTCAAAACAAACACACATCTTGACATATCTCCCGCATTGATCGCAGTGTCTCCAGAAACGGCATTCAAGGAGCCAGGACCTTTTCTCCCTGCACTGTCCATTGAGTTGTCCTCAAAACCAATACACATCCTGCTATATCTCCCACATGGAAAGTGCCAGGAGGGAGAAGTGGGGATTATGTTTAGACTTTCTCGGAACTGCTTCAAATCAACTAGATATCTTTGTGCTGTAAATCTCCCAACAGCCAAACGCAAAAGCAGCAAACATCTCGCTGTATGTCCCACATCCAAAGTGCCAAGAGAGAGCTTGCTCTCCCTGTCTTTGAGTACTGTTTTCACTGTCCCGGTTACCTCTTCGCTAACATTCTCTTCAGAGCTGCAGTGAAACCAGGAACCACGTGGAGAAGGCACCCACACTGAAAGTGCCTGGAGGGAACATTGGGGCTTCTTCTCAGTGTCTCTGACATAGGGTTTCACTGTCCCGGGAAAGTCTCTGCTAACACCCTGCAGAGCGCTGTGCCCAATATACAGAAACGTCTTGCGGTATCTCCTACAGGGAAAGTGCCAGGAGGGAATTGTGGAGCTTGTTCTCAGTGTCTCTGAGAATTGCTCTGATTATCCCTGTGACCTCTTTGCTAAGACTCTCCAGAGAGACGTCCTCAAAACAAACACACATCTTGACATATCTCCCGCATTGATCGCAGTGTCTCCAGAAACGGCATTCAAGGAGCCAGGACCTTTTCTCCCTACACTGTCCATTGAGTTGTCCTCAAAACCAATATACATCCTGCTATATCTCCCACATGGAAAGTGCCAGGAGGGAGAAGTGGGGATTATGTTTAGACTTTCTCGGAACTGCTTCAAATCAACTAGATATCTTTGTGCTGTAAATCTCCCAACAGCCAAACGCAAAAGCAGCAAACATCTCGCTGTATGTCCCACATCCAAAGTGCCAAGAGAGAGCTTGCTCTCCCTGTCTTTGAGTACTGTTTTCACTGTCCCGGTTACCTCTTTGCTAACATTCTCTTCAGAGCTGCAGTGAAACCAGGAACCACGTGGAGAAGGCACCCACACTGAAAGTGCCTGGAGGGAACATTGGGGCTTCTTCTCAGTGTCTCTGACATAGGGTTTCACTGTCCCGGGAAAGTCTCTGCTAACACCCTGCAGAGCGCTGTGCCCAATATACAGAACGTCTTGCGGTATCTCCTACAGGGAAAGTGCCAGGAGGGAATTGTGGAGCTTGTTCTCAGTGTCTCTGAGAATTGCTCTGATTATCCCTGTGACCTCTTTGCTAAGACTCTCCAGAGAGACGTCCTCAAAACAAACACACATCTTGACATATCTCCCACATTGATCGCAGTGTCTCCAGAAACGGCATTCAAGGAGCCAGGACCTTTTCTCCCTACACTGTCCATTGAGTTGTCCTCAAAACCAATATACATCCTGCTATATCTCCCACATGGAAAGTGCCAGGAGGGAGAAGTGGGGATTATGTTTAGACTTTCTCGGAACTGCTTCAAATCAACTAGATATCTTTGTGCTGTAAATCTCCCAACAGCCAAACGCAAAAGCAGCAAACATCTCGCTGTATGTCCCACATCCAAAGTGCCAAGAGAGAGCTTGCTCTCCCTGTCTTTGAGTACTGTTTTCACTGTCCCGGTTACCTCTTTGCTAACATTCTCTTCAGAGCTGCAGTGAAACCAGGAACCACGTGGAGAAGGCACCCACACTGAAAGTGCCTGGAGGGAACATTGGGGCTTCTTCTCAGTGTCTCTGACATAGGGTTTCACTGTCCCGGGAAAGTCTCTGCTAACACCGTGCAGAGCGCTGTGCCCAATATACAGAACGTCTTGCGGTATCTCCTACAGGGAAAGTGCCAGGAGGGAATTGTGGAGCTTGTTCTCAGTGTCTCTGAGAATTGCTCTGATTATCCCTGTGACCTCTTTGCTAAGACTCTCCAGAGAGACGTCCTCAAAACAAACACACATCTTGACATATCTCCCGCATTGATCGCAGTGTCTCCAGAAACGGCATTCAAGGAGCCAGGACCTTTTCTCCCTACACTGTCCATTGAGTTGTCCTCAAAACCAATACACATCCTGCTATATCTCCCACATGGAAAGTGCCAGGAGGGAGAAGTGGGGATTATGTTTAGACTTTCTCGGAACTGCTTCAAATCAACTAGATATCTTTGTGCTGTAAATCTCCCAACAGCCAAATGCAAAAGCAGCAAACATCTCGCTGTATGTCCCACATCCAAAGTGCCAAGAGAGAGCTTGCTCTCCCTGTCTTTGAGTACTGTTTTCACTGTCCCGGTTACCTCTTGGCTAACATTCTCTTCAGAGCTGCAGTGAAACCAGGAACCACGTGGAGAAGGCACCCACACTGAAAGTGCCTGGAGGGAACATTGGGGCTTCTTCTCAGTGTCTCTGACATATGGTTTCACTGTCCCGCGAAAGTCTCTGCTAACACCGTGCAGAGCGCTGTGCCCAATATACAGAAACGTCTTGCGGTATCTCCTACAGGGAAAGTGCCAGGAGGGAATTGTCGAGCTTGTTCTCAGTGTCTCTGAGAATTGCTCTGATTATCCCTGTGACCTCTTTGCTAAGACTCTCCAGAGAGACGTCCTCAAAACAAACACACATCTTGACATATCTCCCGCATTGATCGCAGTGTCTCCAGAAACGGCATTCAAGGAGCCAGGACCTTTTCTCCCTACACTGTCCATTGAGTTGTCCTCAAAACCAATATACATCCTGCTATATCTCCCACATGGAAAGTGCCAGGAGGGAGAAGTGGGGATTATGTTTAGACTTTCTCGGAACTGCTTCAAATCAACTAGATATCTTTGTGCTGTAAATCTCCCAACAGCCAAACGCAAAAGCAGCAAACATCTCGCTGTATGTCCCACATCCAAAGTGCCAAGAGAGAGCTTGCTCTCCCTGTCTTTGAGTACTGTTTTCACTGTCCCGGTTACCTCTTTGCTAACATTCTCTTCAGAGCTGCAGTGAAACCAGGAACCACGTGGAGAAGGCACCCACACTGAAAGTGCCTGGAGGGAACATTGGGGCTTCTTCTCAGTGTCTCTGACATAGGGTTTCACTGTCCCGGGAAAGTCTCTGCTAACACCCTGCAGAGCGCTGTGCCCAATATACAGAAACGTCTTGCGGTATCTCCTACAGGGAAAGTGCCAGGAGGGAATTGTCGAGCTTGTTCTCAGTGTCTCTGAGAATTGCTCTGATTATCCCTGTGACCTCTTTGCTAAGACTCTCCAGAGAGACGTCCTCAAAACAAACACACATCTTGACATATCTCCCGCATTGATCGCAGTGTCTCCAGAAACGGCATTCAAGGAGCCAGGACCTTTTCTCCCTACACTGTCCATTGAGTTGTCCTCAAAACCAATATACATCCTGCTATATCTCCCACATGGAAAGTGCCAGGAGGGAGAAGTGGGGATTATGTTTAGACTTTCTCGGAACTGCTTCAAATCAACTAGATATCTTTGTGCTGTAAATCTCCCAACAGCCAAACGCAAAAGCAGCAAACATCTCGCTGTATGTCCCACATCCAAAGTGCCAAGAGAGAGCTTGCTCTCCCTGTCTTTGAGTACTGTTTTCACTGTCCCGGTTACCTCTTTGCTAACATTCTCTTCAGAGCTGCAGTGAAACCAGGAACCACGTGGAGAAGGCACCCACACTGAAAGTGCCTGGAGGGAACATTGGGGCTTCTTCTCAGTGTCTCTGACATAGGGTTTCACTGTCCCGGGAAAGTCTCTGCTAACACCGTGCAGAGCGCTGTGCCCAATATACAGAAACGTCTTGCGGTATCTCCTACAGGGAAAGTGCCAGGAGGGAATTGTCGAGCTTGTTCTCAGTGTCTCTGAGAATTGCTCTGATTATCCCTGTGACCTCTTTGCTAAGACTCTCCAGAGAGACGTCCTCAAAACAAACACACATCTTGACATATCTCCCGCATTGATCGCAGTGTCTCCAGAAACGGCATTCAAGGAGCCAGGACCTTTTCTCCCTGCACTGTCCATTGAGTTGTCCTCAAAACCAATACACATCCTGCTATATCTCCCACATGGAAAGTGCCAGGAGGGAGAAGTGGGGATTATGTTTAGACTTTCTCGGAACTGCTTCAAATCAACTAGATATCTTTGTGCTGTAAATCTCCCAACAGCCAAACGCAAAAGCAGCAAACATCTCGCTGTATGTCCCACATCCAAAGTGCCAAGAGAGAGCTTGCTCTCCCTGTCTTTGAGTACTGTTTTCACTGTCCCGGTTACCTCTTTGCTAACATTCTCTTCAGAGCTGCAGTGAAACCAGGAACCACGTGGAGAAGGCACCCACACTGAAAGTGCCTGGAGGGAACATTGGGGCTTCTTCTCAGTGTCTCTGACATAGGGTTTCACTGTCCCGGGAAAGTCTCTGCTAACACCGTGCAGAGCGCTGTGCCCAATATACAGAACGTCTTGCGGTATCTCCTACAGGGAAAGTGCCAGGAGGGAATTGTCGAGCTTGTTCTCAGTGTCTCTGAGAATTGCTCTGATTATCCCTGTGACCTCTTTGCTAAGACTCTCCAGAGAGACGTCCTCAAAACAAACACACATCTTGACATATCTCCCGCATTGATCGCAGTGTCTCCAGAAACGGCATTCAAGGAGCCAGGACCTTTTCTCCCTGCACTGTCCATTGAGTTGTCCTCAAAACCAATACACATCCTGCTATATCTCCCACATGGAAAGTGCCAGGAGGGAGAAGTGGGGATTATGTTTAGACTTTCTCGGAACTGCTTCAAATCAACTAGATATCTTTGTGCTGTAAATCTCCCAACAGCCAAATGCAAAAGCAGCAAACATCTCGCTGTATGTCCCACATCCAAAGTGCCAAGAGAGAGCTTGCTCTCCCTGTCTTTGAGTACTGTTTTCACTGTCCCGGTTACCTCTTGGCTAACATTCTCTTCAGAGCTGCAGTGAAACCAGGAACCACGTGGAGAAGGCACCCACACTGAAAGTGCCTGGAGGGAACATTGGGGCTTCTTCTCAGTGTCTCTGACATAGGGTTTCACTGTCCCGGGAAAGTCTCTGCTAACACCGTGCAGAGCGCTGTACCCAATATACAGAAACGTCTTGCGGTATCTCCTACAGGGAAAGTGCCAGGAGGGAATTGTCGAGCTTGTTCTCAGTGTCTCTGAGAATTGCTCTGATTATCCCTGTGACCTCTTTGCTAAGGCTCTCCAGAGAGACGTCCTCAAAACAAACACACATCTTGACATATCTCCCGCATTGATCGCAGTGTCTCCAGAAACGGCATTCAAGGAGCCAGGACCTTTTCTCCCTGCACTGTCCATTGAGTTGTCCTCAAAACCAATACACATCCTGCTATATCTCCCACATGGAAAGTGCCAGGAGGGAGAAGTGGGGATTATGTTTAGACTTTCTCGGAACTGCTTCAAATCAACTAGATATCTTTGTGCTGTAAATCTCCCAACAGCCAAACGCAAAAGCAGCAAACATCTCGCTGTATGTCCCACATCCAAAGTGCCAAGAGAGAGCTTGCTCTCCCTGTCTTTGAGTACTGTTTTCACTGTCCCGGTTACCTCTTCGCTAACATTCTCTTCAGAGCTGCAGTGAAACCAGGAACCACGTGGAGAAGGCACCCACACTGAAAGTGCCTGGAGGGAACATTGGGGCTTCTTCTCAGTGTCTCTGACATAGGGTTTCACTGTCCCGGGAAAGTCTCTGCTAACACCCTGCAGAGCGCTGTGCCCAATATACAGAAACGTCTTGCGGTATCTCCTACAGGGAAAGTGCCAGGAGGGAATTGTGGAGCTTGTTCTCAGTGTCTCTGAGAATTGCTCTGATTATCCCTGTGACCTCTTTGCTAAGACTCTCCAGAGAGACGTCCTCAAAACAAACACACATCTTGACATATCTCCCACATTGATCGCAGTGTCTCCAGAAACGGCATTCAAGGAGCCAGGACCTTTTCTCCCTACACTGTCCATTGAGTTGTCCTCAAAACCAATATACATCCTGCTATATCTCCCACATGGAAAGTGCCAGGAGGGAGAAGTGGGGATTATGTTTAGACTTTCTCGGAACTGCTTCAAATCAACTAGATATCTTTGTGCTGTAAATCTCCCAACAGCCAAACGCAAAAGCAGCAAACATCTCGCTGTATGTCCCACATCCAAAGTGCCAAGAGAGAGCTTGCTCTCCCTGTCTTTGAGTACTGTTTTCACTGTCCCGGTTACCTCTTTGCTAACATTCTCTTCAGAGCTGCAGTGAAACCAGGAACCACGTGGAGAAGGCACCCACACTGAAAGTGCCTGGAGGGAACATTGGGGCTTCTTCTCAGTGTCTCTGACATAGGGTTTCACTGTCCCGGGAAAGTCTCTGCTAACACCGTGCAGAGCGCTGTGCCCAATATACAGAAACGTCTTGCGGTATCTCCTACAGGGAAAGTGCCAGGAGGGAATTGTCGAGCTTGTTCTCAGTGTCTCTGAGAATTGCTCTGATTATCCCTGTGACCTCTTTGCTAAGACTCTCCAGAGAGACGTCCTCAAAACAAACACACATCTTGACATATCTCCCGCATTGATCGCAGTGTCTCCAGAAACGGCATTCAAGGAGCCAGGACCTTTTCTCCCTACACTGTCCATTGAGTTGTCCTCAAAACCAATATACATCCTGCTATATCTCCCACATGGAAAGTGCCAGGAGGGAGAAGTGGGGATTATGTTTAGACTTTCTCGGAACTGCTTCAAATCAACTAGATATCTTTGTGCTGTAAATCTCCCAACAGCCAAACGCAAAAGCAGCAAACATCTCGCTGTATGTCCCACATCCAAAGTGCCAAGAGAGAGCTTGCTCTCCCTGTCTTTGAGTACTGTTTTCACTGTCCCGGTTACCTCTTTGCTAACATTCTCTTCAGAGCTGCAGTGAAACCAGGAACCACGTGGAGAAGGCACCCACACTGAAAGTGCCTGGAGGGAACATTGGGGCTTCTTCTCAGTGTCTCTGACATAGGGTTTCACTGTCCCGGGAAAGTCTCTGCTAACACCCTGCAGAGCGCTGTGCCCAATATACAGAAACGTCTTGCGGTATCTCCTACAGGGAAAGTGCCAGGAGGGAATTGTCGAGCTTGTTCTCAGTGTCTCTGAGAATTGCTCTGATTATCCCTGTGACCTCTTTGCTAAGACTCTCCAGAGAGACGTCCTCAAAACAAACACACATCTTGACATATCTCCCGCATTGATCGCAGTGTCTCCAGAAACGGCATTCAAGGAGCCAGGACCTTTTCTCCCTACACTGTCCATTGAGTTGTCCTCAAAACCAATATACATCCTGCTATATCTCCCACATGGAAAGTGCCAGGAGGGAGAAGTGGGGATTATGTTTAGACTTTCTCGGAACTGCTTCAAATCAACTAGATATCTTTGTGCTGTAAATCTCCCAACAGCCAAACGCAAAAGCAGCAAACATCTCGCTGTATGTCCCACATCCAAAGTGCCAAGAGAGAGCTTGCTCTCCCTGTCTTTGAGTACTGTTTTCACTGTCCCGGTTACCTCTTTGCTAACATTCTCTTCAGAGCTGCAGTGAAACCAGGAACCACGTGGAGAAGGCACCCACACTGAAAGTGCCTGGAGGGAACATTGGGGCTTCTTCTCAGTGTCTCTGACATAGGGTTTCACTGTCCCGGGAAAGTCTCTGCTAACACCGTGCAGAGCGCTGTGCCCAATATACAGAAACGTCTTGCGGTATCTCCTACAGGGAAAGTGCCAGGAGGGAATTGTCGAGCTTGTTCTCAGTGTCTCTGAGAATTGCTCTGATTATCCCTGTGACCTCTTTGCTAAGACTCTCCAGAGAGACGTCCTCAAAACAAACACACATCTTGACATATCTCCCGCATTGATCGCAGTGTCTCCAGAAACGGCATTCAAGGAGCCAGGACCTTTTCTCCCTGCACTGTCCATTGAGTTGTCCTCAAAACCAATACACATCCTGCTATATCTCCCACATGGAAAGTGCCAGGAGGGAGAAGTGGGGATTATGTTTAGACTTTCTCGGAACTGCTTCAAATCAACTAGATATCTTTGTGCTGTAAATCTCCCAACAGCCAAACGCAAAAGCAGCAAACATCTCGCTGTATGTCCCACATCCAAAGTGCCAAGAGAGAGCTTGCTCTCCCTGTCTTTGAGTACTGTTTTCACTGTCCCGGTTACCTCTTTGCTAACATTCTCTTCAGAGCTGCAGTGAAACCAGGAACCACGTGGAGAAGGCACCCACACTGAAAGTGCCTGGAGGGAACATTGGGGCTTCTTCTCAGTGTCTCTGACATAGGGTTTCACTGTCCCGGGAAAGTCTCTGCTAACACCGTGCAGAGCGCTGTGCCCAATATACAGAACGTCTTGCGGTATCTCCTACAGGGAAAGTGCCAGGAGGGAATTGTCGAGCTTGTTCTCAGTGTCTCTGAGAATTGCTCTGATTATCCCTGTGACCTCTTTGCTAAGACTCTCCAGAGAGACGTCCTCAAAACAAACACACATCTTGACATATCTCCCGCATTGATCGCAGTGTCTCCAGAAACGGCATTCAAGGAGCCAGGACCTTTTCTCCCTGCACTGTCCATTGAGTTGTCCTCAAAACCAATACACATCCTGCTATATCTCCCACATGGAAAGTGCCAGGAGGGAGAAGTGGGGATTATGTTTAGACTTTCTCGGAACTGCTTCAAATCAACTAGATATCTTTGTGCTGTAAATCTCCCAACAGCCAAATGCAAAAGCAGCAAACATCTCGCTGTATGTCCCACATCCAAAGTGCCAAGAGAGAGCTTGCTCTCCCTGTCTTTGAGTACTGTTTTCACTGTCCCGGTTACCTCTTGGCTAACATTCTCTTCAGAGCTGCAGTGAAACCAGGAACCACGTGGAGAAGGCACCCACACTGAAAGTGCCTGGAGGGAACATTGGGGCTTCTTCTCAGTGTCTCTGACATAGGGTTTCACTGTCCCGGGAAAGTCTCTGCTAACACCGTGCAGAGCGCTGTACCCAATATACAGAAACGTCTTGCGGTATCTCCTACAGGGAAAGTGCCAGGAGGGAATTGCCGAGCTTGTTCTCAGTGTCTCTGAGAATTGCTCTGATTATCCCTGTGACCTCTTTGCTAAGGCTCTCCAGAGAGACGTCCTCAAAACAAACACACATCTTGACATATCTCCCGCATTGATCGCAGTGTCTCCAGAAACGGCATTCAAGGAGCCAGGACCTTTTCTCCCTGCACTGTCCATTGAGTTGTCCTCAAAACCAATACACATCCTGCTATATCTCCCACATGGAAAGTGCCAGGAGGGAGAAGTGGGGATTATGTTTAGACTTTCTCGGAACTGCTTCAAATCAACTAGATATCTTTGTGCTGTAAATCTCCCAACAGCCAAACGCAAAAGCAGCAAACATCTCGCTGTATGTCCCACATCCAAAGTGCCAAGAGAGAGCTTGCTCTCCCTGTCTTTGAGTACTGTTTTCACTGTCCCGGTTACCTCTTCGCTAACATTCTCTTCAGAGCTGCAGTGAAACCAGGAACCACGTGGAGAAGGCACCCACACTGAAAGTGCCTGGAGGGAACATTGGGGCTTCTTCTCAGTGTCTCTGACATAGGGTTTCACTGTCCCGGGAAAGTCTCTGCTAACACCCTGCAGAGCGCTGTGCCCAATATACAGAAACGTCTTGCGGTATCTCCTACAGGGAAAGTGCCAGGAGGGAATTGTGGAGCTTGTTCTCAGTGTCTCTGAGAATTGCTCTGATTATCCCTGTGACCTCTTTGCTAAGACTCTCCAGAGAGACGTCCTCAAAACAAACACACATCTTGACATATCTCCCACATTGATCGCAGTGTCTCCAGAAACGGCATTCAAGGAGCCAGGACCTTTTCTCCCTACACTGTCCATTGAGTTGTCCTCAAAACCAATATACATCCTGCTATATCTCCCACATGGAAAGTGCCAGGAGGGAGAAGTGGGGATTATGTTTAGACTTTCTCGGAACTGCTTCAAATCAACTAGATATCTTTGTGCTGTAAATCTCCCAACAGCCAAACGCAAAAGCAGCAAACATCTCGCTGTATGTCCCACATCCAAAGTGCCAAGAGAGAGCTTGCTCTCCCTGTCTTTGAGTACTGTTTTCACTGTCCCGGTTACCTCTTTGCTAACATTCTCTTCAGAGCTGCAGTGAAACCAGGAACCACGTGGAGAAGGCACCCACACTGAAAGTGCCTGGAGGGAACATTGGGGCTTCTTCTCAGTGTCTCTGACATAGGGTTTCACTGTCCCGGGAAAGTCTCTGCTAACACCCTGCAGAGCGCTGTGCCCAATATACAGAACGTCTTGCGGTATCTCCTACAGGGAAAGTGCCAGGAGGGAATTGTGGAGCTTGTTCTCAGTGTCTCTGAGAATTGCTCTGATTATCCCTGTGACCTCTTTGCTAAGACTCTCCAGAGAGACGTCCTCAAAACAAACACACATCTTGACATATCTCCCACATTGATCGCAGTGTCTCCAGAAACGGCATTCAAGGAGCCAGGACCTTTTCTCCCTACACTGTCCATTGAGTTGTCCTCAAAACCAATATACATCCTGCTATATCTCCCACATGGAAAGTGCCAGGAGGGAGAAGTGGGGATTATGTTTAGACTTTCTCGGAACTGCTTCAAATCAACTAGATATCTTTGTGCTGTAAATCTCCCAACAGCCAAACGCAAAAGCAGCAAACATCTCGCTGTATGTCCCACATCCAAAGTGCCAAGAGAGAGCTTGCTCTCCCTGTCTTTGAGTACTGTTTTCACTGTCCCGGTTACCTCTTTGCTAACATTCTCTTCAGAGCTGCAGTGAAACCAGGAACCACGTGGAGAAGGCACCCACACTGAAAGTGCCTGGAGGGAACATTGGGGCTTCTTCTCAGTGTCTCTGACATAGGGTTTCACTGTCCCGGGAAAGTCTCTGCTAACACCGTGCAGAGCGCTGTGCCCAATATACAGAACGTCTTGCGGTATCTCCTACAGGGAAAGTGCCAGGAGGGAATTGTGGAGCTTGTTCTCAGTGTCTCTGAGAATTGCTCTGATTATCCCTGTGACCTCTCTGCTAAGACTCTCCAGAGAGACGTCCTCAAAACA